>NC_062570.1:99156136-99759318 GCF_022837055.1 Prionailurus viverrinus
TCAGCAGACAGATCTAGAAAACGTGTGTATTATGCATACACCAACATCTAGATTGATTTTTCTTTCTATCATCTATCAGTTTCTCTATCTGAACCCACCTACTGCAATCCAGCAGGATTAATTTTAGTTTCTCCCTTTCCATATTCGTAACTCTCTGTTGTAGGGAGAAATTTGACTCCTATTATTCATATGATATTAACTTATTTGATCAATACTAGAATGCGTTGTTTCAGAATCACCCATCCATCTCACAGTGAAAAACAATCCTACTAAGGATCAGCATTTCTTCACAGTGTTTCTGGCTTCAGCCTACGGATACATAGTTGAAATGCTGTGTTCAAAAGTAACTTGGGAGGTATCTGGGTGGTTCAGTTGGTTGAATGTCAGACTCTTGATTTTTGGCTCAGGTCAAGATCTCATAGTTCTGGGGATTGAGCCCTGCATTGGGCTCTATGTGGACAGCATGGAGCCTGCTTGGGATTCTCTCTCCCCCGCCCCCCCGCCCTTTGACTCTCTTCCTCTGCTCATGCTCTCTCTCTCTCAAGTAACATGGGTTAGTTTTTTCTGACCTTCTCTGTGTTTTTATTTAAAATACAGTTAGGCTTAGTTGTTTCTAATTGTATTCAACTTTGTTGAATCCCATCTTTGTCATTTTTATTTTTGGAGTATTAACATGCTTCTGAAACTCAGACAGTGACACTCCCCTTTCCCTTCTATCCTTTTACCCCCTTATCCTTTCCACTCCATTGCCATCCAGGCTGTTAGTCACCCCATAGCAGTAGTTTGTGTGTTTTTTTTTTCTTCCTGTGTTTCTTTTAGCACAAATGAGCAGACACATATGTATTTTATTCCCCTGCTTTGTTTTAATTAACAACAATTTTTTTTATTGTATATTCATTTTTGAGAGAGAGAGAGCACGAGCAGGGAAGGGATAGAGAGAGAGGGAGACATGGAAACCCAAGCAGGATCCAGGCTCTGAGCTGTTAGCACAGAGCCCGATGTGGAGCATTCTTGGGTATGATGCAAGGTATGGATCGAACCCACAAACTGAGATCATGACCTGAGCTGAAGTCAGAGGCTCAACTGACTGAGCCACCCAAACACCCCTTTTTAAAATTTTTAAAAAATGTTTATTTATTTTTGAGAGCGAAAGCGTGAGTGGGGACAGGGGCAGAGAGAGAGGGAGACACAGAATCTGAACCAGGCTTCAGGCTCCGAGCTGTCAGCACAGAGCCCGACGCGGGGCTGGAACTCATGAACTACGAGATCATGACCTGAGCCGGAGTCGGATGCTCAACCGACTGAGCCACCCAGGGGCCCCTTTGATTTCCCTCTTTTTACACACACCGTAGCATGCTGTAGACATTCTTTTGTATTTTGCTTTTTTCACTTTTTACAAAAACTTTAAAAATTTTTAAAAAAATTTTGTTGTTTATTTTTGAGAGACAGGCAGAGCATGAGCATGGGAGGGGCAGAGAGAGAGGGAGACACAGAATCAAAAGCAAGCTCCAGGCGATGTGGGGCTTGAAACCATGAACCGTGAAATCATGACCTGAGCCGAAATCAAGAGTTGGATACTTAACCGTTTTGAGAGAGAGAGAGAGAGCAGGAGAGGGGGAGGGAGAGAGTGAGAAAGAGAGAATTCCAAGCAGGCTCTGCACTGTCGGTGCAGAGACTGATGTGGGGTTCAAACCCACAAACCGTGAGATTATAACCTGAACTGAAATTAGGAGTTGGACGCTTAGCGGACTGAGGCACCCTGGTACCCAGGCACCCTGCTTTTTTCAGTTTATGTATCCTGGAAATTCACTCCATATTGGTTATAGACCTTTTTTCCTTATTCCTTTTTTTTTTTTTTTAATGTTTGTTTATTCTTGAGGTGGGGAGGGGCAGAGAGCGAGAGGGAGAGAAATCCCAAACAGGCTCCACACCATCAGCACAGAGCCTGATGCAGGGCTTAAACTCACAAACAATGAGATCATGACCTGAGTTGAAATCAAGAGTCAGATGCTTAACTGACTGAGCTACCCAGGTGCCCCTTGTTTTCCTTATTCTTGGAAAAAAAAAAAAAAAAAAGCCACACCGTGTAGTCCATTATGTAGACGTACCATAGCTTATTCAACTGTTTCCTGTGTGGGGGCATTTAGATTGTTGTCAATATTTTGCAATTGAACATCTTTTCAGATCCTTGAGGACCATTTTTATAGTATTTTTTATGAATTATTCATGGTTTTTTGGCCCATTTTTTGTCCCTTTCCCGTCAATTGTTGAGAGTTCTTCATGTATTGGCAGTATAGGCCTTTGTTTGTGATATATGTTGCAAATATTTTCTCCCAGTTCGGTTTTTAACGTTTATAACCTTTTACCATTTCTTTAAAAAAATTTTTTTTTTAAATTCTTTTTTTCAACGTTTATTTATTTTTGGGACAGAGAGAGACAGAGCATGAATGGGGGAGAGGCAGAGAGACACAGAATCGGAAACAGGCTCCAGGCTCTGAGCCATCAGCCCAGAGCCTGACGCGGGGCTCGAACTCCCAGACCGCGAGATCGTGACCTGGCTGAAGTCGGACGCTTAACTGACTGCGCCACCCAGGCGCCCCTAAAATTTTTTTTTTATTGTTTATTTATTTTTGAGACAGAGAAAGACAGAGCATGAGTGGGGGAGGGTCAGAGAGAGGGAGACACAGGCCCCAGGCTCCAAGCTGTCAGCACAGAGCCCGACGCGGGGCTCGAACTCACAGACCGTGAGATCATGACCTGAGCCAAAGTCGGGCGCTTAACTGACTGAGCCATCCAGGCGTCCCAGCCTTTTACCATTTCTAATTAAAAATTTTCTTTAGGTAGCCAAAGGTATTAATATTTTCCTGCGTCTGGATTTTGATGGAGTTAGAAAAACTTTCCTTACATCCAGGTCATAGAGAAATTCACTCACGTTTTCTTCTAGTTCTTAGTTTCATTTTTCTACACTTGGACCCCTGAGTCATTTGGAGTCTATTCTTGGGTATGATGCAAGGTATGGATCTAACTTCTCTTTGTCCAAATGGCTAACCAGCTGTCCCCACACCATTTATTAAAAATTCTATCTTTGCCCAGTGATTTGATTTTTTCTTTTTTTTTTTTTTTTTAAGTAAGCTCTACACCCAGCGTGGGGCTTAAACGCACAACCCCAGGACCAGGAGTCATGTGCTCTACCAACTGAGCCAGCCAGGCGCCTCTGCCCCAGTGATTTGAGATGTCACACTTGTCACATACTAGGCTCTATTTGTGTTCAAATCTGTTTCTATTCAAAGACATTCTATTTGGTTCTCCTGGTCTGTTGTCTATTCTATTAAAGTACTGTCTTGTTTTAATTATAGAGACTTTAGTGTATGTTTTAATAGGTAGGGTTTGTTGTCTCCTGTTTTTCTTTTCCAGTGTTTTCCTGGCAATTCTTGCAGGTTTGTTTTTCTGTATGAACTTTGGTATCAATTTGTCTAGCTCCATTAAAAAAAAAAAAAGCCTATGGATATTTTTGTTGGGATTGTGTTAAATTTATAAATTATTTAGGGAGAAGTGACATCTTTTTGATGTCATTCTTTTCAAGGACAAGAGATGTCTGCCCATTTGCTCAAGTCTATGTTGTATCTTTCTAGAGCACTGCAATCTATTATGTTTTTTTTTTTTACTCCTTAGCACCTTATTTTATATATTGTGTTTTAACAATTTTTTTTAAACGTTTATTTATTATCAAGAGACAGAGAGACACAGAGCATGAGCAGGGGAGGGGTAGAGAGAGGGGCAGACATAGAATCCGAAGCAAGCTCCAGGCTCTGAGCTGTCAGCACAGAGCCCGACGGGGGGCTTGAACTCACGAACTGAGATCATGACATGAGCCGAAGTCGGATGCTTAACAGACTGAGCCACCCAGGTGCCCCTACTTTTTATTTTTAAGTAATCTCTACACCCAGTGTGGGGCTCGAACTCACAACCCCAAGACCAAGGGACACAGATTCTACTGACTAAGCCAGCCAGGTGCCCTCTTATTTAGGTCATTTATATCCTTACTTATTTTCAGTTCACTTGATCTTTTACTGAGTTTGTGTTAAATTCTATTAATGTATTTCTGTCTCGTTGCATTGCTTACAGTCTCTTTATAAATGTGGTTGTTGTGCTGTTTAGCACAGATAGTGGTAATTGTTATTTATTCATTATGAATTGTGGCTTTTAGCATTAAAAGTGTACTACTTCCTTAAATTATTTTCAACTTCAGGATCACTGTTTCTTCCTCATTTTTTGTTTCCATTCACTTGATATACCTTTGTCCATCCCTCCAACTTTAGCCTCTATGAATCACTTTGTTTTGTCTCTTATATCTAGCATAGTTAGGTCCTGCTTTGTGAGTCAAATTAAATATCATTTTGAGGGAGGGGCACCTGGTTGGCTCAGTCTGTTAAATGTCTGACTTGATTTTTTTTTTTTAATGTTTATTTTTGAGACAGAGAGCATGAATGGGGGAGGGTCAGAGAGAGAGGGAGACACAGAATCTGAAGCAGGCTCCAGGCTCTGAGCTGTCAGCACAGAGCCCGATGCGGGGCTTGAACTCATGGACTGCGAGATCATGACCTGAGCTGAAGTCGGATGCTCAACCGACTGAGCCACCCAGGAGCCCCTATCTGTCTGACTTGATTTTGGCTCAGGTCATGATCTCACCATTGTGAGATCGAGCCCCATATCAGGCTCTGTGCAGAGCCTGGAGCCTGCTTGGGATTCTCTCTCTCTCTCTCTCTCTCTCTCTCTCTCTCTCTCCCTCCCCTGCTCACGCTCTTTCTCTCAAAATGAATAAACTTAAAAAAAAAAAAGAGAGGAAGAATTAAAAGAAATCTTTTTCTTTTTTAAGTGAGTTAAGCCCATTCACATTTATCGATATGATTGAATTTGTATTTGTATTTTGTGATTATCACGTGTATTATGTTTCATTTGCTGTATTTTTTCCCATGTGATCTTTTCTTTGTGTTTTAAAATTTATATATTTACGAAGGTTTGCATTTTTGTTCTAGTGATTATCTTTGGGCTTCTACCTTTTTGAAATGCCTTTTGTTCCTTCTTTTCTTATATGACCTATTAATTCTTAACTCCCACCTGTTGACAACAATCAGTGAGTTTACTCTCCTCTTTCAGGATCTTTGATATTTTTAGCTTCATTTTTCTACTTGTCAGGACAGTTAATCAGCCCTTTTGCTAAAGCATTCATCTCTTGGATGAAGCAGGTTCTTCAACAACGGTTATGGTGGTAGAATTTCTTGAGTTTGTGTTTGTTAACTGTTTTTCTGTAGTCTCGACACCGGAAGCTCTGATTGGCTGTGTATAAAATCCGTGGCTTACGTTTTCCTTCCCTGAATTTTTAAAAGAAGTATAGCTTTGTTGTTGCTTACTTCCTTTGTATGTTGGTTTTGAAAATCTGATGCTGGTGTCATTCTTTAGAACTTGTGAGGTATTTGGTCTTTTGTGCTTGGAGGCTTTGAGGGTTTTTTCCTTCATCTTTGAAGTTTTGTTGGGATATGTCCCAGAGCTGAGTGTTTCAGGTCATTTTTGCCAGCTACCCCGTGTGGATCCTTTCAATGTATACCTTTAATCTTATTTTATTTCTGTAAGTTTTCTTGGATTATATAATAAATATTAGTTTTGTTCCAAGGTCCTATTTTTCTTTTAAGGGACTCCGATTTCTTCTTTGGTCTGAGTTCCACTTCAGTCCCTTTCTTTGTGTTTCTTCCTACTGATTTGTCCATTTATTTAAAATTTTTGGATGTCTGATTCAAGGTATTTTGTTACATCCTACACTTTTGCTTGAGGAAATTTCATTCAGTTAGTTTTCCTTTGTTTCGTGGTTGTTTGGGGGGAGAATTTTTATTAGCCAAGGTGCTTTTTGTTCTTATTTTTTGTTTCCCTAGTATCTTGGTATGGATCTCTTTAGTTGTCATCCATTCATTTTGTAGATTTGGTGTCATTTACAAGGTTCCAATTCAGTTCTACCCACTTCTTTTATCTAGTAGATATTTACATTCTCCTCTCCACATAAGTGTTAACATTAGATGCCCATTAAATATACTAAATTGATTTGAAGCTTGGGTGTTTTCCGTATTCAGGTGATGACGATGGTGTGCGTGCGCACGCGTGCGTGAGATAGGGAAACTAGTTCAGGGGAGAGATGCCTGTGCTGTGACCAGGGATGGAGGCGGTGAGAACTAGCTGACTGGGATGCGTGAAGACAGAGCCGTGATAAGGACTGGATGTGAGGGGTGAGGAAGTGAGGAGTCAAGGATGACCACAGAGGGTCAAGTGGACACTCGCCAGCTGTCTCTTCCAGAGGAGCGGAGGGAGCACGAGCTCTGCGCCTGAACTCTACTCTTCTTTCTCAAGGTTACAAGCCCAATGAAGGGAAGCGAGGGGATGCTTGTGAAGGCGACAGCGGGGGACCCTTTGTCATGAAGGTAAGCATCACTGAAGGCCAGGAGCTGGTGGGTGGATCTTCTGAGGGTGCAGGGGGGTAAGGACGGACCCAGTTTTCAGGAGGAGTTGCCTGCCACTGCCTTGGACTTGACTCTGTTGGAATCCCCATGTCTCTTCCTCAGAGCCCCTTTAACAACCGCTGGTACCAAATGGGCATCGTCTCATGGGGCGAAGGCTGTGACAGGGATGGAAAATACGGCTTCTACACACACGTGTTCCGCCTGAAGAAGTGGATACGGAAGGTCATTGATCAGTCTGGAAGTTAGGGGGCCGTTCGCCTTCTAGGCTCCTCGCTGCAAAATCACAGAAACCAAGTCGGAGGAATTATTTTTGTGCTTTGTTCCTAAAAGTATAGTTCTCAATAAAAGTGCCTGTCAACAAGCCTCAGCGCTCCCAGTGCCATTCGTGGGCAGCTCTGGAAGAGCCAGTCCGACTGGATGACAGGACTTAGCGGGTCCCCCAGTCCTAGAAGGGGAGGGGGGGGGCAGGTGACGGGGAGGTGGTGGCCTGAGAGTAGGAGCACTGAAAATGTTCCGGACTTGCGGCCTTCGTGGGTTAGCTCATTTCATGCTCGTAAGAGGTAGGTGAGGAAATCAACTAGGAGAAGCGTCTTGTCCAAGGTCATGTAGTTAAGAAAGGTCAGAGTTGGACTTGGAGCACAGAAGATACTGAAACCTGTGCTTTCAGTCACTCTGCTGTCAGGGCTGTAAAGCGCTTGTCCCAGGACCAGAGAAGAGGCGGGAGGAAGACCGGAGCGATGAGGGGTGAGTAGGTACACCTTTCTCTTTACCTCCCACTTTCCTCGGAAGTCCCTATGTGCTTCTGCACGTCATTAAAATGACATCAGATTAATGCCCCCAACAGGCTCAGTTATTTGAAGTGCCTTCATCTGAGAGTCTTGTGGGATATGGTGGTTCGGAGTGTGGGCCCCAGCGTCAGACTGTCTGGGTTCAGTGTTCTGGGGTAGGAAAGGGAGAACCACGGACAAGGCACTTGACTTCCGTGAGCCTGTTTCCTTACATAGAAGATGTACGCAATGACATTACTTGCCTCAGTAAGGTTTTGAGGAGTAATTTAGGTAACGTGTATGGTGTACTTAGCCAAGTGCCCAGTACCTGGTAAGCTGTGCATAAATCACGGCCGCCTGTATGCTCACTCCTGCCTGGTGTGATCAGAGTTGCTCTGCCACTCCCCTCCTCTGGCCCCTGCAAATAGCACGTTGGTGGGGTTGTTGCTTCCTGGGATTTCTACTCACGTCATCGTTATCAGACCCGAGCAATTTGTTTCTCTACGAAATGGGACCTAGAGGGTGTATAAGTAGATTCAGAAAGGGTTTGGACGAATGTCCGAGTCCTAAGAGTCACAGCATGTTCTCGAAGGTTGCTCCCGGCAGAGGTCGTTGGTCTGGGATGGAGCACGGCGGACGCACCACTGCCCTTCTGCGCGGCTCCGCCGAGTTTCCGGCTGCACCATGGCCCGCTGCCACTCCTGTTCGGTGCATCTGTGGCTGGGGAGTGAGGCACCACAGCCTGCAACAGGCACAACACTGAGTGTCAGCTGGCGTGAGATGCCGATCACTTGATACTTCTCTGGGGACTGTGCTGTGAAGTCTCATCCCTGAGCTCGTTGGGGGAAGAACACGGATGCCACCATGATCACCATTTGTGACCTAGAATCTTCGACTAAGATCTATAAACCTCATGGTTTAGCGTGGGAAGGGACTGAAGGTAAGTACTTTTGTCCCCTTCCCTCCTCTTTATTTTCCCTTCCCGTTTTTCAATACTTTCAGGAACAGAGAATTGGGACTGAGTTCCTTTGCCCTTGTTTGGTTCTGGTTGACCAGAAAGCAGGGGGAAAACTGGGAATTCAGTGAGTTTGCAGGACCTTGGCGGCCCAGAGCTTTTTTAAAATTTATTTTTTAACGTTTATTTTTGAGAGACCAAGACAGAGCGTGAGTGGGGGAGGGGCAGAGAGAGAGGGAGACAGAATCCCAGGCCGGCTCCAGGCTCTGAGCTGTCAGCACCGAGCCTGACGCTGGGCTTGAACTCACGAGCCATGAGATCGTGACCTGAGCCGAAGTCGGATGCTTAACGGACTGAGCCACCCAGTGCCCCCAGCCCAGAGCTTTTAACCAGATTGGGGAAATGGATTAAGAATTCGAGTATCCCACCTCTGCTCTTGAAACAAGGGTACACATTCTCAAGATCGCTTCCCTTCAACACAGCTGTCAGCATACAAATCGCTGACCCAAGCACAGCCACTCTTTCCAGATACATTGTCCTAGCACAGCAGCAAACTAACTCCTCGGTCTTCCTTCCAGGGAGCGCCTACTCCCACGTTCCCACTGCGGGGGGCAGAGGCGAGTGTGATTCCAGGCAGCACGGGGGCCACCTGAGAACCACACTAGAAGCAACTTTCCGCCAGCCTTTCATTTCTTGAACGCCAGCTGAGTGAAAGGTAGTCTAGAAAAAAGTTCCTTGACCCCATTGGCTGCCCAAGAAGTTGCCCGTGTGAATCCAGAGCCTCTTAGTGCTAAAGGGTTTTTCTGACTGTGGAGGGGGGCCCTGGGGAATTTATCCCGGAGGAGACTCCTCTGTTCCCTTTCTGGTCCTCAGACTGAGCATGAAGCAGCTGTGGGTTTAGACTCAGACGCCAGAAACCAGGCAGGAAGCTCCTGAACGTCCCCCCACCTCCTTGAGTCAGATGCTCCCCAATCCAGTCCCCGTGTGAGAGGCACCGCGGCCCGGCCAGAATGGGGCCCATCTCGCGTGCAAAGTGGCAGGAAGCCCGAGAGCTCCTTGGAACCACAGTGCTGGTGGGAGGGAAGTCATGACCAGGACCTCAAAATGGGGAAGGGACTCCTCTGCTCTCCCGGGGGCTGCAGGTGGAAAGCAGGAAAGGTGCTCTGCTGCTCCTCCCAAGGGAGCAGAAGCCCAAGCCTGTGCACCCAGCCCCGGCGCTGCTCCGTGAGGGGGCCTCCCTAACCGTTCTGTGGGTGCTGGCCGGCCGGGCCCAAGAACCGATGACAGAGCTGCCCAGATACGGAGCATCTTGGGAGACAGTTCTAGTTAATGCAAACTTTATTTATAAAAGACTCTTAAATTAGTTGTATCATGCCATGCATTCATACAGAATACAGTGACCCTTCAGGGCTACAGGGAGAAGAGCTCACAAACTCAAAGGAAAAACTATTAAAGTTTCTAATAGTTAAAAGCTAGGAAAGATCAGGACGACTTTACAAATGAGCAGTTAAAAATAAAAGACAAAGGCTATGGAGACTAGTCGGAGCTGAGAGGAGGGCAGCTGTTTACAAGTCTGTACACTAAACTACTACACGGACAGTCTTCTAGAGGCAGGGCGCTGGCGGAGAAGCAGAGTATGTACAACGACTCGCGCCGCGGCGGCTCCTCCCGGACCCGCGGTGTGTGCAGCCGGCCAGTCTGTGTGCTAGGCCTGCCGAGGCCCTTCGACTAGGAGGACTCCGAGTTTAGTGAACTGAAGCTGCGGGGTGCCGGGGGCTGGGGCGGCTTCACTTGCGACTGCTCTTTATTCTCTCCAGTCTCTTTTTCAAGTCGTCAATGTTAGCCGTGGAGGACGAGGACGTGGTCGTGGTTCCTGAAGAGTGAGTCTGGTGAGAATCCAGGTCCAAGTGCTGGTGCTGCTCCCGGGACTCCCGGAGCTGAGAGAGTTTGCTGTGCAGCATGTCTGTGGAAGAGGCAACCGTGGGAACTGCTGGTTTGGAGAGCAGAGAGGTCAGCGGAGGTCGGTCATCTTGCTGTGGAGACAAGGGGAGACACTGGTCAAGCGGGTCGGTGCGCAGCTCTGGAACGGCAGCGGCCACTCCGTCCCCGAGCCACACGGAAGGAAAGGAGCGGTACCTTTGTATTGTCCAGACCACACCGCTGTCGGAGGATTTTGAGTCTTTCCAGGTAGACCGACGGTCCCACCTCCTCTCCGTTTGTGTTACCAATGGAGGACACTGTGCTTGTGGGAGCAGACATACACGTGACCTCCGTCTGAGGGGAGATGCCTAGAGAGGAAGTGTGGAAAGGACACTCAAATGTACCCACGTCCCACTTCTAGACTGGCCTGGTTGATCTGCCACCACAGGGAACGATTTGGGACCTAGATATCGCCATTATAAAGACTGAAAAATCCAGAAGAGTCCATCTGGAGTTGGTGATAAAGGGTGCTCTGAAATACACAAGATAAGCTGAGCGAGAGCTTCAGGAGTCAACAGAGAAGAGCAGACTGTCAGTTGGGCCGGCCATCTACATCTGGGATATGAGGGGTTGGATCTTGTGACCCTACACCGACCTGGGCCATCCAAAAGGCCCACGCCACTGCTGGGGCTACGGGAAGTGTCCAGCCGAGGAACCTAAGGACTTTAAATGTTGGCAACGATTAGACGAGGTCTGGACGAGGTGACACACAGGAGGAAGTGCTTATTCAAACTGGGGGAGAGAGCAGGAGCTGAAGGCTACAGTGTATTCAAGGGAAAGAGGCGGAAACGGAGGTGTCCTACAAACACCCAAAGAAGGGACAGGAACGGGAGCATCTGTCACCCCAGCATGGAGAGCAATATTCTGGCAGGAGATGGGGAGAAACCAAAAATATCCGTCACAGTTCTTAAATTCCCGAGAAGGAACAATAACAAAATGCAGGCATTTAAAACACCCAAAGATAATGCGTTACAAGATGCATTATCTAAACCAAAAAGATAAGGTCCTGGGACGACAAACTTCCTTACGGTAAACCGAAGAGTCGCACACAAGATTCCTCTAGGAAAATAGGAATCCCTAATGTAAACGTGAGGAGAATGCTCTGACGGAGAGTGAACAAAGAAGGACGTGAGAGTCAGCGGCGAGGGACGTGTGAATGCTTTCCACACAAAACCGCTCAGGCATCAGTGGGGACACGCACGTGTGTTGCAAATGTGCTGTTCAGGCCCAAAGTATCGAATGTTGGATGTCACCAGAGAGGACTCTGGGAGTGAGAAAAGGGGGCTCTACCTCGACCAAGCAAACTATGGTAGGTCCGCTTACCACTTCCAACACCCCACATAACACAGTATCTACTAGGTTAATTGTTCGGCGTCTGTCTCTACCCTTGTGGATTATTTATTAATTTATTATCTATTATTTATTTGTTAGTTTACGTATTTGAGACAGAGAAGTGGGGCTCATTCGAGGCTCGTGTTTATACCCAAAGCAGGGCTCGAGCTCACCAACTGTGAGATCAAGACCTGAGCCAAGTCAGATGCTTAATGACTGAGCCACCCGGGCGCCCTACTCTGGTGGATGTGAAATTCTAGCAGAGGCTTCTCTCTGTTTGCTGCCGGCACACACAACAGTACTTGCCGAGTGATAGGAATGAAAGCTTCTCTGAATGTTAAGCTGAAACATTACTTCCCCACATTGGAAAAGCCAAGTATCTGCAAATTACTGCTCACAGGATCTAGAGACAAAGGAAGACCTTGAAGGTGTCAGTTATAGAAAAGAGCTGTCAAGGGCCTTATTACACCAAAAGAGAGATCTCTGTCACCATGCAGAGTAGAGCTCTCACATTTGTCCTGCATCTAGTTCTCTGTGAGTTCCATGAAACTCCTCCTCTAACATTCCCAAATTTGTTTGCCTGAAAAAACGTGTTCCTTTGTGGTTTTCACACTTGATCTTAGCCAAAAGGCTGAGAAGCCATCCTTTGTGGTTTTCAGATTCCAGTCATGTTCTCTCTCACCATGTATCTTGCTAGGCTGAAGCTTCAGTTATATTCTCTGAAATTATTTTTCTCTTCTTCTCAACACCTTAAATTATGCCTCTCCAAGACCTTAAGATGTTTTTTCTTGAAGTGTAATGAGCAGAATGTCTACATATGGACATACCGTGGTTTGCTTGATCAAGGGGTGGGGAGTAGATGACAAATTTTAAGGAAGGTCTCACTGAGACAGTGGTGTCTGGACAAGGATCTGATGGAACAAAGAGAGCCAGTCACAAGACCATCTTGTGGAAGAGCAATCTACATGTAAGAAACGGTTGGTGCAAAGGTCTAAGCAGGTACATAAATGCCTGGTGTGTTCCGGAACAGCAAGGAGGCTGGTGGGGGCTGGAGTATTCGGAATGGGAGTCGGAGTGGGTAGAAGACGCGGCTCTAGTGGTGGCCTTACGTGTAGGACCTCGTAGATCTCTAGAAGGCCTTTTGCTGAGAAAGGGAGAGCCTTTGGGAGACATTTGAGAAATACTGTTTTGGTGCTACGCATGGAAATGGGAAGGCGACAGTGGAGGCAAGGGGTCAGCATGAAGAACAGTGCCATAAACCAGGTGAGCGATGACGACTCTCACACCAGGGCAGTGGCCGTGAAGGTCATGAGAAGAGTGTGTGGATTCTGTACATGGTTTGCAGGCAGAGCCAAAAGGATTTCCCAACAGAGAGGAAGACAAGACTCAAAGGCTCTGGGTCTAAGCAAACTAGAAGGACAAAGTTGCCATGACCTGAGATGGACAAGAAAGGAAACAGCAGGTCTCCTCCTGGCTTGGAGGAATATCTGGAGCTTAGCAGTGACATGTTGAGTTTACAATGCCTACTAGAGACCCAAGTGGAGGCATCATGCAGGATGTATCTGTTGGGATTAGGAAGAAGGTCTGAGCTGGACCCAAAACAACACTGGGCCTCTCTGGCACGTAAATGGTATCTCAAGTGATGAGACTACATGGATTAGTTACGGGAATGAGAGTAAGAAGAGATGGTTACCGACTGAAGCCTGGGGAGCGCCAACATGAAGAGTTCAAGGAGAGGAAGAATCGGAGACCAAGAAGGAAGAGGCCAGGAAGGCTGCGTAGGAGGAGACCAAAGAGAGCATGGACAACTAGAAGCCCAGAGAAGAAATGGTTTCAAGGGCAGGGAACACTGTCCTTGTCAAACACTGATGATGGGTCAAGTCAGGTGACAGAGGTGACCACTGTCTGTAGCCATGTGAACATCGCTGGTGACCATTAAATATTGAGGGGCACAGGCATTAATTTAAATGTGTCAAAGCCTCCAGTTCCTGAGCTGGGAGATATTTTGAACTCATCCCTGAAGCTACTAGAGGAAACCATACCTGTTGATGAGGGAATACGGCCTTTGCCTTCTCTCTCCATCTCAATCACCCGAAGGCCTCTTTCAACATAGCTCTGGAAGAACTGGGAGGAATTTTTCAGAAATGGTTCAATGTCAGCATCTGAATATTTCTTCTTATATTCATATAACTCTGCTAGGCCCTGGTTAATAAGAAAAAGGAAGAGGAGGGAGAAATTAGTCAGTGGCCCTTCTCTATAAAGCAGAAGCCCATTTGGCTAGACCCTTTCCCTTTTACCTCTTTGGTGTTCTCTTTAGAGCCAATCTTCTTAAAAATCTCAGCCAAGAAATCATTCACTTTGGCCTTTGATGATTTTTCATCCTGAAATTGAAAGGCACAAAGGACCGGCTAGACCTGAGTTATTAATTAGGAACCCCCCATGGTTGGATAAGAACTAAAGATATCTCAAAATCCAGACCTTACTGGTATGTTCCTGTGGCTAACAGAAGCACCAATGTCTACAGTGGAAAACACTAACATTCTGAGTTACTGAATGCCTCCAGCTGCAGCTTTTCAACTAAACTTGAGTAGGAAGGACCTTGGCCCATTCCTCCCTAATTAAGTAGAGCTCACAGTGGATTTATCTGGCAACCAAAGCCTTAAGCACAAGTACAGAAACCTTTCTTAGGGACCAAGAGGCACATGGTTAGAACTAGTTCATATTTGAAAACTTAAAGGTGGAAAATGGTTATGACACCTCAGCAGGAGAGTGGTCCCATCCCTGAGCCTTAACCTTAGACCCTCAGAAAGATGGGCTCCAGCGTTTACATCTGTGACAGGATCACCACCCTTAGTCTTTCGAGTCAGGACACTTACTATTCGAGATGCTCCCTTTTCTGTTTCCTTATCAGACTTGCTCCCGGTCTGGTCCATGCTGTGCTTCATCATTCGGCAGAGGTGGGCCTCCAGCTCAGATTCGTTCTTGTTGTCAATCATTGTTAGGTGGTCTAGGATCTGTGGGAGACAGACGCGCATTGAAATGGCAGCAATGGCGTGATGTTCTCTCAAGCTCCCTCAGGGACCAGCTGCTGTTCTCACATACCTTGGGCCCTTTTAATTTGCATAAAGTGTGCAGCAGCGTCTTTAGGGTCCTTATGGGAAATTCACTTTTGCATTGCTTCAGTTTCTCTTTGGGGAAGACCTTCATGAAAATATGTATGTCCAGAAGAATTCTGTCCAGATTAATGCTGTTGATGGTATCAGGCAAGAGTCGAACCATTCTCCAGAGACACTATTGGAAAAAGAAACAAAGTTAGGAGGAGTGGCTGAAGAATGAGGATCACTCCTGGTACCATTCACCTGTCCCAAGCTCTGTGGTCACTTCCAAAAGATGGTCAGGGATATAAGTGTGGAACACCACCATGCCTTTTGAGTTCAGCTGCTAAAACATGAACAATTTCACTCATTTCAAGCACATCACGGCAAGAGTGTGACCAGCCATCCATGTAATCATCCCCACACCTCCTTCACACTCCCTGGAAACGGGGGCCTTGGTGAGAAGGTATGGAGAATCAGGTGTGGAACCCAACAGTACAGCAGTTCATACAGCTTAACCAAACCTGACCCCAGGACACAGACTCAATTACAGTGTAATAACAATGTTATAATGTTGCAGATACGTTCACTTCGGGTTTTCCGTTCAAGAGGCTAAAATATTACAGGACAGGGCTATACTTACTATTTCCCAAAAAGGTATAACATTTGTCTCATGAAACTAATTGCCTTTTGCTTCTAGGATAATTCGTCTTTCCCTTTTCATTGTTTGAGGCCAAGAACTGTTCAGGCCTGAGCCTGGGGTATAAACTCGAGACCAAGTATATTTTTTTCAGGTGTTCCTTGGTTGATTTGAGTCTATGTCTTACTTTCAACTCCGCTCTCTGCACACTTTAACAAGTATTGCATTTTGGAAAGAAAAGAGATCAAATTATTTCAACTTTACCTTCATAACAAGCTCTGAGAATTTGGGAGAACTGGCTGTTGCTAGCAGGCTGTCTTGGAGCAAAACAAGTAGGGCACTAGAAAAAAAAAATCCCAACATGGTAACATTAGTAAGTTTCAAACGTGCATTCCAATTAAAACCAATAGTTGAAAGGCCAAGTGTAAATATTCTGTATCCATCTAACAAATTGAGAGCCTATGGATCAGGACTGTCTCTGATTACTTGACATTCAGCTATAAAGAAAATAAACATCAATCATTTAAGCTTTCTCAGTTACTACTTGGTAAATGGTAAAGCTTGTCACTATTTTTCATTGTCACTGGTAGCTGAGAAAGAAATGTACCTGAAATGTACGTGGAAGGAGAGGTAATCAACAAACATGATAGTTCTATTCTAGAAAATTCTTTATAATTTTTTTTAAAGTTTATTTATTTTGAGAGACAGTGCAAGTGGGGGAGGAACAGAGACAGGGAGACAGAGAATCCCAAGCAGGCTCTGCACCGTCAGCTTGGAGCCCATTGTGGGGCTCAAACTCATGAAACCATGAGATCATGACCTGAGCAGAAACCATGAGTCAGATGCTTAACTGACTGAGCCACCCAGGCGTCCCTATTCTAGAAAAGTCTTGATGCTGGCTGGCTTACTAAGTTGTTACTAGTTTTAGCTGCTGTCTCGGGTCAGAACACTTTAGGTTCATGAGGAAGAGAAGAGTAATAAACAAACTTATTAGGCAAACCTAAAGTTATAATTGGTCTTAGTGACTTTGGTTTCCATGGGTAGACAAAAGAGAGGCTGTTTCAGGCTCAAATGGTGAGAGCATGGATATACCTCAGGATGTTGGTCTGGTCTGACTTCTCCAGAACCTTCACCACCAAGAGGTTCACAGAGCGGATCACCTGTTGTCCTTCCTCTAGATCTTCAATCCTAGAGTCCAGCATTAAGGTGATGAGGCCATGCATCAGGTCTTTCAGTACTCCAGTGGAGGCCTCCCGGGCAAGGCTTTCTATCTGAAACAGCTATCCAACCATACTTGTGTTAGGTATGAAAGCCAATATATAAAACAAAGAAGATAAATGTGGGTGGCACATTCTAGTAAACAGTTACACTGTATTAAAAAAAAAAATGCAGAGTATTAGGGGGAAAAAAACCATCAGACTTCCTCAAATCTCCAGAAATAGCCAAAACTAATTGGAGTGCTTCTTCCTTCCTGTTGTAAAAGTACTTTCTGTGTGAGTAGTTATCTGTGACAATGCAACCAGGGGTCCTACCATGCCTAATGAAGACACTGGCAGGAAGCAGAAATCTAGGTAGTATGTAAGCATTCTATTTTGTGTCCTAACAGTAAGGCACCCAACATCTAATGAAAGTAGTCCGTAGTCTGCAAGTAAAACTCTGTAAGTGATGTAGGATTCAATGGAACATCTACACAGATTCAGGTTCTAGAACCCAGGTAGGATGAGACTGAAAAGAAGCTCATGTTCTGTAGAGGTGGCCTTACCGAAATCATGTTGCCAATGATACAGCTATAAAGCTTGATGATCTCATCTTTCTCCAATTTCTCATCTGCCATATGTGTGTTGTAGATGAGTCTTAGCTGCATGAACGTGGCTATCAGAAACTGATCAATATGGCCAGACATAGCTTCAGCTTTGTCTTCCTGTCTCAGGACCTCATCGATCTGGTAACAAAAACCCCAAGATATGTTAACTAAAATTAAAAACAAAAACAACAAAACAACCCCCAAGATACAGTCTCCAAGCTTCATACTTAGAAGTAGCAGGAAAATGTTATGTCTATAATATTTATTAGCAAAGTACTTATAATAATATCTGACCTAGAAAAAAAATCCAGTCACTTTACACATAAATAACTAGTCCTCAGGGATTCAAACACTCAGCAGATACTAACTGAGCAAGATACTGTTAGGTAAATTAGTCACAGATCCTATTGTAAAAGGTTCACTATCTAGAAGATTAGGGAATATAATCCCTATGTTTAAATGTCTCATCTATTAAAGTGAATACCCATCATCTCATTTGATCATTCAACAGCTCTGGAGAATCAGTAAGGTAAGTTAGTAAGATCTCCATTTACTACATGAGAAAAGCAAGGCTCAGAAAGATCAGACTACTTAGTCCAAACTCAAAACTCAAGTTTTCCCACATCCTGATTCTGGTGTTCTTTTTGGTTTGGTACATTGGTTGTCACTAACAGTAAAATGCACTACTGTGGGTAAAACATGTATTTCCCATTCACTACTGTAAAAATACCTTATTTTTATGATTACATAAATACCACCCAGAGACAAACATGTCAATCTTCAATGACCGCCCCCTCCCCCATCTTTTTAAGAGAGCATGAGAATGGGGGAGAGGGAGGGGGGGGAAGAGAGAGAGAGAGAGAGAGAGAGAGGGGGGCATACACTGGGAGAGAATCTCAAACAGGCTCCACACTTGGCACAGAGCCCAACTCAGGGCTCCGTCCCAAGACCCTGGAATCATGAGCTGAAATCAAGAGTCAGACACTCAACCGACTGACACGCCCAGGCACCCCTAATGACCCTACTTTCCGGCAGGGTTGTCCTATTGTGCAACTCCAGGGAGCACCATTTTGACAGACTGCAGTGGGAATGGTGCCTGCTGGTGTTGTGGAAGCCAGGAGTCCTACTTTCATTTGCATCTTTATGCGTGTCATACCTCATTGGCACATAGAATTTTATATAACTGGAGCTGTTTAACAACGTTGTGTCAACAAAGACACCATAAAAAATACTTTTTCTCCCCCCAGGGGGAAGCTTACCCTTTTTCTAAGGTAATTAACATTAACAACCTGGTCCACATCCTTTCACATTCACAGAGTCATATACAACCACATGTGCATGCACAAATGGGGTCAAGGTTTAGGTTGTTTATTTTAAAGAGGATTATTGTTCATATACTTCTCTGCATCTAGCTTTTCTAGCACAACAGAAAATTATGAAATTCCCCAAAGGCCACAGGAATAGCTCTATTTTTAAAGACTGCATTAACAGTCCACATATGCATGTGCCAAAGTTTACTCAATTGTTCCCTTACTAACTTTCAATGTGTTTCCGGTTTGGTTATTTTGTTTACTATAAATAAGGTTTCAATAAACATCTTTGTACATGTATCCTAATATACTTGTGTTTTTATTTCTAAAAGAATGATACCTTTCAAATGATGGCATAATACATATTACTGTGTGGTTTTCTTTAAAAAGGCACATTGGGGCTCCCGGGTGGCATGCAACGTCCATCCGACTCTTGGTTTCAGCTCAGGTCATGATCCCAGGGTCATGGGATCAAGCTGAGTTGGGCTCTGTGCTGAGAGTGGAGCTTGCTTGGGATTCTCATTCTCTCTCTCCTGCGCCTCTCCCCTGTTCACACGCAAACTCACGCTCTCTCTCAAATTTAAAAAAAAGGCACTAACATTGCATTTGCATTTCTACATTTAATGCACAAGTACTGTTTTTCCACAAGCTCTACGGGCTGTATGTTATTACGCTTTTTATTTTTTGCCACTCTGATGGCAAAACATGCTACCTTATTGTTACCTTAGGCTCCACGCCCAGTGTGGAGCCCAAAGGAGGGCTTGAACTGATGACCCTGAGATTAAGATCTGAGCTGAGATCAACAATCAGACACTTAACAAACTGAGCCACCCAGGGGTCCCTTATTGTTACTTTAATTTGCATTTTGTGGCAAAGGAGGGCCTGGACCTCTTTTCACATATTTACTGGCCGTTTGGATATCTTGTGTGATTTGCCTATTCACATCCTTCAGTCATTTTTCTATTGGGTTCTCCTTTTCTCAAGAGTTAATAAAAGCTCTGTTTAGTGTAGCTATTAATCCTTTATTGGTCATCTGGATTGCAAATATATTCCACAATATGTACGCAATATACTACTTGTTTACTGATAGTATATGGTAGATTTCTGCAGATTAAAATCTTAAAATTTTATATGTTCAAATGGGTCTTTTCTTATTCTTCTTAGGTTTCCTTCCTTGTTTTTTAATGTTTTCCCCAAGTCCCCTGGTTATTTCAAAAATTTAGGGGGGGTGATGAATTGTTTAAAATTTTCACAGGGTTACTTTTTTGTTTTTTTTTTTTATCTCTTCCACATCTATGGTTGGTTCCTTCCTCATTCCTGATACATATTTTTGTTCTCTAGTCGGTCTATTAAGGAATTTGTTTTGTTTTACAAGAAACAAATTAAGAGTTGTTATTTTAAAAATCCATCTTAGGGGTGCTTGGCTGGCTCAGTCAGATGAGCGTGTGATTGTTGGGTCTTGGGGTTGTGAGTTCGAGTCCCATGTTGGGTATAGACATTATGAATAAACAAACAAACTGAAAAAATAAACATCCATCTCATGAACTATAGCTTTATTATCTCCTTTCAGATATTTTTTATTTTTTATTTTTCTAACTTCTGATAAGTACTAAGTTACTTCATTTTAGCTTTTTTCTAATAGCAAATGCATTTCAGGCAATATATTTTTCATTTTCTTTCTTTTTATTTTGTGCGTGTGTGGATATCCAATTGTCCCCGTATAATTTATTGAAAAGACTTTCCTTTCCTTACTGTTGAACACTTCAGTGACACATTAGTTATAAATCTATTGTGCCTATATGCATGTGTTTATTTGTGGGTTTTTTAATTCTGTTCCATTGAGTCTAGTTCATTATTTTTATGTCAATATCACATTGTCTTAATTACTATAGCTATACTATACTTAAAAAATTTTTTTAAATTTACATCCAAGTTAGTTAGCATATAATGCAACAATGATTTTAGGAGTAGATTCTTTAATGCCCCTTACCTGTTTAGCCCATCCACCCTCCCACAACCTCTCCAATAACCCTTTGTTTGTTCTCCATATTTAAGAGTCTCTTATGTTTTGTCCCCCTTGCTGTTTTCATATTTGCTTCCCTTCCCTTGTGTTCATCTGTTCTGTATCTTAAATTCCTCATATGAGTGAAAGTCATATCTGTCTTTCTCTAATTTCACTTAGCATAACACCCTCCAGTTCCATCCACGTGGTTGCAAATGGCAAGATTTCATTCTTTTTGATTGCTGAGTAATACTCCATTGTATATATATATACTACATCTTTATCCATTCTCCATAGATGGACATGTGGGCTTTTTCCATACCTTGGCTATTGTTGATAGTGCTGCTATGAACTTTGGGGTGCATGTGCCCCTTTGAAACAGCATACCTGTATCCCTTGGATAAATACCTAGTAGTGCAATTGTTGGGTTGTAGGGTAGTTCTATTTTTAATTTTCTGAGGAACCTCCATACTGTTTTCCAGAGTGGCTGCACCAGTTTGCATTCCCACCAGTGGTGCGACAGAGATCCTCTTTCTCCGCATCCTTGCCAACATCTGCCCTTGCCTGAGTTGTTAATGTTAGCCATTCTGACAGGTGTGAGGTGGTATCTCATTGTGGTTCTGATTTGTATTTTCCTGATGATGAGTGATGTTGAGCATTCGTTCATGTGTTGGTTGGCTATCTGGATGTCTTCTTTGGAGAAATGTCTATTCATGTTTTTTGCCCATTTCTTCACTGGATTATTTGTTTTTTGGGTGTTGAGTTAGATAAGTTCTTTATAGATTTTGGATACTAACCCTTTATCTGATAGGTTGTTTGCAAATATCTTCTCCCATTCTTGTCGGTTGCATTTTAGTTTTGCTGATGTTTCCTGTGGTGTGCAGACGATTTTTATTTTGAGGAGATCCCAATAGTTCATTTTTGCTTTTGTTTCCCTTGCCTCTGGAGACGTGTTGAGTAAGAAGTTGCTGAGGCCAAGTCAAAGAGGTTTTTGCCTGCTTTCTCCTCGAGGACTTTGATGGCTTCCTGTCTTACATTTAGGTCTTTCATCCATTTTGAGTTTCTTTTTGTGTATGATGTAAGAAAGTGGTCCAGGTTCATTTTTTTGCATGTCACTGTCCAGTCTTCCCAGTACCACTTGAAGAGACCATCTTTATTCCATTGGATATTCTTTCCTGCTTTGTCAAAGATTAGTTGGACATACGTTTGTGGGTCCATTTCTGGGTTCTCTATTCTGTTCCATTGATCTGAGTGTCTGTTTTTGTGCCAGCAATATATTTTTCTGAGTTCAGTAGTTTCACTACAGGTTTAGAGGGAAATGCTTTCCTACTATTCACTATTAAGAGTTTTTTGGTTTTTTAATCAAAGGGTTAGTCAGGAGGGTGTTTCATACTTTTTCCAAGTGGCCATTATTTTTTGTGATATTATTTATTAAAAAGTCTGTTGGGTTACCAATAAAGAATTTGGTGAGTATATCTTTTACTACAACAGTTGTTAAGATATAAAAAAATATAGATATTTTCAGAGACTGTAAAATTCTATGTACACATATATTAAGTCCGGTTTACTGTTTACTAATACTATTTTATTACGGTTTAACAACGTTAATACAATATACAAATCCTAACAGTACATCTTAATGAAATTCTATACATATGCATCTGTATACCTGCCATTAGAACAAGCTATAGGACACTGGTTGCACCCAAAGCCCTCTTCCTGCCCCTCCAAGCTGGTAAGCTGGTATCCTGCCTTTCACCAGGGGTTACTACTATTCTATCTGGTTTTTCCTTTTTAAAAAAAAAAAAAAAACATTCTGACCTCTAACTGGTTAAGAATTATTTCATTCCCATGTCCTTATCTTTCATCTACTACATCTGTCCCAATTCTCTCAACCTATAACTTGTCTTTTTATTTATTTTTTTTAAAGTAGGCTCTACACCCAACATGGGGCTTGAACTCACAACGCTGAGATCAAGAGTCGTGTGCTTTACTGACTGAGCCAGCCAGGTGCCCTGCTTGGCTTTTCATTTTGTTATAAACAGAGTATCTTGTGATAAACAGATGTTTTCAGAAATTTTAAAGTAGTAAAAGATTTCTATTTTTTCCTTTATGTTTTTTTGTGTCTAGTTTAAAAAGAAATCCTTACATAATGTGAAGTAAAAAATGTTCTCCTATTAAGTTTTCCTTCTCACATCTAGGTCTTTAATCCATCTGAAATATACTTTGGCGTAGGAAATAGCAATCTAATTATACTGCTGTTCCCGTGGAAGATAACCAGTCCTAGCACCATTTACTGATTAATCCAGCTTTTACCAAGGGATTTTTAATGTCTTTTCTGTTCCTTTTTTTTGGGGTGGGGGAGGAGAGAAGTAGGGGGAGAGAGGGAGGGAGGGAGGGAGGGAGAGGGAGAGGGAGAGGGAGAGAGAGAGAGAGAGAGAGAGAGAGAGAGAAATGAGCACAACCAGGGGATGGGCAGATGGAGAGAGGGACAGAGGATCTGAAGCAGGCTCACCACTGAAAGCAGAAAGCCTGATGTGGGTCCTGAACCCACGAACCGTGAGATCATGGCCTGAGCTGAAATCGGAGGTTTAACCAACTGAGCAACCCAGGTGCCCCCAATACTGCACAATCTTGATTACAGTGGCTCTGTAGTTACTGTTGATGTATAGTGATAAAGGACCTCTGCACTGTGTTATAATTTTAAAAAACTTTCTTGGGGTGCCTGGGTGGCTCAGTCAGTTGAGCATCCAAGTCTTGATTTCAGCTCAGATCATGATCCCAGAGTTGTGGGATGAACCCTGCAATGAATTCCACACTTAGTGTGGAGCCTGTTTACAATTCTCTCTCTCTCTCTGCCCCTCTCCCCTGGTTATGTGCATGTGCTCTCTCAAAAAAATTTAAAAAAGATATGTAGATTTAAAATTTTTTTTAATTAAAAAACTGTCTTAAAAAACTGACTGCTGGGGTGCTTGGGTGGCTCAGTCAGTTAAGCAACTGACTCGGGCTTGGTCATGATCTCGCTCGTGGTTTGTAGGTTTGAACCCTGCGTGGGTTTCTGTGCCGACAGCTCAGGGCCTGGAGCCTGCTTCGGATTCTGTGTCTCCCTATCTCGCTGACTCTCCCCCACTCACGCTCTCTCTCAAAAATAAATAAAACTTCAAAAAAAAAAATAAATTTCAGCGTCAATTTCATAACTGTAGAACTGTTGAGATTTTGATTAGAATGGCTTTCATGTATAGGTAAATTTGAGGCAAATTGGCATCTTGATAACCCCAAACCTTGTGAACATATTATATTTCCATTTATTTGGAAATTCTCTAATGTCATTCAATTTCCTCTATAAAGGTTTTACATATAAAATGCTTGATTTATTCCTATGTAAATGTTTTTGTTACTGACGGTTTTCTTTTTTTTAATATTCTCATAAATCTTTATTTATATTTTTAAATGTTTTTATTTCTCTGAGACAGAGAGAGAGAGAGAGAGAGAGAGAGAGAGAACACACAAGAGGGGGAGGGGCAGAGAGCAAGCGGGAGACACAGAATCCGAGGTTGAGCTGTCAGCACAGAACCTGACATAGGGCTTGGACTCAGGAACCGCAAGACTGTGACCTGAGCCAAAGTCAGACATGTAACCAACTGAGCCACCCAGGCACCCCTGTTAATTTTCTTATAATAAAAATATATAAAATTTACCTTTTTAACTATCTCTTAAAAAAATGTTAAGTTTACTTATTTAAAGAGAGAGAGTATGAGCAGGGGAGGAGCAGAGAGAGAGAGAATCCCAAGTAGGCTGTGCACTATAGCCTGACTCAAGGCTCAAATACATGAACTATGAGATCATGATCTGAGCCAAAATCACAAACCGGATGCTTAACTGAGCCACCAAGGTGCCCATTTTAACCACTTAAGTATATAATCCAGTGGCATTAAGTACCTTCACAATGTTATATAACCATCACCACTATTTATTTCTAGAAGTTTGTTATCATTCTAATCGGACTCCATACCCATTAAATAATAACTCCAAATTCGGCCGCCCTTCCCTAGCCCTGGTAACCTCTATTCTACTTTCTCTGTGTGTTTGCCTATCCTAGGTACCTCATATATGTGTAATCACACAGTATTTGTCCCTTTGTGTCTGATTTATTGTATTTAGCATAAGGTTTCCAAGGTTCATCCATGTTATAGTATACATCAGAATTTCATTCATCTTTATGGCTGAAAAATATTCCATGGTATGTATATACCACATTTTGTTGATCCATTCACATGCTGATGGACTCTTAAGTTGTTTTCCACCTTTTGTCTGCTGTGAAGAATGCTGCTATAATAAACACTGGTGCACAACTATCTGTGTGGGTCCCTGCTTTCAGGTAGTGGAAATATTGGATCTTATTGTAATTCTTGTTTAACTTTTTGAAGAACCACCAGACTGTGTTTTCCATAAATGGTTGTACCATTTTATGTCCTTACCAGTAATGCACACAGGTTCCAGTTTCTCCACATCCTTGCCAATACTATTGACCATTTAAAAAAAAATTTTTTTTTAATGTTTTTATTCGAGAGGGAGCGAGCGAGAGCAGGGGAAGGGCAGAGATAGAGACAGAGAGAGAGAGAGATCCAAAGCAGGCTCCAGACTCTGAGCTGTCAGCACAGAGTCGGATGAGGGGCCCAAACTAGTGAACTGCAAGATCATGACTTGAGTCGAAGTCAGTTGCTTAACCAACTGAGCCACCCAGGTGCCCTATTTCCCATTTTTAGAAAAAAAGAAAATCCTACTGGGGTATGAAGTGGTATCTCATCGTGGTTTTGATCTGCATTTCCTTAATGACTAAAAGATGGCAAACATCTTTTCACATGCTTACTGGCCATTTGTGTATCTTCTTTGGAGAAATGTTGATTTAAGTCCTTTGCCCATTTTTGAATTTTCTTTCTGTTTGTGTGGTTGAATTGTGGGAATTCTTTATGTGTTCTGGATATTAATCTCTTTTCAGATATATAGTTTGCAAATATTTTCTCTCATTCTGTGGGGTGTCTTTTTACTCTCTTGATAGTGACCTTTGTTTGATGCATAAAACTTTTATTTGATAAAGTTCAATTTTATTATTTTTTCTTCTGTTGCCATTGCTTTTGGTGTCATATCCAAAAAAATCACTGCCAAGTTTAATATCATGAAGATTTCCCCCTATGTTTTATTTGTTTTGTTTGGGATACCATTAGGTTATTATAAAAGAGAGACATGGAAATTATTTACATGATGGAAGATTTCACAACTTTACTAGAATGGGCAGCTTCACATGACGCCATTTCAATAATGATTTATTTTAGCCTACATACTTCCTGAGAATGTCACCAGAAATAATCCTTGTCATCCAGAACTACTTTGGTGCTTCCATATTCTGGGAGAATTTTATCTCCAACTTTCACGCTAACTAGTTGAATCTCTCTCTTTTCTCTAGAGCCCCATCCATACACTTTTCCTTGAGATTTTTCTGGAAGCAAAATGCCCCCTTTGGTTACAGTTTTGGCTATACTCCTTTCAACTAAAACTTGGTCAAAGAGGGGAAGAAAGTTTCTAAACGCCTGTCCTGACATGACTGGCTGCTGCAGTTCGTACTTTGCTTTTGAGCTGCCACCATCACAAGGAGAACCCTCCCCCCCCGCCCACCCTGCTCCTGCCATGTTTTCTTCTAAGAGTTTTAGAGCTTTAGCTATTACATGTACGTCTTTGGTCCATTTGGAGTTAATTTTTGTATATAGTATGAGTCCAACTTCATTCTTTTGCATGTGGATATCCAATTCTCCCAGCATCATTTGTTGAAAAGACTATCCTTTCCCCACTGAATGGTCTTGTCACTGTTGTCATTTAATTTGGTTTCAGCAGTGATCATCCTCTCCTTTCAGTCCATCTACTCAATTTTAAAATTCTAAAACTTTTTTTTTTTTTTTTGCTGGGGAGAATATATGTAATAAATAATCCTCGTTAAGTACTCTTTCCACATACCCCCTCCCCCCCAACCCTGTGGTCATCTAGTCCCCTCCAGCAGTTTCAAGTTTCCCTGTACCAGGAAATTCCCATTCTGGTTATTTTGTTTTATTCCTTTTCCCAACTACTGAGTCCCTTACAGTGTGGTTTGTTATCATTCTTTATCTAGTCAGGATTCACTCTTGGGTCTTTTTGGAAATCCTCGATTATGGCAATCTGAGCAGGGGAGACATAGCAGTTTCTGCCCTTCTAAGTCTGTGGTATGCCAGCTGGCAATCTATCAGTCATATGGCACAGCACCAAGAGCGGGTACTTCTGCTCTTCTGTCTCTGAAGGTACAAAAGCTAGAGCCTTCCCAGCCTCAGACAGTGAATTCAGCCTTTTTGTTCGGCAACTTATAATTCCTTGGGGGGCCAGGGAGAACACCAGGTCCTCCTATTAATAACACTCATACAGACCACCATTGCCCTTTCTTTAGGAGATATGCTGATCTCCACAAAAAGAGTCTTTCCAGGAATTTTGGTGTTTCAATCTTTTTCCCTGGGCTCTGCACTATTGAACCTCAGGTTTTCCTGAAGGCCTGTATGTGGAAAAGTCTTGTACTTATACAACACAGAGCTTGACATTTATACATACTTCAGACACCACCTACCTGACCTAGCAGCTACTCTGCTCAGAAAAGGCAGATGGGTTTGGATTGAAAGGGATGGAGAAAGGCAAGAGGAATGCATGCATTCAAGTCATTGTTTTCCAAAATCCCCTCCAATACCAAAACTGTTAACAGGACACTCTTTGTAGAACAATAGCAAAAACCTTGTGCTAAGATTTCCAATTCCACCATTTCCAACCATCTGTCTTCATGGAGATGTCTAATGAGACAACACTCAAAATCAGAAGTTAGGACGGATGTTACTACCATCTAATCTTCAGGCTCCATTTTCTCGAACTGCCCCGATCACGTTCTTCATAGCTAAAGGCCAGTTCAGAATCATTCACTGTATTTAGTCATGTCTCTCAGTCTCTCTTCAGTGTAGACCAATCCTCAGTCTTTCCTTGACTTTCTTGACCTTGACATTTGTAAAATATCCCTTGGTTTGCATTTATTTGAGATTTCCTCATGATTAGATGACATCAGGAATGTGAACAAAGTGATGCTGAATTCTCACTGGATCCTATGAGGTGGCACATGATTTTATCTTCCAGGGTGGTGTGTGCTACGCTTCTGTACTGCCAAATTCTCAAAGTATTTTTTATTTTTTGGCTACTTCTTATGTATTTGTCCTTTGTATTTTGTGGAGAGGTACTATGAAACTGCAAATAACCCATTTCTCTTCAAATTTTTTATTTCTATGGGCATGGACTGTGGTTCCCTATTTTGTTAAGTTTTTTTGAATTTAATAAATTTCCTGAATTTTATTCAGTGTATTAGGTTATACCTCATTACTACCACTATTTACTTTGATGCTCAAACTGTCCCCTTCAAACATAAGGCATCTGTTCCCGTTGGCCCGTGGGTCCTTCTGACATGTCCCTATCACTCCTTGAGCCTATCCTTCCTGTCTAGTACAATACGATGTTCCAGGATTACCCTGTACTTTTTCTAATTCAGCCCTAGAATCTGCCCCTTCTCCAAGGAGCTCTCATTCCCTTTTAGTGGAAAATGGTATTCAGAAGATAAGATTTGGGAGTGCTTACTGCTGTTGGGGTATTGCTGTTCTCAGGTCCTCTCAATGAGAAGAACTAGGACATGTATATATATATTATATACACATATAACACACATTTATACCACATATATACATACATATACACTGACACTGATATTAATCTCTACATCTCTATAATGAAAACCATGAGTTCACACTGACACATCTAATTCCAACACCAGTTTATTCTCTTTCGCTTTCCTTTCATATTTGTAGTGCTTTTCTGACAGTAAGAAATTTGGGTTCTATTTTCCTTGTATTTCTTTGACCAACCTTTTTGCATATAACCAATCTCCCATCTCTGCCACCAGTTCTTCCCTATGCAGATGCCTACTTCAGCTCTGACTCCCAGTTCTGAGCCACCTGTGTACTGGCCTGCCCCCTCCAACACACGTGGATATCCTTACCCTGCCTCAGATCCTACTATCATGCCAGACTGACTGCTTGCGTGGACATCCTCTTCATCCCACGTAGGCTCTGACTCCTGACTCTACATCACCTCTCCCGTATGACACCATCCTCACAATGCTTGGGCTCTGAGACCCTCGCTCTGGGCCACTGTGGCTCCCCACCCCCACCACCTTGCCAAAAGGTAGATGCCTACCTTGCTTTACCAACTTATTGGCTTTAGGACTAGATCGTTAGGGAAGGGAAGCAGAAGAAGAGACTGATTTCTTAGAAAATATATAGCTTCTTTGCTTAAAATTCTCTAATGGTTTCCCATCACATTTAAAATAAAATCCAAACTTACCCTGGGGCTTTTAAAGGTCTACATGATACAATTTCTGTCCACCTCTCAAATCTCATTCTGTACCATTCTCCCTCTTGCCCACTCTGCTCCAAGCACAGGGGCCTTGTATTAATTCCTTGAATATTCCAAACTCATTCCTCTCCTACAGCCTTCGTAATCTCTCTTCCCTCTGCCTGCATCCCTGACCACCAATCTAAGTAACTATTCAGCTCCTCTCTCTGATCACCCCATTGGAGTTATATTTACACAGTAGTTGCTATTATCTGATATTTTCTTGTTTACTTATTTCTCTCTGTCCACTAAAACCTAAGTAAATTCCATGAGATTTGGTTCCTACTTACTGCTGTTATTTCCAGCCTCTGGCGAATGAATGCAAGTGTAAAATAAAAAGCAAGGCTCTATGACAGCCATATCCTGGGAGGTCAGTGATGACAATGAGGGGTCCCTGTGCACGTTTTCATCAGAGCAGTGCTGAACGCTGCCTGCCTCCGTCAAATCTGCGACCAGAATGCAGCCACCACTCGTACAGCCTCTGCTGATGATGGAATTACTGTCGTGTGTAATACCCCCATTACCTGTGTCAGAGCTTGGATGCTCGTGTTGATGTCACCACTGGCTACTTGGGAGATAATGAAATTGATTGTGGATGCTGTATTACTGTGCATGTCATCAAAGTGTGGAGAAACAGCCCGGATTCTAGAGAGCAGAGCAAAGGGAAAAAATTCAATCTTTGTTAGAAGACATCTCAGTGAGTTGGGATTATGCAATTCTCTGCTACCTCCAGGTCTTAGTAAAGAATTGCTCCCAGCCATACAGTGATCAGTTCTAAAACATTCTAATTGTACAGAGAGCTCTTTTCACATATGCACTCTTTTGATCATGCACTGCTCACCACTGAAATGAAAGAGATTAACTTACTTGGGTTCAGGAATAAGGACGGGTTCAAAAATGTCATCCAGTTTGTGCTGAACAAGCTCTGGCATTTCACATCGAACTGTACCATTGTCATTCTCAATCTCATCTAGATCCAGCTGGAATTCTCGGCGAACCATCTGGGCTGCCTCAGGATGCCCACTCATGCTTCGGGCTTGGCTAAGGGAAGCAAAAGGAGGTTCCTGAACTAAAAGAAACTTCTGAAACAAAGGACAAGAGTAGCACTGCCAGTTGCCCCAAAGCTTCAAGACAGATGTTCAACTTCTGGTTTCAGCCCCCCTGAATTATTTGAGTCCTTGAGTCTAAGGCAAATGCCTTCAATGGGCCGCAATTCATGTTCATGAATATTCTCAGAGCAGATGGTTTTAACTTGTATTTGTAGTAGCTTCCAAATTATAAGTATTCTCTCCAGTTCACTAAAGCCGACAAACCTTGTGTTGCTATTCCAGAGGGGGCAGAAAATAATTCATAAAATATACTTATACTGACTCAAAGGTCTCTACTTGGTCACAAATTTAAGAAAGATCTAGACTGGCTGGTTCTTTTCTGATAAATTATCCAGTGTTAAGTTCTTCTAATCATAAGCACTCATCCATGCAGTGTTCAGTACACTTTAAACTTTGAGGTACAGTCATCTCTTTTTAGGGATATTCACTCTTGATAGGTCAGGGCCAGCATTACATCTAAGCAATAGGTATTTAAAGTTTTCAAATTCAAATTGGTTAAAATTAGACGAACGATACAGCCCAAAATAGAGCTGTCTTTCTTAGAAGGTAGTATTTTGAGTCCCTAAGCCAATTTTGGGTTGCATGCAATTTACTCAGCCTTATCTGAAGAACAGAAACCTGAATATGACCAAGTATAACACAAGGAAGAAGGTGAACCAATAATTTAGCCAAATGACATTGAGTGGCCACTTCTGCTAGCCAGTGGACTTCTGGGGAAGGCTTGACACATGGGATACTTATGGACACCCCTAACCTGTTAAGAGTTATAAACTCTAAATCAATTGCCCTCCAGAGGGGATGAATCCAAGTCAGAAGTTAGAAAGATATAAGAGCCCTGCTAATGAGAAATTAGCAGGCAGTACTTACATCCTATAAGTGCGATACATAATTCTGTCCACGGAAAAGCAGTGAAAGAAGGCACAAGACTATTTAGAAGTGGTTTTGAGACAAAGACAATGAAGACTGAAGGATTAAACATTTGGCTACAAGACATTTACCCAGACACTCTGTCATGCATGATAATGGCTACAAGAACTCAAGATTATGTTACAGGATAAGCTCTTAGCACACAAGGCAAAGTCCACTGAGACGTTCTTAGACAATTATCTCCATCTACATACTTGAGTTTGGAGGACATGTCCTCAGCTGGTCCCTTGCGCAGCATGTTGGCATTGGAGTTTATGCTCTGTGTGCGCTGAGGTCTCTCTTCCACCTGTTTTATTGGTGCAGCAGAAGGCCTCTTTGCTGACCGCTTAATCCTCTCCTCGAGCATGCTCATATCCTTTTCAGAAAGCTGTAAGAAGAAGCCAATTTATTACCACATACTCTACTAGAATATGAGGAGAATTAAAAACCTGGAAGACTCAAAAGAGTCAATATCCATTCACATATTGAAGCAAACAGAACCTGCTATGTTAGGGTAAATTCATTTTCAAAATACTAACTACATTTTAAATCAACTATTGTTAAAACCTGCTATCATAAGAGAATACATGAAAGAAGGAAAGGATACAAAAAGAAAGGCCAGTAATAACTCTAAACGAAAAAATCAAAGATTAAATGATGCTTCCTCATGTTTGCTGTGTCACCACTATGTGAACTACAGGTAAGAAGCTTCACCTGTGACCATCTATAAAATTCCCATCTGCTTTATCTCCTTTGCCGACCTGTAGTGAGGATTTAATTAGATTAGGACAGCTAAAAATACATAAACACAGTGTAAATACTAGGAAGTAACTGGAATGAAGGACTGAGGTGCAAACACAAGCAAATGGCTCAAAGGAAGTAAGGAATCTGAGATAGCACCTGATGTGTCTGCAGAATGTGGCTTATGGCTGTGGGACTCTTTTGATGTGACAGGTACCAGATTCTACATTATACACAAGTACTTGTTCACTACAAAGTAAATGCACTGAAAATTACAGAGCAGATTTCTAGACAGAATATAAATCCCAAACTAGTTCCGGATTTCCCGATTCAAAAATAGCTCTTGGGGCACCTGGGTGGCTCAGTCAGTTAAGTGTCTGACTCTTGATTTTGGTTCAAGTCATGATCTCATGTTCCGTGAGATTGAGCCCCACATCGGGTTCTGTGCTGACAGCGTGGAGCCCGCTTGGGATTCTCTCCTCTCCCTCTCTCTGTTCCTCCGCTGCTCCTGCTCTCCCTCTCTTAACTTAAAAAAAAAAAAAAAAAAAAAAAAAAAAAAAGCTTTCATTTTCTAAAGCAAACTGTGTGAGTAGAAGGCTCAGAAAAGAAAATCTGATTTCCTGTAAGGCACATATAAATGTCCTGTAACAGTCAGAGACACCCTCAAGGGTTTATCTGGACTCTAAGACACATTGATGGGTTTAGTTTAATAAAAAGTGGTAACAACTTAGCTAGAGTTGAGATGGCATGAAAGCTGAACACCCAAGTGATTCTGCAATTCACAACATGTTAAAAATGTCCACAAAAAGTCACTCACAGTTCCAATCAGTTTGAACACCTGATCCCCGTGTACATTGTACACGGTGACGATGGTATTGAGGGCAGCATTGCGCACAGCATTGTCACGGTCTCCGATGTGAATTGCTATCTCCTTTAAGGCTTTCCCTGGGGTTGGTTGGCAAACATTCATGCCATAGGACTCGACCAGACACCCCAGTTCTTCCAGGCACTCTGATGGGGGAGAAAGATTAGACTGATGAGACCCAACACACATTTGGCATAGAGACTTATCTTTGCTAGATAAAATTTCCTTGGCATACATAAAAGACTAAAATCCTATACTGGTTCTACCTAGAATTTTTCCTTGTTTATTGCCTTCTGATAAAACACACAATAATGATGTTACAGCAAGTGCTCCTGGAAGAAAGGGATGCCTGTGAGTCAGATGGCCCCTGTGCACTTGATTTTGTCACCAGGGTGGTAACTGAGTGGTGCCCGTGTCACCGGACACTGTGGCACCACCAGTGTGCAACTCATCATTCTCACAGTCCAAATCAGAAGATTGGAATCAATCACTCAGACACTGAAGAATTATCCTTGTTCATCTACAAACTCTTTCTTTTAGAGGTCACTGCTGCATAGACTCACGCTTCTATTTAAATTGTTGCTTCACCTGCTCTTTGCTTAGAGTTTTTGGATTTGGTTCCTTCCATGATGAAGGGGAACATCTTGCTGGCTGGGTAGACAAGGCACATCCGGTTCAGGATGGCACGGACATCTTTACGAATGACATCCTTTGGTTCTCCAACCTAGTCGACAAGGAAAATAATGACTGAGGCATTTCCTGAGTAGCAAAGGTCCTCCCATGAGTCACTACCTTTTGGAAGAATAGGGGCACAGGAGTAAGTGGTAGAAGGTATCTTCACAGAATAAATGAAAAAGGGCGAGGGCATAAAGGATAGGAACTGAGGTCAGCCGGGACCTTGGGCAGTCTTCCAGAGTGAGAACAACGCATTACCTTGAGGATGAGATAAGGGATGAAGGAAGATGCTTCGTTCTCAGTCAGATGATATTCCTCCTCACTTAGCAGTGTGAAGAGCAATTTTAAATATTCTAGGGCTTTCATTAGGACGCTTGTATTGGTGTCAAAAAACCGCAGGGTAAGCCACTTTAAGATGAGATCCAGGCAACCAATTACACCCTCTTTTTCACTCTCCAAGTGCTTAAAACAAAAGACAAATAAGACTGTATAAAAATGTAAGTTCTATTAGGTAAGTCCTTTATAAATTTTACTAGAGTCCAAGAAGAAAATAATAGCTTTTTGAGCTATTTAGGACCTAAAATTATAGACATTTATTCTATCAAACAATAAAACAGCTCTAAAAACAGAGAACATGTTGTATTCTAGTTCCCTCTCAAGTCACGTGAATTTCTGGGTATTCACAAGGCTCAGTATTTTCACGGGTCTGAGGTAATCATAGTTATCTCTTGCAAACCTACATCAACCATGACAGCAAGGGCTTTGTTATGATGCTGAAAGTCTGAGTGAAACATCTCATCTTGTAGCCACTTAGCCACGCAGCTAGACATCTGAGTCTTTAGTTGCTCAATGTATTCATCCCGTGGAGTAGTAAAATTCCACTTCAGCACCTGAAAAAAAAAACAGTGAAAAGGGACTGTAAGATGTTCAACTGAAATGAGGCAGAGAAGAACTCTATTTAAAAGCAGCTGCAGAAATCAATTAAATAAGATATTTTAAAATTCAACAAGATTAATTTGTAATTAAATATGAGTGCGAAATGTATTCTTGAGCTGTCATACATTGGGAAGCTTAACTCTTAAAATCTAGGAATAGAATAACATTCAGCAGTTCTCACCACAAAGACCAATGCTCTATTATTGTATAACATGGTAGACACTGTTGGTACAATTTCAATAAGGGGAAAATTTGAAATAGCTATCAAAATTTTAAAAATACACACCATTCTAGGAGGAGTTTAATAAAGATATATTCACACATGTGCACAAATGCCTACATTCAAAGATGCTTATGACAGTGTAGTTTATAACACTGAAAGACTAGAAGCAACCTAAATGTTTACATTGTAGGTTGGGGATAAAGAAAGGTACATACATATGATGTACCAATAAAAAGAATGAATGCATATAAACACGCAGATATGAATAGCCTTTAAGATACTTCAAACATCATTCAAAGAAAAGAATAAAACACAGAACAAAGAATATGGCATGTTCCCCTGTGCATAAAAGGCAGGCCATATGTTTATACATATATGATTGTATTGCATGAAACACTGACACTTCTGGAGTAACACACAAGAGCACTGGTAATAATGTCCTTCCTATGGAGGAGGACTAGAAGGGGTGACATGCTTCTCACACGACTCTCTGCACATTTCATATTGCTTGAATTAACAAAAAACAACAACATGTATATATTGTAACAAAAAAAATTTAACTTCCTGATAATACTAAAATAAATCAAAAGAGAAATGACCGAACTAAGCAGATACAGTCACCAAATCTGGCTTTTATGATATCAGGCACAAGAAGGATTAAACGAGTGGCCTATTACCTATGTGTAGTTGACAAAAATCAATGAATACTTCCCATTCTTCAATTATAAAAATTAAAACAACTTTTATTTCTTTCCATTTGGAGGAAGAATAGGCAGTAGCTCCATTCCATAGTTCCTTTTGTAGGAACTAATGCTCCCATAGAGCCGTCTTAGAGAAATAAGCCATAATTTATAAGCAAAAGATTTAGTTCATTGTTAGATAGTTCACAATGAAATGAATTCCAGACAGCAAAGCTATTCTTGATTACAAAGCAAAACAAAAAAGCAAAAACCTACTGAGTATTCTTATCCCTTTCTTACCTTTAATCCTTTTTCATCTTTCATTCTTTGCTCCTTTCCATTTGGAACAACAATGAAGATAGGACCAGATTTGTCTTCATCTTCCTTTAAGCTGGTTTTGCTGGGCACTTTCTTTCCTTGTGCACTCTACAGCCAAGGTTCAGGGAATACTGGTTAGGAATGTGATGTTGCTGCCCAGTAAGAGCGCACTATAAAAACCATACACTCTCCACATTGTATTCTTCATGATAGAAACAGATAAGTCACAGAATTGTGCACGTTATGTTTTTGTACAGGTTTTTCAGAAATGTTTCTAATAGCATTCTCAGGTAACTGTTGGTTAGTCCTTAGACTGGCATGCAACATAGCTGGAAAAACTCTATTACCTGTCATTGGTTTGGGTCACAGCCTTTGTTTATTGGACAGTTCTTTCTTGAAATCTTCAACACCATTTATGGTTTTCCATATTAATGACTTCCATATTAATGACATTTTGAATGACATTCACACACTTCACATCATTTAGTTGAGAAAGCTTTTCTGTTTCTCTGCATATAAAATATATCTCTAGGGGCACCTGGGTGGCTCAGTTGGTTAAGTGTCCTGGACTTCGGCTCAGGTCATGATCTCATGGTTTGTGAGTTCTAACCCTGCACTGAGCTCTGCACTGACAGTACAGAAGCTGCCTGGGATTCTCTCTCTCTGCTCCTCCCCGCTCCGCCCAATGCTCTCTCCCTCTCCCTCAAAATATATAAATAAACTTAAAAAAATAAAAGTAAATATATCTCTATCATATAGCTATACCTGAGAGTCTCTGAACTTGATTCTAGGGAAACTTGCTAGAAACATTTTAAGTTATTAAAGTGGTTTTGAAAAATAATCCAAGAGTTTGAATTTTTGTATCAGATGGAAAAGAAAATAGTGAACCTCACTATGTATATTTAATTTTAAAACAGGAACCATTATTAACAAAAATGTAGGAAGAGTCCAGTATTTCTAGTAGGCCAGAATTTCTTTCTAGTTCAAACACTGAAGTCATTCAGTCAAAACAAGTATGAGATCATTTATGTGAAACTGTAAACTGCAAAAGACTTGCGGTGGCGGGGGGGGGGGGGGGAGGCAGTATAGCATTAAGAACAGAGTCAAAAATACTTCAAAGCACATGTGACCAAAATACTAAAATAAGCACTTGTTAAATTTGGGATGAGGACATTGGGGGAGGACAGGAAAAGAACAGCTTCATTGGACAGCTTAGAAGATAATTACCTATTTAACTCATTGAGTTAAAGGACCATGCATATGGAAAAATAACTGTAATATTCAGATGAATAGCCAGAGTGCCCATTGTATCTGGCATATAATAATAAATGCACTAGGTAATAAAACGGTTCTTAGTCTGGCATTTTTTTCATTAGTTACATGTAATTGATTAGATGGTTTTCTCTATGTATATTTGCTATTATATTTACTACCAACCGTACAGTTCTGCAATTTTCTTATATAAGTTTTAATCAATACCCTGAATACAGTGATAGGTTCTGAATCTCGGTATAGAAACTGATGACAATTTGCTGTGATTCAAAAACTTAATGAAATAAAAAGATTCCCAGGAGATTTCTGCCCTTTGCCCCGTCCCCGAAATATTTAAAGTTAAGCATTCGAACATATTTCTTTATTTTATTTTTAATTTTATGTTCGTTTATTTTTGAGAGCGAGAGAGACTGAGCATGAGTGGGAGAGGGACAGAGAGAGAGAGAGGGAGATACAGAATCTGAAGCAGGCTCCATGCTCTGAGCTGTCAGCACAGAGACCGATGCGGGGCTTGAAATCACAGACCACGAAATCATGACCTCAGCCGAAGTTGGCCACCCAACCGACTGAGCCACCAGGTGCCCCTATCTTTTTAATTTTTTTTTTTTTATGTTTATTTATGTTTGAGAAAGAGGAGACAGAGTGCTAGTAGAGAAGGGGCAGAGAGAGAGAGAGACAGATCTCAAAGCAGGCTTCAGGCTCCATACTGTCAGCACAGAGCCCGACGTGGGGCTCAAACTGATGAATTGTGAGATCATGACCTGAGCCAAGTCAGACGCCTAACCGAATGAGCCACCCATGTGCCCCTGAACATATATTTCTTTAAATGTCCAACTCTGCATGGATGCTAAAGGGACTGGTGATTCATCAAAATAAGTCCCACTGGTGCAGGGACAGACGGTATTTCCTTGTAGACTCATTAGGATACCTTCTAGCACGATGACTTAACTGTGCCAAGTTTGAAGGAAGCTGATCACTACCTTCCTTTTCTTAAATCAGACTCAGCCTAAGTGATTCTGCCAGAGCTACATAGGACTTCTTTCTTCACTACTGCAAATCTTCCCCAAAGGTCTGCATGACAAAACCCATGACAGCACCTCTTGAGAGCAGGATGTCTCTGTTTTGGGGCCTTATTTAAAACAAGCCACAGAAACAGGCATAAATAATTAACTTTATAATTTGGTAACATCAAGAGTGGTAATGTTTTTCATGCATAATATGATCTTTCCTAATAGAATGACATTGTGCATAAAACACACTTAAAATAAATTCTACATCTAAGTATGCAGAGTTAACATACCTTTGCTTTAGAGGAAACTCCTAGCGCTTTGGCCTTTTTTGGATCAGGCTTGGGTTCTACAGTGCTGGAAACAGAATCTTCAACAGGTGCTTTGAGAAAAAAAGGGATCTACTATAAATATAAACTTTAATGTCACTTTGTTCTGAGCAGGTTAAATATATAATGATGAGAAGGCCTACAGTTTTAAATGTGTCAATTTAGCAAGCATTTTCAGTTAGATTTTTTTCTAATCTTTTTTCAGCCTGACTTCTTTTTAAGCATAACCGTATGAGATTAACTCAATAAATCTACATCTGCTTTGCCAACATTTAAGCTGAAGGTTTTTTTTAAATTTTTTTTAATTAATGTTTTTATTTATTTGTGAAGGAGAGAGAGAGAGAGAGACAGAGCATGAGTGGGGGAGGAACAGAGAGAGGGGGAAACACAGAATTTGAAGCAGGCTCCAGGCTCTAAGCTGTCATCACAGAGCCCGACGGGGGGCTTGAACCCACGAACTGTGAGATCATAACCTGAGCCGAAGTCGGATGCTTAACCGACTGAGCCACCCAGGCACCCCTAAGCTGAAGTTTTAAAACTATTTTCTAAATAGCAGTTAAGAAACCTTTTCCCTAGATTGATACATCCTTAAGGACAGGGCCTGTCATCTTTGATACTCGGTATTTATCATATAGCAAGATTCCAACAAATGGTGTAATTGAATACATACTTTGATACCAACAGTTTTACACATGTAAGATTTCTAACTCTGTAGCATCAACAGTTTCTACCCCCCTAAACAGAATAATATTATTTTATTTAATAATAAAATAGTAGAGAAGGGGTTAAAGAGTAGAGTTTTATTTATACACAATGGAATTTTAACATCAGGGTGAAGAAACCAAGAATTTTCTCTAAATGATTAGTAAATGTTAGAATGGATCAACAAATGGGCAGTGCAGTGGAAAGAGGACCCATTTGGGAGTGAGAAAGAGGAATTCTATGCTGGTGAATTCAGGCACTGACTGGTCGTCCCTGTACCCGACACTTGATCTTCTGGGTTTCTACATCTGTTAATAAAGGGAATTAAACTAGATGGTCCCAGTTCCCCCTCTAACTATAATATCCAATAGCAGAAAACAGTATAGAAACCTTAAAAATAAGAAGGAGCACTTGCTTTCTGGAGTATTTCAATACATTATTCCAAACTCCTTTTTTGGACTTGGAAACCAAATTAATCATCTTCATACCTTCAGCATAGTTCATAGCATAAAACTTCTCAAGTGTTTGTGGTAGGAGGGTAAAGGGGGCGGGCAGGAGGGCAGGCCTAGGATCTAAGCTGTTAGGGAAAATGGTAAAAAATGAAAGCTTGATTTCTTTTTCGAGTTCCCCTGGGCTTAACCCTCTCAAAATACCATTACCTGAAGCAGGCTGGAATTTGGCTGGAGCTGACCCTCCCATCGGTTTGGAAGCTGCTTTAGCAGATGCAGCAGGCTTGGCTGGCATGTTAGCTTTGGCTTTCTCTAGCATGGCCAGTACCTGATCTTTAGAAGTTGGCTAGGGAGACAATGTAACAGGAGAGGTGAGAGGTCACATACATGATACACTCATACTATGCTTACTAACAGAGCTGCTGTCAAACACATCCTTGAGCTCCTACTTTTGAAATACCAATGAAATAAGGGAGGCGGCACACAGTGCAAGAGAAATAACACACATTATGAAGTCACACTAAATTAGCTACCATTCTAGAAGGTCACAATTTTCTGCAGAGTAAGGTTCTTTGAGTTCTACACACTGTTAAATATTATATTTTTGCTGCATTGGGATTTCAAGTGAAACTCTTAGGAGGTAATATGATCTCCTGCCGATATCAATTCATGTTCAATATTTTTCTAATGGCTTTTAACAGCAGCAACAACAGAAAGCAGTACCTTTAGTTTCCCAGTGGCCTTGGCCATTTTCTCATATCCCAAGTGCATCATGAAGAATGGCAAGGCATCTTGGGCCTTCTTCCGCACATCTCCATTACGGTCCTCCAGGCAGGAGTAGAGATGAGGAACACAAAGGATGAGGTCTGTGGGGGTGGAACGAAGACTCGGCAGTTTCTCAGCCAACCAGCCCAGAAGCTGCCAAAGGAAAGGAAGACCAGTGACATACTTCAAGTGGGAAAGTATCACTTACGATCTTAGGCTTAATGATTCCATCAGTACGAAACACTGAATGAGTTCTTACACTACAACTTCCCAAAATAAAATCAGTAATTTTTATTGTTCAAGAAATTTACTATACTTAAATAATAGACACAAAGAAGATAATCTTCCTACAGATAAAAACATGGTTCCCTGGACCGTACTTGGGCATTAAATTATAAAGCTTTAATAGTTCTTAATGCATTTTATTTATTTAAAAAAAATTTTTTTTTTTCAACGTTTATTTATTTTTTTGGGACAGAGAGAGACAGAGCATAAACGGGGGAGGGGCAGAGAGAGAAGGAGACACAGAATCGGAAACAGGCTCCAGGCTCTGAGCCATCAGCCCAGAGCCCAAGGCGGGGCTCGAACTCACGGACCGCGAGATCGTGACCTGGCTGAAGTCGGCCGCTTAACCGACTGCGCCACCCAGGCGCCACTTCTTAATGCATTTTAAAGATGAAAAACTTTCACTTCACTTCTTTAAAATTTCTAAGAATTATTCAGTAGAGAAGATGCAGAACACTGATTTGATCAGAAGAGGACAAATTCTATTACAACTTCTAGTTCAGCCTTACATCGACAGTTTCTCTCTATTCCTTTAAAATAATTCATATCTGTATGTATTTTTTAAGTCTTTATTAATTTTTTTAAAATTTATTTTGAGAGAGAGAGAGTGCACATAAGCGGGAGAGGGGCAGAGAAAAAGGGAGACAGAATCCCAAGCAGGCTCTGCACTGGCAATGCAAGAGCCCGACATGGGCCTCAAACCTACAAGCTATGAGAGAACGACCTGAGCCAAAACCAAGAATTGGACGCTTAATCAACTGAGCCACCCAGGCGCCCCTGTATTTATTTTTTAACTGAAGTTTTTATTGAAATGATTATAGTCACATGGAGTTATAAGAAGTAATACAGAGATCCCATGCACATTTTGCTCAGTTTCCACTCACAGTAGCTGTATACAAAATTATATTATAGTATAACTAGCAGGATACTGACACTGATACAATCCACTGATCTTGTTCAGACATCCCCACCTTTACTATTCTCATTTGTGACTGTGTGTACATTTAGTTCTGTACTAACGTGTGATAAAAGTGTACATCTGCCACCACAGTCAAGATTTTATTTTTTTTAAGGATATATTTTTTATTTAATTTGAGAGAGAGCACAAGTGGGGGAGAGGCAAAGAGAGCGAGGGAGAAAGAATCTCAAACAGCCTCCACACTATCCACAGAGAGCTCAATGTGGGGCTCGAACACTCCAACCGAGAGATCATAACTTGAGCTGAGATCAAAGAGTTGGGAGCTTAACCAACTGCGCCACTCAGGTACCCCCATAAATTTTCATTTTTACAGAATAAATGTATAAGATCAAAATCACTGGGTCATATAGTAACTACATATTTAGTTTTATAAAAAGCTAAACTCTTTTCCCAGAGTGGCTGTACCATTTTACATTTCCTCTAACAGAATGTTCAAATTTCTCTACATCCTTGCCAGCATCTGGTATTATTACTTTCTTTATTTTAGTAATTCTGATAGTTGTATAGGGATGTGTCACTGTAGTTTTAATTTGCATTTCCCTTATTGCTAATACCACTGAACAACTTTCATGGGCTTATTTGCCAGCTGCATATCCTCTTCTGTAAAACATCTGTTCATGTCTTTTGCCCATTTCCTTTCCTTTTTTTTTTTTTTAAAGTAGGCTCTACATCCAATATGGGGCTTGAACTCATGACCCTGAGATCAAAAGTTGCATGCTCTCTGACTGAACAAGCCAGATGCCCCATCTTTTGCCCATTTTCTGTTTTCTTCTTCTTTTTTTTAAGTAGGCTTCATGCTCATCGTGAAGCCCAACGTGGGGCTCGAATTCATGACCTGAGCTGAGATCAAGTCGGATGCTCAACCGACTGAGCCACCAGGCCCCCCTTGCTCATTTTCTAATTAGATTTTTTTTTTTTTTTTTTACTGTTTTGAGAATTCTTTACATACATATTCTAAGTAATGGTCCTTTATTGGATGTAAAGTTTATAAATATTGTCTCCTGCTCTGTAGCTGACTTTCATCATCTTCACATGGTCTTTTGCACAGTAAAAGTTCTTAATTTTTACTGAGGTCCAACTTACCAAGTTCTCCCTTTGATGGGATTGTGGTTTTGGTGTCAAGCCTAAGAATTCTTTGCCTGAAGAATTTCTGTATTCTGAAGGTTTTCACTGATGTTATCTTTAAAAGTTCTACAGTTTTATGTTCTACATTTAAGTCCATGATCCATTTTGAGTTAATTTTTGTGTTAAATGAAAGGTTTAGGTTGAGGTTTATTGTTCTATCTATAGATGTCAAAGGCTCTAGAATCACTTGTTGAAAAGGCCAGCCTTCCCTGCACTAAATTACTTTGGCAACTTAGTCAAAAATTAGTTGATCAGATTTGTGTGGGTCTATTTCTTGGTTTCCTCTTCAGTTCTATTGACCTGTGTCTGTCCTCTCCTCCCCCAACCACCCATACCAGTTTCTTGATTATGTTAACAATATGTGAGTCTTAATATATGGTAGAGTGATTATTTCCATGTTTTTCTTCTTTGTCAAGATTGTTTTAGCTAGAATATAAATTTTAGGATAAACCTGTCTCTATAAAAAAACTTGCTGCAAGTTTGGTGGGAATTACATTAAACCTATAGATCAATTTGAGGAGAACTGACATCCCTGCTACATTGAGTCTTCCCATCTATGAACATGGCATGTCTTTCCATCTATTTGGGTCTTCCCAAATAGATGAATTCTTTCAACAGTATTCTGTAATTTTCAGTATACACACTCACTCTGTAGTTGTTTTGCTAAGTGCACATGTAAGGATTTCATTTTCTTTGGAGTGATTGTAAATGGTCCTTTCATTTCAGTTTCTGTATATACACTGTATTATAAAGAAATGTGATTGATTTTTGTGTGTTAATTTTGTATCCTGCAGTCTTACTGAACTCATTTATTAGCTCTAGGAGTTTACTTGTAGATTCCTTAGGATTTTCTATGTAGACAGTTATCTGCAATTAAGGATAGTTTCACTTATTTTTTTTCCAACCTGTCTTTCATCTTTTTTTTTAATTCTTTTTTCCTTTTTTGGGGAGAGAGGGAGGAGAGAGGGGCAGAGATAGAGAGGAAGAGGGGGAAAGAGAGAGGATCTCAAACAGGCTCCATACTCAGTGTTCAGCGTGAAGCCCAAAGCAGGGCTCGATCCCATGACCCGAGCCAAAATCAAGAGTGTATGCTCAACCGACTGAGCCACCCAGGCGCCCCTGTCTTCCATTTCTTTTTCTTGCATTGCTGCAGTGCCCAGAACTTGCCAGACTACGCTGATTAACAGTAGTGAAAACATATCATTTCTACTCGTAGGAGGAAAGCATTCAGTCTTTCACCACTAAGTATGACATTACCTATGTAAGTTTTTTGTAGATGCGCTTTAGCAAGAAGAGGTAGTTCTCTTCTATTACTAACTTGCTCAGAGTTTTTGTCATGAATAGATGCTGGATTTTCTCAAATCCTTTTTTTGTGTCAACTGATACAATTATATGATTTTTCTTCTTTGGCCTGTTGGTACTGATGGATTTTTGAATGTTGAATTCTATTTTTATGTTCTGATTAAAACCTCTTGAACCTTGAACTTCAGAGTTCAAGAAAATAGAAAATTTCACAAAAAGGCTAGTCCTTTAAAAAATTCTATTTTTAGGGTGCCTGGGTGGCTCAGTCGTTAAGCATCTGACTTTGGCTCAGGTCATGATGTTACAGTTTGTGAGTTTGAGTCCCACATGAGGTGAGTTTGAGCCCCACTTTGGGTAAAACACAAGTTCTGGTAAACCCCTCTTCTCTCTCTCAACCCCTTACTCACTTGTGTTCTCTCTCTCAAAAAATAATTTTTATTGTTAAAAAAGTATATGAGGTGCGCCTGGGTAGCTCTGTCAGTTAAGCATCTGACTTCTGGCTCAGGTCATGATCTTGCAATACGTGAGTTCAAGCCCCGCATCAGGCTCTGTGCTGACAGCTTGGAGCCTGGAGCTTGCTTTGGAATCTGTGTCTCCTCTCTCTCTCAAAAATAAATAAATTAAAAAAAAAAAAAAAATTTTTTTTTTTTTTTTTTAAGTATATGAAAGGGGGGAAAAAAGAGGTACGTGAGTATAAAAGCTCCAGGAATTTGGTTTCATTTTATTAACTGTTTCATAATGAAACTCAATTCTACCTCTACATGCATATTTATTAGGCAGGTCCACACCTAAGAAGGTAAAAGACACGAGTAAACACATTGTATATGTAGTACTTACCTCTTGCCTCAAGAAAGGATTTTCCTTTTTGAGTTCTTCAGAAAGATCTTCTCCCTCCAGCCATTCCTTCATGCCTGTCTGTTCTGCCCAAGCATTCACAGTCGCTAGGGCAGCCGCCCGAACATTGTTCTGAAGGGAGGAGAAAATTAGTAAAGATAGTATCAGTTATGGTTTGGAGATAGGGAGTGAAAAAGGTTGTTACTTTGGGGATACGAACAATGGAGGTTTCTCTAAGGTCCACATGAACATACTTGGAATCAACTTCTCTGACACAAAATCTAGTTCTATGGTTGTACTGAAAATCTAAAGTAGAAACATGAAACTCCATTGTAAAGATGCTGTCGGTTAAATCAGACAAAAACAGTCACCTGGGTATAACACATCATGTAAGAGGAATTAACTCAGAGGTTCTGTTCCCTGAATCTCTGGGGCTGTTATATCCATGGTTATCTGCTAAAGAATGTAATTCCACATGGTAGAAAACTCAAGAGTTAGAATCAAATTACTAACAATTTGCCCAAACACTTAGGTTTTCCTATTAATTTGCATTTGTAGCATGAGGACTTACTGACATGAAAAATATTAAAATATCCCAATTCCTCACATTAAATGAATTGCACAAAAATAAAGACACATTCAAATATTCAATCTAGGGCTAAATATAAGAGGCTTGCTACTTTCAAGGAGACTGATTCTAGGACTGTGAAACTGCAAGTACTGGAAGATTCTGCTCCAGTGGTCCAGAACAAGGTGGAAAATAAAGGACCCCCAAATTCATAAACTTATTCACTCTTTTTAACAGCACTTGTAACAATGATGTCATAATCCTAATAGCCAACATTTTTTGAGTGCACACTACAGGAGACACTAATAGGTATCTTAGGTACAGATTATTTAGTTCTATAGGAATAAAATCTCATAGATAACAACACTGAACCTCAAAGAAGATAAATAACTTATCTAAGGGTCACAAAGCTAGTGACCTATCTGTTCACCTTCATATTTCCTGGAGGTAAAGATGTTTACTATTTTCCTTCTAATGTTCTCTTCCCTGCAAAGTTTATAGACTGTGTATGTGTACTCTTACATGTACATCTAAGAATTATTCTTAGCCCACGAACATGTCTGGCCTATTCCAAAAAGGAGTGAGGTCAGGAGTCAGGCTTACCTTGCTGTCTCCAAGGACTGTGATGATAGGGATGCCTAAGTTCTTCACATGTTGCTTGATATTTGGGCCCATTGCTACGGCCAGCTGCTGGAGGATATTCAATGTTTGTTGCACCTAAGTGGGAAAGAGCCAACACTTGAAACCATGAGCAGGCTATGTTCAAAGTTTTTTAAGTTTGCTGCTAAGTAGTCATTGCAGTAGGAAGTTTTGGGCCTATTTAAGAGACAGGGAAGTCAGTTTGTTATGATGCTATTGAATTAGCTTATGGTTAATTTTTAGGTGGTGGCCTTTCATCATCAGTTCATAAAGCTTGAGTATGAGAATTTTAGACCACGGGCATCTGAGTGGCTCAGTCAGTTGAGTGTCTGACTTTGGCTTAGGTCATGATCTCACAGTTCCTGGGTTCAAGCCCCACGTCAGGCTTTGTGCTGACAGCGCAGAGCCTGATTTGGATTCTCTCTCTCAAAAATAAACAAAAAAAAAAAGAAAGAAAGAATTTTACGAGAGGATAATTTTATAATTATAATTTTATAATTTTAAAGGTAAAGCCTAGCTTAAGAAAATTCTCACATAAAAACCCAAATTTAAAAATTAGAAATTAAGCATGTTTTATATGTATTACAAGCAGTTTTATATAAAGATATTTAATATTAGAGTCCTATAAAAAGCAAATCTGAGATTCATGAAAATTTGATTAATAAACCTGCTGTCTGGCACAAAAACAGACACATAGACCAATGGAATAGAATAGAAACCCCAGAACTAGACCCACAAACGTATGGCCAACTCATCTTTGACAAAGCAGGAAGGAACATCCAATGGAAAAAAGACAGCCTCTTTAACAAATGGTGCTGGGAGAACTGGACAGCAACATGCAGAAGGTTGAAACTAGACCACTTTCTCACACCATTCACAAATATAAACTCAAAATGGATAAAGGACCTAAATGTGAGACAGGAAACCATCAAAACCTTAGAGGAGAAAGCAGGAAAAGACCTCTCTGACCTCAGCCGTAGCAATCTCTTACTTGACACATCCCCAAAGGCAAGGGAATTAAAAGCAAAAGTGAATTACTGGGACCTTATGAAGATAAAAAGCTTCTGCACAGCAAAGGAAACAACCAACAAAACTAAAAGGCAACCAACGGAATGGGAAAAGATATTCGCAAATGACACATCGGACAAAGGGCTAGTATCCAAAATCTATAAAGAGCTCACCAAACTCCACACCCGAAAAACAAATAACCCAGTGAAGAAATGGGCAGAAAACATGAATAGACACTTCTCTAAAGAAGACATCCAGATGGCCAACAGGCACATGAAAAGATGTTCAGCGTCGCTCCTTATCAGGGAAATACAAATCAAAACCACACTCAGGTATCACCTCACGCCAGTCAGAGTGGCCAAAATGAACAAATCAGGAGACTATAGATGCTGGAGAGGATGTGGAGAAACGGGAACCCTCTTGCACTGTTGGTGGGAATGCAAATTGGTGCAGCCGCTCTGGAAAGCAGTGTGGAGGTTCCTCAGAAAATTAAAAATAGACCTACCCTATGACCCAGCAATAGCACTGCTAGGAATTTATCCAAGGGATACAGGAGTACTGATGCATAGGGCCACTTGTACCCCAATGTTCATAGCAGCACTCTCAACAATAGCCAAATTATGGAAAGAGCCTAAATGTCCATCAACTGATGAATGGATAAAGAAATTGTGGTTTATATACACAATGGAGTACTACGTGGCAATGAGAAAAAATGAAATATGGCCTTTTGTAGCAACATGGATGGAACTGGAGAGTGTGATGCTAAGTGAAATAAGCCTTACAGAGAAAGACAGATACCATATGGTTTCACTCTTATGTGGATCCTGAGTAACTTAACAGGAACCCATGGGGGAGGGGAAGGAAAAAAAAAAAAAAAAGAGAGGTTAGAGTGGGAGAGAGCCAAAGCATAAGAGACTGTTAAAAACTGAGAACAAACTGAGGGTTGATAGGGGGTGGGAGGGAGGGGAGGGTGGGTGATGGGTATTGAGGAGGGCACCTTTTGGGATGAGCACTGGGTGTTGTATGGAAACCAATTGGTCAATAAATTTCATATATATAAAATAAATAAATAAATAAACAAACAAACAAACAAACAAATAAATAAATAAAATAAACCTGCTGTCTACCAACCTATCTGGAGGCACACTTAAGAGATTAAAGGAAGCTATTTCTAGTTCAAAGAAAATAAAGTGACCACCCTTTTTTTTTTTTGCAGATGAAGGTTAGTATTTAAAAGGGACTTCCTTCAGAGAAGAGGGGAGGGAGAGAAAAAGAACAGGTATATATGTTCTACGTACCAAGATTTTATTTGAATCATTGAGTCGACCCTTCAAGGCAGTTGGCAGTTCACCTATATTCGGTTGGATAAATTTGGCTTCATTGATAATACCTGCCACTTCATCTAGACCTTCTTTCCTGATCTTCCAATTCTTGTCACCAATCTTAGACACCAACTCTGAGGTGATTTTATCACTGAAAAAGCAAGGATGGAATCTTTAATTCCAGACTCCTAAAGAAATAATTATGTCACAGAAGTACTCTTGACTGAGAAAGAGAAAGTACCATTAGGAATTCACTAAAACAAAACAAAAAACAAAACAAAACAAACAAACAAAAAACTGCTACAAAAATCCAATAAACCATTTGCAACAAACCTACCTGATTTCTGTCCTCGGCAAAAGATCCACAACATCATTGCCCCCCTCATCTGGTTCGTCTCCATCTTCTCCTTCATCTGTACCACTTATGCTGTGTTTGGAAATCCCTCTGGTTGGAGCAGGTGGGCTCTGTCCCTGCATCTACACACAAACAAATCAGTGAGTCCAATGAACTTGATGAAGGGTATGAGAGCAAACAAGTTAGAGAATGGGACTATGTCAAACTTTCCTACTCTTTCATACCACTTAATATTTACACAGTATGTATTTTAATTCCTAGATTCCAAATTTGAGACTATATAGCCAAAGGCATTTTTATACAAACCTATTAGAATCTGACTTTTCAATCATAAAGCTGTCTTTTGACTTGTAAGCCTAAGAAATACAGAGCAAGTCTGCCCAAACTCAGCAATTTCAATTAAAAAGTTTATTCAAGGAAGGTCAAATTTCTTTTATTTAAAATTATTTTAAATGTTAATTAGTATGCTTTCTGAATAGGCAGCATATTCAAAATGTTTGATACCCAAAGGTACAAAAGACCTAAAGAGGAAAATCTCCCCTCCTGTACCACAGCCATCCAGTTGGCTGCCTCACAGACAAAGCCATCAATTTCTTATGAACTCTTCCCAGGGTATTTTATGCATATAAAAATAAATACATATATATTCTTCATTCCAAAGGGTTAAAAGCTTACACTTAACTAATACGAGCATTCTCACGTCTACCAATGGATTGTATCATTTCTGCAAACTTTACCTTCTCAAATTCTGCATCTATCTGGGATAGGAGGGCAGGCTTCTCATCTTCAAAGAACATTCGCAAAGAGGGGCCAACATACAGATACATCACACCAAGTAGGGTGATGGCGGAAGTCCTCACAGCCTGGCAGACAGAACAAAAAGAACTTTCTAAATGAGAACAGAACCACAGGGATGGCTGCAATGTTCCTACATATGCTGGTATGTACTCACTGGGTTTGTTGCAGCAAGAGCTGTCTTCACATTGCTAATGAAAGCTTTCACATTCAGCCTAGAAGAAATAACATTTAGAATTAACAAATGAAACCCTCAAAATACACAACAGAATTTTATTTTTATTTGTTTATTTATTATTATTTATTTTGAAAGAGAGAGAGAGAGAGAGAGAGAGAGAGAGCGAGAGCGAGCATATGCGCATGCGCACAAGCAGGGGAGGGGCAGAAAGAGAAGGAGAAAGAGAATCCCAAGCAGGCTCCTCACTGTCAGCACAGATCCTGATGCAGGCCTCGAACTCACAAACCATGAGACCATGACCTGAGCCAAGATCAAGAGTTGGATGCTTAACCAACTGAGCCACCCAGGTACCACTACTCAAGAGTTTTATAAAGCCAAGATTCTAGGACTGGCTCCCTTTGGCTATGTCCCCAAGTCTCACTTATTCTGTTTCTAGACTCATTTAAAGTGAGCATTAAATACTGTCCGCATGCTCAATGCTCCTAAATCCCAGTGATGACCTCTCTCCTGAACTCCATTCATATATCCATGTAGCCTTTGTAACATTTTGCTTAGAATGTCTAGTAGGTGTCACACATCTCTCAAGGTCAAAACTCCCGTCCACACCCTAAACCCAAATCCTATTTTTCCCACGGTCTTCCCTACTTCAGCAAAGTACATCATTCCTCCATTTGCTCAGGCCATCCCTGACTCCTCTCTCTCCTATACCCATTTTCCTGTTCAGTTCTCTCAAATATATTCTGACTCCTAAGGCTTCCATCTCTACAAACTATGCCTAAGCCACTATTATTTTCTTGAAAGGACTATTCCGATAGCTTACTAATTAGTCTCCTTGAGTCTCACTATCTGTTCTCTCTGACTGGAGTCCAAATGATCCTACTACTCTTTTGCTCAAAACCATCTAGTGGTTTCGAACTTAAAGCTTTGAGGCTCTAAGTGACCTGGCCCTGTTCTTTCTTGCATCTTGTCTCCTCCTCCTCCCTACCACCCAACTCATTCCCCTTCAGCTACATACTGGAAAACAATCACTCCTTGCTATTTTTAAATACATCACACATGCTCCTACTACAGGGCTTTTGCAACTGCTGTTCCCTTGGCCTAGAATGATCTTTTCCCAGACTGTCACAGCTAGCCACCTCAGGTCCTAATGGTCTCTGCTCAAATGTCATTTTCTCAGGAAGGACCATCCCAACACTCCTAGGTAATACTACCTAACTTCTTTTTATTATTATTTTTTTTAATTATTATTTTTATTTTAAAAAAAAATTTTTTTTTTTTCAACGTTAATTTATTTTTGGGACAGAGAGAGACAGAGCATGAACGGGGGAGGGGCAGAGAGAGAGGGAGACACAGAATCGGAAACAGGCTCCAGGCTCCGAGCCATCAGCCCAGAGCCCGACGCGGGGCTCGAACTCCCGGACCGCGAGATCGTGACCTGGCTGAAGTCGGACGCTTAACCGACTGCGCCACCCAGGCGCCCCAATATTACCTAACTTCTTATCCTTTATTTTTATTCCATTGTCCCTGTACCTCCGGATATTCTTTTCACTGCATATTGTCATCTGCTCTTACTGAAATATGAGTCTTATGAAAGCAAGAATTTAATCTTGTCTATAATGCATTCCTAGGAACTAGAACAAATGACTGAAACACCATGAAGTGCTCAATATGTAGTTGTTGAATAAATGAAAGATCATGGACAAATTAAAAAGAGAAAAACATTCACCTGGCTTTTATGCCATGCCAGGAGATTAGTTTTACACCAAAAATTATACAATTTTGAAGGGATTTTAACAATACCCTCAACTATAAATATAGACACACAAGTCTTTGCTTGAATGACACCTGAATAACTTCGAGAGTAGTAACTCTTCATTTGGTAGAACATAGAAAACTATTTTACAAGACATTAAGAGGTGTGTTGTAATAAGCAGCATGGCACATAGTAGAAAGGCTGCATAGTATAGCAGTTATGGTATTGTCTCTTGGACAGAATGCCTGGGTTCAAATCTTGGCTTTGCCACTTCTGAACTGTGACTTGGACAGATTACTTCAGCTTCCTGTGCCCCAATTTCCACACTTATAAAATGGGAATAACAATACCTCACGTAGGTAGTTTTTATGAGAATGAAATTAAAGGAATTATTATTTAGAAAGTGACTGGCATAAGGGCACCTGGGTGGCTCAGTCAGTTAAATGTCCAACTCTTGATTTTGGCCCAGGTCACGATCTCAGTTTGGGGGATGGGGCCCTGCATCTGGCTCCTCACTGACAGCACAGAACCTGCTTAGGATTCTCTCTCTCCCCTCCCTGACCCCCTGCCCCCCTCTCCCTGCTCGCGCTCTCTCTCAAAATAAATAAATAAAACATTTAAAAAAAGAAGAAGAAGAAAGCGCCTGGCATAAAGAAAGCTCTATAAAATTTTGTTAAACAAGTATGTTCAAATGCAAATAAGTTAGATAAGCTTCTCTGCTGCCTGACCTTGAGAGCCCTTAATTCACCAAGGTGCATGATAGTTCTCTAAACAAATGTGATTACATGTAAGAATTTCCAAATGCATTTGACTAGGTCTTCTCAGAACTGGCTTTTCTGTGGGACAATTGTTAACACTTAAGGAAAAACAACTTAGAGAACTCTAAAGTTAGTGGATATGAAAAGCTCTGGCTTCTCAGAAATAGCAGAGATAGGTGAACAAACAAAATCACCAGTTAGAGATTAGCAAAATATTTAATTATTTTGTACCTGATTTCTTTCTGACTTACCCAGAAAAACCAAATTCTTTTATTGCATTTGATAGCCAATTCAGAGTTTCTGATTGATTCTTGGGATTCTTCTGTGAGAACGCCATTGACATAACCTGGAGTGAAAGAGGGAAAAAACAAAAACAAATATGTGCTTTTTCTCATATTTCTCACAGAAATGTGGTATGGCAGTAAGGCAGAAGTGGATTAGGAGTGGCTTTTCCAATGCCGATAGAACTACAAGAATGCCTTATGAATGAAATATTTAACTCACACAAGAAAATGACGTAAGTGACATCGTATCTTTTTTTTTTTTTTTTTTTTTTTGAGAGCATGAGGGAGGGAGAGTGTGAGTGAGCAGGGGAGGGGCAGAGGGACGGAGGGAGGGGAAGGAGGGAGAGAGAGAGTCTTAAGCAGGATCCATGATGTGGGGCTCTATCTCACAACCGTGAGATCATGATCTGAGCCAAAATAAAGAGTTGGATGCTTAACTGACTGAGCCACCCAGGCTCCCTTGTGACAGGAGTAGTAAAAGCATTCTTGACTTTACAACTTTTCCTTAGTGATCACTCTGGATTATAATGTCTTAGGAGAAAATTATTCTCTTCTTTTTTTATTTTAATTCTTTTTTTTTTTTAATTTTTTTTTTTTTTTTAACATTAATTTATTTTTGAGACAGGGAGAGACAGAGCATGAACAGGGGAGGGTCAGAGAGAGGGAGACACAGAATCCGAAGCAGGCCCCAGGCTCTGAGCTGTCAGCACAGAGCCTGATGCGGGGCTCGAACTCACGGACCGCGAGATCATGGCCTGAGCCAAAGTCAGCCGTTTAACTGACTGAGCCACCCAGGCGCCCCTATTTTAATTCTTAATGTTTATTTACTTGAGAAAGAGTGAGAGCAAGAGAGTGCGCATGCACAAATGGGGTAGGGGCAGAGACAGAGAGGGAGGCACAGAATCTGAAACAGGTTCCAGGCTCTAAGCTGTCAGCACAGAGCCCGACGTGGTGCTGGAACTCAGAACAGTGAGATCATGACCTGAGCCGAAGTCTCAGGCTCAACCGATTGAGCCACCCAGGTGCCCCTCTCATTTTTAAACAGAATATCTTGGCCAAAATAAATTCTAATTATCAGACAACAGTATATTATTAAAGGTAAGGATAAAAATGCAGAATATAAAAATGGTTTGACTTGAGAAGAAAAGGACTACCATTTAACTAGTAACCTTAAATTAACATTTGGGAAAAATCTGGGAAAAGTTAGGGAAAGAGCTCTGTTACTAACCTGTTCAGCTGTCCACGGTAACATGCAAGCTTCGGCTATTGCTGTCATAGCTTCTTTTGCATTGTTCCCACACTTTACATCTCCAATCTTGTCCACAAGGCCATCCAAGACAATCTGAGCTGAAGTTTTGGAAAAATTCCCTTTCTGGGCAATCAAAGCAACTATGTGAAGCTTCATCTGCATCACCTGAACAAAGGATAAGCATCATAAAGTTATGAGTAAGCCAAAGACATCGATTTACTTATTTTTATAGCAGCCTGAAGATGTAATACAGGAACAACTAAGAACATGACCAAACTAAAAATGACAAATACATTTATTTATTTATTTATTTATTTATTTATTTATTTTTAAAATATTTTTTATTATTTTTTTAATTTATTTTTTGAGAGACAGAGAGCAAGTTGGTGAGGGGCAGAGAAAGAGAGAGAGGGAGACACAGAATCTGAAGCAGGCTCCAGGTTTCAAGCTGTTAGCACAGAGCCTGATGCAGGGCTTGAACTCCTGAACTGTGAGATCATGACCTGAGCTGAAGTCAGATGCTTAATCAACTGAGCCACCCAGGTGCCCCTATTTAATTTATTTTTCAAGTAATCTCTGTGTCCAAAATGCGGCTCAAACTCATGATCAAGAGTCTCATGCTCTTGACTGAGCCAGCTGAGTGCCGCTAAAAACAACAATTTTAAACAAAGAAACAAAATGATTTCTATCCTTGTTATCAATTAAAGTAGCTGGGGCACCTGGGTGGCTCAGTTGGCTGGGCATCCGACTCCTGATTTCAGCTCAGGTCATGAACTCACAGTTTGTGAGTTCGAGCCCCCAGTCAACTGCACTGACAGGGGATTCTGTCTCTCCCTCTCTCTGCCCCTTCCTCACTCATGCTCTTTCTCTCTCAAAATAAATAAATAAAATATACATTAAAAAAAATTAAAGTAGCTAATTGACAGCTAAGAGAGAAAAAACCAAATACTCAATGTTTCAAAATAATGACAATGTTAGCACATTAAAAGTTTATGAATTTAAAAAATTAATTTCTCTATTCTCCTCTCACGGTTATTTACAATAGTACTGAACACACATCTTGAAATACATAATAAATGATCATACTGACCGTATAACTCAGCATTCCCACTAGTGTTATCTGCAAAAAAACTACAACCCTCATGCACACACCACACACAACAGAACTTGAAAGACTTAAACAACGTGTATACTTTTAAGTGGAAGAATGAAGAAGCTGTGAAAACAATTTAAAGATGTTAATGTGAAGATGCTAGATGTATGGCGCTTGAGACGCCTTTGCCCATAAGTATCTCCCTCTATCCTGTTTGAATATTTAAATAACAGGAGTTGGTGAGGATGTATAGAAATTAGAATTCTCTTGCATTGCTGGTACGAATGCAAAATGGTGAAGTCACATTGGAAAAGTTTGGCAGTTCTTTAAAAAGTTAAACACAGTTACCATATGACCCAGCAATTCTACTTCTAGGTATATATCCAAGAGAATGAAAAACATGTTCACACAAACACTTGTACATGCAATGTTCACAGAGATGGTCAAAATGTGTAGCAACACAAACAGGTAAATAAAATGTTCTATATCCATACAATGGAATATTACTCAGCCATAAAAAAAGAATGTAGAGTTGATACATGCTACCATATGGGCAAACCTTGAAAAGACTAAGTTAAGTAAAAGACACTTCATTCTACGAAATGTCCATGAGAAGTAATGTATAGAGACAGAAAGTAGAGTAATAGTTGCCAGGGACTGTGGGTGGTGAGGGGGATTGGGGGAGAAGAGAAAGGGACTGCCGATGGGTATGGGGTTTCTTGCTGGAGTGATGAAAATATTCTAAAGTTACAGAGTGGTAGGAGTTGCAGAACTATGCAAATACCCTAAGAACTGCTGCACTGTACACTTTAAAAGGGTGAGCTTTATACTCCCTCAATAAAATTGTCATAAAGAAAAATATATACATAAAATTATCCTTTGTTACGGATCTAACACATAGGAAGGTATAAGCTCAAATCAAGGATGCTTCTTTCGCCGATCTTAGAAGCTGCATAAAGAGGGGTTTTCAACATGGTGTGTGGGGGAAGAGGCCAGCATGAGAACCTCTTGGCAGAAGAAGGCTTTGTGGTACTGGACGGTATGGCTGAGGTGCTGTAACAGTGCTAAGGGAACACAGTGTGTGAAGGAGCGAAGGATCCTATCGAGGGAACAAGAGGTGGCAGAATAGAAGCAAAAAAGAGACTAGTGGGATGCCAAAAATAAACCTGATATATTTCAAACTTTTGTTTCCCACAAGGTCTATGAATATCTGAAGAGGACAAGGAAACTTTTCTCCTTTTCCTTCCTGTATCACTTTCCTAAACCTCCCTTTGCACGGACGCTTTAGACTAAATAACAGCACTGCAAAATTTCATCCCTACTACCAGTTAATGCATTAAATTATGTGGCAATTTTTCACTGGTAATTTAAAGACCATTTATCTTTTTTTTTTTTACATTTATTTATTTATTTTTGAGACAGAGAGAGACAGAGCATGAACGGGGGAGGGGCAGAGAGAGAGGGAGACACAGAATCAGAAGCAGGCTCCAGGCTCTGAGCCATCAGCCCAGAGCCTGACGCGGGGCTTGAACTCAAGGACTGCGAGATCGTGACCTGAGCCAAAGTCAGACACTCAACCGACTGAGCCACCCAGGCGCCCCAAGACCATTTATCTTTTATCCAAACAAATAAGAAACCTGTCTCACTGTTTATCCCTCCCTTGCATATGTGAAGATTAGGGGGATTCCAGGCCTAACTAATGAGGAGAAAAAATATATATATACATAAATCACACAAACAATATAGGTAATACTTCCATATATATAAACTCCCAATTACACAAAGGTATAGTTCTATGTTTAATCAAAATGCACATACTCCATTGTTCACATTTAAAGTTAGATGACATACTGGCTGAGTGATTTAAAAAAAAAAAAGCTAAAAATCATTACCAAAATTATCTCTCTTTCTTACTCCATAGATGATATGATAGAAATTACTTGAATAAAAGATACTAAAATCTCCAATTAAAAATTACCTGAAAATTGGTTTCCTTCCATCCAGGTTTCTTGGCCAGCATCCTCACTAATGCCTGGCATGGCATTTCAGTTCGATCCATTAGTTCAACAGCCTTGAAGTAAAAGAAGAGAATCAGAATTAAGGGTTTAATGATTAGTGAGGGAAACAGCACATACTGAAGTAGGTGACTTGAAGGAGAGAGAAGAATGGAAGCAAGGAGGGTTATAGAGAGAGCTTAGATAGCTTGTTATAGTGCTTTTTAAGTTGGATATCTGATGTACAGTTGTTATAGTAATACCAGTGATACTCTTTTCCCTCCACATTTCAGGTTTCACAAAGAATTTGGTCCAAGGAATGTAACAGTAACAGTTTTCATTTGCCTAGTTTGAGGCAGAAACTGCTTATACATATTTTGACTTATCTGATTTTCCTAAAAACATAGAGCAAAGTAGAACAGATAAGAAGTGGTTAAGTATTAAATTTCAAAGATGTGCAAACTCAGGTCTAAACCTGATGCATGGCACATGCAGGCCTGGAAGCGAGGTCTCCTGCCTCAAGTCCCAGTGCTCTTGTGGTTCCTCCACACCCTCCTCATTAGAATCATAGAGTATATGCCGAAAGGAACTTCCACGCTCCCTTCCAATACAGATTTCTGAAAGGAGCTTCTCACACCAAGGAATAGTATCTGTTCTTCCAAGAATCAAGACAACAAAGAGGAAAGCAGAGAAAGGGAAGAGGGGTGGTTTAAGTGGAGTTATATGTTTGCCTAGTAAGTTTAATGATTAAATACCATAATATTAAAATTCATCTAAACCCTGTAATTCAGAATAAACCTAACTTTCTTGAGTAAGTACTAAGTTATGAGCTTATAGAAGCCACAGAAAGCAGATGTTAAAAGATATACACTATGCAGCTAAAAAACCAGTCCCTCCCCATCCCCTCACCCCCCGCTCATCAGAGTTAACACTCTGAAACATGGTTACTGTTTATAAAATACAGCAAGTAGGACAAGTACTTTGTTGATGTCATCACTTCTCTGTAATGTAATGTTCTTTCACACTCAACTCATCCCCATGCACCTACCTTCTGGAACTCCTCCATACAAGCCAGCCTTTCCTTCCAGTTACTGCTATCTAGAAGCTGTATACAGGTAGCAGGAAGGACAGCTGAAGCTTTTTCTTCACATACTTCTATCTGTAAGATGCAAAAACATTAAAATTAAGAATTGCTTAAGGAAACAGATGACAAGAATGTAAAAATGCTGCAGGCCGAACTACATGAACACTCCCATAGGTATCCTATAGTACCCGAGGTTTCTACTCTACTACCATAAAGGGGAAGGAAGGTCGTCCAAGGCACAGTTTCACTAAGTGAAAAATACCAATTAACTCTATGTTGTAGAACTCAGCAAAGAACTCAAGTCTTCTCCCAGGAACTGACTTTCCGTGGTTTTCTGAGTTTGAGGCATCCTGTAGAATACTGACCGAAAGCTCAGGCTCCACGATTTCTTTGGTTTCCAGTCCTTTCTTATTCTTGGTTCCAGTGCCCCCTGCACCTCCTGACGCAGCTGGCTTCCCCTTCTTAGGTGGCCCACCAGCCTAAAAGCAATTTAAAAGAAAGTTAAACCACTTAAGGATTTAGAACAGTGGTTCTTAAGCATTTTTGGGCCAGAGACTCCCTAAAAATTTGATTAAAATGAGGGACCACTCAACCAACCAAAAACCCCTGTGTTTTTGGTGCCCACAGAACTTAACACTTCCAAGGGCAGACAGAGCTCCTGAAGACCATTCATGGGGAAATCTGCAGACCCCCACTATTAAGAACCTTCAATTCAGAATGAGCTAATGAGGTAAATGAAATGAAAATGGACTGGAATTATAAGACATTTTATTTGAGAATTAACATTTGATGCCTTTAAATGCCTCTAAATCTTTCCTGCATTAGTAAAGGACAGTTTCTAACTTCTAACATTTACCCCATACTTCACCACAAGGCACCCCAATAACAGAAAAATACATTAACTCACTGTAGAACCATGTAATTTTGAAGGAATAAAGTGGTTGTTATGGCAATGGCAGTAAGTGGCTTAACCATGTTGAAGATGGCCACCTTACTGGATCTTTTTATTATTGTTTGACCTACTTGTATTTCCCAAGTATATGATCATATGATCTACAAAAATTATAACTGTGCCTTTTCCTTCCTTATATTAGCATTGGTCTTACTTTATTCCTTTAATTGTATAAAGTTATTAAACAATAATGGTACCAGCAGGCATTTTTTGCTTTACTCCTCACTTTAACAGTAATGCTTCTAGTATTTCATCACTATGAAGCATGATGCTGACTTTTGGTTTGCGAGGTCTACTGCTATCTATAGATCTATTTCTAGATATTTAGTCATGTCAAAGAATCCATCTATTTCTATGTATTAAGAATTTTTATCATGAAGATATGTTGAATTTGCTATATTCCTTTTTCAATGTCTGAAATTAGATTTCTTTTGATTTCTAAATGTAAGTTTTTTAACATTAATATTGAACCATCCTTATAATCCTGGAATAAACTTCAGTTGGTCACACTTTGGATTATACCCACTGGTTTCTATCTGCTAATACTGCGCTTAAACATCTCAATTATTTTACTCCAGTTTTGAAAGGTCAGAAGAAAATAGCAGTTTATCACAAGGCACACAACCGACAGTAACATTAACATGGTAACACATATCACTGTTCACATCATTCCTTCTATCTATTTTGGTATTTGTTAAACAATGCCCCAAACCAGAAAGAAAAAATAAAATGAGAGAAGGCCAGACTGTCTTCAACATCCAGACTTCTTCTGAAACTAATGTCATCTTGAACATAATCTGAGCTTTTAAGGTGTAGTTAGCAAAACTAAGATGCTGGTTTTTTAATGAAATGAAAACCTCTAATACTTGCTGGTTCATGTCAGAAGTATGATTCTGTTGGTTCATAATAACAACCCGTTAGAAATTGAATTGTTTTCTGGCCGACAAAATAGAAAATTCTATACTTTTTGACTAACCAGAACACCTCTTCTGGATCATTTTCTATAATAAATAGCACTCTCTGTATAGAGAGGTACCTCAATTAACAAATCTCCTACTTATCTTTTTTTTTTTTCTTTCACAGACATATATGTTTATTGGCTTAGTAGGTATATTGGTAATGCTGTCCTACTTATCTATTAAAGACAAAAATGAAGCAGGTTGCTCCCCACTTACTTATTTTAAAGAATTCTTCATAAGAGAAAGTCGACCAGATAAGAAAAGGCCTTAAGGTACTGTGCCCAGGTCATTATCCAGAGAGGCAACAGCTGGTGCGACAGAAGAGACTAGCTGCTAACCCCCCATTAGAAAGCTGAAGAGACAGCAGAAGATGAACTAAAGTACAAAGACTATAGTTAAAAGCACCTGGGTCCAAATACCAGTTCTGCAACTCTGGCCATTCACCAAATGTGTGCCCAGTTCCTGCTGTCTGCCAGAAACTCCGCTATGCATGGGGGAGTGAGCAGTGACAAGATCTTTACCCTTTAAAGTTTACAGTATGGTGGGGGGGATGGGTGGGTTGGGGGTGTCAGAGTAAACAAACAAATGAACAACATAGATATCAGAGTTGTTAGAGCATGTGTAGAATACTTAACCTTGCTGAGCCTCCATTTCCCTTTCTGGAAAAATAGGGATCTCAAAATAGTTATTTCAAGGGTTGTTTGATGATTACATGAGATTATTTAGGTAAAATGCTTCCCAAATGATGCTTTATTAAATACCAGTTCTCTCCCTGACTTCATGCTGGTGTTCCGGGTGAGAGAAGAGAATAAACTTTCTACATCCATGGTAGATAATTTGATGCTTAAGAGAGTCCACAGGACAAATGTTCTCTAAAAGAATGCCACATTTGCCTCTAGGCATTTCCCTTCCACACTGTATAAAAGTAACAAGACCTTGACTGGTATGTAGACTTGGTGATGTAACTCAACAGCATTATCAGCAAAATGACCAAAGTGATGTTATTAACGTTAAGTGCTTTGCGATTTTATTTCTTTATTTAATAATACTTTAAGATCACTCAAAATGCACTCCTGTACCTTCATTACCATTTTTAGCTTTATTAAAGTTTACATAACCAAACGTATTGTTGGAATACTCTTTGTTGATGGATGTTCTGCTATATTTTAAATGTGGTAATGCATTCATTTCTCAAATGAAATCATATTGGAAGGATAACCATGAATCCGAGACTCCAATCCTGTGTTACTAAATTCTAACTTTTGAACCATATTTTCCAAGTCATCTATTAACCTTAGTAGCAGGTGCCTTTTTTGAGGGTCCTGGTTTGGGTGCTGAAATGTCCTTTGTGTCCTTATCTCCTGCAGCCCCCGAGGCAGCAGTCCTTCCAGGAGCAGGCTTGAATTCCTTCTTGTCTGCTCCAAGTCCAGCTTTCTTACCATGTACGAGCTCTACTTTTTCTGAACATTCTTTGATCTAGAGAAAGAAATTGAAATGAACATCATTAAGCCCAACTTTGAAATATAATCACTACATTATTACTTAATAAGTTATCTAAACCACAACTGTATGAGAATTCAGTTTGCTTAAGCAAAAATAAACAATCTACTTTCTTACATTTTATTTCCACACAAATTAGAATTATAATAAACATTCAACAACCACATTTTTGATAGAAAACATTCATATTTAGAAAAGTAACTTTTTAGGTATTAGAAACAAATTTATCTTAAAATATCCTTTTCACTTCCTCTAGGGACAGATCACTCAGCTTTCTTTTCTTTCTGTTTTTATAATTTGAAAGCCATCTCTACAAATATCACCACTACAGCTTAAGATGAAATTTACATCCTCAAAAGCTATCTTTTCAACACTCCAGATCTGAACCACCAGTGGCAAATTAAATAAATTTCACAAGCTGATATCATCATTTTTATCTTCATGAAACAGAACGAATGAAATCAAAACAAAATCATAATGCACAGAGATAAGATTGTTGTCCAATTGCATTATAATCTGTCACTAACCTACCTTATCAAGCTTGAGTTTGTCCACATCAGCTAAGAATGGATTTACTGCTTTCTCACCCACCACTTTCAAAGCAGTGCCCAGTGCTTCAAATGCAGCATCTCTGACTTCAGGAGCAGAATCATTGATGTGCTGTGGTCCGGAAGTAAGCAAAATGGTCTTTATGTAAGATATTTTAGGTATTACTGATTTTAATTCAGATTGATGACTGTTGGATAAAGAATTTGCTTTTTACAGTTCACTGAAGCTAAGTGTAGTTTTCCTCTTGCCAACCAACAGTTACTCTTTCAAAAATTCTTTTTGGGTCAAGGAAACCTTTGGTAATCCATTCAGCAAGTAAGTGCTTCCTTTTCCTCCTACCCTCTATTTAAAATGCCGCACATGCAAATGATGTTCAAAGACTCCAAACTGTATGCCTGTGCTTGGCCAGATCCAGCTGAACACCAGTATATGGGCCAAATAAGAAACAACATGTTTAGCAGTTAGTGGAATCATAAAGCTAACTTGTGCTCTTCTTTGAGAACAGGAACACAAAGAGTACAAGAATTTGGATTCAGTTTCCAAAGCCACAGAGGGTCTGCTCCTCAAAAGAGCATATTCTATAGTCTGAAAGTCAAGTAGTCACTGTACATAATTAATATGGGAAAAAATCTTCCATAGGCATAAAAAATTCCCCCAGTTCCAAAGAGAGTCTATACCTTAAGTAGAGCAGCACAAAAGGGCTTTAGCAAGCTCTTTGGGAGGGTAGAAGCAGTGCAGTGGCGGAAGCTTCTGGCAATGAAAAGAGATGTCTGCTGCTTGATGGTTGGATTTTTATTATCCATTACTGCTAAAACATCCTCACTGATGTTCTGTAGTGTGGTCTTTAAAAAGAAAACATGGTCAATGAGCTTTTCTCAACTATAAGAACAATCAAAATATTACACTGACAAAATTTACTTTAGACAAAAGTGCAAACTCATGCTGTCCACTTACAGTAAGGAAGATTGCATCAATTGCCTCCTGCAGGGCTTGCACCACCTGAGGCTTCTTCTCTTTGAATTTTTCCAAAATGGTTGGCACAACCTATGGAAGTGAACAGCTGGAATATTATTTTGCTGGCAACAAAAATGAATGAGGTACTGACATGACACATGAATGAACCTTGAAAATATGCCAAGTCAAAGAAGCTAGTCATAAAGGCTTATGTATGACCCATTTAAATGATGCCATGAAATGTCAAATCCATAGAGACAGAAGTGGATTAGTAGCTGCCAGTAAGAAATGACTGCTAGTGGGCATAAAGGTTTTTGGGGGAAGATGAAAATGTTCTGGAATTAAATAGTCGTGATAGTTACACAACCTTGTGAATATATTAAAAACCTTTCAACTATACACTTTAAGAGGGTGAATTTTACAGTATTTAAGTTATATCTCAATACAGCCATTACTAAAGCAATGTTTGGTGCTACCAAAACAAAGTGAACGTCTAAGTTGAATAAAAAGTCATTTTTTTTTCTTAAGGGCACAAGAACCTTATGCTGGAACAATTAAGGGTTCCCATTCTGTGCCACTGTAGCAGTGCTTCTCAACCCATTTTCTGCATCTACACCTTAATGCAACCATATAGTCATTTTTATCAGAGCACCATCTCTTATTAGACAAAAAGATTCTCAACTAGGTGGATTTAGGATACGGGAATAGACAGAGTGTATAATTTCTCTTCTCCTCTAAGATTCTGATATACTTCACCAGACTGAGATGTCTCCCACCCCTTCACTACACTAAAGACAAAGAAATGGTAACTGAAATTACAGCAATTTTGATCAGAAGGATGTACTAAGTTTAGATCAATAAAGTTGGAATTTTTATAATTATCTTATAAACTATCACTAATTTATTAAATATTTATTGAATACTTAATATCTATTGAGTGCCAGGCAAATTAAAGTTGTCTTTTGAGGTCAAAAAGATATAGCAAAGCCCAAAGGCATTCAAAAAATATTTTTTAAGATTTCACAGAAGTGATAGAGACCAGAAGGAATTCAGTTTCCATGGAGAAATATAAAAGACTTTTTAATACTAGGAGTTAGTTATAAACTATTGAAAATCAAAATGTTTTAATGGTTATAAAGCTCAAGCATGCTTTTATATATATATATATTTTTTACCAAAAAAAAAAAAAAGCTTATAAATAGCTAAAGAAAGTAAACATGAACTATTAACATGTTTGATATCAAACACTATATATGATCTACTTTTGAGGGGGGGAAATACTCCGAACTATAAGCTTTATAACTTTAAGCTGCATAACAAAATGTCACAAAGCCAGAATCAGAATTCAAACCAGGCCAGGTAATCATTCAACTAGGATTTAGTAAATTAAAATGTATCTTAAAAATAGTTTTCTAGGTTAAAAGTTATTATTAAGACAAAAGTATGTTCATTTTTAAATATTCTAGTAAGTAGCACAAAACTGACCAAAAGCTAATTAACACACTATCACATAAGCACACAAGTATTGCATAATAAATACTACTGATTGCTAGAAAATGTTGCTTATCATTTTATTCCAATTCATGATTTGCATGTTTTACATGTTACATGATTTTACATGGGTTACATGTTAAGGGTTTTATGGACCCATATTTTTATTTCCCTGGTAACAAGCTAGTCATAATTTATTTTTATTTAGTAGAATCCTTTTTTTTTCTTCCAGTTAAGTTCTCTGAAATTATGTTCAATGCTATGAGTAACCAAGCTCCAAATGCCATAACTGAGGTTAGACATTAACTTCACAACATAAATACAAACTATAAGGAGTCTCTAAAAAGTCAATCTAGGGAATCAAACGATCAAGTGGCTAGCAAGTTCAACCCTAAAGTTCAGTATGATCAATTTTCAGGATGCTGAACCACTCTAAGTAATTCAGACCAGATTTAGGGGCCAACTGACAAATGCCACAGTTAAAGAAAACATCTCAGTTTATTAAAACTGTTATCAGACTTGAGTGCTTCTAAATTTACACAAAGACAGTATATTCAACAAATGTTTTCAGTCAGGTTTCTTAGAATAAATTAAACTGATACACTACCAAGACTCTAATCTATAGAAAATGTCTCAAGTATGTAAGTAGATTATTATTTTTCAAATAGGAAAATGCTATAAAATACATTTTATATATTCATCTCACTTCTGGCTTTATACTGCCTTTCCTACTTTCATTTTTACTCTGTGTTAGTTATCACCAGTTTCATTTAATCCTGTTATACTACACATAATCTTATAAGAACAAAGCAGGATATTAATAAGTAAATAATAAGCAAATCAACTCAACTAAATATTTAGGTCATATGCCCAATTTTCTATATAAAGCTAATGAATTTAGTTATAACTGACATCTTTATTGAAATGTTTTGAGGAATTATGCTCAATTTTAATAAAACTTAATGAAAAATTCACTTTGCCCAATATATAAAGACCTATTTTAAATCCTAAAGCAAACTAGCCTGCCATTCTTGTTAATGTTGTTGATTTGTATCTAAAAAGGAGTGTTACTCACATGTCCTGCATATTGTCCAAATTTCTTCCTTAGTCCAACAGCTAGGCCAGTAAGACATTTTGCTGCCAAAGCCACCAACATGACATTGGTGTCCTTTCCAACAACCTACAAAGGAAGGAAAAAAAAGAAAACAAAATAGTCACAACCCAGGAGAAGGGGACTGAAAATTTATTCTTAAAAGAACTCTGTACCCTGTTACGCTAATGGACAGCCAATTTTGTTTCCTGCAAAAGAGGAAAAAGTCTTCCTTGACAATACCAAATTTGGGGGCTTCCCTTCATTCTGTTTAGTCTCTTACCTTAAAAGTACTACCAATAACACACATTAAACCACAACTTCAAATAGTTAACTCTCCATTAGTGGTAGTCTGGGCTGTCAGCATTGCACAACTGTGTAGGAGGGGACTCTGACACTAGTAGAGAAGCTGGAGGCTTGCTGACTTTGCTCTGGGGCAGGAGAAGCCAAAAGACAGTGTATCTCAGAGGAAAGACACCACAAGGCGGCAGCTCCAACATTTATACTAAAGAAGCACTGGTAGAAACTGCTCTCGGTACCTTCCAGAAGTCCGTGGGGGCTCTAAATTGCAAATGCCATTGCAACCATTCCTCTGAGGGAGCTTCTGGCTTTGCAGCTGCCATTTTAAAGTTTATTTATTTATTCTGAGAGCGCGCACGCGCGAGAGAGAGAGAAAAAGAGAGAGAGAGGGCAAGAGAAAGTTAGTTCACATCAGCAGGGAATGGGCAGAGAGCGAGGGAAAGAGAGAATCCCAAGAAGGATAATGCTGTCACAAAACGAGAGGTCATGCATAACCTGTGCTGAAATAAAAAGTCGGATACTTAACTGAATGAGCCACCCAGGAGCCCCCTTGCAGCTGCCATATTACCGGATGATCATCAAGTGTGCATTTACAGTCTCTTAACAGAGTCTCCTCCAGCATTATTTATACTACCATCCCCCTACGCTATGCCCACAAAACCCAGCATTATCAAAGCTCAGAGGTAGTAGCTGCACCTGTGTCAATTAAGCAAGACAGTGACTATGCCCGGGTGCCTTCCTGCTAAGATTTTACTGCGGTATACTGCTCAAGTCAGTTGGATGTTAAAAAGCTACTTTATTTTATTTTTTAAATGTTTACCTATTTTTGAGGGGGGGCGGGCAGAGAGAGAGAGACAGACAGGATCCTAAGTGGGCTCTGTGCTGACAGCAGAGAGCCCAATGTAGGGCTCGACCTCACGAACCATGAGATCATGACCTGAGCCAAAGTCAGACGTTTAACCAACTCAGCCACCCAGGTGCCCCCAAAAGCTGTTTTATTCTGACATGTCTCAGATCCTTGTTTTTTCACTCTTCACTTTTTTCCCAAGTAGAAGTAATGCTTCCATTCCGCTTTGGATTTTATTTAGTTTCTAAGATCTGATATTCCATAAGTAGAATGCTTCCTTCCAGATTCCCTGAATTAAACAACCCCTAATGGATAGCATGCCAGGAAGTTCTAGATGGCATTTAGCTGCACTCCCTAAATGCTGAGGAGTAAGGATAAAGAGTTAAGATTAACATTTATTAAAAACAAATTAGATGTTATAATTTTATAGGTGCTTTATATTTTTTTAATTTTTTTTAACGTTTTTATTTATTTATTTATTTATTTTTATTTTTTTTTTTTTTAAATGTTTTTCAACGTTTATTTATTTTTGGGACAGAGAGAGACAGAGCATGAACGGGGGAGGGGCAGAGAGAGAGGGAGACACAGAATCGGAAACAGGCTCCAGGCTCCGAGCCATCAGCCCAGAGCCCGACGCGGGGCTCGAACTCACGGACCGCGAGATCGTGACCTGGCTGAAGTCGGCCGCTTAACCGACTGCGTCACCCAGGCGCCCCGTTTTTATTTATTTTTGAGCAGAGAGAGACAGAGTATGAACGGGGGAGGGTCAGAGAGAGGGAGACACAGAATCTGAAACAGGCTCCAGGCTCTGAGCTGTCAGCACAGGGGCCCGATGCGGGGCTCGAACTCACGGACCGCGAGATTGTGACCTGAGCCGAAGTCGGCACTCAACCGACTGAGCCACCCAGGCGCCCCTATAGGTGCTTTATAATCCGTATTTAATTTTTCACCCAAAACCCTGTAGATAATATTAGCAAATTTTATAGATTTCAAAAATTAAATATAGATTAATTTGCTTGAGGTAAGAACTAGCAAATGTGATATGATGTAATTTAAATCCAGTTCTACTACAAAGCTTTTGCTTTCTTTGCTAAAGCATATTCATGCTGTAAACTCATGCTATGGCAAATTCATTTTCCTTATGAGAAAATGAGATCAGGGTCCTAATAAACATTTTGTTAAATCCCTCACTACTGTAAATCCATGGAGAAAAAAATTCCCTTCAGTTTTTTTTTTTTTAATTAAAAAAAAAATTTTTTTTAATGCTTTTCTTTATTTTCGAGACAGAGAGAGACAGAGCATGAGCAGGGGAGGGACAGAGAGGTGGGGAGAGACACAGAATCTGAAGCGGGGTCCAGGCTCTGAGCTGTCAGCACAGAGACCGACACAGGGCTTGAACTCACAGACCGTGAGATCGTGACCTGAGCTGAAGTCGGATGCTTAACCGACGGAGCCACCCAGGCACCCCTCCCTTCAGTTCTGTATTAAATTCACTATTGGCATTTGTGGGGCACCTGGGTGGCTCAGCTGGTTAAGTGTCTGACTTCAGCTCAGGCCCACGATCTCACAGTTAGTGAGTTCAAGCCCCACGTCGGGCCCTGTGCTGACGGCTCAGAGCCTGGAGCCTGCTTCAGATTCTGTGTCTCCCTCTCTCTCTGCCCTGTCCCTGCTCGCACTCTGTCTCTCTCTCAAAAATAAATAAACATTAAAATAAAAATAAATTCACTATTGACATCTGTAAATGTTTGGATTACCTTTTTTTTTTTTTTTTTTTTTTTTTTTTTAACCAAAAGAACTCTCAGGTATTATTTAGGTGCTAGGCTTCAGATTTAACATCTACATGTATATTCTAGAAATGGTCATCAAAAACATGCCAGACCCCATTCCAAGAAATCTTAGTTCAATGAATCTGGGATGGGATTTGGAACCAGTATTTTAACATAGTTCAGAAGCAGATGGCCATCGATCAATCCCATTCTTAGGAGAATAGTTCTCCTTATCCACCATTAGAGCAGTAACCAGTGGAAGCTGAATCCTAGACACTGATGGTCCTAGGAAAGTTTTGAAGAGGATGTTGTAAACCTACTATAATTCAAGATGGTAAAGGATTGAATGAACTTATAGGTGAATAATGGATCAGGCCTATTTGCCTATCAACACATGTCAAACATGTCAAACATCCCAGTTTGACTAAAGTTGTTCTAAACTGGGAAATGGGAGTGAGGAAGGTGGAGAAGTGTTTATTTTTAAGACAAATAGAATATGCAGGGAAGGACTCCATTCAAGATTTGAAAACACTCTGTGACTCTGTTGTAGACTATAGGAAGGAAGCTTTAGCTCACAATGTTAATTTAACCTAAATAATGGGAAATATTCTATAATTAAAAGTGCTGTCACTTCTCCCTTTAAGCTAGGCCTACAATAAGATTTTAAGTACAGATGATCCTTGAACAACATGAGGGTTAGGGGCACTGACCCCCCATGCAGTCAAAATCCACATATAACTTTTGACTCCCCCCAAACTTAATTACTGATAGCCTACTACTGACCAGAAGCCTTTCTGATAACATAAACCATTGATCAGCACATATTTTGTGTATGTATTATATTCTATATTCTTAAAGTAAGCTAGAGAAGTTATTTAAAAAAATCACAAGGAAAATACATTTACACTACTATTCTATATTCATTGAAAAAAACCCATGTGTAAGTAGGTAGACCCATGCAGTTCAAACCTGTATTGTTCATCAAGAGTCAACTCTAGTTACCGTCTAGTATTTATCTTTAACTAGCAATGTAAGCTACTGGTTAACAGTAACCAGAACAAAAACATTCTGCTGACAAAGAGACAAGTCAATGAAATCCACCATGATTATTGTGTTTAGAAAACTATGATGGGGCTACCTGGGGGGCTCAGTCAGTTAAGCATCCGACTTAGGCTCAGGTCATGAACTCACGGTTTGTGGGTTCGAGCCCCACGTCGGGCTCTGTGCTGACAGCTCAGAGCCTGGAGCCTGCTTCAGATTCTGTCTCCCTCTCTCTGCCCCTCCCCCACTCTCACTGTCTCTCTCTCTCTCTCTCTCTCTCTCTCTCTCTCTCTCAAAAATAAACATTTAAAAAAATTAAAAAAAAAAAGAAAACTATGATGAATGTAAGCAATAAGGGGGGAAATATAGAAAAACCAAGTGAAAAAAGTCTAATAACACATAAGTCTGTAGAGTATATAATAAAAACACCTTGAAAACCCAAATCTTAATCTAAAGATATCAACCAACACCCATAGGTAATTGACAAGTCAAAGAAGATATTGGGGGGAGGTGGGAGTAAGGGGCAGGGGAGAAGGTATCTTTATAAATGAAGGAACCTATCAACTTGTGAGAACAGGAAAGTCCATAAAATATGCTAAGTCAGATGACAGCTTGAAAGAAGACAGTTTAAGAAATAATTTCAGGAATACCATAAGGAATTTCAAATGAGTAGTTCTTTCTTTACTACTTGTATTAAAGGCAAAAAATAGGGAAATTACTGGGATTACTCAATATAGACAATAGAGAGAAAAGACTATGGAGGGAAGAGTGATCGGTCTGTAGCCTACTCAATCTCATTCTCTTATTTCACCATTTCCACGTTTTTGATAGGTCTCTCTTAAGTCAATATAATATGAATATGAAGTTTGTGTTTACATGTAAGTAAAATCACACAAAAAAAATTTTAATGCCTTGTTCCAGGTTAATTTATACAATTGAAGTTAACTTTTCATTGTTTTAAATATTTTAACCACAAAATTAAATTTCTTTTCACTTGTTTGTAGCCTTTGATCGCCCCCCCCCCCACTTTACCATGTGAAGAGGGAGAAGTTTCTCACAGAAATCTATTGTCTCTATGTCTACCTAAATATAAAATCCATGATCCTATCTGCAAATCAGCAAAAGATTATATTTATATTCATAATGCCAATGGAAATCACAGAACACTATTTGAAAAGCTAATATCCCAAGGAAATCCATGTGGAAAGTATCAACTAATATTTGTACCATTAGATAAGAAAAAATAAGAGCTTTTATCTGAGGCATTGAGAATTCAGGGCCAAGTACTAAGATTCCTGATAAAAATTATACGCTGGAATTCACAGAGAATCTGAAGTTCTCAAGGCCATTAGAATTTCATTTCCTTCTCTTAGTGCCTTTTTACCCCTCCTCTTTCCTCCCAAGCCCAGGTTGGTGAAATCTTTTCCCCCTGGGCAACTCCCTTCTCACTAATCTTGCTTGGGTCTGGGTTCTTCAGGATTGGAAGATGGAAGACTAAAAGATTGTGACAAATCATATCTCTGCCTCCAAATCTCACTTGGAAGAAAGTGTGGGAGGCTGAGAATGAGAAAACATAGTCCATTCTCATTATTCACGGGTTTCATATTTGCGAATTCACCTACTCGTTAACGTTTATTTATAACCCCCAAAATCAATTCTCGCAGCACTCTCCCGGTCATTCAGACAAGCAAAGAGCTGTGGAAAATCTGAGTTGCCTGGTGTGCACATTCCCAGCTGAGAATGAACAAAGCAACACTCTGACTTCTTTCAGCTCTCATACTGTAAACAGTATCTTTTTCATGGTCTGTTTAGTGCCACATTTCTTTTTCTTTTTTTTTTTCATTTTTGTGATTTTCGTTGCTGCTTTCACTGTTTAAAATGGCCCCCAAGGGCAGTGAAGTGCTGTCTAGTGCTCCTAAGCACAAAAAGGCCGTGATATGCCTCACGCAGAAATTATGTGTGTTAAATAAGCTTTATGCAAGGCATGAGTTATAGTGCTGCTGGCCCTGAGTTCACCGTTAATGCATCAATAATATATATTAAATGAGACATCTTCAAACAGAATAAAATAAGTTATGTATTGACTGGTTGATGAAATGTTGAGACCAAAAAGTCACAGGACCCTAGCCCTGTGCCCTGTGTTCCCTCAGGAGCAATGGTTTGGTATTTGCTATTCAGCGTTTTGGTGACTTTACAGAACATAAGTACCACGAATAATGAGAATAACTATACTTACATGTGCATATAATTAAAAATTAACCTCCTCTCTCACCATTCTAGTCCTTTGTAATTTCAGGCTGAAGAAGCAAATGAAACAAAGTTTTCTATATTTAAGAACATGTCTTCACAGAGTTTGTTCTTAAGCTCTACACCTATGTCCACAGTGTTTGATCTATATTTTCAGATTTTATGGAAAGCCACTACATATAAATTTATCCACCAACAGCATTCAACTTGGTTAAACCTAAGCAACACCAAACCAAAACACCAAAGTGTTTTCTAAAAACATTTCTTTCTTATTTAGCACTTGCCTGCTTTATAATGACATTTCCCTACATCCTTTACTTTGCACGCAGATATACAAGGTGGCATCATTAGCTATCTAATGGAAAAATATGCCTCATATTTAGTATTCGTCCCATTAAATAGAGCCAATTTAAATAGTTCACCCTACAGGGGCGCCTGGGTGGCTCAGTCACTTAAGCATCGGACTTTGGCTCAGGTCATGATCTCATGGTTCATAAGTTTGAGCCCTGTGTTGGGATCTGTGCTCACAGCTCAAAGCCTGGAGCCTGCTTCAAATTATGTATCTCCCTCTCTCTTTGCCCCTCCCCCACTTGCACTCTGTCTCTCTCTCTCTCTCTGTCTCTCTCTCTCTCTCTCAAAAGTAAATAAACGTTAAAAAATAAATTAAAAAAATAATAGGGGCACCTGGGTGGCTCAGTTGGTTAAGCATCCGACTTCGGCTCAGGTCATGATTTCACAGTCTGTGAGTTCAAGCCCCAAGTCTGGCTCTATGCTGACAGCTCAGAGCCTAGAGCCTGCTTCAGACTCTGTGTCTCCCTCTCTCTCTGCCCCTCCCCTGATCATGCTCTGTCTCTCTGTGTCTCAAAAATAAATAAACATTAAAAAAAATAAAATAAATAGTTCATCCTATGGAATTATAAAACTGGAATATTTGGTTCTATATTAGCAAGACCCTCTTTTTCTTGAGGTCTGTATATGCTATCAGACAGCATACTTAGAGTAAGTGATAATAAACAAAGAATAAAAATGAATCCCTCCACACTAACATAGGACAATCACTTTAAACAATCCTTTAAAAGGGCATGCCTGGGGCACCTGGGGTGGCTTAGTCAGTTAAGTGTCTGACTTTGGCTCAGGTCATGATCTCATGGTTTGTGGGTTTGAGCCCCGCATCGGGCTCTGTGGGGACAGCTCAGAGCCTGGAGCCTGCTTTGGATTCTGTGTCTCCCTTTCTCTTTCCGCCCCTCCCCCGCTCATGCTCTCTCTCAAAAAAAAAAAAATCATAATTAAAAAAAAAAAAGGGTATGCCTATAATTAGAAAACCATCAATAGTGTTCCTTAAATGGCAATGTAGTTGTGATAAAAACAATGACAGATGATGAGAAATTCAAAGGCCTGGTCTGTTGTTGAGATACCAATGTACCAATGTTGACACTCTTCATGTTTACCTTCTTTAATGCTTTTACTAAATCTGCATAATCGCCTGCTTCCAGTTTGGGGTTTTTCACTAGTACTTCTACAGCCTCCAGGGCTTCTTTTCTCTCTTGCCATTTTTTTGCCTCCTGCAAGACATAGTATGAGTCACTTATAGAACAGAAAATAAGGCAAAATAAGAAAATAAAAGTCTATTTCTTGCATGCTCCTAATTCAAAGATACATAATCATTTTTTGTTTTCAGAAATTTTTTTCTAAAGCTGGTTAAAAAATAAAATTGCAAAATTGTGCGGCAAATTAGAATGAATTTTGCTCATATATACGTATAAAATTTTGTTCATACATAATAAGTATTTTCATAACATTTCATAACCCTAAAAGTTCTACAAGTAAAAGAATGGGATACCACAGACTTTTCCTTCTCATTTTCTAGGCAAATGTTAGTAAACAAGTATTAAACAGAAAACACTGCTAGAAAGCATTTCTAGCATATCTCACAGGTGAAAGGAATGTCCATACTAACAACATTAAAAAGACTAGAAAAAGACCATCATACAACCAACAGCCAAAATTGTTCTAATATTGGAGATCAGTTTTATACATTGGTGCTACAATGCTAATCCTTTTGTTTGATAACCATAAAGCAGAAAATACTTCACTAGAGATCAATTAATCATTCAATAATTTTGAATACCCACTATTTGAAAGAACTGGGGATATAAAGAAGATGACAAACTTGTCACCCTGGAGGAGATTACAGTGGAATTCAATTTACCAAATATTTGTTAATCAGAAGTTAATGGGGGACTGAAGGAGCTGATGGCAGAGCTAGGAAGGTCTTCAATAAATAAATAAATCCTGGGTCAGGACCACTATGAAAAGAGAAGTACAAGCTGCTTTGGTGTTACAGCAAGAGGATTTAATCTACTTGAGGCTAACAGGTAGGATCTCCCCTAAAAAGTGATTCTTAAGGTAAGACCTAGAGGATCAAGAAGCATTATGGGGTGAATCGGGGAGAATGCTATAGGCAGAAAGAACAGCATATATTAAGGTCCAGAGTTTGGTGGGGAAAGTGTGGCATATCTGATACCGGGAGGAGTTCAGTATGATGGGAGCACAATAATTAGACGGTAATTAGAGAAGTGGCTGGAAGATAAGCAGGGGCCTCAAACGTGTCATAGTTTGCCTCAATGGCCATAGGATGATTTCAGACATTAGTGAGGCAATGATATGGGAAGATTTTTCTTTTCAAAAATGACAGCTTTGATTACATTGGAAAATATGATGGAAGGAGGCAAGAGCAGAGACGGGTAGTCTTATAAGAGGACTACTGCAGCATGTGGGGCAAGAGATGGTGGTGGTGGTTGGGATAAGACCCTCGGGTGGGAGTAACTGTGTCTCTTGGGGTACACTTAGTAAAGTCTGGAGACATTGTGATTGACTTGAGTAATGGTATTATTGATATTAGGTGGGTAGCCGCCAGAGATGCTGCCAAACACCCCACAATACACAAGACGGCCCCCCAAAACCAAGAATTATCTGGCAAAAAATGTCAACAGTACCAAGGTCAAGGAACTCTGGGGTAAATTACTGGCAGTGGGATGGAGAAAAGGAGATGAATTTGAGAGATATTTAAAGGTAAAACCAGAAAGACAATGAGGAAAAATGAGAAGTCAAAAATAATGTTCTGGTTTTTGGCAAGACAAGTAAAAGAAAGTGCAACAGTAGGTATATATACAAAGTAGTATGGGAACAAAGAAGCAACTGATTCATTCTCCTAGGGAAGATATGGGGTGGAAGGGGGTATACCGGGCAAGGGCTCCATAGAACACTCTAATTATAATCAAGTAACTGTTTAACATGAAATAAATGAAAGAAGGTTACCGTTACTTACAATTTTATCATAAAAGTCTTTGGGAAGTTTGGAAAGAATTTCTACTGCCTCCAATAGCTCATAAGCATCTATCTGTGGCACCTCATCACCATCATCACCACCTTCCAGAAGAAAAACAAAACAAACCTTAAAAACAGATGGAATGTTTCTACTTATCAAAGTTATCACTCCTTTCACAACCTGATGAAATCACTATATAGACGGAATCCGTTATTAATGCTATAAACAACTTCTATTGTATTAAATGGCAGTCCTACAAAACGTGCCTATGTTCTTGGGGTAGGGCCTGTTCTTATTTTCAGAGAAACCGGTGTTTTAAAAACTGGCTTACCTCCCTCAGCATCACCACCAGCAGACTGTTGCTGTTCCAATTTCGCTTCTAGTTCTTGCTGGGAACGCAGAAATCGACTTGGTTTAGGAGCACCTGTTGGCAATTTGACCCATTCTTCTTCTAGTTCTTTCAACTACAAATATCATAAAATATTTTTAAAATATGCCTACATCCTCACCACTACAGAACATTTACTAACATCAGAACCCAATTTCTTATTTGTGTAGTTCTAACAAGGCAAACAAGAAACGATATACATTTAAAGTGTATATATTTGGTATATACCAAATACGTGTTTGACATAAGTCAAACTGACATATTTACTACCTAAGATGTAGGACTAAGCACTTAGAAAAAAATCTACTTTTTAGAACACTCATTAGTTCATGAATTCAGATATACTTGTATTAGATAATGTCTCTAAAACTAACTGTAATAAAAAAGAGATAAAATGCATTTTGTCCAAAAAACAGATAAAATACATTTTGTCCAAATAGATATTAAGTCCTGCTACCCAACAGCATGATAAAGGGATCTTTTAAACTGCTATAGACTCAACACTGACATACTAGAATCACTGAATGCATGGTATTTAACTTGAGAAGACAAAATAACATCAGAAACAGTTATCTGAGAGAAAAAAAAAAGTATTTCAAAATTAAAAATGAAAAAATAATTATTTGTAAGGACAGAATATCAGCAACAGGAAGGAAGTATCTTCATATTAACCTTATGCAAAGACAACCAAAAAAATTTTTTTGTGTCTCACCTGGACAGAGTTTATATTTTGTAATGGGGGTCTCAGAGCGTCCCGAATCCATCTGTAAATCTCCACAGCAATTAGTTTTGCTTCATCTCGAACAGCCTTTTCTCGAGACTCAAAGAGTTTTGGCAACACTTTGATAATTGGCTTAAGCAAGATGATTTTGGAACCAAATTCACTAGATGTAAAAATTGTAAAAAAAAAAAAACTTGTCAGCCTGCAATCTACTTGGGTACTATTTCTTTTGTATAGACGTCTCATTTTTTTCTAATTTTTTTTTGCCATTATAAAGAGCTATTTATACTTTTTTTTTTGATGTTTATTCACTTTGAGAGAGAGTGCAAGCGAGGGAGGGGCAGAGAGAGAATCTCAAGCAGGCAGGAGAGAGACAGAGAGAGGGAGAGAGAATCCTAAGCAGGCTCTGCACTGCTAGCACAGAGCCCAATGTGAGGATCAAACTCAAAATCGTGGGATCATGATCTGAGCAAAAATCAAGAGTCGGACACTTAACTGACTGAACCACCCATACACTCCTCAAACACAGTTTTGTACTTATTATATATATATTTTTTATTTTTTTAATTTTTTTTTAACATTTATTTAGTTTTGAGACAGAGAGAGACAGAGCATGAACGGGGTAGGGTCAGAGAGAGAGAGGGAGACACAGAATCCGAAACAGGCTCCAGGCTCTGAGCTGTCAGCACAGAGCCCGACGTGGGGCTCGAACTCACGGACCGCGAGATCATGACCTGAGCTGAAGTCGGACCCTTAACTGACTGAGTCACCCAGGCGCCCCTGTACTTATTATATATTAACAGAGTTACACAGGTTGAGATATTTTAAAATGGCCCAGAAAAAAAAAAGAGAAGAAAAAGGAACCTCATAACCATATATTTTTTTTAATTTTTAAAAATATTTATTTGTTTTTGAGAGAGAAAGAGACAGAGTGAGAGCAGGGTAGGGCAGAGAAGAGACACAGAATCTGCAGCAGACTCCAGGCTCTGAGCTGTCAGCACAGAGTCCAATGAGGGGCTTGAACCCACAAACTGTAAGATCGTGACCTGAGCCGAAGACAGATGCTTAACTGACTGAGCCACCCAGCCTCCCCCATTTGTTTTTTGTTTTTTAATTTGAATCCAAGTTAGTTAAAATACAGTATAATGTTTTAGGGGTAGAATTTAGTGATTCATCACTTACATTTAACACCCAGTGCTCATCCCAACAAGTGCCCTCTTTAACTCCCATCACCCATCCCCCCACTCAACACCCCGCCAGCAACCGTTTGTCCTCTGTATTTAAGAGTCTTTTGTGGTCTGCCTCCTATTTTTATCTTATTTTTCCTTCCCTTCCCCTATGTTCATCTGTTTTATTTCTTAAATTCCACATATGAGTGAAATCATATATTTATCTTTCTCTAATTTCACTTAGCATAATACATTCTAGTTCTACCCACGTTGTTGCAAACAGCAAGATTTCATTCTTTTTCATTGCCAAGTAATATTTCGTTGTGTGTGTGTGTGTGTGTGTGTGTATACATATATATATATATATACATATATATATATATGTATACACACACACACACACACACACACACATATATGTACACACACACATACACCACATCTTCTGTATCCATTTGTCAGTTGATGGACATTTGGGTTCTTCCCATACTTTGGCTATTGTTGATAGTGTTGCTGTAAACATTGGGGTGCATGTGCCCTTTCAAATCAGCATTTTTGTATCCTTTGGATAAATACCTAGTAGTGCAATTGCTGGCTCGTAGGGTAGTTCTATTTTTAATTTTCTGAGGAACCTCCATACTGTTTTCCACAGTAGCTGCACCAGTCTGCATTCCCACCAGCAGTGCAAAAGAGATCCTCTTTCTCTGCATCCTCGCCAACATCTGTTGTTGGCTGAGTTGTTAATTTTAGCCATTCTGACAGGTAAGAGGTGATATCTCATTATGGTTTTGATTTGTATTTCCCTGATGATGAGTGATGTTGAGCATCTTTTCATGTGTCTGTTAGCCATCTGGATGTCTTCTCTGGAAGAGTGTCTATTCATGTCTTTTGCCCATTTCTTCACTGGATTATTTGTTTTCTGGGTATTGAATTCAATAAGTTCTTTATGGATTTTGGATACTAACCCTTTATCTGCTATGTCATTTGCAAATATCTTGTCCCATTCCCTCAGTTGCCTTTCAGTTTTGTTGATTGTTTCCTTCGCTGTGCGGAAATATTTTATCTTGATGAGGGCCCAAGAGTTCATTTTTGCTTTTGTTTCCCTTGCCATATCTATGTTTAGATGTCACTCTTCCAAGAGTATTATGTAATGTCTAGGGTCCAGAATAATATAAAAATTTTAAACTAACCTTCTAGGTAACCATACTGGGGATAATTCAAATCTATAAAGGACCAAATGTGTAATGTCTTAAATATATATGTGTATACATATAAAAGCTTAAAAACATAAACAAATCACTTTATACATATTTAGATGAGTGAAATCTACTTTCAATAAATTTTTTTTTTCAACGTTTATTTATTTTTGGGACAGAGAGAGACAGAGCATGGACGGGGGAGGGGCAGAGAGAGAGGGAGACACAGAATCGGAAACAGGCTCCAGGCTCTGAGCCATCAGCCCAGAGCCCGACGCGGGGCTCGAACTCACGGACCGCGAGATCGTGACCTGGCTGAAGTCGGACGCTTAACCGACTGCGCCACCCAGGCGCCCCTACTTTCGATAAATTTTTAATAGTTCTTATGATTAAGGTAGTTCACTCAAAATTGACAGCTTACTAATCCTGGCAGCGTATTTCACTCCTGACTTCGAAGCTATCACCCTGTAACTCCAGGCAACCTAAATCTCTCTTTGCTTAGTTTTTCACGCAGAAAAGTTGCATTCTGACTTCTTTTAAAAAGGTAGCACATTTAACCTTATATATCTGTCACATTTTATATTTTCAAGTTCCTAACTGGCCAAATTTAGCTTTCTGAGTCATTGCTAACATTTCTGCATAGCAAATTCTGGAGCAAGAGGGATTTAGTTATGAAAGAACACTGACATTCTATAGTAGAACTCATATACAGTTGAACCTTGAACACAGGTTTGAATTGTGCGGCTCCACTCACACATGGAATTTTTATAGTACAATATTGTAAATGTATTTTTTCTTCCTTATGAGTTTCTTAAAAACATCTTCTTTTCTCTAGCTTACTTTATTTTAAAAATACAGTATATAATACAGATAACATACAAAATATATGTTAATTGACTGTTTATGTTACTGGTAAGGCTTCCAGTCAACGGTAAGCTATTAGTAGTTAAGTTTTGGGGGAGTCAAAAGTTATACACGGATTTTTGACTGCATGGGGTTAGCACCCCTAGCCCCTGTGTTGTTCAAGGATCAACTTATTTATCTATTATTTATTTTATCTTCTATACACAAATGCAACAAAAATTTTCAGTATAGCTACTGACATATTCCAACAGGTTGGAGAAGATGGCAAATACTCTACTTCAGAAATTATATTTAAAGAGATTATGTAAATAACCTGGTATATCAACCACAGCATGGTTATGTAAATAGTTTAAATATAGATATAACATGAAAATAAACTAGATCTCCAAGATTTCCTTTAAAATCCCCTTTATTTTAATAGAAAAGAACATTTTAACTTCAGCTAACCTTTAAGACTAAAGGAAAAATAAGAACTCAGGGTTATGAAATAATCATCACCATGCCTGAAGAACCTAACATTTGGGATCTCTGAGTCTTCCTTTACATTACTATGGTTTCATCTGAATTTTTTTTTTTCTTTCACTCTCCTGGCCTACTGAAATATGTAAGAAAAGCCTATGGAAGAGGTCTACATGGAAAACAGATACCTTAACAAACAAAACCTAACCTTGATACTAAATATATTACTACAGAAAACCAGCTAGGGTGGGGCGCCTCAGTGGGTTGAGCGTCTGACTTTGGCTTGGGTCATGATCTCGCAGTTTGTGGGTTCAAGCCTTGCATGGGGCTCTGTGCTGACAGCGCAGAGCCTGAAGCCTGTTTCAGATTCTGTGTCTCCCTCTCTCTCTCTGCTCTCCCTCCTTTGCTCGCGCTGTCTCTCTCACTCTCAGGAATGAATAAACATTAAAAACAACAACAACAACAACAACAAAACAAAACCCAGGATTGAACAGTTTGGCCTTTTTAAGGTCCCAGAGAGCTATCTAATTTTACTATAGATTCTGAGATGCATTAAGACAAATAAAGAACTACACAGGGATGGAACTAAACTACATCTGTAAGGAAAACATAAGAAGATATACCTAACTTGCTCTTTTTCTACACTTATTCTGCCAGTCAGTTTAAAAGTAAAATAACCAGAATTTACAGCATTTTCGATTAGAATCTTTTGTTTAAAGGTAGATTATAGCACAATATATATCTCTATTAAGAGATCCATTACTAAGGACCACAACATATTTACTGAGATAAGCGCAGTTTTGATAACCAAGTCAATTCACTAAATTTCTAAAATGATAAAAATGAGCACACTATTTATTAGTCATAAAAACATACCTACTATATACTATACTAGGCTTGAAATGAGGAAAAATTTATCACACAAAAATCTAAGTGAAAGTCTAACTTTACAAAAGAACATTATGAACCAAGTGAAAGACAACATAAAATTTAAGACTTTTAAATTGAGGATCATTTAACAAAATTTAAGAATTTTGATATTTCCATGTAAGATAAACACCAAAAGAAGCATTTTCTCCAAGAAGTAGGTCATACACAAAATCACAAGTGAGCTAACTTGGGATGATCTTTACTCCCATAGGTCACACATTCAGGATTTCACTATAACTGAACTTTCTAAAGCTTCTCATGTGGACAGCATTGGAGACAGGATGTCAGATTGGAAGGACTGCCAAATCAGAACAAACTAGTGTTCAGATTTCCATACCAAATTACAGCCACTTGCTCCTGAAAGAGATCTCATTCATGAAAAACTTCATTCTAGTGTTGAAAATAACTTATTACATAAGGGTAAAAGTTATTTTCTATTTGTTATTGCTGTGCTTCTGTTTAAAGGCATATAGCATTTCCTTCTACTTTACTAAAAAGGCATCTGAACAAAGTTTGCTTTGGCTAATAAACTGTCTTTAGCCAATATTCCAAAGTACATAAATATATGCTTGGGGATAACAAAAGAAGAGCTGCTTAAACATTCTAAGGAGTTTTTCCTCAAAAAGGCCAATTCATAATTGGAGAACAGGTCAGAAACATTCCCTGTTCATCTTCATTAGAAGGGGATTTAGATAAAATGACTATGCAACACCACTTGAAGGCTAAAACTACTGAACAGAAAGCACCACACTTGAGGAATGACTTTAGCTTTCCCAGGTCAATTTTCCTGGCTGGTGTGCCATGCCAAGTCAAGTCCAGCAGTTTTCATTTCCGTTTAAGCCAGGAACTCAAACGCAATTGAGATATTCTAGTTAACAGAACCAAAGCAAAACATCTTACCTTAAGGCTTTCCTCAGTGTCTCTATGCAGGCCACTACAATCTTGGGGTTCTTGTTGTCCAGGCCTTTTAGGAGCTCTTCTTGCACAGCCTCTCCTTTCTCAATCTCTATGTACATCAGACAAATCTCAATGCCTAGCTCCTTGGCTTTGGCTTTGGGCTGGTTGAACACTTTACTTACGACACCTGACACAACTTCTCCTGTGGTTCTGTAACACAGAATACAAAACACCACCACCATCACACACACAAAAACACACTTCAGTAGAAAGAGCTGGAAAAGATCATGGGGGCGGGGGGCAATGACAAATACTTTTTAAGATGTTTAGAAACAAAGTAAATGAGTTTCTAATTTTTAAATTTATGTTTAAGAACATGAAAGATAAACTTAATGCAAATCATAAAAGTTTAAGATGTATCACACCAGGCAATGACACAGAACCATAGTTTCTGTTTATAAATATAGGAAAAGTCGCACAAGAAAGCAAAAATCCCTTGAAATCCCATTACCCAGAGAAAACTACTTTCAGCTATTTGGTATCCATCCTTCCAGATCTATCCCTCTATATGCATAGAAAATAGATAGACAGACAGACAGACAGATAGATAATATATATACACAGATATATTTCACAAAAATAGGATTACAGAGTTGTTGCTTTTTTGAAAAATTTTTAAAAGGTCATTTTAAACATTTCTTAGAACAAGAGAATTTCTTCACGGAGGGAATGGATATGTACCTTTAAACAAAAGGCTGCTCCTAACTCCTAGGCAAGACTTTATAGTAACTTAACTGCTGTGTGTCTCTTCTAAATTAAATAAAACCTAGACCACTGAAAATCAAAAATAAAGTAAAAAAAAAGGAATGGTCCCACTAATGGCAAGGGAAACACAGTGATGCTGGTAACAAAACTGTCAGATCGATGGTATATCATCTTTGAAGTCAAGTATATATTTCTTGTGCACTTAAGTAGAGGGTTCCCCCCTCCTTTTTCTTGTACGGAGGGCTCCTTTCAATGACATCGAGATACCATTAGAAAACCAGGTCTATGAGGTATGAGAGAGTGGGTGATCAGAAACTTCTATCATCTACAACTCAAGTCAAATGGGCCAGGAGCCATGGAAGTTTAGCACCACCTCTCTGAAAAGAGAAAAATGCCTAATGACCACAGAAAGAAAGGTGTGTTTCTAAGATCACCTAGCCGGGAAGCTTTGTATAAAGAAATTTTTGTAATGCCCAAATGTTTTCAGTGAAATTCTGGTAATTCCTTTCCTAACACCTTCCAGTTTCTTCTACAAGTTACTTGAGATTTTCTCTCTAGTTTAAAGTAATTCCCATTACAAAAGGCTCAAAAGGAAATTCACTTGTTCATCAAACCTTAAGATAAAAAACTCAAGACTTCTAATTTGCTCCTCTTTAGAGATCTCATGTATTATTTAGATTTCTGAGAGCGGATAAAACCCGAATGAAAAACAAGTATCAAGGAGCTATGAAGTAAGAAAATGATTATCTTCCAAAAGTGCTAATAACGAAGGACAATGACCCACAAATATACATAACTTAACCCACATAGTACCAGACAAGGGTTTTTACCAGAAGAGTTGGAAAAACTACTTACTTTCCTGCTACATGGGCATTTTCAACATACACAAGTGCAGCTTCTAACCCTTTCAGCTGAACCACTGCATTGGAATCAGTCACAAATTTTTTGATCAGTCCTAAAAATTTGGACCATTCTGGGCTCTTTTCATCCTTTATTTTCTGGAAGATCTTCAGGGCTTCTTCATATCCACTTAACCTTGCTTTCCAGAGCTAAAAGAAAAGTATTTTGAAACAAAATACAATTTAATGAGATTATCTACTGTTAATTGGAGAAGTTGGGGGGCGGGGAATGACTACCCTATACCAAGTAATTTGAACAAAGGACCCCATGATTAGAAACAAAAAAGGAGTTTAAGAAATTCAGAGTTTTCAAAGAGAATTAGCTAATAAACTCTTTCTTATAAGTGTTTAATATTTGCAATATTCTTCCAAGGCCATCCAGAATTCCTAACAGGCCGCTATAAGTCTATCTCACTTTGTATCCAAGTGTTAGTTTTTACTTCCGTGTAATATGTAATTTGTAATTAAAGATGTAACAATTCAAAAATGAAAAATCACCCTGCTGAAACTGCCTAATCTCCAAAGCATGTTGTTTCTCGGTTGTACTGTGTAATCATTAGGCAGCTCTATTCTATACTGTAACGTGGGAGTGCTCACAAAACAAGCCAATGACACTAAAATCTGAGCTCTAGAAAAGTCTTACCTTGTGTTCACATTTCTGATCAACCGGCAGTTTCATCCACTCACTGTCATCTCCCATTGTGCTTCCAGTTTCTCCTCAGAATTAAGAGTAATTCCTAGTCAGACAAAAATCAGTACCTAGTTAATCTAACCATCAAGCAGTCTTGTAAGACAAAATGATTTTTCTGAGACTATTATTTTATCATGCAAGCACCAATAAGAGTAAAAAAGCTCATTTTTTGGTCAAATGCCCATTTAATTCCATTAACAGAATCTTTAAAAAGTGAAAGAAAAAAGTTACTAGAAAAAAAATCTACACAAAGGGGCGCCTGGGTGGCTCAGTTGGTTAAGTGTCTGACTTTGGCTCAGGTCATGATCTCATGGTTCTTGGGTTGGAGCCCCGTGTCGGGCTCTGTGCTGACAGCTCAGAGTCTCAAGCCTGCTTCAGATTCTTTGTCTCCCTCTCTCTCTGTTCCTCTCCTGCTCACAGACTCTCTCCCTCAAAAATAAATAAAAGATTTTTAAAAATTAAAAAAAAAAAAAACTACATATGGGCACTTGGCTAGTTCAGTGGGTAGAGCACACAACTCCTGATCTCAGGGTCATGAGTTTAAGCCTCACATTGGGTGTAGAGCTTGCTTTTTTTTTTTAGTTTATTCATTTGAGAGAGAGACAATGGGGGAGGGGCAGAAAAAGAGAATCCCAAGCAGGCTCTGCATTGTCAGTGCAGAGCCCAATGCTACACTCGAACTCATGAACCATGAGATCATGACCCAATCTGAAGTCAGATGGTCAACTGACTGAGCCACCCAGGCGCTAGGAGGGACAAGCTTACTTAAAACAAGCAAACAAACTAAATCAAAACTGAAAAAAAAAATCTAAATGAATCTAGAAAGGATGGATAGGTGTTTTAAAAACAAATGATTATATATTTTCCCAAATGGGAAATTCCTAGATATATAACAAAGCCAGAATAAAACTGAAGAGCTACTTGGCCTTTAAAATGCGAGAAAAGAGTTTCAAAGAAAGTCATACTTATAACTATTAACCTAAAATTCTTTCAGACAATAGTCATTACGAAAAAATCTCAATGTTACCCAGCTCTCTACATAACTCTAGACAATATGATTACATAAAATAGTAAAAATTAGGGTTGCCTGGGTGGCTCAGTCAGTTAAGTGTCTGCCTTTGGCTCAGGTCATGAACTCATGGCTCCTGAGTTTGAGCTCTGTGTCAGGCTCTGTACTGACAGCTCAGAGACTGCAGGCTGCTTCCAATTCTGTGTCTCCGTCTCTCTCTGCCCCTGCCCTGCTTGCACTCTGTCTCTCTCTCTCTCAAAAATAAACATTAAAAAAAAATTAAATCCCTGAATGAACTATATTTTTATAAACTTTATATCCCTTTTTAGTTAGGTTTATATGCAACATTCCTGTAAAAGCTTTATGCTATTCATTTAGATAACACCTTTTTTTCTTTTTTTTTTTTTTATTCTAGAGAGAATGTGTGTATGTGCATGTGGGGGAGGGGCAGAGAGAGGGCGAGAGAGAATCCCAAGCAGGCTTCACGCTGTCAGAGCAGTGCCCAACCAGAGGCTCAATCCCACGAACCATGAGATCATGACTTGAGCTGAAATCGAGTCAGACACTAAACCAACTGAGCCACCCAAGTGCCCTGATAACAACTTTTTTTCTGATTATAAAAGTAATATATGTTAACTGTAGAAAATCTGGAAAGTAGAGAAACTACATAAGGAAGAAAAGTATTAAAACACAATTTTAGGGGCACCTGAATGGCTCAGTTGGTTAAGGGTCTGATCCTTGGTTTCAGCTCAGGTCATGATCTCGCGGTTTCATGAGTTCAAGCCGAGTCGCGTTTTGTGCTAGCAGCGCAAAGCCTGCTTAGGATTCTCTCTCTCTTTCTCTCTCTGCCCCTCCCCCACTCATGCTACCTCTGTCTCTCTCAAAATAAACAAACTAAAAAAAATTTTTTAATAAAAAAAATTAAAAAATGAAACACAATTTTAGGTTTACCAGGGTGGCTCAGTTAAGCATCTGACTCTTGATTTTGGCTCAGGTCATGATCTCACGCTTCATGGAATCAAGCCCTGAGCTGGGCTCTGTGCTGACAGTGCGGAGCCTGCTTGGGATTCTCTCCTTCTCTTTCTCTGCCTCTCCCTTGCTTGTGCATGCATGTGCTCTCTAAATAAACATTTAAAAAACTCCACAATTCTACCACCAATTATTAACCATGATGAGCACTGAAATGTACATCCACTTGAATTCTTTCAGAGTTTTTTCAACAAACATGCAATGTATAAATTATATGAAAAGACAAATATAATCCTCTTGGAATCTTTTTCTCATATAGCCACGAACATTTTCCCATGTTTGAGAACATGATGTTTAAAAAAAAATTTTTTTAATGTTTATCTTTAAGAAAGACAGAGCAGGAGAAGGGGAGAGGCACAGAGAGAGACACACACACACAGAATCCAAAGCAGGCTCCAGGCTCTGAGCTGTCAGCAGGGTGACAGGGTTCCAACCCACAAGCCTTGAGATCATGACCTGAGCCAAAGTCGGACGCTCAACCAACTGAACCACCCAGGTGCCCCGAGAACGTGATGTTTAAAGGTTGTATAGCATGCCATTTTATAAATGTACCAAAATTACCAATCTTGATGGTGGACATTTGTTTCCAATTTTTCAGCATTTTATATAATGTATAAGGATATTGTTTATCTCTCCATCCCCAGTCCCAGTCTGACATAAAATATACCTTCAATAAATATTTGTTTAATGTATACCTTGACGGTGTCTGCTATGAATTGGGTACTGTGTGAAGTATTTTTTAAACATGTTGACTCACTTTGTACTAACAACAACTATATGAAAGAAAGACATTCTCTCTGTTACACATTAGGCTCATAAAATTTAAATAATTTGCCTAAAACAACAGAACTGGATCACATTAAAAATTCAAAATCTACGCCTCTTTACAACTTGTTCCCTCCCATAAAAAAGTAGGGAATATCCCAGTGAAAGCTGTATACTCAAATACTTAAGTTTATTAGAGTACATGGAACTTTTATTAAGACTTCTCTCCAAAACCCCCAGAACCCTGAGAAACAATAGCAGTGTGCTTTGGAGTATGAATCAAACCTTAATAGCAATTCTGCAGCAATGGTGGGAGATAAAGTAGTACAGCAGTTTGTAAAGTAGTATGGCATTACCTAAGTTGAAGATGCACGTATTCTACTTCATTCCTAGGTATATATACCCTAGAAATTGATGCCCCCTGCACTAGAAGATCTATACAAGATATTCATAGCAACGTTGTTCATAAAAGCCAAAAGTTGAAAACACTTCACAGGTTCATCAAAAAGAGAATGAATAATAGTGGAATATTCACTGAGTGCAATATTATATGGCAATGAAAAAGAATGAACTATGCCATGCTTCTCAAACTCTTTAATGACAACCTTTTTAAAACTTTCAAGCAATCCCTATCAAAATAACATCAGCATTCTTCACAGAGCTAGAACAAACAATCCTAAAATTTGGATGGAACCACTAAAGACCCCGAACAGCCAAAGCAATCTTGAAAAAGAAAACCAAAGGCATCACAATCCTGGACTTTAAGCTGTATTACAAACCTGTAATCAAGACAGTATGGTACTGGCACAAAAACAGACACTCAGATCAATGGAACAGAAAAGAGAACCCAGAAATGACCCCCAAACGTATAGCCAACTAATCTTTGACAAAGCAGGAAAGACTATCCAATGGAATAAAGATAGTGTCTTCAGCAAATGGTGCTGGGAAAACTGGACAGTGACATGCAGAAGAATGAACCTGGACCACTTTCTTATACCATACAAAAAAATAAACTCAAAATGGATGAAAGACCTAAACGTAAGACAGGAAGCATCAAAATCCTAGAGGAGAAAGCAGGCAAAAACCTCTTTGACCTCGGCCGCACCAACTTCTTACTCAACACGTCTCCAGAGGCAAGGGAAACAAAAGCGAAAAGGAACTACTGGGACCTCATCAAAATAAAAAGCTTCTGCACAGCGAAGGAAACAATCAGCAAAACTAAAAGGCAACCGATAGAATGGGAGAAGATGTTTGCAAGCGACATATCAGATAAAGGGTTAGTATCCAAAATCTATAAAGAACTTATCAAACTCAACACCCAAAAAACAAAGAATCCAGTGAAGAAATGGGCAAAAGACATGAATAGACACTTCTCCAAAGAAGACATCCAGATAGCCAACCAACACATGAAAGAATGCTCAACATCACTCATCATCAGGGAAATACAAATCAAAACCACAATGATACCACCGGATGAGGAGAAAGAGGATCTCTTTTGCACTGCTGGTGGGAATGCAAACTGGTGTAGCTACTGTGGAAAACAGTACGGAGGTTCCTCAAAAAATTAAAAATAGAACTACCCTATGACCCAGCAACTGCACTACTAAGTATTTATCCAAGGGATACAGGCATGCTGTTTCAAAGGGGCACATGCACCCCAATGTTTATAGCAGCGCTATCGACAACAGCCAAAGTATGGAAACAGCCCAAATGTCCATCGAGGGATGAATGGATAAAGATGATGTGGTGTGTATATATATATATGTGTGTGTGTGTGTGTGTATATATATATATATATATATATATATATATATATATATATATATGGTGGAGCATTACTCGGCAATCAAAAAGAATGAAATCTTGCCATTTGTAACTACGTGGATGGAACTAGAGGGTATTATGCTAAGTGAAATTAGAGAAAGACAAAGATCATACGACTTCACTCATAATGAGGAATTTAAGATACAAAACAGATGAACATAAGGGAAGGGAAACAAAAATAGTATAAAAACAGGGAGGGGTACAAAACATAAGAGACTCTTTATATAGAGAACGGAGGGTTGCTGGGGGGGTTGTGGGAGGGGGATGGGCTAAATGGGTAAGGGGCATTAAGGAATCTACTCCTCAAATCATTGTTGCACTATATGCTAAGTAACTTGGATGTAAATTTAAAAATAAATAAATTATTTTAACATTTTTAAGTAATTATACACAAATATGTTTGTAAAATACAATAAAAATTATTAGATCTGTGTATTTTTAGAGTTCCCCAAGGGAACAGAAAATAGTACAAGCACCAAGTAAAACAAAACATTTGGTAGTTCTGTAAAAAGTTAAACATAGAACTATCATATGGCTCTGCAATTCTACTCCTGGGTATATACCCAAAGAATTGAAAACAGGTATTCCAACAAGTACATGTACGTGCATATTCATAGCAGTACTAGTGACCTGGGCCAATAAACAGCCCAAATGTCCATCAATGGATGAATAAACAAATTCTGGTGTGTAAGTACAATGATTATTCACCCATAAAAGGGAATGAAGTACTGATACAGGCTGAACTTCACAAACATGATGCTAAGTGAAAGAAACCAAACACAAAGATCCCATATTGTAGAATTCCACTTATATGAAATGTCTATAGTAGATTAATCCTTAGAGACAGAATGCAGACTATGGGGTACCAGGGGTTGGAGAAAGAGCAGGAATAGGAAGAAACTGCTTAATGGGTAAGGAGTTTGACTGTGGTGTGATGGAAATGTTTTGAAACTAGAAAGAGATGGTGCTGACACAACACTGTGAGTATTCAAAATGCAACTGAATTGTTCACTTTAAGAGAGTTAATTTTATGTAATGTGAATTTCATCTCAATAAAAAAAATTTGTAAGTTCTCAGGTGATTTTAATGGGCAGCCTGGGTTAAAAACTTCTAAAGTTATTTTCTTGGCATAAGTTTGAGCTGCAAAAGCAATCTCTCCTATCTGACTTTTTAAAAAGAGAAACACTCAATGAAAGCTTTCAACACATTTTCTAACCAAGAGAATGTGAACTGTCAGTATCTTTCAGTATTCTGTAAGTTTACTGCAATACTTTTTCTTTTTTTCTTGTTGGTTGCTTTTTAGAAACCATTAAGAAAAAGAATATCTAACCCAACTGCCTCATGTAAAATTTAGATGCCATTGTGTTATATATTCTGAAATGGCTTCTACTACTTTATTGCCTGAGTTTTTAAAAGTTGGTGTTTATGGTTTTGCTTTCTATTAAAAAGAAAGGCGTGCTTCATACCCAAACTTCCCCAGCCATTGAAATAATGGATATAGTGTTATGTATGTGGCACTGGGGACTCCTGCTCTTCGTGTTGGTCTTCTTGCAGGATTGATATATTAAGAAAAAAAAAAGGCTTTATCCGCTAGTTTTCTTCCCTAATTATTTTCATTTTAAAATTAACTTTAGAATTTAATTTTTTACATCTATAAGAAAATCTATACAGTTTGTGAGTTAGGAAGCATTACAATAAAATTGACCCATTGACCTAACACCCAATCTAAAAATTAGAACACTACCATTATTGGGGTGCCTGGTGGCTAAGTTGGTTAAGTGTCTGACTCTTGATTTCAGCTCAAGTTGTGATCTCGTGGTTCGTGGGTTTGAGCCTATGTTGGGCTCTGCGTTGACTGCGCAGAGCCTGCTTGTGATACTCTCTCTCCCTCTCTCTCTGCTCCTCCCCTGCTTGTGCTCTCTCTCAAAATAAATAAATAAACTTAAAAAAAAAAACAACAACAGAACACTACCATTATTATTACTTCACCTGGGCATTTCTTTCCTACTCCATCCTTCTCCCACAGAAGCATTTTCCTGGAGTTCGTTTAGTTCTACGCCATAGTCACAGTCACACATCCCTAAACAACAAAATTAACTGCTTGTTTGTTAGCTTTAGAAAAATATTATCTGTGTGTTGTCTTCCATGACTTACTTTTTTCATTCAATATTTCATTTGTAAAATTCATCCGTGTGTGTGTACTATAGTTCAAAACTACTCAAAATGTGGTACAAAGGACTGTACTGGATCACAAACGTATCATTCAGAGACAAGTACAGAAATGGAGATAGTGGTTTAGAAACTGCCATAGCACCTAACTTCTTTTATTATGGTGGTTTGAGGATCTGAACAAAGTTCAGCAAGGCTAAAGTATAAAATGCAACACAGAAAGTAAAAGGATATAAAGTCAGGCTAGAAAGTAAGTCAAGATCAGACCCTGGAAGATCTTGTGAGCAATGTTAAGGAATTTGGACTTTATCCTAAATGTAAAACGAAACTTTGAAGAATTCTAAATAGGAAATATTACATATGCTATCAAACTTGCATTTTTTTGAACATTTAAAAAAATGTTTTATTTATTTTGAAGGGGGCAGGGGCAGAGAGAGAGGAAGACAGAGAATCCCAAGCAGGCTCCGTGACATCAGTGCAGAGCCTGATCTCATGCAGGGCTCGATCTCATGAAGCATGAGATCATGATCTGAGCTGAAATCAAAAGTCGGATGCTTCACCAACTGAGCCATCCAGGTGCCCCCAAACTTACATTTTTTGAAGACCATATGTTGTACATGTAAAAAGCAATGTAAAGAATGCTTTGGAAGGCAGTAACAATGGAGAGAAACCAGTTAGAATACAGTGATCTAAATCAAAGATGATGGTGGCCTGCACCTGAGGATGGCAAGACTATCCATCTTTCCTTCTTAAAGGTAAAATGGAATTAATACATATACATGCCACTTTGTCTTAAGAATGTACAAAAGCGGGGGGAGGAAGCCCTGGGTGGCTCAGTCGGATGAGCATCTGACTTTATCTCACGGCTCGTGAGTTTGAGCCCTGCATCGGACTCTGTGCTGACAGCTCAGGGCCCAGAGCCCCTGGTTTGGATTCTGTGTCTCCCTCTCTCTCTGCCCCTCCCCTGCTCATGCTCTGTCTCTCTCTCAAAAGTAAAATAAAAACATTAAAAAAAATAGCGTACAAAAGGGGTTCTTTTTTGTGCCATAGGCCTCTGGTAAAGTCACAGACACCTTCTTCAGAATATTTTTTAATGCATAAAATAAAATATGTAAGATTATGTAAAATAATTTTGAAACATAATTGTTAATTACATTGTATCAAAATATTTACTTTAAAATGTGAATGACATTTTAAATGAACTTCTCCATACATTAAATAAAATGTAGCAGCAGGTGTATTACTATAATTACTATAATTTTGAAGTTATATTGGACAAAAATATTTTGATATACTATATCACATAATGTGATTATGAAAATTACTTCTATTGGTAACAAATATACAGGTCATTCTAACATTATTGTGGCTTATGGCCTACATTCTTCACTGAAGAAAATGCTAAAATTTCAGTTAGATGGTTAGTAAGAATAAAGATGCAATTATTTTTCCTTCCAAGTTCATAGAGTCCCTGACTTTCAACCCCAGGTTAAAATCTCTTGGTCTACACAACCTTCTAAATCTTATGGTCACATGAAAGCTCTTTACTTTCAAAGACTTTAGGGCACTGTTTACAACAGTCCCAAAGTCTCTACCTAAAACAGTTACTACCAATCTATATTTCAATAATACTTTATATTTTACAAGTATTTTTACAATAATTTTCTTATGTGAGGATCTAGTGAGGAAGATATTTAATTGCTTCTATGCATTTCACAATGTAAATGCAAGCACACTGTTTTATTACCTTATTGGATTTTCTTTCTTTTTTCTATTATTCTAAGTTATGAGCTCTTTCTTCCTAACCTGTAAGATTCTCTTGAGCAAGAACTTTTTGTCTTAATAATCTCTATCCTCACAATGCTCAAAGAACAACATGGGATAAAGTGAATATAATTATCCTCTTTTTACATATATGGAAATAAAGGTTCAATGTCTTACCCAGGTCACTTAGGTAGGAGAGACTGGCCTAGAAGAGATTTCTTGAATGCTAGTTTGGTGAATTTCTTAAAATTTATCTACATGTGGTTTCTAGACGATCTATAGTGAAAACTATTCAACCTTTATAAATAATATGATTTATTTTGGTGATTACCTAACCCAGTTCTTTTTTTTTTTTTTTAATGTTTTTATTTATTTTTGAGAGAAAGAAAGAGGGTGAGCGGGGAGGGGCAGAAAGAAGGGAGACACAGAATCCAAAGCAGGCTCTAGGCTCTGAGCTGTCAGCACAGAGCCTGATGGGGGACTCGAACCCATGAACTGCAAGGTCATGACCCAAGCTGAAGTCTGACCCTTAACCAACTGAGCCACCAAGCACCCCTTACCTAATTCAGTTAAGATATAAAGACAAAAAAGAAAGAAAAGAAAAGAAAAGAAAGAAAGAAAGAAAGAAAGAAAGAAAGAAAATATAAGAGTAAATGAGTATAATGTGAAAAACAAGTTTATTTGACTCTTTCAAAAGGACATAGGTAACTTAGAGAAATTTAAAATACAGTTAGCTGGTAAGGGGGAAATCATCCCTAATCAGCAGCTGCCTCTAATAATCAAGCCTACCTACCCAATTGGGCCTTAAAACACTGTTAACCTGCCTTTGGATAAGAAAGGAATGACTACAGTTTTAATTGTAATTTGGGATTATTCATGCAGTCCAACCCTTACCCCTGAAAGCTCTTATTCCATTGAGAGATGGCTCTACTAACTGATCAAAAAAACAAAACAAAACAAAACAAAACAAAACAAAACAAAACAAAACAAAAAAAACTTTCCTTGAGATTAATAAAAAACAAAAGGATGCTAGACTACAACGGCTATAGTTCATATTCATTCTAAATTTCTATAATTCTAGAACATTTGGGGAAGTGGTCTTTAAAGTGACCACTGCTTGAAAGCTGAACTCTGCAAATTTTAACTAGTCATTGTCACAAAGGAAAATAAAAACCTTGGGAACATCCAGAACATATACAGGAAGTAATGAAGAGGAACCTCAGAGTCAGTATAAAATAGAACACATGTAAAATTAAACGTAATGATTTCATGAAAAGTCACATAAGTTAAAGGCCTGAATGATTTCTTTAGAGGAATGTAGTACTGTTTTCAATATACACAGCAAACCGAAACCAAACTAACATTCACAATAGCCAAAGAATGGGAGCCATCCAAATGTCCATCCATTGATGAATATGGAAAATCCACACAATGAAGTATTATTCAATAAGAAAAAGAAATGAAGTACTATAAAGAACTCCTAAAACTCAACAACAAACAACCCAATTAAAAAATGGGCAAAGGGGACACTTGGGTGGCTCAGTCAGTCAGGAGTCTGACTCGATTTTGGTTCCGGTCATGATCTCACAGTTCCTGAGATGGAGCCCCATGTGGAGCCCCACACCTGCTTGGGATTCTCTCCCTCTCTCTGCCCCTCCCCTGCTTGCTTGCACACACGCACGTACATGCTATCAAAAGAAATTAATAAACTTAAAAAAAAGTTTTTAATGGGCAAAGGACTTGACTAGACACTTCTCCAAAGAAGATCTACAAATGGCTAATAGGCACATGAGAAGATGCTTAACATTACTAATCATTAGGGAAATGTAAATCAAAATTTTATGATTCCACCTCACATCTATTAGGATGGCTACTATCAAAACAAAACAAAACAAAAAGACAATTGTTGGCAAGGATGTGGAGCAACTGAAACCTCTGTACACTGTTGTTAAGAATATAAAATGGGGGGGGGGCACCTGGGTGGCTCAGTTGGTTGGGTGTCCGACTTCGGCTCAGGTCATGATCTCACAGTTCGAAGAGTTCGAGCCCCATATCAGGCTCTGTGCTAACAGCTCAGAGCCTGGAAACTGCTTCAGATTCTGTGTCTCCCACTCTCCCTGACCCTCCCCAGCTCACATTCTGTCTCTCTCTCTCAAAAATAAATAAACATTAAAAAAAAAAAAAAGAATGTAAAATGGTATAGCTGCTGTGGAAAACACTATGGCACTTTTTCAAAAAATTAAAAACAGAATTACCATATGTTCCAGCAATTCTACTTCTGGGTATATATGCCCAAAAGAATTGAAATCAGGGTCTCAAAGACATATTTTGTACACCTATGTTCATTTCATAGCAGCATTATGCACAATAGCTAAAATGTGGAAGCAACTCAAGTGTTCATCACTGGGTGAGTGGACAAGCAAAATGTGGTTTACACATACAATGGAATATTATTTAGCCTTAAAAAAGAAATAATTCTGGAATATGCTATAATCTGGATGACCCCTGAGGCCATTATGCTAAAGTGAAATAAACCAGCCACAAAGATCATTCCACTTAAATGAGACAGTCAAAATCAGAGAGACAGAAAGCAGAAGGGTTTTTGCCAGTGAACAGATGGATTGGGGTATGTTCAATGGGTGTAAAGTTTCAGTTTTCCAAATGAAAAAAATTATGGAAATGGATGGTGGTGATGGTTGAACAACATAATCTCATATGGAATCTGATACCAGTGAACTGCATACTTAAAAATGGTTAAGATGGTAAATTTTATGGTATATGTATTTTATCACCTTGAAAACATTATACTAAAAAAAGTCAGTTTCAAAGAACCACATATTGTATGATTCCATTTACATGAAATGTCCAGAATAGGCAAGTCTATAGAAGTAAAAAGTAGATCAGTGGTCGCCTACGAGTGAGGTGTTTGGGGCTATCAAAAGGGTAATGGCTAAAGAGTGTGGGATTTCTTTTCTTTCTTTCTTTCTTTCTCTCTCTCTCTCTCTCTCTCTCTCTTTCTTTCTTTCTTTCTTTCTTTCTTAGAGACAGAGCATGAGCAGGGGAAGGACAGAGAGAGAGGGAGACACAGAATCAGAAGCAGGCTTCAGGCTCTGAGCTGTCAGCACAGAGCCCGACGCGGGGCTCGAACTCACAAACTCTGAGATCATGACCTGAGCCGAAGTCGGTCGCTCAACCGACTGAGCCACCCAGGCGCCCCAAGAGTGTGGGATTTCTTTTTGGGGCAATGAAAATGTTCTAAAACTGTGGTGATGACTGCACAAATCTAGAAATATACTAAAAGCCACCGAATTGTACACTTCAAAATGGGTAATATGCAAATTATATTTCATTAAAACTGTTTAAAAAAAAAAAGAAACTAACAAAGTTTACTAACAGAAGTACTTAGGAGATAAGAATGATTTGTTGGGGCGCCTGGGTGGCTCAGTCGGTTAAGTGTCTGACTCTTGGTTTCAGCTCAGGTCATGATCTCATGAATCGTGAGTTCAAGCCCCACATCGGGCTCCACGCTGATAGTGTGGAATCTGCTTGGGATTCTGTCTGCCCCTCTCCTACTCACACTCTCACTCTCTCTCGCTTGCTCCCTCTCTCCAAATAAATACATAAACTTTAAAAAAATGATATGTTAAAGCTACTGATCATTTTACATGTGCATATGTTGGCTGCAGAGGTTAAGAGTCCTTTCTAGTAATAAGGAATTAGTCTATTCCAATTTTACCTAAAGCATTCACATTCACTGAATTTTCCTATGGGTGCCTAAGTTCACAGGAGTACAAGTAAGAAGTTTAAACAAATAATCATAATACAAAATATATTATGTGTGGAAACTGCTTTAAGCAAGGGATAAATAAGGATTATGGGAGTTCTAAGACAGGATTAAAAAAAAATTTTTTTTTAAACGTTTATTCATTTTTGAGGGAGAGAACAGAACATGAGCCAGGGAGGGGCAGAGAGAGAGGGAGACAGAATCCGAAGCAGGCTCCAGGCTCTGAGCTGTCAGCACAGAGCCTGATGCAGGGCTCGAATTGACTGTGAGATCATAACCTGAGCCGAAGTTGGATGCTCAACTGCCTGAGCCACCCAGGCCTCCCTAAGACAGGATTAACCACCAGTAAGTGAGGTATGGTCAGCGAAAATCTCACAGAAAGGATGGTATCTGAACTCAGTGATTAATGAAAGGTGGGATTTCCAAAAAAACAGACAAACAAACAGAAGTAGAAGAGGAGATATTCTAGGCTGAGAAAATAAGAAAGGGAAAGTCTTAGAGACAGAAAAGTACAGAACATGTTCAAAGAACAATGAATGGCTCCATTTACCATAGTCTAAGACCAGAGAGGTAGACGAGGGTCAGGTCATGTAGAATCTTGAATATTAAGCTAAGCAGCAGATGCTGATGACTGCAGCAGGGCAATGACATAATCCTATCTACTTCAGAAAGATAAATCTATGTAGAATGGATTGGAAGGGAGAGAAAATAGACTTGCTAGAAAATCATCACAGTACTCCAGGACAAAGATAAATAGGAGCCAGAATTAGGGGTCTTAGGACTGGAAAGGATGGGCAGGGGAGACTGAAGGGAGTTACATTAAAGAAGGAGAATCCGTAAGCCTTAGCAAATAAGGATGTGGGAGCAGTTAGAGTCTAGTAGGAGGATCCAGTCTAGGTGACTGGGAGAACAGTAGTGTCAATGACATAAAAATGTCAGGAGTTCTGTATTGTTTATTTTTGGGGAATGGAGAAGAGGTGAGGAATATGATGAGTTTAGTTTTAGACTTGAGAAATATGATCTTCAAGTGACTGAAAATGTGGCACCAGGATTAAACAGAGGATTCTGGATTTTATAAACACAGACATAGGAAACCGAGTTGTCATTGCATAACAAGGTTTGATGCTTTAAGAGTAAATAAAACTGCCAACAAAGAGAAGCATTAATAAAATTAATTTGAACTATATATGATGCTTGCTATGGCTCATTCAATCTAGTCATACTACAAACGTTCATAACTTTCAATTATTCAGAGCTCTCAGGAGCCTTTACAACTAGCATGAAACAGAAGCAAAGGCAAGGAGGCCAGCTAAAATAAGTCTATTCCACGGAAATATTATAATCTTACATATTACTGTATCTAAAACATCTTCCAAAGAGCTCAAATACCACATAATCCACACTGCTGCTGAAAAGGTTTAGATGTAATTGTTTATTTTTAGACTAGAGATTAAGAAATGTTTCCAAGGTCATATTAAAGGTAGAACTTAGAATAAATTTTGAACCGATTTTTCAGTTTAGTATTCAATTAAATAACAAATTACCTATTAAGTATATATTATTATAACATATAGACTCAAGCAATCTGCATTTTCTCATTCATCAATCAGCTAAAAGTAAGGCACCAAGAGATCAAGTCATGAGTAATGTTAGAGCTGGGCCTACAACCTAGATCTCCTTTCTCTCAGTCCACCAACTTGGCCGTACCATTCATGGGTCCAACTGGAGTATCCTTTTAAGTTCCTCTAACTTGACAGTCTATAAGAATGATCATAAAGCTACTAAACAGGGTGTTTCAGCTTTCTACTTGGGAAGAAGGCATGGCAGTGAAACCATTTTATGGCTATTTCCCAAGCTCTTGACCTACAAAAGCTCTTCGCTATCACAATACACGAGATCTGGATCTGATTACCATTCCTGGAGTCTCACTTCTGGTTAAGGAAATGCTACTGCAGAAGCATAGAATAAGTGTGAGGGAAATTTGAAGAAAATGTCCACTCCAAAAGCAACTCCTTTGAATGACCAATGAAGTATGATAATAGACTCAAACAAAAAAACAGAAAACAAACAAACAAACAAAGAAAAGAACTATAAAACAGGGAAATAGGGATAAAACAGAATACACAGGCAAGCCCAGAGAGCTTTACTCAAACCTTATATAGAAAGGACAAATGGATTAAAGAAGCATAACAATTATGTAACTGTCATAGAAAAGTTAAGATTTTTATTACTTGGCCAACCCAGACAAAAGCTCATCTCTAAGTACCAGTAACAAAAAGACAAACCCTTCCCCCTAAATTTAAAAACCTCACTGCCCTCAGGTAATTCCCATTAACAAGGACAAGTGTTACCCTCTTGCTGGAGTATTCTCCAGAAATCTGAACTGCTTCACTAGCAGTTATCTCAGGAAACTTGGGTGTGCTTGCTGTCCTAGTCCTGGGATGGTAGCCTCTCATAAATTCCTTCTGAAGGGGAAGGATAAAGAGCTGTCTCTGAGCGATCTCTTACACATCCTGCTATTCATATCAGCAGGACAGAAGATTAACTGAACTCTCCGGAGCAGATGATCACTGTTAATGTCTCCAAAAGAGGGACCCACAGCAACACAGGCCTCTGGGGAGTTGGAAAGCTAAAACCTGGCTGTGAATTAGGTCGACTTGGAGAGTTACTGCTCAACTCTACCAAGGTACCTGAAAATCTAATGCTTACTCATCCCTAAACTACCCAGGTCTCCAAATCCCAGGCGAAGGACCCAAGGCCCAGGACACTAGATCCAGCTCCACCCATCCAGCTCAATGGGGTTACACTCGAGTAAAAGCAAACCTCTCCTCACCGCAAGAGGAACCAGGCTGGGGCAAAGCCGGGTCGTGGACACAGCTCAACCACTGCATATCCAAACAAGCACCCTAGGGCCGCTGTCACCACCCAGAAGTAGAGCAGATGCCCCAGGCTTTAGCTCACTGCAGCCGGCATTGTTTACGCTCTTTCGCCACCTAAGCCTCTGATAGGCCAGGAAAGTCCCCTGCACTGTCCACCAGGACTTCCGGCACGGGCACGGGATGCTTGACCCCCGCCCGCAGTTTGACACTTACGCTCCCTGGGCAGGGAGAGGTCTGGGGGCCCTATGGTCCGAGCAGAATCAGCAGGAATACCCGGCGGGCCGTGGCGGCATTGGTGCGGAGGGCTGCTGAGAAACGCCTCCTCCAGGGGCGGGGCCCAGAGCTCTCTGTCAGAGTGCCCGCCCCACCTCGGTGCCCCTCCCAACACCCACTGAAGGCTTAAAGGAGCCGCATCTTAGTCCAGAGGTCTGCAGGACTCAGGGTGCTGCTTCTAGCCCACAGGGTTTTCAAGGCATGAGGCAAAAGAAGGACCAACTAGAAAGACTCCTCCCCGGTTGGGTGGGCCTCTTTTTTTGTTGGCAACACAGGCAACATTCCCGAAACAAAGGAGGTGACCAGTTCTTATTATCACAATCCTAATCCCTCCTCCAGGGATGGAAAAAAAAAAAAATTGCTGCAGGCAATAGCCAAAGTATCTGGGTAAATATATAGCCCCCATTATGTAAGATGCTTATTCCATTAATTTGAGCAGTTAGTTTTCTTCAAATGGCAACTGAAAGAACCAGAAAGGAATTTGGGCAGCCTGCACTGATTCACCACCTCACCCTTTCTCTACCACAGGGGAAATCCCAGACAATGATAGAAGATGGGTAGGAAGGCAATAGGAGGAGAAATGGAAAACATTCTCCTCCTTGTGAGCAAAATGTGCCAAGAACTGGCACAAGAATTCAAAAACTGACCAAGAATTCATCACATGTCCACGTAGATGAAGAAATCTTGCACACAAATACAATTGTGATGTGCAGCCATGCAATTTAATATGAAGAGTTCTTGAGAAAACTGTAGTAGAAACTGGATTAATATCTCTGGAGTTAAGTAATGGTCTCTGAGCCCTCCATTAGGTTATCAGTGGGTTTTAACTTTCTTTTCATAGGAGGAATTTTTCCTCAATCTCAGTTTACAAGGTTCGACTGCATTTTGTGTCTCATACTGTCAGGAATATATTAAGCCTATATTAGCTGAATAAACACACCTTATTAAAGCCTTAAACCACCACCAGACAAGTATGGGAATCAATTTAGTGAGGCAAAAGACCATTTTTTAAGTGCCCTAATAACATCCTCCATTTCAAACATGGGTTCAAGTGAAAATATAGATTCCAAAGGACAGGCAAGACTGCTCTGCTTACTAGGGAACGGACAGGTTACTTCTATTCTGAAGGTCTCTGAAGGTCTTAGAGAATTCTAGGATCAGGCTGCCAGTAAGAGAAATGGATTCAGATTAGAATAGTCTGATTTTCAACTGCCAAGAAAATCTCACTTTAAAGTGCATTTAACTGTGAATGATACTTTTGAATTAGGTAATTAAGACTGTTCATTCTATCCCCAGGAAGCATATCACACTATTCTGAGGGTAATGGTTTGCAGATCAGCCTCCCCATTAGATTGTGAGCACCTCAAGGGCAAGGGCTAGAATGTATCATAATCACCCTTTTCTCCCAGTGTGATACAAAATGAATATTCAATAAATATTTATCACAAAAATTATGACCAACACTTTCTTTGATACAGGAGTCCAGACAACCATCAATAAGCATAGCACAGTGAATACAGGTGTGCATGCACACACACAAATGGCTAACACCCAGTGCTATGCGTGTTAGTGAATTAAAAATTTAGAGAGAAAAGAAATCCACTGACTGTACAGCTCGATCTCAGACATGAGAGCTCAAGATTATTATTATTATACAGATTTATATCTCTCAAATACACATTTTATATAAATATTCCTGAATAATTCTTAGATATTTTACCAAATATAGTCTAAATATAGGCCATCTTATTTTGGTTACTGCTTTTTTCTTTACTATACCATGAAGAGAGTAAACTGGATGTGGAAAACCTTTACAATTCAACTACCAGTTAGTAGTCTTCTCCATAACATGGGAATGTGAAACTGTTTAGGAAATGATTTGGTAAAAATTATATATAGAACATAGGAAAATGATAACAATTCATGCATTAGGAAGGTCGAGTGCGAGAGAGGGGGGGCGCCTGGGTGGCTCAGTCGGTTAAGCAACTGACTTCGGCTCAGGTCATGTGGTTTCTGTCTAGCTTTTAGCAATTGTGAAAAAGACTACTACAGATTTTTATACAGACGTTAAGTTTTCAGTTCTGTTGGGCAAAAACCTAGAAGTGGGAAAGTTGAGTGGTATGGTAAATGTATGTTTAATTTTATAAGTGCCAAAATGTTTTCCAAAGCGGCTATATGAACCACTCTGCAATCTTCCTCCACCAGCAATGTCTGAGAGTTCAAGTGTAACTGTATTATTACTTAGTACTAATTTCTAGTATGGCTCCATATTTTTATACCTATGAATTAAAGCCAGTTTTTTCTGCAATTTAGTTTTAATGGTTTGTAATGTCCTCTTCCATTTACAAACCAGTCATTGATCATTTGGTACGAATCTTAGATGCTACTTTATTAATACTTTCAAAGGGGTAGATCAATGAAAATTAGTCTTTCAAATCCCATCCAAAAGCAGTCAAATTTGGTCATTTTATCTGGATCGACAAGCTACAAGGCTAAACAAATAGTACTCCTAGTAAGCAGAACAAACCAAAGCATATATTATATATCTGTCAGTTTAACTGGTTTTCCAACATTCAGATGGGCTTATCCATACCTAAGTAAAATTCCTCAACAATTTTATTACATAACAAGTCATATTAAACATGTTTATCAAAATACAATTCTCTTGAGTAGGAAACAAAAAGAAGCTTCAAGAAAATATTTTAAAACTTACCATAAATACTTGTCCACTATTTCAAAAAAAATGCCTTAAAAAGGAGGTATGGAATTTTTTTGTAATTGTTGGTGAGCATGGAGAAACTGATACATCCGTTTTGGAAAATATTTGTATTAACAACCCATTCCCAAGAGAACTGAGAGCACTACGTCCACACAAAAACTGGTTCATAAATGTTAATATCAACATTATTCATAATAGCCCCAAAGTGGAAACAACCCCCAAATACACCAATTTATGAAAGGATAAACAAAATGTGGAATATCCTATCCATACAATGGAATATCATGCAGCCATAAAAAGGAATGAAACAGTATTATATGCTATTAACATAAGTTAACCTTGAATACATTATGCTAAGTGAAAGAAGCAAGGCACAAATAGCCGTATGTTGTATGATTCCTTTGGTATAAAATGCACACATCAGGCAAATCCACAGGGACAGAAAGTAGAATGGCGGTTGCCAGGGGCTGGGGTGGGTAGAATGAGAAAGAGGGAATGGGGAATGGCTGCTAATGGGTATGAAGTCTCTTTTTGGAGTGATGAAAATGTGCTGGAATTAGATACTGGTGATGGTTGCATAACCATGTGAATATGTTAAAAAGCCACTGAATTGTATGTACACATTAAAAGGATAAATTTTATGGTATGTGAATTATATCTCAATTAAAAAACTCATTGACAAGAGAATGGATAAACAAGCTGTGGTATATTCAGCAAAGATATTATACAGTAGTGAAAACAAATGAAGACAACTATTAGCACAAACCTGCATGAATTTCACAAACCATAGCTAGTACTAGAGAGCATACAGTATGATTACACAAACCCAAACAATATACTGCTTAGGAATGTATACATTTTTTTTTTTTTAATTTAAAAGAAAAGTATAAGGAGGATAATGCTGAAAACTTAGTGAAAAAAGCAGGGAATTAAACCCAGGATGCAATCCAGGAGGACTGCACAGGATATTGGTAATGATCTATTTCTTAAACTGGGTGGTAGGATGATGGGCGTTTCTTTTTCAAATTTATAACATAAATAATATATTATATTTAAAATATATTGAATACTCAGGAGTTTAAAAATGAAAGAAAAAAAAAGCTCTGCCTCTTGTTAGTAGGATTTTATAATTTAAAAAGTTACATTCCACAGTGTTCAGGTAGAAGTGTAAGAAGGCACTTTTTTTTTTTTTTCCCAATATGAGAGGAGCACTGGGCTGGAAAGAAGAAAATTTATATTCCCAAATCCCTGTTCTACCATAAGTTTCTACCATAAAGCTGTGAAACTTTAGGAAGGTCATTGAATCTTTGGAGGCTTCAGTGTTGTCATGCATAAGACAAGGAGTTTGTATTAACAGCTCTCCCACCTCTAAACTTTTGAGACCATGCTCCACAACCACTATTTGTATATGATAAGCAACATGCTTGCAATTCCAAGTTCTTCAGTACTAAGATATCTGCAGCTAATGTTAAATGTTTGGAAAGTGCTTCTACTTCAGTGGTAAAATCTCATAGCCTCATTCTCTTTGGCCCTTGGTTAAATTACTACAAAGGGATGGTAACGGTTGTACTGATAATCCAAAACCACAGTTTGCATACATGTGGATTCTACCATCATTTTCCCTTTCCAGGCAATCTCACCCTGGTAGAATAGATTTTGTCCCCAGGCCAAAAAGAAGGGATTCACACAAGCCACTCAAAAAGCACAATTTTAATCATCAGTCTCTTATGCCTGGCAAAGAAAGTAATGTGGCAAAAGATAAAAACACTGATTCAAGAAGTCAGGAATATGAACTATATTTCCTTCTCCATATACAGAGTACTGGGAAGGACAGTTTCTGAGTCATCTAGTCACATCTAGCACAATTTGTGGCACCAAGAAGTCAGTATCACTTTCAGAGCAGGCCTTCCCTCCTATGGCTTCTACTCAGGGCACCACACCCAGTTAAACATTCTACTATCAACCATCACTCAAAGGGGATTTAAAAGTGATACATTAAAAGCCCAGGAGAGATGGCTTCACTGGAGAATTCTATAAAACATTTAAAGAAGAATTAACACCAATCCTGAAACTCTTCCAAAAATTTGAAGAGGAGAGAACATTTTCAAACTCATTCTATGAGGCCAGAATTACCCTGATATGAAAGCCAGACAAAGACACTGCAAGAAAACTACAGACCAATATTGTTGATAAAATACTGATGCAAAAATCCTCAAAATACTAGCAAACTGAGTCCAACAGCACATTAAAAACATTATACACCATGCCCAAGTGGAATTTATTCCTGGAATGCAAGAATGGTTCAACATACCAAAATCAATCAACATAATACACCATAACTCATTACAAGAATGAAGGACAAAACCCACATGATCATCTCAATTGATGCAATAAAAAGCATTTGACAAGATTTAACACCCTCAATGATGAAAACACTCAAACAAGGAATATAAGGAGACTACCTCAACATAATAAAGGGCATTTATGAAAAGCCCATAGCTAACATCATACTCGGTGGTGAAAGACTGAAAGCTTTTCCTATAAGATCAGGATACCTATTGTAGCCATTCCTATTCAATATAGTACTGGAAGTCTTAGCCAAAAGAGTTAGGCAAGAAAAAGAAATAAAAGGCATCTAAATTGGAAAGGAAGAAGTAAAATTATCTGTTTGCAGATGACATACTTTTATATGTAGAAAGCCCTAGAGACTCCACAAAAGAAAATCTGAGAATAAATGTATTCAGCAAACTTGCAGGATACAAAATCAACACACAAAAACACATTGTGTTTGTATACACTAACAATGAACAATCTGCAAAGGACATTAAGAACACAACCCCACTTGGGGCGCCTGGGTGGCGCAGTCGGTTAAGCGTCCGACTTCAGCCAGGTCACGATCTCGCGGTCCGTGAGTTCGAGCCCCGCGTCAGGCTCTGGGCTGATGGCTCAGAGCCTGGAGCCTGTTTCCGATTCTGTGTCTCCCTCTCTCTCTGCCCCTCCCCCGTTCATACTCTGTCTCTCTCTGTCCCAAAAAAATAAACGTTGAAAAAAAAAATTTTTTTTTAAAAAAAAAAAGAAAAAAAAAAAAGAACACAACCCCACTTAAAATAGCATCAAAAAGAATACAATGCTTTTGGTTAGGAATAAACCTAACCCAGGAGGTGAAACTGAAATTAAAGAAAATACAAATAAATGGAAAGACATCTCACATCCATGGATTGAAAAACTTAGTTACTAAGATGTCCATACTCCTAATAGACTCAACACAATTCCTATCAACCCCAACAGCATTTTTTTGCAGAAATAGAAAAATTCATCTTAAAATTCATATGGAATCTCAAAGGACCCCGAATAGCCAAAATAATTTTGAAAAAGAAAAACACTGGAGGACTCATACTTCCTGATTTCAAAACATTACAAAGCTACAGTAATCAAAACAGTGTGGTACTAGTATACAGACAAACAGACCAATAGACCAATAGAACAGAAAACCCAGAAATAAACCCTCATGTATAGGGTCAAGTGATCTTTGAGAAGGGTGCAAAGGCCACTCAATGGGGACAAAGCAGACTCCTTATGAAATAGCACTGTGAAAAAAATGGATATCCACATGCAAAAGAACAAAGTTGGGACTCTTATCTCATACTATATACAAAAATTAATTTGAAATGATTAAAGCCCTAAGTGTAAGATCTGTAACTATAAAATTTCTAGAAGAAAAACATAGAGGAAAAGCTTCATTACACTGAAATGGGCAATGATTTCTTAGATGTGATACCAAAAGCACAAGCAACAAAAGCAAAAAAGACAGTTGGGACATCAAACTTAAAAACTTTTGTGTATCAAAGGACACAACAGAGTAAAAAAGCAACTTACAGAATGGAAGAAAATATCTCCGAATCATATATCTGATAAGGGGTTAATATCCAGAGGACAGAAAGACCTCCTACAACAACAAAAACCCAAATACCCCACCTAAAAAAAAATGGGCAAAAGAACTGAATAGTCAGTTCTCCAAGTATGATATACAAATGGCCAACAGCATATGAAAAGATGCTCAACATCACTAATCATCAGAAAAATACAAATCAAAACCACCATGAGATAAACTTACACCCATTAGGATGATTATTATATTAAATAATAATAATTGGCAAGAATGTAGAGAAATAGGAACCTTTGCACACCATTGGTAGGACTGTAAAATGGTTCAATTGCTATGGAAAATGGTAGAGGTTGCTCAAAACATTAAAAATTGGATACCGTATTACTATATGATTCAGCAATCCCATTTCTGAATGTGTATATATATGTGTGTATATATATGTGTATATATATATATATATCCAAAAGAATTAAAAGTTGGGTCTCAACATGATTTGTACACCCATGTTCAAAGCAGCATTATTCACAATAGCCAAGAAGTAGAAGCAACACAGATGTCCACTGGGGAAGGAATGGATAAACAAAATGTAAAATATATACATACAGTGGAATACAAGACTTAAAAAGGAAGGAAACCCTGTTACACACTACAGTGTGAATGAACGGAGAACATTACACTAAGGGAAATAAACCAGTCACAAAAAAGACAAATACTGTATAATTCCACTTACATGAGGTACCTAAACTAGTAAAATTCATAGAAACTAAAGTAGAAGGACGGTTATCAGGGGCTGGGGGAAGAGAGAAAGAGAATGTATAGATTCAGATTTACAAGATGGGAAAAAAATTCTGGAGATATGTTTCACAACAATGTGGATGTACTTAATTTAAAATGTACTTAGGGGCAGCTGGGTGGCTCAGTCGGTTAAGCCTCCAACTTCGGCTCAGGTCATGATCTCGTGGTTCATGGGTTCTAGCCCTGAGAAGGGCTCTGCACTGGTGGTCTGCTTGGGATTCTCTCTTCTTCTTCTCCTCCTCCTCCTCCTCCTCCTCCTCCTCCTCCTCCTCCTCCCCCTCCTCCTCCTCCTCCCCCCTGCTCTCTGTCACTCTCTCAAAATAAATAAAAAATTTTTTTAAAAGTGTACTTAATTATGGGGTGCCTGGGTGGCTCAGTTGGTTAAGCATCAGACGACTCTTGATCTCAGCTCATGATCTCAGGATCGTAAGTTCGAGCCCTTTGTTGGACTCTGTATTCAGGGCTCTGTGCTGGGCATAGAGCCTACTAAAATTAAAATAAAATGTACTTGATTAAAAATGGTAGTTTTTGTGTGTTGCATGTTTTTATAACTTTTAAAAAGTGAGACACTCATGCATTCAATAAAATGCTCTGCAACTATTAAAAAAAGATGAAGACTAAATAAATATTCATGTGGAAGAAATACATTAAATTTTTAAAAGAAAATTGGAAGGCTGTATATGAAGTCATTTTTGCATTTAGTAAAACCATATAGAGGGCTGTGCACATTGGTAGTAGGCTGATAACGACCCCCCAAAATACTAGATTTTAATCCCTAGATTTTGTAAATGTCACTTCATTTGGTAACATTGTCTTTGCAGCTGTGATGAAATTAAGGGTCATGAGATAGGAGGTTATCCTGAACTATCTGAATGGGCCCTAAATGCAATCACATACATCCTTGTAACAGGGAAGTAGGGAAATTTGACACACACGTAGGAGAAGGCCACATAAAGGCAGAGAAGAGCAAGATTAGAAAAGGCTGAAGTGATATGACATGAATTAGGGAATACTAACAGCCAACCCAAGAGCAAGGAAGGGATTATCCCAGAGAGCCTCTGGAGGAACATGGCCCTGCCTTTGTTTTAGCCCCCAGAAGACTCATCCTAAATTGTGTTGGACTTCTGGGCTCCAGAACAGTGAGAGAAAAAATTTTTGTTGTTTTAAGCCACCACATTTGTGATAATCTGTTACAGCAGCCATACAAAACAAATGCAACATTGTACATGTTTGAAATCACATACACATTTTTTGGAAGGATCCACAGAAAATTGTTAAAACAATGGCTACTTCTAAGCAGCACATCTATGGGGCTGGCTGAAGAACTTTTACTTTTCACTTTCATACCTAGCCACTTCTTTTTAAAACAAAAACAAGCTTCAATGTTTTTAAAAGCTCTAAAACTTTAAAATTCTGCATGGAACCTTGAAGCTGGTTCTAGCTCTACTCATCCCATAAGCTAAGCCTCACTTCTCCCCCTTAACATTTTTTGGGCATCGTATTCTCCTTTGAAAGAAGCAACCAGATTTTGTTTATTACCCTACATCTAGCAGAGTGCTTGGCACTCTAACATAACTCCTAAAATGGCATCATTTCATCAAACCATAGAAGTCTTAAATATATAATAAATGTGTTCCTTGAGTTATTTATAAATAGAATTTTGTATGTTGAATGTGTATTTCAAATGTCAGGAAAACAATATATTTAATGGAATTCTGAAGTAAACTTTTTCGAAGTGAGAAATCACTCAGCGATAAATTTTGAAATTTTATGAGTTTTGCCACTGTTTTCTTGGTTACCCATTTTTTTTTTATTATAAAATCCATTAAAAGAGGGTAATTTTAATTTTAGACTCTTTCACTTTGGCAAAGCCAGGGCAGAAGAACAGTTATTTGCAATAAATCTAATTGTACAGAGCTCCAGTCTCTAAACCTGTCATGTTGGGCTCTGAAGTTAGATCTGAATTCTAAAACTTGCTTTGTCACACATTAGCTGAGTCTCAGTTTCATCATCTGTCCTAACAGTACCACTTTCATGTGGTTCCTTATTTAATACACCCTTCTGGAGCATTCACCATGGGCCAAGCACTATTCTAAGCATTTAAATTACTGACTCATTTAAATTGTTAGAACTCTGAACCTGATACTATTATCCCCATTTTACCGACAAAGAAACTGAGGCAAAGAGATTAAGCAAATTTGCCTAAGGTAATCCAACTAAATGTAAAAATTAAATGAAATTTGGCCTTATACATGTTAAGAATCCTCCCTTAATATCCACATTATTCCCCTGCTCCACAAGTACACGTGCTTGGCAGATCAGGTGAGGTTACTGTTAGGCACTCAGCTAATGTGCTGAATACAGGTAGTATAATACAGTAGCCCAGGGGCCAGCTACTATGAGGGTGTAACAGAGGCACCTAATCTACACTGAGGGGTCAGGGAGGGTCTCCCTGAAAAAGTGATACAGGCATACCTCACCTTACTGCACTTTCCAGATACTGTGGTTTTTACAAATTGAAGGTTTGTGGCAACTCCGCATCAAGCAAGTCTATCAGCACCATTTTTCCAACAGCATTTACATCACCCCATATCTATGTCACATTTTGGTCATTCTCACAATGCTTCAAACTTTTCCATTTTTATTATTATATTTGTTACAGTGATCTGTGATCAGTAATCTGGTTTTTTGTTTTGTTTTTTTTTGATCAGTGATTTTTGTTTATTTATTTTTTTAACGTTTATTTTTGAGACAGAGAGAGATAGAGCATGAATGGGGGAGGGTCAGAGAGAGAGGGAGACACAGAATTTGAAACAGGCTCCAGGCTCTGAGCTGTCAGCACAGAGCCCGACGCGGGGCTCGAACCCACGAACTGCGAGATCGTGACCTGAGCTGAAGTCGGACGCTTAGCCGACTGAGCCACCCAGGCGCCCCTGGATCAGTGATTTTTGATGTTACTATTGTAATTGTTTTGGGGCACCACGAACCACACCCATACAAGACAGCAATCTTAATTGATAAATGTTGTTCATTCTTTCTTTCTTTCTTTCTTTCTTTCTTTCTTTCTTTCTTTCTTTCTTATTTTTTGAGAGAGAGAGAGAGAGAGAGAGAGAGAGAGGGAAAATGAGCGAGCAGGGGAAAGGCAGAGAGAGTATCTAGAGCAGGCTCCATTTCCAGCGCAGAGCCCAATGCAGAGCTCGGTCTCACAACTGTGAAATCATGACCTGAGCCAAAATCAAGAGTTGGGTGCTTGGGATGCCTAGGTGGCTCAGTTGGTTGAGCGTCTGACTTTGACTCAGGTCATTCTGACTTCGACTCAGGTCATGATCTCACAGTCTGTGGGTTCGAGCCCCACGCTGGGGTCTGTGCTGACAGCTGGGAGCCTGAAGCCTGATTCAGATTCTGTGTCTCCCTCTCTCTCTACCCCTCTCCCAGTTGCGCTCTCTCTCTCTCAAAAATAAACAAACATTAAAAAAAAAAAAAAGAGTTGGATGCTTAACCTACTGAGCCACCCAAGCACCCCAATGTTGTTGTGTTCTGACTGCTCCACCAACTGGCCTCTCTTAGAACCTCCCTATTCTCACTCTCTCCTCAGGCCTCCCTATTCTCTGAGACACAACAATACTGGAATTAGGCCAATTAATAACCCTACAATGACTTCTAAGTATTTAAGTGAAAGGAAGACTTGCATGTTTCTCACTTTAATACATTTATCCATCCATCCATCCATTTTTTTTTAAACTCTACACCCAACGTGTGACTTGAACCCTGAGATCAAGTGTCACATGTTCTACCGACTGAACCAGTCAGGCGCCCTGCATGTTTCTCACTTTAAATCAAAAGCTAGAAATGATTAAGCTTAGTGTGGAAGGCACATCCAAAGCCAAGATAAGCCAAAAGCCAGACCTCTTACACCAGTTAGCCAAATTGTGAATGCAAAGAGAAAATTCTTGAAAAAACATTAGAAGTGCTACTCTAGTGAATACACATACGATGAGAAAGCAGAACAGCCTTACTGCTGATATGGAGAAAGTTTTAGTTGTCTGGATGGAAGATCACACCAGCTACAACATTCTCTTAAGCCAAAGCCTAATCAAGAGCAAGTCCTGACTCTTCAATTCGATGAAGGCTGAGAGAGGTAAAGCTGTAGAAGTCTAAAGCTAGCAGAGGTTGGTTCATGAGGTTTAAGGAGAGTCATCTCCGTAACAACAAAGAACAAAGTAAAGCAGCAAGTGCTGACAGAGAAACTGCAGAGAGTTATCCACAAGTTCTAGCTACTAATGAAGGTAGCTACACTAAACAACAGATTTTCAGTGTGGATGAAACAGCCTTCTATTGAAAGAAGACGTCATCTAGGACTTTCATGGCTAGAGAGGAGAAGTCAATGCCTGGCTCCAAAACTTCAAATGACAGGCTGACTCCTGTTAGGGGTCAATGTAGCTGGTGACTTTAAGTTAAAGCCAATGTTCATTTACCATTCTGAAAATGCTAGGCCCCTCAAGAACTATACTAAATCTATTCTGCCTGTGCTTTACAAATTGAAAAACAAAGCCTAGATGACAACATCTGTTTACAACATGGTTTACCAAACATTTTAAGCCCACTGTTGAGACCTACTACTCAGAAAAAAAGATTCCTTTCAAAATACTACTGCTCATTGGCAATGCACCTAGTCACTCAACAGCTCTGATGGAGAGATACAAGATTAATGTTTTCATGCCTGCTAACACAGTATCCATTCTGCAGTCCATGGATCAAGCAGTATCTTTGACTTTGAAATCTTATTATTTATCAAATACATTTCATAAGGCTGTAGCTGCCATAAGATTTCTCTGATGGACCCAGGCAAAGTAAATTGAAAATGAAAACCTTCTGGTAAGGATTCACCATTGTAGATGCCATTAAGAACATTCGTGATTTGGGGTGTTTGGGTGGCTCGGTTGGTTAACCATCTGACTCTTGATCTCGGCTCAAGTCACGATCTCACAGTTTGTGAGATCAAGCCCTGTATTGGGTTCTGCGCTGACAGTACAGAGCCTGCTTGGGATTCTCTCTCTCCCTTTCTCTCTCAAAATAAACAAACTTAGAAGAAAAAAAAAAAAAAGAACATTCATCATTCATGGGAAGAGGTCAAAATACCAACATTAACAAGAGTTTGGAAGAAGTTGATTCCAACTCTCATGGAGGACTCTGAGGGGTTCCAGACTTTAGTGGAGGAAGTAACTGCAGATGTGGTGGAAAGAACAAGAGAAACAGAATCAGAAGTGGAGCCTGAAGATGTAACTGAATTGCTGCAATCTCATGATAAAACTTTAATGGATGAGGAATTGCTTATGAGTGAGCAAAGAAAGTGGTTTCTTGAGATAGAATCTACCCCTGTTGAAGATGTTGTGAAAGTGTTGAAATGACAACAAAGAATTTGAAATATCACATAAACTTAATTGATAAAGCAGCAGCAGGGTTTGAGAGGACGACTCCCAATTTTGAAAGAAGTTCTACTGTGGGTAAATGTTATCAATAAGCATCACATGCTACAGAGAAATTGTTTATGAAGGAAAAGTCAATCAATGCAGAAAACTTCATTGTCGTCTTATTTTAAGAAACTGCCAAAGCCACTCCAGCCTTCAGCAGCCAGCACCCTGATCAGTCATCAGCTATCAACATTGAGCTAAGACCCTCTACCAGTGAAAAGATTACAGACTGCCGAAAGCTCAGGTGCTGGTTAGCATTGTTTAGCAACATATTTTAATTAAGGTATGCACATTGTTTTTTTTTAGATATTAACATTGCACACTTAACAGACTATAGTGCAGTATAAACATAACTTTTATATATGCTGGGAAACCAAAAACTTCATGACTTACTTTATTGTGATATTCACTTTATTGCAGTGGTCTGGAACTGAACCTGCAGTATCTCTGAGGTATGCCTGTCATTAAGGCTGAGAACTAAAGGAAATTAATAGGAGTTAGCCAGGCAAAGCCATAATACACAGGGATAATAGAGACTGTTACAGGCATGTGTGTGAAAGCCCAAAAGAGATGAACAAAAGAACAGAAATGTAACTCAAATGACCAAATGGGCTAAAAAGGGCCATATTATACAAACCCAGTGACTTATGCAAGGAAGACTATTAACAAAATGCCTGGCAAATACTAAACACTCAAGAAATGGTAGCTACCAGGGGCGCCTGGGTGGCTCAGTCAGTTGAGCGTTCGACTTCGGCTCAGGTCATGATCTCATGGTTCGTGGGTTCAAGTCCCATGTAGGGCTTTATGCTGACAGCTCAGAGCCTGGAGCCTGCTTCAGATTCTGCGTCTCCCTCTCTGCCCCTCTCCTGTGCACACTCTGTCCCTCTCTCTCTTTCTCTCTCAAAAATAAACAAACATTAGGGGCACTTGGGTGGCTCAGCCAGTTGAGTGTCCGACTTCAGCTCAGGTCATTATCTCACGGTCCATGGGTTCGAGCCCCACATTGGGCTCTGTGCTGACAGCTCAGAGCCTGGAGCCTGCTTTGGATTCTGTCTCTCCCTTTCTCTCTGCCCTCCCCAGCTAGTGCTCTGTCTCTGTCTCTCAAAAATAAATAAACATTAAGAAAGAAAGAAAGAAAGAAAGAAAGAAAGAAAGAAAGAAAGAAAAAGAAAGGAAGAAAGAAAGAAATGGTAGCTACCATTATTGTGTTGTTATAAGTGTATCCCAGTCATTCAGAGATTTTAGTTTCTGTTCAGACTTAACCCCATATTTCAGTCTTCTGGTCCAAGAAAGACCTAAGTTAGCAAAGAACTCTTAGGACCAAGAAACATTAAGTCTCTGTTTTAAAACAAACTGCTTCTTTCAGTATGCAAGTAATCTATTCCTTTTTATCCTATAGAAAACAGATTTACATTAAAAAGTAAATGCCATTTTATAATACTCAAAGGGACTGTCCATATTTTGCTCGGACAGATTTCCCATATTAAACATTGCTCAAAATAAGCGGGCAGTCCTCTAAAATGTAAAAAATGATTTTATTTACTGCACAGAGATTTCTGATAGGAGATTTAGTTTTTTCTACTAAATGAAGCACTCATGCTAGTTCTAGACTAAGAGGTTTTCATGAGACCTTAAAAAAAAAAAAAAAGTGTGGGGGCCGCCTGTGTAGCTCAGTCAGTTAAGCATCAGACTCTTGATTTCGGCTCAAGTCAAGATCTCACCGTTGGAGCCCCGTGTCAGGCTCTTGGCTATCAGAGACTGTTTGGGATTCCTTCTCTTCCTCTCTCTGCCCCTCCCCTGCTCACTCTCTCTCTCTCTCTCAAAAATAAAAAAATTAAAAAAAAAAGAAGGGTGCTATTACAGTACTGAAAAAAATTTTTTTAACTTTTTAAAAAATGTTTCTTTATTTTTGAGAGAGAGAGAGAGAGAGAGAGAGAAACAGAGTGTGAGTTGGGGGGAGGAGGGCAGGAGGGAAGAGGGGAAGACAAAGAATCCAAAGCAGGCTCCAGGCCCTGAGCTGTCAGCACAGAGCCCACCGCGGGGTTCAAATCCATGAACCATGAAATCATGACCTGAGCCCAAGTCAGATGCTTAACTGACTGAGCCACCCAGCCACCCCGAAAAAAAATTCTTAAAATCTATAAATGAGAGACTTCATACTACAAGTAGATAAGGGCACAAAATGATTTTTAAAAAACACTGTGGAGGGGTGCCTGGGTGGCTCAGTCGGTTGAGCATCCGACTTCGGCTCGGTCATGATCTCATTGTCCATGAGTTCGAGCCCCGCATCGGGCTCTGTGCTGACAGCTCAGAGCCTGGATGGAGCCTGCTTCAGATCCTGCATCTGCCTCTCTCTCTGCCCCTCCCCTCCTCATGCTCGCTCTCTCTCTCTCTACAAAAATAAACTTAAAAAAAAAAAAAAAAAAAGAATGCATTTTAAAAAAACACTGTGGAATAAATACAAAAAATAAAACGTAAAACAACAAAACTGATTAGGGAGTGAGTGTTCTAGACAGCCAAGGTGGCCAGATAGGAAAGGTCTATCCCTGAAACAACTACTTTGTGTAACTTTTTTCATATAAATCAGAGAAAACACCTAAGCTTCCCAGTCTTTTTAAAGTATACTAACAATCATTTAAACTTTTCAGGAGAATCCACTACTGCCACAGAGATATGAAGGACTCTTACACCAAATCTAAATGGTTCCAATGCCTTTTTTGAATTTTTACATTTTGTAGCTTTCCTTCCTCAACTCTTTTAATCAAGCTAACACTTCTAGTTAGCTTGTAGCAGTGCTGCCTTTTTAATTTTAGCTCTTGATTTAAAGAACCAAGTAGGCTGAAACTGCGTAAGAGGGAGCAGGATCTACCTGAGGAAGTCAATAAAATTTGAGATACCTACTTAGGCTGCTGAAAAGACTTTTGTGGTTTATTTCCTGGTAGTTGACTTTTGGATAAATAAAATGCTACTTTAAGTCTTATGACTGAAAAACGAAAAAAAGAAGTCATCCACATTAAACAAATAAATTTCAATACTTGAAACTATTCATTTTTTCTCATATTTTTATAAATTTTTTTAAATGTTTATTTATTTTTGAGAGAGAGAGAGAGAGACAAAGCATGAGCAGGGGAGGGGCAGAGAGAGAGGGAGACACAGATCTGAAGCAGGCTCCAGGCTCTGAACTGTCAGCACAGAGCGTGACGCAGGGCTCGACCCATGAACCACAGGATCATGACTCGAGCCAAAGTCTGATGCACCCAGGTGCCCCATTTTTTTTCTCATCTTTATAGAAAGGATCTAAAAATCACTTTTATTTAATAACAAATCCGTAAGAAATATAACTAAAAGATCAAAGAAGTAGGGCTCTTATTTCTTAATAAAATAACGAAAATCATGCTTGAAGAGACAAGGTCAAGAGACAGGAGGTCACCATGGTTTATCTGACACCATATCGATGCCAAAAACATATGACCATTCTAACTAAGTCAGAATTTATGCTTTGAATGCATTTCCAAACAAAGATCATATCCCAGGTCAAACAACTGCTATTACCAGGTCATGAAAAATAATGATTTCCGTAGCACTTAAAAAGTGTTAATCAGGGGGGAAAAGTTAGATCTCAGTAAAAAGCCAATTATAAAGAGGACATCTGTTTGGGACATAAGTTTCCTCTAAAAGTTGGTGAGAACTGTAGGTATTCATGCTTAGCTTAATATAAATACAGATAGATACAGAAACAATTATATGTGTGTACATATACATAAGTTAGCAAACATACATATATTACCTAGCTCTGTCCATTGAGAGGGTCTAGGAATAATGACACCCCAGCAATGAGCACATGGAGCACCCAGATGTTGGTTTCTATAAATCACTGTCCAATGACAGGAACCAAGGCTCCTTGGAGAAATGGCTGATTCTGGGTCTGGAACAGGGAAAATATAAGATGAATCTGGGGCATTTTGTAGTACTAGAAAGTAAGGAAATGCTCAAAATGAGAAAAAAGGATGGAGGCATATCAAAGGGACACAGGAGCCAACCTGAAAGACTTCCCAATGGCCAAATCTGGAAAACTGAGCAAAAAACTAAAAAATACAGAATTAGATTATAACTAAAGTACAAAACAGATACACTGATACTGACAAATGGTTGAATAAAGAAATAAATGGGGGAGAAGAGACAAATCTTCCTTTCAATATTCCAAATAATAAATGTAGATATTCTTCCCTCCAGGAAGTGTAACTTAAGTCCTCCACCCACTTTGAGGGTGGGCTAGACTTAGTGATCTACTTCCAAAGAGTTCAGTATAGAAAAGGAAAAATAGTTGGGGCATCTGGGTAGCTCAGTCGTGTTTGAGTGTCTGACTTTGGCTCAGGTCATGATCTCACAGTTCATGAATTCGAGCCCCACATCAGGCTGTCTGCTGTCAGCATGGAGCCTGCTTTGGATCCTTGGTCTCTCTCTCTCTCTGCCCCTCCTCCACTGGTTCTCTCTCTCAAAATAAGTAAATAAACTTAGGGAAAAAAATAAACTTTAAAAAATAAGGGAAAATATATTTTAAAAAAAAGAAAGGGAAAAACAGTAACCTCACATATTAACATGGCAAACACTACCTTAACCAAATGATCAGTCATCATTAGTGATTATCATATGGATGTCACATATCCCGATACGAAATGATGGTATTCTGTGGCATCCTTTCCAAAAACATACAACTCTTGTCTAATAATAAGAACAATATCAGACAAGCTCAAAAGGAGGGACATTACACAAAATAACTGGCCAGTATTCCCCAAAACTGTCAAAGTCATGAAGACAAGAAAAGACTGAAAGACAAAAACCACATGTAATGGGCTACCCTGGACTGGACCAGAAGCAGAAAGGAGATACAAATGGAAAAACTGTAGAAATTCAAACAAAATCTGGAGTTTAGCAAAAAGTAATGTATCAGTTGTTGGTTTCTTAGTTTTAACAAATGTGCCATGTGAGACATTAACAATAGGGAACTGAGTGAGAGGTATATAGGAATTCTATGTATCATCTTTGTAACTTTTCTGAGTATCTAAAATTATTACAAAACAAAAAATTTATTTAAGTTAATTCCTCTAAAAGACTCTATAATTTTCTCTTCAAAAAAGTCAGTATCATGGGGCATCTGGGTGGCTCAGTCGATTAAGTGTCTGACTTTGGCTCAGGTCATAATCTCACAGCTGATGGGTTGGAGCCCCACCTCAGGCTCTGTGCTGACAGCTCAGAGCCTTGGAGCCGGCTTCAGATTCTGTATCTGTATCCCTCTCTCTCTCTGCCCCTCTCCTGATTGCACTCTGTCTCAAAAATAAATAAACATTAAAAAAAAATTATTAAAAAAGTCAATGTCATGAAAAAACAAAATTTTCTAAAAGTGAGAGCACTACACACCTATTAGAATGGCAAAAAACAAACAAACAAACAAACAAACCCATATCTGATAAAACTAAATGCTGACAAAGATGTAGAACAAAAATTCTCATTCATTGCTGGTGAAAAGCAAAAGTGATACAGCCACTTTGGAAGACAGTTTGGTAGTTCTTAACAAGGTAAACACTGATTACCCTATGATCCTACAATCGCACCTCTAGGTATTTACTCAGTTGAATTGAAAATGAGTATCTACACAAAATCTGCACACAACTGTTTACAGCAGCTTTGTCCATAATTGTCAAAAACTAGAAATGACCAAGATATCCTTCAACAGGTGAATGGATAAACAAACTGTGACACAACCACACAATGGTTGTGAGCTATCAAGCCACAGAAAGACATGGAAGAACCTTAAATTGATACTGCTAAGTGAAAGAAGCCAGTCTGAAAAGGGTACATATTGTATGATCCCAATTATATAACATTCTGGAAGAAAGCAAAACTATGGAGACAGTAAAAAGATCAGCAGTTGCCCAGGGATGGGAGAATGAGGAAAAACAAACAGGTAAAGTACAGGGGATTTTTTTAGGGCAGTGAAACTATTCTTACAATGATGGATAAGTAACATTATGCATTTGTCAAAACCTAAAGAACTTTACAACATTAAGAGTGAACTTTAATGTATGCTAATTTTAAAAAGTCATTTAGAGGCGCCTGGGTGGCTTAGTCAGTTAAACATCCAACTCTTGACTCGGGCCAGGTCATGATCTCACGGTTTGGCTGGTGAAATCTGAGCCCCACATCAGGCTCTGCACTGACAGCGCAGATCCTGCTTGGGATTCTCTCCCCACACCCCGTCTCTCTCAAAATAAGTAAAACTTAAAAACAAAAAGTCATTTAAGACATCGGGGAATCAGAGAAGAATGCAGTCTGTGACAAGAGAATCTGACTGTATTACAAACGTGTTAAAACAACCTCACTGAAGGGGATAGGGAGAAGGTGCTGACCTAGGCAACCTCAGAAATTAATGGAATCTTTAAGACTGAATGCAAAAGGAACTATACATATGTACTGTAGTTTATAAAGTTGTTTCCCGTGAGAGTGTGGGTGAACAATTCTGATACTGCTATACATGTTTATTGGAATTGACCAATTAAGTAAATGGATGGTGGAAGCAAGGTTTCTACTGTTGATGTGGAAATTCACAGAACAGCAAACAGAGAAGGCTAGAATGGTCTATGTGATAATGGATTCGAACTGGAGATATCAGTAAGAACTCATGTTTAACTTAATATAGTTACAGATGATTACACACAGAAATATTTTACTGACATGTTTATATACAAGAGTTAGCATAAAACTAACTCTTTGCTCTGTTAGCTGAGAGGGCCTAAAAGAAACAAAACCCTGGCAGCAATGATAATACTTAGTGTCCACATCTTGGTTTCTCAGACCATCCTTCAATAAAAGAACTAGAACTCCATGGAGAAATAGCTGATTTTAGCACTGTGACAAGAAATATGCAAGATGAGCCTAGAGCATCTTGTAGTGCCAGAAAGTGAGTGAGTGTTAAAAAATAATTACATAAAAATATATATACACACACTGATGTTGGTATGTTAAAGGGGCACAGTACAGGAGCCAACTGAATAAGCTCCCAATGGACAAAGCTGGAATAATGTGAGCAGTAAAGTAGTATTGGAATATAACTCAAAGTATAAGATAGAGATCCTTCATTCCACAATGACAGAAGTAAATACTTGCCTAAATTAATAAATGAGGAAACAGAGGCAAATTTCCCATGCAGAAGACTTCCAAATAAATTATGTAGGTACTCTACCCCAAAGAACAGGGAGCATAACTCTTCATTCCTTAAATGCAGGCAGCACAGTTACTTTCTTCCAAAGAGGACAGTACCGGATGGGGAGAAAAGTAAGTTTATAGTGGAGTAACCTGACAAATATTACCTCAGCCAGGCGATCAAGGTCAATACCACCAGTTATAAATAACATGATAGTATGAACCTTTAATATGATGAAAATGGCACTTCCTCTCTGTGATCACACCTATAACCCCAATCTAATCATAACAAAAACATCAGATAAATTCCAGTAGAGGGACATCCTAAAATATACTTGACCAATACCCCTAAAAACTTTCACAGAAAAAAATTTAAATTAAAAATAAATAAATAACAATGGGGGGGGGACCGTCAGTCAGTAGAGCATGTGACTCTTGATCTCAGGACCATGAGTTTAATCCCCAGGTTGGATGTGGAGCCTACTTAAAAAATAAATAAATAAAATCTTAAATAATAATAGTAATAACAACAACAAAGGCAGGAGTGGAGAAGTCAAACCTTCCTTTCCCCCCAGTTGACACAAACATAAAACTATCATTTTTCCAGTTTTCTTAGTTGAAGACTTTCCAAATTAGTCTGCTGAAATACTGCTCACATCCAAAGACACAGTAACACAGCCAGCTTTAGTTATATACTGTCTTTATCACTTTATCACATAGAGAAGACTATGACAGTTTTGGCCAATTTTGTTCAACAAGTATTTTTTGACTACCTTTTTTGTTCCAACTATTGTTCGAGGCTTTGTGGTAACCTCAAAAATAGAAGAAGAAAAAAAATCTGTGCTCTGCTTTCATTTCTGTGAGGAAGTCAGACAACACACAAACAAACAATAAATGACCCATCAGCCAGCAATAAATGCTATGAGGTGAATAAAAAAAGAAAGTGAGGCAAAAATGACCAAGACAGCTACTCTAATTGGAGCTTGGAAAATGCCTCTTTAAGGAGATGACATTTGAGTTGAGACCTCAGTGCAGCCAGTATACAAAGAGGACAGCAAATGCAAAAGCCAAAAAGAATAAGCTTAATGTGTCTGAGACATCTCAAGTAAACAGGGCAACTGCCCTGATAGGAATGAGCGAACATATTCTGAACTCCAGAGGTAAAAATACAAACCTCATTTAGGCATCTCAAACCATTCCAACACTAACCACCGGGAAACTATCAATGATAATTAGCTCAAGATCTCAATTTTACCCTCTCCCAGAGTCTCCCCCAAAGTCACAGCTGTCCAGTAAATACTGTCTTTTGGACTTCCCCATCTTCCCTCTGAAAACTACCATGCTTATCGCTCATATTTAATCATGGCTCTGCTAGAAGTAGTTAAAAAAAAGGAGGTGGGTATTCTACCCAGAAATTGCTCCTGAATTCTCCCTAACAGATCTCATTACTTCATAAAGCGCAACCATAGGTTGGTTAAAAGCAAAGGCTCTGGAGACGGAATGACTTGGGTTCAAACTCAGATTCTATCAGCTGTATGATCTTGAACAAGTTGCATAGCTTTTCTAAGACTCAGTTTCCTCATCTATAAAAAGCTGTGAGGATTAAAAAAGACAAAATGGGGCACCCAGTGACTATTCAATAAATGTTAGCTACTGCTAATAAAAGTATTTGAGTATTTATTTTGCTCAATGTTCAGAGTTGGGCCAGAGGGATTACAGAAAACACAATTTGCTACAGCAAATTGTTTGAGAGATAAAACTGTCAAACTCCCTTAGGTCAGGAGCTTTGTCTTTTTCTGGTTCACTAGTGTATTCCCAGAATCCAGAACAGTGTTTAACACACAGTAGGCATCTATCTCAATATATGTTGAATCAATCAATGAGGCTCCATTAAGTCAAAGGAGCATACGAGAGCCCGGCTTTACTTCAAAATAAAGGAAAGTTTTCATTCCACATCAAGATTAACAATATCCTAAGGCCTTGTTAAAGATGGTTTATTATTTCTAATTGCCTCCCCAAAGTCTAGAACAGCTTCATAATATTAACGGACCCAAATTTATTGCAATTAAAAAGCTCTGCTGCTAACATTAAGCTGTCAATCGAAGGCTATACTACTGTTCAGAATTCAAACTTGATCAAAATGTTAAAAGTAATAATAAAGTATAAGGTATATTGTTATGGAATACTTTGCCTGCCATTACTCCATAGAACAGACTTTAAAAACTTGTGTAAAAAAATTTTCTCACGAGTTGACCAAGTTTCATTTATGCTGGCAAAACAAAATGATTTCACCTTTCTCTGTATCATTAAATTTTATAAAAACATTATGGTTTGTTCAATCACCAAAGAAAAGTCCAAATCTTTTGGACTTCTTAAAAGTTGCAAAGGATTGTTAGCTTAATATATTGGCTCTTTAGGTCAAAGAAGGACTTTTCAGGGTGATGAAAATGGGAGAAAGAAGGAGTTCACCTCTCTAAAAATGAGTTTTCAATTACTATAATTATGCATAAAATAAGACAGGCAGCATTTCTGGGCCAAGATTTGATGCCTTAGTTCCCCGTGAGAATTAGAGCCAAGCATAAATTTGGGGCAAGTTCTGCAAAAACCACTTTACCCTCTATTGATGCTGAATGAAAAACTCATTGTTAGGATCCATCAACACGAATATATTTTCTAACACACAGTAGCCACTCTGGCAACATCGCTTTCATCGTTTTCTATCCGAGAAACAAAACAGGATGCATTTAAATCCTGCCTGACAGTTACCACCACTGCAGGGTAGCTCTCTCAGCAGCTTCAGAGTGGTAAGGGCTAAAAAGTAAGAATCTAGTTTACCGAGCCCCCACCGTAAAGTAGCAGGGCCTGCTTAAGCTAACCTACACTGGTTGGCTATTGTATAGGTCCGCCAAACCTTCAGAGCTAGAAAGATACCTGAACTCTACTGACACCTTTTGAGAGAGAAAGCCAGGCGTGAGGGCGGAGCGGTATGATCGGAATTGTTAAAACCGCAGCAAGCCAGCAGGGACACAGGTGCGCGGGCAGGCCCCGGTACCGCAGTCCTTGTCACGCTCCAGACGACGGAGCCCGTCACAACCACGACAACCCTCCTAGACTCTTTTTCACTCATTCATTCATTTGACAATTACGCGAGGGGCACTGTAGCAGGGCCGGCTCGCAGGGCCCCCGCCCCAGTCCCGGAACACCCTCGGCCGCCAGGCGCGGCCCTGAGCCGCCCCCATTTCCCGGACGCTGCCGCCCGCACTCCGCCACGGCGCGCTCGGGTCACCCGGATCCCGGCCTCGGCCCCACGCGAGCGCCCACGCCCCCCGCCTTGCCAGCCGCAGGTCCCCCGGCCTCCGCCCCGCTTCGCCGTCTCAGACCGCCGGGTTCGTGCGGCGAGGGAGGGGCGCGTCCGCGGAGGTCCCCCGCTCGGGGTTCAAGATCCCTCGGCGCGCGCGACGCCCGGACCCGAGGGCCTACGCGGGTGGGTCGGGCCCACCGGCCACTCACCTCCGCCGGGTCAGAACCGAGGGGCCTGCTCTAAGCCGTTTGAAACCGCTTGGGCCGCCGCACACCCCGCAGTGTCCTCGTTGTTTATTGGTCCTCGGCGGACCGCCCATCGCGCGTTTATTGGTCCATTTGAAAGGACTGTGTGCACGCGCCGCCCGCAGCTTTAAAGGGGCCGCGCGCGGCCGTGTTGCTTTCGGAACCGGCGTTGCCTGGTCGGGCGGGGAGAAAGAAGGTCGCCAGAGCAAAAGCTACCGGCGACCCCGCCCACCCCCACCCCACACACCCACACTCGAAAGAAAGGCGATAGATGTGTGGAGAACTGTGCATCCCCGGCCATCAGCATGTTTGCTTTATTTAATTTTGGCTATTCAAGCGACTGTCAACACCTGCAATTTTTTAAAAAGTCCTCTCATTCAGCAAATATTGATTGTGCAGCTAAGTGCGTGGGGGAAAAGAGAGGCTCTGGGATATAGTGGAAGGAGCAGCGAATGGAGCCAGGATACAGGATTCTGGTCTTGGACCTGTTCTAAGTAAACCACTTTTCCCAGTAAATTATTTGTAGCTTAGTTTCCTCAAAACGAGATAACAATGTTTCCCTTACAAGCTTAATGTGAGGATTTAATATAGCTACTTGAATGTCTAGGAAAGGCCTTTGAACAGTAAGCATTCTGCAAAAGCTTTATATTTCTATTATTTATAGAAACGACAGTCTTGGTTAATATGATTTCTAAAAGTCTTGTTTAGCTCTAAAAATAAAATCCTAAAAAAAAAAAAAAAAAAAAAAAGGCGGGGGGGGGTGGCTACACCACTCGGGGCAGAGTACAACTCTTGATCTCAGAGTTGTTTGTCCCAGCCTCAAGTTGCGTGTAGAGCTTACTTAAAAATAAAATCTTAAAAATAAGTCTTGCTTATCTCTAAATTCTATGTTTCTATGAATAAGATAAGGGCCTTACTCCCAAGAAATTTACAAACTGCTTTGGTCAGAGAAATAAAACATATAGGCTAGTCAGTCACTAAAATTCAAGGCAGTATGAGAACAACAGAAAAAGCTGTAGATGCTTAACAGAAGGGGGAAATTTGCTAAGGGAGGATCTGTGAAAGGGATGGGCTTTTTTTTTTTTAATATTTATTTTATTTTATTATTTATTTAAAAAAAATTTTTTTTTCAACGTTTATTTATTTTTGGGACAGAGAGAGACAGAGCATGAACAGGGGAGGGGCAGAGAGAGAGGGAGACACAGAATCGGAAACAGGCTCCAGGCTCTGAGCCATCAGCCCAGAGCCCGACGCGAGGCTCGAACTCCCGGACCGTGAGATCGTGACCTGAGCCGAAGTCGGACACTTAACCGACTGAGCCACCCAGGCGCCCCAATATTTATTTTATTTTAAAAGAGAAGGTGTGAGCAGGGGAGGGGCAAAGGGAGAGGGAGAGAGAATTCCAAGTAGGTCTGTGCTGATGCACAACACAGATTGTGCAGAGCTCCAGCCCATGAACCGTGAGATCATGACCTGAGCTGAAACCAAGAGGCTGACGCTTAATCAACTGAGCCACCGAGGTGCCCTAAAAGGGATGGACTTTTAATCTGGGATTCAAAGATACGTAATTACCAACAGGCTAAAAAATGGAGAGGGGATGGGTAAAAGTAATAAAATGATTCTTTTTTAATCTATCAAATTGGCAAAGATGAAAAAGTTTGACAGCCTTTGGCTAAGACTTTGAGAAACAGACACTCAAACTCACTGTTGGTAAGAGTGTAACTGGTGCAAACTTTTAGAAGGATGATTTAGCAGTTGTTAAAATGTAAAGTGTGTATAATCTCTGGCCCAGTAATGCCACTGTTAGGAATTTGTTCTTCAGATCTATGCAAGTATTCAAAGAAAAATGCCCAAAGATATTCACTGCAGCAATTCTTTAAGATAGGGAAAAACCAAAACCAAAAACCATCCAAACCCTAGAAATTACATGTCCATTCATAGGGAACTTATTACATAAGTTACAGAATATCTACTCAACAGAACACTACCCAACTGTTAAAAAGAATGTAGTTAAGCTATATGTACTGGAATAGAAAAATGCACAAATTTAATTGAAAAAAGGCAAGTTGAAGAAAAGCATATGTGGAATCATTTTATTATATGTGGTTATAAAATGCATATGTATTTGTACGCATGCCTGAAAATGATGAGAACATTCCTGGAATTTCAAGAAACTAACAGGGGAACTGGGAAGGGAGGGAAACAACTGTTTTGTTTTTTTGTTTTTTGCCATTGACATGTTAGTTAAAAAAATAGAAATAGGGAGAATGTCTAGTAGTGGGAAGAGAAGGCCCAAGGGCACAGAAACAAGAAAGTGCATTATAGGTAGGGAATTGAACGTCTGAGTTTGGTTTTCGAACAGGGTTCATGTTGGGAAGTAATGGGATACAAGGTTGACAGAGAAAGGAACAATTCTCAGAGGGTCTTGAATACTAAAGGTAAGGAATTTGTACTTCGGGTAGGTGATGGGGAGCTATTGAAGGTTTCTGAATCAGACAGTGACAAAATCAGAACTTCTCTTTAGGAAAACTAATTAGCTTGTTTGTCTAAAATCGGTTAGAGTTGGAAGCCCAGTTAGGAGTCTGATATGAGGTGATAGCAGTGGAAATGATGAGAACAGATTCCAGAAAGAGTGAAGGATTTTGCAACCAACTTAGTGCAAAGGTGAGGATGGGGCCCATTTAGGGAGATGAGTCAAAGAACATGCCAAGATTTGAACCTAGGGATTGGGAGGGGTCATTGTCCGAATGGAAGTAGAAAGTCAGGAGAAGCCAGTCTCAAAAGGAAGGCAAGGAATTTAGTTTTAGACCTGTTTACTTTTAGGTACCAATGAGACATCCAAACAGAATCTCTGAGTAGATCTAGGAAATACAGGATAAGGACTGTGAGAAAAGATTAGGAATCACCTCCATAGAGTAGAAAACATGATGAGACCACAGAGTGGGAGAGTGGAGAGTGAAAAGGAGGGACGTGAGAACAGATCCATTGGTAGGGAAAAGAGAAAAGAAACTAGCAGAGCAAACAAGGGTCACAGAAACCTTTGAGAAATGGGTTAGGAACATATACAAATAGTCTTTTTCAGTCATTGGTATGTTTACTTTATTTAAATATTATCGGAAATAAGTTGAAGATTACATTTAGAAGGAGAGCAAGATGGTAAACTGGAATTTGCTCAATAAAGGATGTATGGAGTCTGGATCCTGGAGAGCTTTAGAACAAGATGGCAAATCCCTGTTTCTTATATGGTTTAGGTGCAGCCCTAGTGGGCATTAGATGTCTGATTCCATGCATTTATTTGTTCGTTCATTCAACAAATATTTATTGAGCACCTAATATGTGCAGGGACTATTCTAGGCACTTGGGATAATCAGTGCACAAAATACACACACACACACACACACACACACACACACGTGTCCCTCTTATGGTACTCACATTATAGTGAAAAAGCATAGACAATCAACACATAAATAAATTATATAGTATGTTATTAAACAATGTATGCAATGTGAAAAGAAAAAAGAGTAAAACACGGTGAAAGAGATTGGGAAGTAGAGTTAGAGAGACTGCAATTTTATAAAGAGTGATCAGAGTAGGTTTCATTCAGAAGGTTACATTTAAGCAAAGACTTGAGGAAGGCAAAGGAGTTAGCCATGAATTTATCTAGAGGAAGAAAGTGCAGGCCAGAGGAAACAGCTATGCAAAGACCCTAGGTTGGGAACACGCCTCTCAGGTTAGAGAAACAGGGAGGCCTGCATAGCTGAAGCAGAGTAGTTGGCAGGAGGGTAGCAGGAGATGAGGTCTGATAGGCAACAGAGGGCAGGGGAGTGGCAGATCCTGTAAGGCCTTGTAGAAACCTAATATCTTGCTCCATAGTAGGTGTTCAATAAATGTTTGGCCAGTCATCTTTTGCAGTCCAGGATTATCACCAAACAGCATTTATCTATGTATTTATTAGAGTGACGTGTGCTTACTTTATTCCAAGGGCCTCTCAGTAGTTCTGCACAAGGAAAATATTAACAGGGCAGTGAACCCCTTGGAGGCATTAGAGATCAAGGCAAACACTGTATTATTGCAACTGGAAGCAGTAAACAGATGCCAAACATCGTGGCTGCTGAATAAATGTGCTGGGCATTTCTGAAAAGCCTGCCAAGGGTTGGGACAGTGTTCATTCCATCGTAATCACAAGCCGCTTTCTGGGAGAGAAACAGCTCTACCATGGGACGTGGACCCAGATTTCCAGCCTAAGAGGAACGGCCTCAATGATTAACTTCCTTTCAACTTTCAGTCCAGGTACCTAGTGCATTATTCCCTGGAGACAGCAGTGGTGACATTAACACAGGTCTCAAGTGGCTCTGGGTTTTTGTGCCTTGACTGGCCTCTGAGGCTATCCCGGGTTTCACTGGTTGCATTTAATAGGTATTGAGTGAATGAAGGAATGAATAACCCTTTTCTCTTTTCTCATAGCCCATTTTCCCATAGCCCCCCAAATTCAGGCCGTCCAAGAACTCTGACCACAGAAGCATCAGCTCCACCAAAGAGGAAGGAGGCAGAGGGAGAGATAGGGACCTCATTAGCAGGCTGTCAACAGGCTTTTAGGGCTGCAGGGAAAACTATGGAGAAGGGCAAGATAAGTGAGAGTTCTTGGCTCTATGTGTCTTGTAAAATGAAAAAGGCAGATTGCGTAGCTTGGGGCTAACTTCAGCCTTGGGTTTAAACTCAGACCCTTAATTAGGCTGTCTGGATCTGTTTTAACATCATGTCAAAGGAGTCCAAAATTGTGAGTTGGAGCCTTGACTCTGTTCCGCAAGCTGAGCTCTGCTTAGCCTCTGCCAGCTGCTTAATGGGAGAATGATCTAGAGAGAAAATAAATGGGTGAGTGAGGGAATGTTACAAAACAAAGGCTGCCTGAAACATCCCCAAACACACATCCCATTAAGTGGACCAGTTGAGTCATTTTCACATATGAAGAAAAGACACACTCATACAGACTTTTTTTTAGCTATAAAAAGGACTCAACTCCATCTGTAATCATTATGTCCATAGGTAGAAATAACTGAAGTTTACTATATGTTCTTGAATGTCAGTGCATTACACTTAGAACCCTGTACACCCTCAGCTCTTGCAGATGCCTTTTCTAAGTTCCTATGTAGCACTGACTTTGCTGTAGGCTTAGGTTTGGTGAAAGCTTCAGATCATGCCTTGGAGACCTCTCTATGGGCCACAGAGACCTTTTCATCTTAGGATCCATCATCTGTTCATGCAATATAGAAAGAAGGGCAGTGACAATGTTTTGAACATAATTAGCTTATAAAAATATGTCCAATTGGTTAGAATTTGACTAACTCTCTCCCTACTCATCAGCTTCAGGTTTTATATCTAGAGAACCAGATAAGGACAACTCTTGTTTCATCCTTAAGGTTTCTCGGAAGGAACATAAAAACAAGTTTCAGGCCAGAAATAACCTTAGCAATCATCTGGCTCAACCTTTTCATTTTACTCATCAGGACAGTAAAAGCCAAGGCATGTGCATAACCCGAAAACAGGATGCTAGTCCTTGACAGTGTTGCTAAAGTCTCATCTGCCCACTGCCAGATTGTTGTCAAGACCTGAGCCACCAGGCCCAGCCTCTTCTCCCATTCCCATTTCCTGCTGAAGTGACAGGACAGTCACAGATTAGTGGGATCTCTAAGGCTCAGGCAGTGTTGAATACCTGATTACACTGGCTCGTGTGGTCACAAGGTGTCAAAATGTAGTCGCCAAATTTTGTTCTCCCAGAAACATCTCCCAGGCTTTCAAGCAAATGGTGTGTGCTCAACGCATTAATTTTTCTTGTCACCTGAAAAGTTCTTCCTGAGTTCTCAGCTCAAGTGGTCACTGTTCATGGCCTGGCCCATAACCCCAAGCCTTTGGGAGGGGGTACTTTCTACAGGTATATACGCTTATACTTTAGGCTGGATTTCATCACTTAAAATGCTTTTCTCTCAGTATGAGTTATTTAAAAAAAAAAAAGAAAAAAAGAATGGTTGAGCGAGGGGACAGTTGTCCTTGAACTATTCCACTTGTTTCTGTTCTGGTGCACATATCCCTTACCAAAGTTGAAAGAGTTACACACTGTAAATTAGTGTCAGATCTAAAAAATAAAAAATAAAAAAAAATTAGTGTCAGATCTCTTGTCATTTAAATACAAGAGGCTTCAGTCTTTCTTGCTTTCTCTTTCTTTTTTTTGGGGGGGGGGGTTATGTAGGGTGGGGGTGGAGGCTGTTGCTAGATTCTAAGCTCTGTGGTCAGGCTTGGCCCACAGTAAGTGATAAACGAATTAACGGAAGCATTATTCTATAAAAGTTCTGTGGTTTAGAAAATCAACTACTGGGTTCTGACATAAAATTCTACATCTCGCACGGGACTTCCATGATTCCTAATCATCATTAGGAACCTGAGAAGGGAGCCCAACCCCATATCCTAGCCTTGAGATGTAGTGGATAAATTATAACAAGGAAGCTTTTTTAAAATAAAAGGAAGAAAATAAAAATAAATAAAAGGAATCTTAGTGTTGATTTGATCCATTCTTCGAAACTACGAAACTTTACTAAGATCGAAAAGAGCTAGTAGCATATCTGGGCCTTAATGAACCTTCCTTGTCCCCAGTACTTTTCTTACTATATCTGACAGTCTTGCCAGGGACTATCATCACAAGGCAAAGTCAAGTTCTGTGACAATGAAGTCCTCATAGACCTAGAACAGAAATAGAAGATATATAGTATATATGTCATATACTTCCTTCCAGCGCCTGGAGAGGTCACTAATAATCATGACACTTTCCCCTTGGAGTCTCCCCAGGACCTCAGGCAGCCACTGCCAACCAATCAGAGTCGACACTCGAGATTAAAACCTTCCATCTCTGTTCTAGAGGAAGTGAGGATTTCACAAGCCAATGAATTCTGGTCTTGACCTGTCTTCTCAAGATGAGTTGACCCTTCAACCAGGAACCCCACACCTTTTATTGTTCTTCACCATCCTCACGTCCCCCAAGGACTTAAAGGTGATGTTGCAAGAAGGTTTTTGAAAGCATGGGTCTGCCAGACAGAGCGGGTGCAATGATTAGTCATGACTCCAAGCCAGGCACAGTGATTAAGAAAAGCTAAATTTATATTAAATTATCATAAAGTCCTAAAATACTGAACATAGTGGTTAAATAACTCCAGAAAGTCCAATCTCTCCAGTGAGTAACGTTAAAACCATTACACATGAGCGCGGGAGAATCACTTCCATTAGTTTAGGACAAGAGAGGTTTTGCTTTTTACATAGTGAATCAGTGCTCAAATAGAGATTTCTTCAAATATGTCTTTTCTACATTCTGAACAGCCCAAGTGCAATAAGATCCTTCCCCCTTCCCAATCAAGAAAATGCCACTTTTCTACTTTCTCCTCGTCCTCAACCAAGAGTCTGAGGACCCAAAGTGCTCTTTTCCTGCCCTGTCAAATGTGAAATGTCTCCCTTTCATCCCATAAGTGGCACCTCGCCTTTCCCACTTTGTGTACTGGAAAAGACTTGCTGGCCTGGCCAGGCTGTCCTTGTGTGGGCCCAGACCTGGCTTGGTTACTAACAACAGGGCTAAGGGCTTGGCACCTGTCTCTAGCAGCCTTAGAAGTGACCAGAAAAGCTTTGCTCTTTTTTTTTTTTTTTTTTTTTTTTTTTTTTTTTTTTTACTCACATGTTTGGCAGCTGATTTCTCAATACCAAGAACCACAGGAGAGGTTTCAAATCAGGAAACTTCCCCTACAAGCCCTCGCCTCTCTTCTCAGCCCATTGTCCTCTCCTATTGCTTCTTGTTCCTGGGTGGAGGAGGTCTGGATCTGCTCCAGGCTGAGAGCGCTTCATCAGTGGTTCTACCTTTCTACATCCTGCCCCCTACTTTTGTGTCTTGATTTAGCCCTCCTCACCACCACCAGGCTAAGTCAGAAAAAGCAACTTGGGGCGGGGGGTGGGGGGAAGGAGGGGGCTATGTAGAAGGTTTAGGGCTGAGAAAAAGGTCTCAACTCCCCTGATACTAGCACGAGACACACGCTCTTTGTGTGAATGGGCACGAACCAAGTGATGGCATCACAGCATGGAAAGTCAGTCACTTAGCCGGGAAAAGAGTTGGAATGGGAACTTCACCACCCCACAGCCACAGGTTCTCTGTCCACTAACTTTGATCCCTGAGCACTTGAGAGACAACACGGGAGGTTCAACCTCATGGATACTTCCTGTTAGGCCCTGGGTGCCCCAAGTCTATAACCCAATCTCTCTTCCTGACCATTTATGAAGACTTTTGGCCATTTCTTTGAAAAGTTGTTTCACGGTCTCTATGCTCAGAATCCCACAGAATGAGCGGGGAGAGGGTGGCAGAACATGAAGGTCCAGGTGATATGCGGCTTTGGGTCTAGACAGCCCTGGTAAGATGTTGCAAAGACTTAGCCCTCGGGGCCCCACATTCCTCAAGCCCCTGCTCACAACCTGGTGACTTAGAGTCAAAGACATAGGAAGGGTACTGGCCAGCAGTGGCACCAGCGGGGGAATTCATATTAGCTGCTGCCATGCGGTAAAGGCCCTGTCATCGGAAGGTAGAAAAGCTTCCAGACAAACTAGCAGGAGGAAGAACAGATTGAGCCACACCCAGATCTCACCAATATCGGCAGCTGAAAAAAAAAAAAAAAAAAAAAAACCAACAGCAGCTCTTAGGGCAAGAATAATATCCATTGCCAGCAATGGACAGGACACGTGGCCCAACCACCCTAAAAGCTTTCTCATGTTACCAATGCACTGGAGGCTGGAGGCTTCCCAGATGCCCATACCAGCTGGGCTCACTCCTCCTTCCTCTCTCAGCCTCTATCCTTCATCTCTCTCTTTACCCTTGACCCCTGCCCCAGCCCCTGATGGGCAAGTTCTCTTAGAGAAGCGGCCAGGCTGGTTCTGACGGGAGACAGGGAAGTCTTGGATCATCAGTTCTTGTGAGGCAGGGTACCAGGGGAAAAGCTCTGTACTGAGGAGGAATCATTACTGAGCCTAGTTTTGGGGGCTCAGGATGGGGTGCAAGAGGTGAAGTTGGCGGTAAAATCCAGGTCTAAATTTTCGGGATGCACCATCATTGCTTGTGCACAGGTAGTTACGGACTCAGGTGGAAACAGCTCCCGCAGAGGACCCGGGAGCGGTTATGGGGTGGGAGGTGGAGGAGAAGGACGAGCACATAGGAAGGGGGCCTGTTGTATAAGTGAGCACAAGGACCGGAAGTCCATGAAGGAGAGGGAACAGGCAGGGAGGGAAGGGAACGACGGTGTTTAGACCTGGCTCTCTGAGGAGAGCTTGCGTTCATGTTTCCAGCCCGTGTCTGGCAGAGAGCCCCGTCTTTCAGGAGTGGCTGCGGTATGGACACTGCTGCACTCAGACTGCTCTTCCTGCAGCAGCTGCTCTGTCTCCGTGTCATCCAGGGAGCCAGAGCTGGCCTGGATGGACACTGTGTCTGTCTTCATGCACACATGATCCCGCAGAAGGCCCCCCCGTGAGCTGCGGAGTTGCTTGAGGTCGTCCCACTCAGCATCGTCCCCAGACAGAAGGCAGATTCCCTCTACAATCTTGATCTTCTCCTTGGTGTAGTTATGGTCAGGCCCGCCCTAGGGTGGAGGGTGGGGAGACATGGTCAGTCGGCTGGCTCTCTAAAAGGATCTCACGGTGAACCGGAAAAGGAAGTAGATGGGGTGAGAGGAGGTGTGAGGGGTACAAAGATCCCACAAACACATGGGGAGACTTGGTCAGAGAGCAAACAGATGAGTCGGCCTAAAAGGAGAGTAGCAGCTAGGATGATTATTACCCTTCTCAAGACAGGGAGGAGGGAGAACCATGGCTTCCAGTCCTGCATCATCCACTCACTGGCTATGTCACCTTGGGCAAATTACTCAGCATCTCTAAACTCAGTCTCCACATCTGCAGTGTGGGGAGAATAACAGTATCCATACCTCATAACCAGTTGCGGTGAAGGTTCAATGAGGTGGTACACATAATGCAGTTAGTAGGTGCTTGACACATAAGATACGTTAAATCATGTCAGGTATTGTTACATTGTTATTGTGATTTATTAATGGGACACCATGCTGATATGCATGGCCAAAAGTAATTGACAAAGGCAATTCAATGTGCATTTATTTGGGATTTTAAACTCCTCCTGTGCTCTTTTGTTCTTAATTCTCTTCTTCCTAATTTTGTTAAGGAGAAAACTTTTGGGAGGTAAGACAGGAGGAATCTAGAAAATCTCCTTATTTAGATTTTGAGTGCCAATCCTTTGGGACCCCATAACCTTTTCTGGGAGGTTACTCTGGCTCTGCTCCCACAAGCCTTGGGGCCATTCTCAAGCAACCTGGGATTGTTCCAAGGACAGCCTTAAGTTCTACTCAGGCTTCTCCCTTTGTGGATTTCTCAAAGAGGAGTCTTACTCCTGGTTTCTGGGGGATACCAACCAAAATGCCACCTCTACCAGGACACAATGAACCATGGCTGAGGTTCTGTCCTGGGACAGTATTCCCACCGAGAGCTCTGCAAACGTTCCTCTATTTTAGTAGCAATTCAACTCCACAGATATTTACTGAGCCCCTGCATTAAAGAGGATACTTTGCTGATTGCCCTCTGGGAGTGACAGCTCCCTCAATAGAGCAGAGACAGACACAGATAGCACACAAGCACACAAGCACACATGTGCACGTGCGTATACACACACTCATTCCCCCAGCACACCCTCCAAGCTGAAATTAGCATAAGATTAGAGAGAGCCGTGCAGTGTCTTCACCTCAGAGACACGCTGGGTAAGCTAGGGAGAGGTGGGGGACACGGCACTGGGAGTTTGGGGGGGGGGGAGGAGAACACCACGCCCTCTACAAACACACTGCAACAGGTACCTGAAATCAAGAGGAAATCAGAAGAGAAAGGGTGAAAGACTGTCAGAGGGGTGAAAGAGCTGCTGGGGAAAAGCACACAACAGAAGAAAAGAGGTCACACACTTGTAAGTTCTAACCTGGGAACCTTATTATGGTTCTTTTCTGGGGCATCAGACACTCTAGGAACCTAAGACTCCAGAGTCTCTCGAAGATACTAAGTGAGAATGGGATCTACCATCCCTAAAACTGAAAACTTCCTGCAGGTTCTGTTTTGGCTTACAGTGGAAGCTCTTTTAATATGGAAACTCATGGAGCCAGAAAGCATGGGATTATTATGTAAAGTGCACTCATTATGCATGGTGGCCCTGTAGATATGAGGGCAAGTTTTGACTGTGCTAGCCAGGCCAAGAGACTAGAACGATTAGGGTTTCATAAAGGATATAACTTCTGATGAAGGGTTACAGGATTTTAGAAAAAGCAGCGGTTGTATTAGACTAGGAAAATCTGAAATCCCAGGCTACTGATTCCTTGTGGAAATGGGACTATTTTTCAAGCCTAAACACTCAGCAAATAATTTTTCACTGAAGCAACAAAGGAGTTAAGAGAGCAAAAGCATGTAAACCTTCAAAATTCTAGAGAAATCTCTTAAGATTCTGTGGTAAGAGGAAGAACAGCAAAAACATAAACAAAAACAAACAACAACAAAAAAACCCCAGCCATTGCCAGCCACAGGTGCCAACAACTTGGATCAGAGGTTAGAAAAGGGAGAGTCCAGGAGCTGTTGGGTTTTGAGGGGTATTGTCTAGGCGTCTGGGGTGCTTCACAGGGGCCTCACTGCAGGGGAATGATGACTAAATGAGGAAACACCTATGAGCCTAGTAAAATATCTCCTGGCAGGGAGGCGCACACTCCCATGCTTTCAGACTCAGACCTTCTGGAATCTGCTTTCTAACCTTGCTCTCACGGAGGTCCCTCAAGCCGGTCCCTCAGAGAGTCTACATCTGTCCAGAAACCCAAACCACATTCATTTCTTCTGTTCACCATGACTTCCAAAATGGTAGATGGGACTACCCGGCATCCCTCACTGATCCATTCAGGCAACTGGAGCGTATCCTTCCCCCCTCCAGAAACAAACACAAGCAAACATACAACCACCTTGAATATAAACTTTAATTTTTACCTCTTTCTTATAGCACAGTTGATTGTACATGGCTGGTTTCGGGATTGCTTCAATTTTCACTTCTTGAGTGGAAGTTCGGTAGGAAGGGTTGCTGTAGGTCAGGTTTCCCATTCCTGGGTCAGTTAACTTGGATTTTTTGTGTCTTTAGGAGGAAAGGTGATGAGAAATTAGTTCAGATCTTTATCGGGGTGATATCTGGGGAAGTTGTAACCTGAATGTGGTAGGCAGCCTCTAAGACAGCTCTAGAGATCCTCGCCTCCTGCTTCTCCCACCTTCTGAATCCCTGCTCCTTGAGTGTGGGCCGCACCTGATGATTCACTCACTTCTTTTTTATTTCTTTTTTTATTTTTTAAGTAATCTCTACACCCAAGGTGGGGATCGGACCCACAATCTCAAGGTCAAGACTTGCACCCTCCACCGACTAGGCCAGCCAGGCGCCCCTGGTGATGCACTTCTGAAGAACAGAAAATACAAAAGTGACGGATGCTAGATTAGGTTCCAGAGAAACTTGTGGCTTCTGTCTTAGGTTGCCCTTACTCTCTCTTATGCTAGTTCTGGGGAAGCAAGCTGCCAAGTGGCCAGTTGTCCTTTGGAAAGGCCCCACAAGGCAGGGAACGGATGAGAGTGACCTACAGTCAACAGCTGGCAAGGAGCTGAGACCCTCGGTCCAACAGCCTGTGAGGAACTAAATCCTGCCAACAGCTACACACATGTGCTTGGCAGGGAATCCCTCCCTGGTCAAGCCCTGAGATAAGACCACAACCCTGGCTGATACTGGACTGTAGCCTGGGAGAGACCCTGAGGCAGAGGCATGCAAGTAAGCTGCACCCAGATTTCTAACCCACAAAAGCTGTGAGATAATAAATGGTTGTCATTTTAAATTGCTAAATTTGGGAATAATCTGCAATAGATAGCTAATCCACTGTGTCAAGACAGATCTATGTTTCAATCCCACATCTGTTACTTACTAGCTGGGATCTTGGTAGACATAATCTAAGCTTTGTGAGCCTCAGATCCTTATCTGTAAAGTGAGGAGTAATAATACCTGTATTATGTAGCATTGATACATATTCACTAAATAGTAACGGTTACTATTATTATTAGTGTTGTTGTTATTGTTGCTGTTATTGTTGCTGTTATTGTTGTTGTTGTTGGAAGCAGGAGCCACAGCAGCATAGCAAAATCCTGGTATTTTTGCTGCAAGCTGTGTTTAAAGCATTTGGAGAAAATATACAGAGGGTCATAAAAAGGATTCTAAACTGAAAATGACACACTCCACCTTCCCAGGATGATCCCTACTGAGCAATGACACATCAAACAATATTGGAGTAAAGGCTGTGGTTATGTGAAGAGAAGATCATTTCCACCTTCGGTGGTTTGAGGTGAGGCAGAGTAGAGGAAAAGCAAAGATGGCAGCATCAGTCCCAGCTCTGTCTCTTCCCGTGTGACCTTGGGTAAAGCCCTCTGTATCCTCGTCTATAAAGAGAATCCTGAGGGCTGCTGTGGTCCTAGTATCAGAAACCTGCTTGGGCTGTGAACGGTGAAGAAGAATCAGAGTTCAGGTTCTACCTCGCTCTGACCAGGGACCTATCTTTGACATGAGGCTGGTCAGAGGTTAGATCAGCAAGATGTGGAGCTTCAGGAGAGCACAGATAATGAGGACCAGTGACCATGTGTGTCCCCTGCAGCGAGGCTGAGGTTACCTGTACAGCATCAAAGCTGCAATTGCCACCAAAATCAGCAGAATGCTGAGGAGTCCACCGATGACGTAGCTGACATGAAGTCCTTCCCCTAGAAGAACAGAGAGACACTAGGTGGGGGCGACGGACAATCTTCCAGCTGGCGTGAGGGGTGGGAAGACGAGGGTTCCTTTGGTAGGGGTTGGATCCCACACCACCTGAGGATAGCCAGGGAAGAGGCCGCAGGGGTAAGGGTAGGGGGCTGAGAAGAGATCTATGGTCCTATCTCTAATCCCAATTCCAATATTTACTACCCATGTGACTTAAGGCGAGATGCTTAACTTGAAGCCTATGTTTTCTCATCAGTTAGATGAGATAGTTAGATGAGCGATAATAAACCGCTCCTAGCCTGCTGGCAATGACACGTGACTGTGTATATACATATACACACATGCACACGTGTGCACGGGCACACATATATACAGCTTAACAAATGGTTGGCATATGGAAAGCACTCTGTAAGTGGTGGCTAACTAATGATTGTTTTTTCTATGGATTCAGTCTGAGAAATGGGTTTGACAACCCCAAAGAGTCCCTATGAAGGTTTTGGAAGGTATCAGTGGAAATTCGGATTCCTTATACCTTCTTTTCTAAAACAGTTGGGCACTCAGGGCTCACCTGGAGCAGCAGGTATGGCCTCATTGGAATGTGCACAGAGGCCCAGCCGAGCATCCTTTTCAGAGCATCTGTGGGGCAGAGAAAACTGAATGTGAAGGTTACTTGTATTTGATAAAGACCTTGCCTTCCACTAGGAAAGAGGGAAAGTCCTGGGAAGGACAGGGGGAAAGGCTTTTGAGTGGGGCTTACTGATATTTGATTGTACCTGATGGGAGACATCAGAAGCACAGACCAGGAAATACAGAGAAATCAGTGTGAGTCACTGTCTTCGGGATGCGATATCATGTTTAAATGAGTTTTAAAATATGTACGCTTATTATTTTTATTTTAATTTAAAAACAATTTTTATTTTATTTATTTATTTATTTATTTTTTTTTTTTTTTTAAATTTTTTTCAACGTTTATTTATTTTGGGACAGAGAGAGACAGAGCATGAACGGGGGAGGGGTAGAGAGAGAGGGAGACACAGAATCGGAAACAGGCTCCAGGCTCCGAGCCATCAGCCCAGAGCCTGACGCGGGGCTCGAACTCGCGGACTGCGAGATCATGACCTGGCTGAAGTCGGACTCTTAACCAACTGCGCCACCCAGGCGCCCCTAAAAACAATTTTTAAAAATGTTTATTTATTCCTGAATTAAAGAGAGACAGAGTGTGAGTGGGGGAGGGGCAGAGAGAGAGAGAGGGAGACACAGAATTCCAAGCAGGCCCCAGGCTCTGAGCTGTCAGCACAGAGCCTGACGTGGGTCTCGAACTCACAAACTGTGAGATCATGACCTGAGCCGAAGCTGGACACTTAACTGACTGAGCCACCCAGGCACCCCAAAATATGTACTCTGTAAAGAAGATTCCTCTAAAAAAGGAGAAGCAGGTCTGGAAGTAAGCCAGAAGTCTGCTGAAACAACACTAAGGATATCAATAGTAGGGTTCGTTAAGCTACCAGGATGAGCTAGAAGAAACTACCAGCCAAGCAAACCTCTGACTGGATACAGATTATCACAAGGTCTAAATAGACCTTGAAAAAAACCCTGTTTTTCTTCTCTTCATTCTTTCAAAAGAGAATATGCAAGACATCCAGAGGGAGGGATCAGGGAACCAACTTGAAATGCTAAGGAGGTAATTTCTTTGTGGCACATTATGAACAATCAATTAAAGGCATCTCCTGGGGTGCCTGGGTGACTCAGTTGGTTAAGTATCTGACTTTTTTTTTTTAATGTTTATTTATTTTTGAGAGCACAAGCAGGGGAGGGGCAGAAAGAGACAGACAGAGGCTCTGAAGCAGGCTCTGTGCTGACAGCAGTGAACCTGATGTGGGGCTCGAACTCACAAACAGCAGGATCATGACATGAGCCAGAGTTGGACCCTCAACCAACTGAGCCACTCAGGTCCCCCTGTCTGACTCTTGATTTTGGCTCAGGTCAAGATCTCATGGTTGTCAGATACAGCCCTGCAACGGGCTCTGCACTGGGCCTAGGTGTGGAGCTTTGTTAAGATTCCCGTTGTCCCTCTTCTTCTGCCCCTCCCCCTGTGTGTGCACGTGCTCTCTCTCTCAGAAAATAAATAAGTAAATAAATAAGGCATCTCTTAAAAGGCTAGAGAAAAGCTACTTGCAAGAACATTTGAAACCAAGATGCATGGAGTCTTCAAATAGACTGTGACCCTAAAAAAGTATCTGACTAGGGTTCGAAAGTTTTCTAAACTATCCTATAGAAAATCAGATTAATCATGATTGATAGTACTTAAAAGTTAATGAGAAAAATACATGTTTATGTCTGGGTATTTGCTTTTCTATACAAACTTCTAAAAAGAGAATATGGGGCAAATAGGACAGATTTGCTCATGTGCAAATGTTATAATTTTATTTTATTTATTTTTATACCCCCAATTCCAGTTCTCAGACTTTATTTACTTTTTTGTAAATGTTTATTTGAGAGAGAGAGAGACAGAGAGACAGAGTGTGAGCGGGGGAGGGGCAGACAGGGAGACACAGAATCTGAAGCAGGCTCCAGGCTCTGAGCTGTCAGCACAGAACCTGACACGGGGCTCAAACTCACGGACTGTGCAAGATCATGACCTGAGCCGAAGTTGGCTGCTTAATCCATTGAGCCACCCACGTGCCCCTATTTAGCTTATTTTTTAAGTAGACTCTACGCCCAACATGGGGCTCAAACTCATGACCCTGAGCTCAAGAGTCACATACTCTACCACCTGAGCTAGCCAGGCACTGCACAAATTTTATTATTTTATTTTATTATTTTATTTGTTATTTAACTTTCTTTTTTCTTTTTTTAAGTTTATTCATTCACTTTGAGAGAGAGCATACACGCGTATGCGCACATGCTCCAGCAGGGAAGGGGTGGAGGGAGAGGGAAGGAGAGAGAGAATCCCAAGCTGACTCTGCATTGTCAGCGCTGAGCCTGATGTGGGGCTCAGACTCAACCGTGAGATCATGACCTGAGCTGAAATCAAGAGTTGGATGCCTAACCAACTGAGCCACCCAGAAGCCCCAAATTTTATAATTTTAAAGACATGAATCTAGAGTTCTCCTCTGGGATTATTATTATGTTTCTGCTTTCAGAATTGACATCAAGTGTTAATTATCTTTTTAGCTAAAGTTGATAATAAAAATAAAGAGACTGGTATATTACAATGGAAAAAAATGTTGTAAATAGAAAAATGTCTGGAAAGATAGACACCATTAATCAGCCATAAAAAGGAAATTCTGCCATTTGTGACTACATGGATGGACCTTGAGGACATTATGCTAAGTGAAATAAATCAGAGAGAAAAAGACAAATATTGTGCAATTATCACTTATATATGGAATCTAAAAACAACAACAACAACAACATCAATCCCAAACTCATAGGTTGCTGCTTGCCAGAGGTGGAAGGTAGGAGGAGTGGATAAAATCAGTAAGAGTGGTCAAAATGTACAAACTTCTAGTTATAAGTCCTGGGGAAGTAATATACAGTATCGTGAGTATAGTCAATAATACTGTATTATACACTCGAAAATTGCTAAGAGAGTAAATCTTTAAAAGTTCTCATCACAAGAAAAAGACTTTGTAGCTATGTGTGGTGATGGATGTTAACTAAACTTACTGTCGTAATCATTTTGAAATGTATACATATATAAAATAGAAAATATTAAGAGTAACTATACATGGGTACTTATTTCTTCTTTATTCCTGGCTGCATTTTCAGATTATGTTTTTGCAAGGCATAAATAAAAAACATAAGAATTTTTCTAAATTGAATCTAATATCATATTTAATCAATTTTAAGATCTGTATTGTTCTCTATTCCAACATCTCTGGAACAGGAATGTGTCTTACAATCAGTGGCATCTCATAGTTGAGGTTGGTCATTTTTTCAGTTGAAACTCTCAAATCAGGATGCATCTTTTTTTTTTTTTAAGGTTTTATTTATTTTTGAGAGAGAGAGACAGAGTATAAGTTGGGGAGGGGCAGAGAGAGAGGGAGACACAAAATCTGAAGCAGGCTCCAGGCTCTGAGCTGTCAGCACAGAGCCGGAAGCAGGGCTCAAACTCAAGAACCACGAGATCATGACCTGAGCCAAGGTTGGAAGCTTAACTGACTGAGCCACCCAGGCGCCTCAAATCAGGATGCATCTTAAATGGATAGCACCATCAACTTAATTAAATAAAACATTTTATACTTGATTTGAGAACTGTTCATGTTTATGCTTGCTTATTTAATAATAAGGTGTGTGTATACATGTGTGTGTGTGTACACGTGCATGTACGTGCATGTGTGTTTGAGGTCATTATAAGCTAAGGTCATTACATCCCTGGGGATGTTCCTAGTCATAACGCCACAGCCCAGAGACCACTATGACTTGGCAGCTTCTAAGCAAACTGTAGGACAAGACCATATACTAAATGTGTTACGAGAACAAATGTCACCAAAAGGAAGGATGAATGCCATGTAGGAACTCCTCTGAGTGATTTCTCTCTAAAGCTGCTCTTAAAACTTCTCACCCTCAGAGCTAAAAAGAGATCCACTTACAACAATCTACAAGTTTATATATCATCTCCAGTTCCAAAGAGCAGGGACGGGTGGCTCATGATGTGACCTACTTCCCATGTGCAAGAATTATCAAGCTAAGACTGTGGTCTTCTGCCGGTGGAAGATGGTGATTTGGAGAAAAGAGCCCTCAATCCCATATTGAATTCACTTACCTTCCTTCCACCTCCTCCAGAGATGTGTGGGTCCGGGTGGTTGAGGAACGCAAGGTGGTAGGAAGTGTGTTGGGTAGCACAGGGCTCCTTTCACTTATGCTGGTAGCCCTGGGAGCTGGGGGCACTAGACCAGGTACTGAAGAGAATAGGAGGATTGAAGTGAGCCACTAGAGTCCCAAATCTCTACATATGATCCAAGAGTAGCATCCTGGGTTACCTGACAGAGCCATCTTATAGCTGCCTTAATCCTACGCATCCTCATTAGAGGCTCTTCATACTGTAAATAAAAAGGATTTGGACTCCAATATTCAATAGCTCTGGATGGGCTAGCTGGTGCACAAAGGTCAGGAAAAGACAGCAACTCACAGGCCACCGCAGGGATCAGAGATTCAGGAGACCTGAATTCCATTCTTGTAAATGCCAGAAGCTGGACAAACTCAGGTCTGTGCTATTCCAAAGCTCAAACTCATTGTTCTCTCACGCAGCTGTACGACTCCCCGAGGGGGATCCCACCCAGAAGGACAAAACCGAGGCTAATGATCCTCTGCCACTCCAAGGACCCTGCTGTTCCAGGGCGTCATTCAGTCCAACTCACCAAGGGAGCAGGGCCGGCCATCGGGCTCGTCAGGACAGGCACACACGAAGTCAGAGGCTCTGGCAAAGCAGAGGTGGGTGCAGCCTCCATTATTCACACCACAGGCATTGGTCCCTGGAGGCAAAGCAGGTACGTGTCTGGTCTGGGCTAGAATCGGGTCTCCCAATTTGACACCTCTCTTTAAGGAGGAGCTCCATGGCTACCTCACTCCAAGGGACAGTAAGGCAGAAGGGGCATAACCACATGGGGCTGAAAAGGTCTAAGAGCTTAAAATGGGAACCAAAAGGCTCTCCTGTGGCTCTAATGTCTCAGTCTGTTAACTCAGGGACTGTTAATACAGTCGCTGGGATGATCAACCACCCCACTGATGGTAAGGAAGCAAGCAGGCTCAGGACCCAGGGGCCCACCTGTCTGCCGCTGAGGAGAAACCACAATGATATCCATGAGCCCTTCCACATTCGCCAACACCGTCTCCTTGCTCCGGCCTGAGTACTTGTCGACACGCTGGATTGACTTGGTCTGCCAGTCTGTCCAGTAGATCCACCTGTCCTGCTACTCAACAGGGAAACCCCATAAAGAGTAAATATTATTCAACAGTCTGACCTCAGGTACAGCTTCTGTGCTTTAGTATGTGTACGCCCTCTGCTGAAATGCCCTGTGTCTCTTATCCAGCATGCCAACTTCCGTGTGTCCCCCATATCGCACTGTCCAGGAAATCTCCCCCAGTCCGTATGGGATTCATTCCTCCATGCTTTTCTGTGCCTTCTACAAGTGAGTTTTGGCACTCCACGGTCATTTGTTTACATGTCTGACATGTAAGATTAAGTTCTTCAAGGACAGAAATATCTTTCATTTCTTTCTCAATTTCCAGTACTGACACTTCATCCCCAGTCAATGACTGAGTGGCTCAATGAATAAATGAGTTCTTGTACCTGGCAAATAGGAGTAACTTAGGGCCAGGGGGTCCTTCTAAGGTCGCTGCTCTTCTGGGCCCTTCACAAAGAGCCCTGGCCCAAATCCTCTGGTTACTTCTAGGGGAAGCTACCTTCTAAAAATGTTTATTTATTTAGGGGCCCCTGGGTGGCTCAGTTGGTTAAGTGTCTGACGTCAGCTCAGGTCATGATCTCACAGTTGGTGTGTTCGAGCCCCACGTCGAGCTCTGTGCTGACAGCTCAGAGCCTGGAGCCTGCTTCGGATTCTGTGTCTCCCTCTTTCTCTCTCAAAAATAAATAAACATTAAAAAAATTTATTATTTTTTTTTTTTGAGAGAGAGAGCATGAGCAGGGGAGGGGCAGAGAGAGGGAATCCCAAGCAGGCTCTGAGCTAACAGTGATGCAGAGCTCGAACCCACAAACCATGAGATCATGACCTGAGCCGATACCAAGAGTCGGTCGCTTAACTGACTGAGCCGCCCAGGTGTCCCTAGGGGAAGCTGCCTTCTAATTTAGTGATCCTGAGATTCTCAACCAGGGGTGGGGAGGGCAATGAAGGTGGTTCCCCTCCTGCTTCCAGGTATACATCAGAAACCCCAGGGGAAACTTGTAGATTGAAAAACCACATTCATTATCATCCTATAGTTTTACATTTGGAGTAGGGGGATGGGGAACTTATTGTTAAGTAGAGCCAAACTTTTATTGGCTGGTAGGATATAATATACTAATAATATAATATAATATATTATATATAATATATATAATATATTATAATATAATATACTAATAATATAATATAATAATAAGACAGATAAGTGGAAGTTTGTCAAAAAAGAACAAGGATTTTTAAATAATTGAGAATCCCTGTTGTGGCTCCAGGCTTGATAGATCTCCTCTTTCCCTTCCCTGAATTAGTTTACAGGATAAGAACTCAAAAATGATAGCCAGTGATAATTAAAAAGATTAAAAATAACACACACTGAGTGCCAGATACTGTGCTGATGCTTTGTGTATATTTCAGGAGGACACTATTAAACTCACTTATTTTACAGGTATTAGAGAGGTTCAGTATCTTATCCAAAGTCGCAGTCATTCAATGATGCAGGCAGAGCTTGAACCCATGGAGCTGGCAGATTAGAGGTACTCAGTAAGCATGTACCAACTGGCTGGCTGCCTCAAAACTCTGGCTCTTAGCCACTGCAACCTACTGCCACTAAGCCAGCTGCCTGGACTCAGATATTGGGAACACAGCACTAGGATCAACTACGGACCCTATTAAAACGCACATTCCTGGGCCCAACCCTCATGAAGTAGATTCTTTTTATGCCAAGGCCCAGGAACCTACATTTGAGAGCCACTCCTTCAAATGCTAGAACATGGAGTGGTGTTGCAGGAGTAGCAGGCACATGGTGGCAAGGCTTCAGTGTACAGGAAATACCCCTAAAATGAGCTTCCGTAGCAGGATCATTAAGTAGCAACTAGGGTTGAGGCTCCCAACTTGGAACCCCGAGGAAACACCCTCCGTCAAGGAGGTTTAGTTACCTCTCTCCTGAGCCAGTACCTGAGTGAGAGCAAAGGGGTGGGACACGTGGCTGACTAACACCTGCCGTAGCTTCCCATTGAGGTCAGAGCTCTCAATCCGGTCCAGATGGGCGTCCACCCAATAGATCCTGAGAAGGAAAAGTGAGAAGAGGGCTGCTCAAAATGCTTGCCAAGAAACCCAGTCCTTCCCCGCAAGAAGCTATCTGTTCCCTCCTGAGCTAACTAGTAGGTGCTGTGAGCAGTCATAAAGCACCCTTGATGAGAGGTCATTGCGAGTCCCAATGCTGAAGAGGGGAAGCTGGGGACTCAAATGGGGGGCCAGAGCTGTGTGGGGCGGGGTAGAAAGCCTAGTGACCTCTGAAGAGCCACCCTGCAGGCTCATCTTCAGCAACCTGATCTCCCTTTGGCTCCTTCCCAAGAATCTAAGCGGAAATTCTTATGAATACTCTTTAAGGAAGAGATCTTGGTCTATAAGGAGCTCATTGAGGTTATCCCAACTCTCCAGGTGACTTAGATTCCTTTCCCTTCTTCTGGGGGCAGAAAGAGAAACTGCCTCAAATCCCCTTTCACCCTCTTTTCCTGCCCTTTAGCATTTTTTATCTAGGCAAGGAGTTGCAAATTCCAATGAGCAAAGGGATCAGAAAAGCAACAAGCGCAAAAAATCAGCCTCTGACAAATAAGGGGTCATGGGACGTGTGGTCCAGCCAGAGGACGTGCTCTGCTGAAGACACTCAAATCAAAAACATATAAACCACACAAACAAAATCCATCTGAGGATTGAGGGCTATATTCAGCAACCTTTGCTCTAAAAATATGTTCCCTCATCCTTCTCACTGCTTTTTCCCTCCTCACCTACCAAGGAGCTTTCTATTTTTCTTTTGTTTTCACTATCTGAATCTCAACCATCTTCTCCTGTGCCCACCCAATTTCCAGAAAGCAACTGGGACAGGATTCCCACCTGCGGGTATCATAGTCCAGGGTAAGGCCATTGGGCCAACCCAGGTCTGTGTTGATGAGGACCTTCCGCTCAGAGCCGTCCAAGTTTGCCCGCTCAATCTTGGCAATGTGGCCCCAGTCTGTCCAGAAGAGGTACCTAAGGTACAACACTGCCATCATCACCAAGGCATGGGAAGATGGTACCAGAGGTTGACAGAATACAGGGGACACGCTGATACCATGAATACAGAGGCATCTTCCAAGGGACCCTTCATCAGGCCCTTCTTCCCTGGGTCTCTTTTCTGCTGGCCATAAACTTACCCCTTCCTGGGGAAAACGGCAATGGCCCGAGGCTCATCCAGGCTATTGTTGATCAGCACTTTGCGGCAGGAACCATCTAGCCTTGATGCCTCAATAGTATTTCGGCCCGTATCTGTCCAGTACAGATTCCTGGCCACCCAGTCTACTGCCAGCCCGTCGGTGGTCTTCAGGCCACGCCCGATCACTGTCTCCATGTTGCTGCCATTCAGATCTGCTCGCCTGAGGGAACAGCTCAGGGTTGGGTGGCTGACCGGATTGACCAGAAATAGACTGAGGTCCCTTTAATCCATGTTCCCATAATTGAATCCCTACTAGAGGCTCCAGAAGGGCAGAGACCACATCTCTGTAAGTACATTCCTCAGCATCTAGAACAGTAGGTACTCAAAATATTAGCAGAATTAATGAATAAAAAATTCTTGGGAGGACAGAGTATTTCCTGGTATTAACAGTGGATGTTTGGGCCCATGTCTTACAGAAGATGGGTTAGTAATTCCCTATATACCTTAGGGATAAAGATTGCTAGGTGGTAATTATAAGAAAGGCAAATTTGTCAAAACCTACCTGTACATTTTTCCATTAGCCCTACACCAGGGTGGGGGTATGTCACAAACATTTAGGGGGCTTCTCTAAACTATGTATCCCCACCTGTCCCCAGCATGAGACCCTAATACACCCCTCAGAGATAACTGCAGGGAATGCCCCTATTCTTTCATGTGAGAATCTCTGTCATGGTAAACCCCTCACACTAGTGGGAGGAATCACATTCCTCAGCTATGGTGGGGTAAAAAAAAAATGGAAGGAATAATAAAAAGTAAAATAAAACAAAAAATATTTTTAAAACCACAAAAACACAACCTTGGAAACCATCACAAGCCTTGGCATTTGGCCAGGGCTCCTGTATTATAATACAGATACATGGTTTAGTTACATGGCCTACTCATCAATGAGTTTTAGGGGATCCTTGGAGCCCCCACAGGGCCCAATGGTGAGGTAAAAGCTCCAGGTCCCCAGCCTGACATGTCCATTTTACATACTGGGCTTCTCTGCTAATCTGGAAACAAATAAGCAAACAAACAAAAACGTCAAATTTAAACTCTGTTATGAGTGATAAGCAAACAAGTCAGGATCAGAACTCACTATCCAAGCTGCCAAATCACTCAGTCTATTTAGAGGTCAACAGAGATCATAACCTCACCCCGTCAGGGATCAAACACAGATCTGTGTCCTCTGGAGGTTTCAGGGATATTCCTACCTGATAACATCCAGGAATACATCTGTGTAATAGACCTTTCCATCCACACTGTCATAGTCCAGGGAGATGACATTGTTGAGCTCAGGGACGGGGACGTGCACATCTGTGTGGTCGCTGGTGTCCAGCGAGATACGCCGGATGGAGCCGCGGCTGGAGAAGAGTAGGTAGGTCTCGGGAGAGGGATCACACGTCTTCCCATCTCCCTTCAGCTGGATGCCAGTGGGGCAGGCACAGGAGAACCCCGAGGGCCGAGGCAAGCAGAGGTGGGAGCAGCCGCCATTTCTAGAGCCGCATTTGTTAAAACCTGGTGAGGCGAGAACGTGAGCTTTGACAACCAGCCTGGAATACTGTGGGAATCTTACAAGGGCCCTAGTTGCCTGATTCTCTGCTGTTCTAAGTGACAGAATTTGGCACCCAACAGGGATGAGGTAGAAGAAGTCCTTTGAAGGTGTGACAGCATCATTATAGCACCAGCCACACCCGGAAGGAACAAAGCCTGATCCAGGAAGGGGGCTTAGGTAGCTCTTTGTCTCTGAGATTCTAAAAGGATCTCTGTGCTCTGAATGTATCTCTGTCACTGAGATACCGCCCCCCCCCCCCCCCCCCCCGCCCCGGAAAGCCAGCTCTGGCTCACAGCCCTAGGGGGTTCTCTCACCCAGTGGCTGTGCCCGGTCTACGGCCTGGATGTCCATGAGGCCTGGCAGGTTGGACCTCACCAGGATGACATTGCTGCCAGTACCCTTGTCAGCACGGTGGATGCTACGGGTCTGCCAGTCAGTCCAGTAGATATAGGAGCCAAGCAGGGTGAGGCCATATGGGTGCTGCACGGGAGATACCAGCGTGTGCCGACTGGCGCCGTTCAGGTCAGCGGCCTCAATTCGCTGTAGAGGAAGGAGAGGGTGGGGGGTGGCCGTGAGTGGACTGGGAGCCCTGAGTGGAGATCCTGAACAGTCCTCTCCTGTCTTCCCAGGCTTCCGGGAAGCAACAGGAGCAGTATCCTCACCTCAGTGTGGGCATCAGCCCAGAGCAGTTGGGAACTGGCCTTATCCACGGTCAGCCCATTGGGCCATCCTAGGTTGTTGCTGATGAGCACAGTCCGGTCTGAGCCATCCATTCCAGACCGTTCTAGCTTGGCATTCTCCCCCCAGTCTGTCCAGTACATGAACCTGGGCAAGGAAAAATACTAGCTGTTACGTCCAGAGCCCCTAAACACTGTAAGTACTGACAATATGCCAAACACTGCAAAAAGTATTTTATACAAAAGGTGGAGTTGTTGTTTATGGGGTTAGAGTTTCAGATTTGCAAGATGAAAAAGTTCTGAAGATCTGTTTCACCATAAGGTGAATCTACTATACTGAGCTATACAGTTAAAAAATGGTTAAGGGGTGCCTGGGTGGCTCAATCAGTTGAGCGTCCGACTTCAGCTCAGGTCATGATCTCACGGTTCATGGGTTCGAGCCCCACGTCGGGGCTCTGTGATGACAGCTCAGAGCCTGGAGCCTGTTCAGATTCTGTGTCTCCCTCTCTCTCTGTTCCTCCCCTGCTCTCACTTTGTCTCTCTCTCTCAAAAAAAAGATTAAAAAAATTTTTTAAATGGTTAAGATGATAAATGTTATATTGTTTTTTACCACAAGTGAAAAAAAAAAAAAGAACTTTCCATGTACTGCCTCACTTAAGTCTCATAAGAGCCATGGGGTATACACATTTTCATTATCCCCTCCATTTACAGGCGAGGAAACTGAGGATCAGAGGTTAAAGATGCATCCTGGGTTCCTGACTCCAAGGCTGGTGCTTTTTACCTCTATATCATCCTACCACCCTGAGTCACAAGGAGTGGAACAGCCCCAGGGAGGTGGGGCACACTTGCACTTCATAGCCCACTTTCACACCTGCCAGGGCCCCAGCTGAGCCAGCTCCCAACCCCTGCCCAGAACTGCAGAGCCGGCTCTCACCCCAGGCTCTCACCCCATCTCGTGGTACAGCACAATGGCCCGGGGGCTGTCAAGGTTCTGCCACACCAGCACTTTCCTCATGGACCCATCCAAGTTGCCCACTTCAATCCGGTTGGTTCCCGTGTCTGTCCAGTACACTTTCCGGCCAATGGCATCCACTGCGAGCCCATCTGTGGTTTGCAGCCCTGCAGGAAGTCAAGAGCACACACTGGCTCCTGCCTTAAAACAGATGGGCTATTTCCCCAGCTCTGTAGCCAGACACATGGTCCCCGGGCTGGGAGCAAGGCTCACCTGTGGTGATGATGTCCTCATGCTGTGAGCCTTCCAGATCAGCACGGCTGATGCTGTGCAGTGTACTGTCTGACCAGTACACCTTTCCTGGAAAGGAAAGGCTTGGCTCAGCCCGGACCTTCACCTCTCCAATGGACACCCCCAGCGGACTCATGCTCTGAGACACCAGGGCATGTCAGAGAGCCCCATACTGCTGAGCAGAGGAAACCAAGGGAAATATGGAAATATCATGGCAGTAAAAGTTCTTGGCAGAGGTGGAAAGGAAGGCCCCAAACCATGCCTTCATTACCAAAGAGAAAGTGTTGTGGAGATGGGGGCAGGGCTGTGCCAGAGGGAACAGGGAGCCTCAGGCTCTTAGCAGGAAACAGGTGGTGGGGGAGGAAGAATTGCAGTTGCAGTAGGTAAGGGACAGAGGGCAGGGCCACACAGACCTTCCTGGGGATCCACTCCAACGGCAATGGTGTTCTTCATGGTAATGTTGATAGGTACCACCACATCGGCAAAATAAGGGATGTCCAAGGAGACCATGCGTATGTCTACTCTCCTGGCGAAGATGAGGAAACTGTTCATGCCTGCCCAGGTGGGAAGAAAGAGAAGGAGGACAGTCACCCTAGTGTAGCCAGCAAGAGGATCTGAAGCAAGGCAAACTTGAGTTCATGCCTGTCCCTGTCAGTTTCTAGTTGTGTTATCCTGGGCAAGTGATTTAAATTGTTTAAGCCTCCGCTTCCTCATCTGTAGAATGGGGATAATAGCAGGGTATCTGCAGGATTAAAAGAGATCATGCACAGAAAGCACTCAGCACTAGGCCTGACACATATCATAAATGACAACTCTTTGTTAATATGTGGAACTGACTCCCTTTGAAGGAACTTTTACCATGAGGTTGGAAAAACTTCATGTTAAGTTAAAGAGCGCTCTCCCTATAACCTGGGAGGCCCGATTCACAGATCCTTTCTCATTCAAATTCCCAAGAAAGTTAGGTTTCAAATGCAGCCTGCCATGTAGCATCCTCTAGGGAGAAACGTCAACTGCTAACATCCAGGCGGCTACACCAGGCCCTGCTTCTGGGACCCTCCAGAAGGGTTGTCACATACCTTGTACGCTCACAAAAGCACCACCTCCAATGGAGGTACCATGACATTGGAGAGATCATATGTTTTAATATGTATTATACCAGCTATGGGCACATAGAACTAAAGTGACTTGTTCTAACCAAACCAGTATATTATGACAATTTTCCAACAGTGAAAGTGTCTGAGAACAGAGCATCTTTTTCTAATATGCATAGAGACACCATAAGAACCAATTAGACTCTGCCTATGATCCTGTCTACCTGGTCCCCTGGGCCGCTTCCTGGGCTTCTCCTTTTTTCTTTTTCTTTACGTTTATTTATTTTTGAGAGACGGAGAGAGACAGAGCATGAATGGGGGAGGAGCAGAGAGAAAGGGAGATACAGAATCAGAAGCAGGCTCCAGTCTCTGAGCTGTCAGCACAGAGCCTGACGCAGGGCTCAAATTCACGAGCTATGAGATCATGACCTGAGCCAAAGTTGGACATTTAACCAACTGAGCCACCCAGGCATCCCTGGACTTCTCCTTTTTTTGTAAAACTTCTTGGTCTCCCCCATGCCTCTCAGAGAACCAGGACCCACGGTTTCTCAGCCAAACTGGAGTCCCTCTACAGGGAAGGAATAGAGCCACTGCCCCTCCTAGAGAAGCTCTATCCAGGTCTGTGATGCTCAAACTCACCCGGTGAGCAGGTCTTGCCATCGGGCATCAGGTTGATGCCCGTGGGGCAGGTACAGCTGAAGCCACTTGGATTTGGGGACCGAAGACACAGATGGCTACAGCCACCATTTTCCATAGCACATGGCGTGGACACTGGGTAGGGAGAAGGAGGGGGAATCAATGGTGACGTCTATGGCAAAGGAGGACCAAGGAAAAGCCGGTGCGGGCAAGGGCCGCTCACCTGGGGGCCGCCGGCGGTGGAAGACATGGATGTCCATAAGGTTCTCCAAGTTCTCCTGCAGGGTCTCCCGGTCCAGTCCTGTCAGCCGGTCGGCACTCTGTATACTCTTGGTCTGCCAGTCAGTCCAATAGATGCGCTCTCCATACAGGGTCAGCCCAAAGGGGTGGGGGAGCTGGCTTCCAATCAGCACCTGCCAGGGCCCCCGCACTTGTGTCATCCCCCATCCAGGCCAATAGCACAGAACAGTGGTCAAGAGCTCAGGTTGTGGAGTCAGGTTCTTCTACTATCATCTGCTATGTGACCTTGAGCAAGAGCTGGTTATAAAATCTCTCTGACCTTTGGTTTGCCACTCTAGGATATGACCATGACAGTGCCTGGCTCTAAGGGTTGTGTGATGATTGTAAAAGACCACGTATGATTTACATAATGTCAAAATATCTCTGCACGAGTTACTTATTAATTACAAAAGGAAAAACAGCAACTTCACAGTGGACACCACCGGAACCACGCAAAGTTAGTACCACAATAATGGGACAAGCAGACATCTGTGCCTGCTGATGAGACACACTGAGAACTCAGGACACGACTTTATTTAATGTAGTATTCCTGCCCCAAATACATAATCTGAATCTAATTACAAGGAGACATCAGACAAATTGAGGGACATTTTACAAAATAACTGGCATTTACTCTTTAAAAATACAAAGATCAAGACAGGCCTAGAAGGGACTTATTTCCTTGACTGGATGGGTTAAATAATTATGAGGAAGTGTTCCAGATTACAGGTTAAAGATACATGATTACTAAACACAGTTGTGATCTGGGATTGCATCCTGGCCTAACAAAGAAAAAAGGGGGGAAAAAAGCTATTAAAGGACATTACTGGGGCAATTGGTAGTGAAATTGAATATGGACCGTGAATTAGACAGTAATATGGTATCAATGTTAAATTTCCTGATTTTGATCACTGCACCATGGTTACTAAAGACAATGTTCTTGTTCTTAGGAAATTGAAGTATTTTGGGGTCAAGGGCAGGACGTCTCCAATTTAATCTCTGATGGTTCAGAAAAATAATAATATGCATGTGTGTGTGTATAGACAGAAAGAGAATGGATCAACAATTTGACTATCCTTACAACTTTTCTGTAAGTTTGAAATTATACCAATAAACAATAACAAAAAGAAAGAGACCGATCACGGGTCTAGGATGCAATTGTTGATTAAATCGTGTTAGCTGTGATGGTTATACCATCTGTACACTTATACCCCCAGCCCACCATCTACACAAATTCCTAGTTTCCCTTCGTCATCATGCAATAATCCCCCATCCATCCCGCCTCTGCTCTGGAAGGCAGTCACAGCTTCAAAGGAACAGCACATGCCTTAACGCTGGTCCCATTGCCCCTGGGTCCTCCCAGCTGCCAGCCAGGGAAAGCTGTCCTAGAGGTTGTCGGGGTTGTGAGGGGATGCCTTACCGCCACCCTTACCTTCCTCTTGCTGCCATCCAGACCAGCAAATTCAATGGTCTTCATGCCGGCATCTGCCCAGTAAAGCCGCTGGGACCCGTAGTCAATGGCTAATCCATTAGGCCAGGTCAGATTGGAAGAGATGATGACCTGGCGGCCCGAGGCATCCATGCCAGCTCGTTCAATCTTGGGGCTTGCACCCCAGTCAGTCCAATACATGTACCTGGGCACAGGCAAGGAAGGTCTTACTAGCCTTCTAGTTAACAACACCCAGTGGGGATTCAGGGTGCCTAGGGTTTCAGGGTTTCAGTGTTTCTGCTTGCGATAGCTGCCCCAGCCTCCTGCCTCAGCTCCCAGCCACATCCTGGGCTCAGAGTTGTCTCTGAAAGTCTCTTATCTTCTATCACTATTGAAAGGGTCCCTGGGGTTTTAATAAAGGCAGAGCCTAAAGGCTCAAGGAGTGTTTAGCAAATAAGGTCTATGTGGGAATAAAGAAAGAAGGCAAGTAAGAATGGGGTATAAACAACCTTTCCTTGATTGGATGGGTTAAATAGTTATGATATGTAAATTTAGCAGAATTCTATATAACCATTAAGAACAAAGGGCATCTGGGAGGTTCAGTCAGTGAAGCATCCAACTCTTTTGATTTCAGCTCAGGTCACGGCCTCACAGTTCATGGGATGGAGCCCCACATTGGGGTAACAGCATGGAGCCTGCTTGGGATTCTCTCTCTCCCTCTCTCTCTCTGCCCCCTCCCCTGCTCATGCACATGCATGCTCTCTTTAAATAAATAAATAAATAAATAAATAAATAAACAAACAAACAAACAAACAAACTTTGAAAAAAGACAGAACAAGATAACTCTATATTATCAAATGGAAAGATAGTCAAGATTTATAACTAAGTGAAAAAAGACAAGTTACAAAACGGTATGCCATTGCTGTAGATCCAAAATCACCACCACCACCACAAAATGTATATATGCACATAAAAGAAAATCTGGAAAAATACCCTTAACTGTTAACTGTTAGCAATGGTTACTGCTGGAAAGTGAGATTATAGGCAATCTTCACTTCCTACAGATTTATTTACTTATTTGTTTTATTTATTTACAATGAGTTACTTTTGTAAGCAGACCAAAAAAAAAGAGAGAGAGAAATTTTAATTTTTTAATGTTTATTTATTTGAGAGAGAGAGAGAAAGACAGACAGACAGACAGACAGACAGACAGCGTGAGCAGGGGAGGGGCAGAGAGAGAGGGAGACGTAGAACCTGAAGCAGGCTCCAGGCTCTGAGCTGTCAGCACAGAGCCCAACGCGAGGCTCGAACCCACAAACTGCAAGATCATGACCCAAGCCCAAATCGGACACTTAACTGACTGAGCCACCCAGGCGTTCCGAGAGGAAAAAATGTAAAAGGTTTCCTTGTCCACCGGGGAGAAAGAGTTGTCACTGCCTTCTGTGGTTTCTGTAGCTGCCCTTGCTGCCTTGGTGTGCCCATAATATCTGGCTGCTCTTGCTAACCTCCAGACTCCTCTCTAGTGCTCCTGGCTGTGGGACAGGTGGAGCTCGTCCCAAAGGAACAGGTGCTCACCCGCCCATGGGTTCCACCACGATATCCCGGGGACGATCAAGGTTCTCCCAGATGAGAACTGTCCTCATGCTGCCATCTGTGTTGGCCACTTCAATCCGGTCTGTACCTACCAAGAAATCGGGGGCAAAGATATTAACTCTATGCTTCGTCGTTCACCCGACTACCTTCCACTCCCAGCACAGAGCCTGGCACGCAGTAAACACTCAAGAAATATTTTATGATAGATGAGCAACGGATGTTTAGTGAACTGAATTTGGAGAAGATGCTGCTCCGGGTCCAAGAACCACACTTGGAGGTGCTCTGGTATAAGGCATCCCTCTTACCTCCCACACTCACTCACCTGGCTCATCGAAAATACCTGTTTTATTAAGACAGTAATAGAACGAAAACCACAGGGCATAGTTTCCTTATCTGAAATGCCTCAAAACATTCTTGAGCACCAGCTACACAGCGGCAGGAGCTGCCATTTGACTGGCAAATGCCAAATCCTCAGCTATGAGCATCTAGTTTCAGCTCTGCAGCAGCCCCACCACTTCTGACCTACCAAGAACTTCAGGCCAAGACAAGTGGTCTAGGAGGGGCACTGGGCCCCTTGTACCTGAGACTAGAATTTTAATAAGAGGAATCCCACACAGCCAGGCCATGGCTGCCCTGTACATACCTGCATCTGTCCAGTATAGCTTGTTGGTGACCCAATCAATGGCCAGGCCTGCTGGGCTCTCCAAACTGGTATCTACCACCACCTGGACAGGAAGCAAAGCTGTATCACCAAACTTTTTTCAAGCAAAGCTGAGGACTTGTACCTCAGCTCTGGGACCCAACTGTACCAATTCTCAAGGTTGGCAAAGGTATGGGAAGCCTTTACCCAGGACAGGGTGGATTCCACCCCTCAATCTCTGCCCTCCCCAAGGGCCTGTGCCCTCGATGGGCCCTACCTCCTGTCCTGTTCCATCCCACTTGGCCCTGCTGATGGTGTCAGTGCTGACATCTGTCCAGTACACGTGGTCATCCCGGGAGTCCCAGTCAAGGGCCACAGCACTGCGCACGTCAGCCAGTGGGATGACATCGTCGGACAGGTCCTCTGTGTCGAAGCTGATCCGACGGATGTCCATCCTTCGGGCAAAAAGCAGGAACTTGTCAAGACCTGATCAAAGGCCGAAAGGGGTCTTCTTTTAATGCTCTAAATCCAGTAACAGTGACAGACACAGACGCTCACCTGTGTGACATCTGGTTCAATCACACTTCCTGGGATCTGGTGCCCTTTGTCCCCTACTCTTCACACCTCAGGTCCCCTTTGAGCCCTTGGCAGCCCATGCTGACAGACTCAGACTTTAGGATCAATGGCCTAGGAAGCAGACTCTCGCCAGAGCCCAGAAGCGCATCCTGTTTAAGCATCTGTCAGCTTCCATCTCCTTTTCTCTCCTCTTTGCTCAGCTTCTTCCGGTGCACTGGCTAGATCACCATCAGCCCCCAGCCGACCTCATGGACTTCTGTTTCTGCTTCGGGCCGCTGCTGCTCCACTCCATCTCCTAGATCCTCTCTCTTGCTCTTCCCTTCACCAACTTTAGCCAACAATGACTTCCTGCCTTGCCTCCTCTATTCTCATAGCAACTCTTTGTGATTTATGTCATTCTTAATCTCATTTTCTAGATGAGCCACCTTGAGGGTACCAGACGTCAAGTAACTTGCCTAGCTTCCTCTCGCTAGAAAGCACCAGGGCTGGGACTTGAACTCAGGTTAACTCCAGAGAAGGAGCTCTGGACACTCCCCTACACAGCTTCTTCCTGGCTGGCTCTGTTCTGTCCCTTGCTCCATTCTGGTCTGAGTATTTCCCACTATGCATTTCTGCCTGGAAAGGCACTTCCTGTCTAACTTCACCAAGTGTTTTCTTTTAAGCTCTGGGAAACCCTTAAGGGGGAGCTCCTGGGGAAACCTCATGCGCCTCTCAGAGACAATATGGAAAAAGCTGGGCACTTAGAAGAATTGAAGGAAAGTAGGTTCTCAGTCAACGAGTGTTGAACAAATAGTCCTTGTTACTCTGCATAGTTTCCCTGATCTCACTTTCTGGAAATGACCCAGACCCCAAGAGAAATTTGATTTTAATCAGGAATAAGAGGGTCAGTGGGTGCACAGCAGTAAATAAGAGCAGCTGCTGACATACGAGGAACTACCCTCAGCCCCTTGGTAGTCATGTCATGCCCGGATCACTCCTCTCTGGACTATTCTTAGGAAAAGTCACCTGTGACTCTGAGCTAGACAGGGCTACCGTTTCAAAGCAATGACCCTGCAGCAGTTCAGTGGAAGCCAAAATAGTTCAGGGAGTGACTAGGGTGTCCCATTATCTTTCACTCATTAAACACATATTTATCCAGCATCTACATATGCAGAGTTATCACCAGAGGTCCTAATCTCGGCTCTGTGGTTTAGGGGCTGGAAGTAAGTCTTTAACAGGGTGAGGCTAAAGGTTAAAAAAAAATAGAAACCCCTGCTTTCTAGAAGGGCCTGGAACCTTCTTGCGACCTATAGATAAAGCATCCTACCTGGTGGAATGATACACGAGCCTGGTTGCAGGCATTCATACTTGACTGGGTAGTACCACTGAGCCTCCAGGCCTTGGCTTTGATATAAGAGCTATCAGCCTCTTAAGTTCTTCCTCTCCAGGGGCTACTAAGGAGCCTGGCTCTTCCCCATGACAGGAAATCCCTTGGACTCCTATCTCTTGTTCCTTCCGCCCACCGTCACAAGGCACATCCATCGAGGCAGGTGTCCCAGACCCACTTACTCTGGGCACAGGCGTGGCTGCTGATCTTGCGGAAGCCAGTGGGACAGGCACAAGTATAGTTCTGGCCACTGGGCAGACACAGATGAGTGCAGCCTCCATTGTTGTCCCCACAGCGGTTTTTCCCTGTTCAAAGAGCCCAGAGCAAAAGGGTCAGGAAAGACCAAAGGTTGCAGAGTCCATCCCAAGGCTAGTGGGTAGGGGTTTAGCTAGGGTGTGAGCTCTCTGGAGGGAGAAACTATGTCTTATTTTTTATAGCTGCCCCAGCTGCAAGCACAGTGAATACCTGACATAGGAGATATCCTATAAATGTTTGCATGAATTAAATGACAGTGAAGCAGATTTTCAGGAGTATCGATGTTGTACCCTAAATGTCCAGCAGAGGGAGAAATTAGCCCATATCAATGCCAACCTCAAATTTCCCTGCCAGAAACCATGGCAACTGTGTGACAGGTGCAGGGAAGGTTCTCAGAGGCACCAGAGGTTTACCAGGTGGGTAGTTTTTTACCTGCAGGCTGACGCTGGGGGTGCAAGGTGTGGATGTCCATGGGGAAATGGAGTTTGTTGCGAATAATCTCCTGGTTCTTCCCAGTAAACTTGTTAGCACTGTTGATGCTCTTGGTGTGCCAGTCTGTCCAGTACAGGCTGTCTTCAAACACGGTGATGGCAAAGGGGTGGGGGAGGCCTGGGGAAAGTCCAGAAGGACTTCAGTCCAGACATATCCTGCCATGGGCTCTGGGCCCAGGCCTGGCAACTGCACAAATCTCACCCTCTGCCAAGGCTTCTAGGGGCTGGGACTGGGGAAGGAGGATGAGAGATGGAGGAGAGTGCAGAAAGGGCCTCACCCTGGCTAATGACAGCCTTGCGATGACTCCCGTCCAGATTGGCCCTCTCAATGACATGGTGCTTAGCATCCACCCAGTACATACGATGCCCGGCATAGTCAATGGTGAGGCCATTGGGCCAGAAGAGATGAGTGTCGGCAATGATGCGGCGTCCAGAGCCATCCATGCTGGAGGCCTCGATGCGGGGGGTGTTGCCCCAGTCTGTCCAGTAAATGGTCCTAGGAAGAGGGAAAGGACATTGAGAGACAGGCGGCAGAAGGCATGTAGTAACAAGGATAGCAATCAGACTGAGGTCTTTTATCCATTTAACCCAGGAGACCCCAACTGGTAGGTGACACGTTCTGTTTAGTCCACAGGGTGTTTTTTCAATGTTTGAATTTAAATGTCTCTAGCAGGGCATTTATTCAGTTAACCTTTTTTTTTTTTTTTTTTTTTTTTTTTGTAGTACCTGCAGGGCTCTATCTTAGGGAGTAGGAGTATAGCAATGAACAAAAGAGTCAAAAATCCCAACCCTGGTGGAATTAACAATATATTATATTATTAGTTAGGACAGATACTTTTTTCTTTTTCACAATCTCTATCCCTGCCTTTTGTATTTTACACACACACACACCCTCACATACATACACTCACACTCACACAGGGTTTTTAAAACAGCTGACTTAGAGGACACGGCCCTCAATTGACTACATTGAATTTTTATAAACCAGAAGAACGTCCATTTAAGGAGACTTTTTTTTCTAATAATAAAAATTACCATTAATTTTTATAACTCAGCTCAATCCTATGAACTAATAATAAAAATCCTAAAACCTACCACTATCTAAGTATATTATGCCATTTAAAATGCATCTTATTTGGGGCGCCTGGGTGGCTAAATCTGTTAGGCGTCCAACTTCGGCTCAGGTCATGATCTCATAGTTGGTGAGTTCAAGCCCCGTGTTAGGCTCTGTGCTGACAGCTCAGAGCCTGGAGCCTGCTTCGGATTCTGTGTCTCCCTGTCTCTCTGCCCCTCCCCTGCTCGTGCTCTGTCTCTGTCTCTGTCTCTCATAAATAAACATTTAAAAAAAATTAAAATGCATCTCATTTGGGGGGTGAAATGGGTGAAGGAGGTCAAAAGGTATAAACTTCTAGTTATATAATAAGTAAGTCATGGGGATGTAATGTACAGGATGGTGACTATGGTTAATAATACAATATTGTATTATTATTGAAAGTTGCTGAGAGTAGATCTTAAATGTTCTCATCACAAGAAAAAATTGTTGTAACCATTATATGTTGACAGATGTTAACTAGATTTACTGTGGTGATTATTCTGCAATATACACAAATCATTATGTTGTACATCTGAAACTAACATAAAGTTATACGTCAATTATACCTCAATCTTTAAAAATGAGTCATTTAATCTTCGTACAGCTATAAGGTACACGTGGGTTTTTTTTTAAAGATTTTACTTATTTACTTTTTAAAGTAATCTCTACACCCAACATGGGGCTCGAACCTACAACCCCAAGATCAAGGTCACATGCTCAACCGACTGAGCCAGCCAGGTGTCCAGGCATGGTTTTGTTTTTTTTTTTTTTTTAATTTTTTCACTGTTTATTCATTTCTTTTTTTTTAATTTTTTTGATGTTTTTATTGATTTTTGAGAGAGAGAAAGCACAAGCTTGAGAGGGGCAGAGAGAGAGGGAGACAGGAACCAAAGCAGGCTCCACGCTGACAGCAGGGAGCCCAATGCGGGGCTCAAACTCACTAGTGCTGAGATCATGACCTGAGCTGAAGTCAGACGCTTAGCTGACTGAACCACCAAGGTGCCCCAAATGTTTATTCATTTCTTTCTTTTTTTTTTTAATATTTATTTTTGAGAGAGAGAGAGAGAGAGAGAGAGAGAGAGAGAGAGAGAGACAAAGCATGAGTCGGGAAGGGGCAGAGAGAGAGGGAGACACAGAATCTGAAGCAGGCTCCAGGCTCCCAGCTGTCAGCACAGAGCCCAATGCGGGACTCAAACTCATGAACTGTGAAATCATGACCTGGGCTGATGTCGGATGCTTAACCGACTGAGCCACCCAGGCAAACCCCAGCACGCCGCCACCCCCCCCGCCCCCACCAGGTATGTTTTTTACTTACCAATTATAAGTGAGTAAATGGAGGCAGATATAGACTGACCCAAGACCACACAGCCAATTACTACAGAACCAGGACTCAAATCCAGGTGTGTCTGGGTACAGAGCCCAGGCTGTTAACACCACACTGTGAAGAGGCTCCCCAGCAGTTTGGCCCAGGTGGCCTGGGAACTGTCTCTAGGGGGTGCAAGAGGGATATGGGAGCTTGAGACACAACTCACTCACCCCTCCATGGGGTGCAAGGCAATAGCCCGGGGCTTCTCAAGGTTTTGCCACAGCAGCACCTTCCGATGGGCTCCGTCCAGGTTCGCCACCTCAATCCTTGATGTTCCTGAGTCGGTCCAGTAGAGTTTGTCATGGACCCAATCCACAGCCAGGCCCCCTGATGGAAAGAGGCAGTAGGAAGGGTCAGGGATTCAGCCAGGGCTCCTCTGTGCCACAATAACAAGTGCAAAATCTTGCACCGGGTTTTGGTTAGGTGGTGTTCTAGCCACGTGACATATACTAACTTACATAATCATCACAACAACTCTATGAGCTAGATACTGAAATCCCCATGGAGATGAAGAAATCAAGGTACAGAGAAGTCAAGTAGCTGTCCAAGGTCAGGCATTTCCTCCCCTCAGCCAACCATATTCCACATCCTGAATCCTGGCTCCCTGACCCACACCCACCACACTGGCTCCAGAATTTGCAAACTGTGGCTTAAGGTTTTGCAGAGGCACTCGAGACGTGCCATAAGCATTTGAGTCAAGTGCGCACGGTACCGAATTCTAATCCACTTCACTGGCTTGTAGAATGGCCTGAGATTACTGAGTGAGTTCTTGTTTCTTTCTTTCTTTCTTTTTTTAATCTGTAAACATTTGGATGTATCTATGTGAGTCAAGCAGAATGTTCTTTTTTTTTTTTTCAACGTTTATTTATTTTTGGGACAGAGAGAGACAGAGCATGAACGGGGGAGGGGCAAAGAGAGAGGGAGACACAGAATCGGAAACAGGCTCCAGGCTCCGAGCCATCAGCCCAGAGCCCGACGCGGGGCTCGAACTCACGGACCGCGAGATCGTGACCTGGCTGAAGTCGGACGCTTAACCGACTGTGCCACCCAGGCGCCCCAGAATATTCTTAATAGTAAGCAATCAAAACAAAATTCTGAATTAAAACAAATGCTAAGACTGAGAGCAAATTGTAACTGTTGTTCATAAATCTCTGATTTCAAATTATTACATTCATCAAAACGTCTCAATAATGAGCAAATGTTATAAACCTGAACCCATAAAATTAATGTATACTAACAAATGTTTTCAATGTTTTCTTTTTTTTTCTTTTTTAAGTTTATTTATTTCTTTTGAGAAAGAGAGAGAGAGAATGGGAGAAAGAGAATCCCAACGAGGCTCCGAGCTGTCAGCACATAGCCCAACGCAGGCCTCGAACCCACAAACTGCGAGATCATGACCTGAGCCGACAACAAGAGTCAGACACTTAACCAACCGAGCCACCCAGGCGCCTCCTAAAAAATGTTTTCTATACTAGAATTCCATCCAAGAGTTCACTGGAAGAAAGAGATGTTCTGCTGCCCAAAGTTTACAAGCCATCATCCTGTTCCTTCCCCGGTTACTTTGCACATGGTGTGGCCCTGCCCTTCCCCACAGGGCCTCATTCCCTACCTGGGCTCTCGAGCCCTGTAGACACAACCTCCTCCACGTTGCTGCCGTTGAGGTTGGCACGGAGGATCCGGTCCAGGGTGACGTCTGACCAGAAGACAAGCTCGCGTCGGTGGTGGAAATCAAGGGCAATGGCATTCTCCAGGTTGTTGAGCAGCAATGTGTACTCGGAGCGGTGCGGCAGCACCTGCCGGATGTCGATGCGATTGGCGAACAGCAGCACAGGCTCCGGCCCTGGGACGTGGCATAGAAATGGGGCCACCACTGGGCTCCAGAGCTGCTCCTGACACCCCTCTTCATGCATCCCCAGCTCCTCAGCTGATGAGTGGGGCCCCTTGCCCATGTCCAGAACTGTTGGCATCTGTACTAGAAGAGTAGGAGCCTCCAGAGCATACTCCCCTCCCCGCCCCTCCCCAGCAGTTTTTCTTGGGGCTCAGAATGCAATTCACAGCTCCGTTTTACTCAGATGAAAAATCTCTCTACCTCTCAGCAAATGCCCAAGTACTGGAACACCGGGATGTCTCTATGCTCAGCCCTCTGCCCACCTAGCCGAACGCCAACACCCCTTACCCAGAGCCTTGCAGCTGCGCCGGTCGGGCCGGAGCTCGTAGCCTGCTTCACACCAGCACTGGAAGGCCCCTTCGCTGTTGGTGCAGCCCTGGCTGCAATACCCCTCCTCCGCACATTCATTCACATCTGGGAGGACCGAGCAGGGTCAGGAGATCTCCGTTCTGCCATCCTCCCCCCACCCCCAACAACCCCCCAGGCTGACTAGTTGCTTCCCGGCCCACATACCCATCTACTTTCCAGGCCTAGTGGGAAGGCTATATAACAAGTGGTTAAGGGCTTTAAGGGCATGGAGACCCGGGCTAGAATCCCAACTCTGCTATCACCGGCCCTGTGGCCATCAGTGAGTTACTTAACCTCTCTGAGCTTCAGTTTCCCCAGCTGGGAAACAGAAGGGACAGTCCCCACCTCCTAGGGTGATGATGAAGCGAGGTTACGTCCGTCAGATGTTTGACCCAGAGGAAACATAGCTGCCCATTGCTGCCCCTGCCCAGGATCCTGCCCCTGATCCAAACCAGGCCCCAGCTCACCCTGGCACATGTGCCCATCCTCGGTAAGCCGGTAGCCTGTGTGGCAGGTACACTGCACTGCCCCCCGCACCATCTGGCACTTCTGGGCGCAGCCACCGTTGTTAACGTTGCAGTTCTCCTCACCCGTCCGGGGCCCTGTGCCAGCCAAGCCAGAGATGGGAGTTGAGCCCAGAATCCTCCCCCAGACAGCCAACTTGGCATTCCACCTGGACCACGAAGAACAGCTCCCGAGGCTGCAAGAATCCCTAGGGAGGATTCTCTTTGAACCACATGGGTGGGGTTCAGCCACACACCAGGGGCCAGGCCCGCCCACCGAGGACACTCACGGCAGTTCTGCTGTGGGCCTTCGTCACTGTTGTCACCACAGTCGTTGACCCCATTGCACAGCTTTCTCTGCCCGATGCAGCGCCCGTTCCAGCACAGGAACTGGTCTGAGGCACACTGGGGGCTTCCTGGAGAGGGAGGGAGAGCCGGCAGGGAGGGAGTGAGAGGTAGGTCACAGCAGGGCAGGGCTTGGGTCAACAAAAGGATGGGAGCCTGTCATTTTCCAGGGTGAGCTGGAGACAGAGGAGACTCAAGGTGGGAGGGTCGGGGTCCAAGGCAGGAAACAGCTCAGACAGGGCTGGCTGAATGTCTACATTCGTTCTCTCCCCCCAGGATGCCACGGTGGGATGTTGAGGACGTGGGACAGATTGAGAGAGTGTGTCTGTGTGTCCAGCACCCAGTGTGGCTAGGGTGGTGGGGGATGTCAGCTACGGAGAATGGTCCCTGCTCACTAGGGCCAGAGCAACAGGCCATGTATGAGCTAGAACGTGAGAGGCTGCTGCTACTGTGGTCCAGGCTGCAGAAGGTACACCGGGATTTGACACCAGTAACGAGAAGGGCGGGCAAAATCAGGCCACAGGCAAGATCAGACTAAAGCATCACTGTAGCCTGATGGCAGCAGCGACATCCTCTTTCCACCCCTGTTCTCCAATCCCATCACGGGTTTAAGGGCCTGGGGGTACCCCTGGGGCGCTCCACCTGTGTTCTCACAGTCCTCTTCATCACTGTTGTCTGCACAGTCATCCTCCCCATCACAGCGCCAGGACAGGCGGACGCAGCGACCTGACCGACAGCGGAACTGTTCCGCGGTACACATGGAGGTGGCTGGGCAGAGCAAAGGCCTCATGAAAGGCTGACCCCATTTTGGCCCGAAGCTCCACCCGGCCACCCCAAAATGCATTTTGTGGCAGCATCCACACCAGTCTTCTTGTCATGGTTGTTCTGAATGGCATCTCTGTGCAAGTCAGAAAAAGGCAACCTTTCCTCAAGATGCCTCACCACTGTCTGCTAGAAAACTGCCACGATGAATATATAAATCTATATAATTATAGAATAGGTAAGTTTCCCACGTGACTGGCATCGCTTTGGACATAGCGCCTCTGTGCCGTGCCCAACCCACACCACTGTACAGGACAATCCTGTCCAATCTGTCTTTATCAATGGTGGCCATTTTGGCTCCACAAGCCCTTTCCCTACTTCCAGACCAGACCTTGGACACTGGCCCCACTCACTGCAGTTGCGTTCATCAGACTGGTCGTCACAGTCGGCGTCGCCATCACAGCGCCAGCCCGCGTTGATGCACAGGCCACTGTCACACATGAACTCCCCAGAGCGGCAGGGCTGGTGGGAGGCTGGGGAAACAGGACAGACTTCTGTCTCTAGCCTGTCCATGAACACAGTGTCCATAGCAGAGCAGAAAGCCGGGCCCCAGCACCCAGCTCCTCCCTCTCTGCCCGACAGGGACCAGGGAATCCAGAAACTCCTCCCTTGAGCTCCGGCCCCAGCTGATACCTATGCCTTACCACCCCAGGAGTTCCTTGGGGCCTGGCCTCCCCCTCCCTCCCAGCTCCGCCCCGCTGGCCGGAGCACTCACAGCAGTCGGCCTCGTCAGACCAGTCCCCACAGTCATCATCACCATCACAGTGGTAGATATCGAGGATGCAGCGGCCGTAAGCACACTGGAACTCCTCCAGGTTGCAGGGAGGCGCTGGCACTGCTGAGGCTGGAAGGCAGGCGTGGGGGACAGGGAGGGGCGCATGCTCAGGCCCAGAGAGAGCTGAGAGGCCCGGACTCCTCCAAGAAGGCGGAAGACGTTCAGGCAAGGGAAGCCGGTTTCACATGGGACAGCCCTGTGAGACTTCCGTATGCTGCTGGAGCCATGGGGACCCTCCCTCTGCACCTGAGGAATCTGCTCCCACCCTAGCTCAGCCTCGGAGGAACAGTTTCGTAAGAGCCTGCCCTCCTGGCCCACTGCACGTGCACCCCTCTGCCCACGGGATGCTGCCTCCTGCCCCGGCCTGAGTTCTGGGGCCACTCACGACAGCTCTCCTCGTCAGAGCCATCTTTGCAGTCGGTGTCACCATCGCAGTACCAGTGCTCAGCGATGCAGCTTCCGTCACTGCAGCGGAATTCCTTGTCAGAGCACTTGCGCATGTCTGGGGGACGCAATGGGACAGCGATCCTGCGGGAGCCCGACAGGACAGGCCGCCCTCCTAAGATCCTCCCCGACTCCCACCCACATTGCCCCTGTGGGTCTGACCCCATCCCTGGAAGACACCACAGATTTGGTGCAGACCGTCTGGGGAAAGCCGCAGCCCTGGAGACATGGGGCCTTGGGTTCCTGTTCCCCTCGTGGTGGTTCGCAGTGTGTGGGGGGAGGGTCTGGACTGTTGTGCCCCTCCCACCTTCTTCCAGCTGCTCCAGACGTCTGGGCAGTTCAAGGTGTGGCAGTGTTAAAGCCACTGCTGCCCTTCAAACCCCCCTCCTCCCGCCCCCGCCATGGCCAGACCACCAGCAGCCATCCTGCCCACCTCCCTGGAGCTCCACTCACCACACTGCTCATCACTGTTATCCCCACAGTCATTGTCACCATCACAGTGCCACAGGCTCCGGATGCAGTAGCCGTTCTGGCAGGGGAACTCGTCCTCCTCACACTCCCGGGGGGCTGTGGGGTACAGAGCAGTCAGGCTGCTGCAGACAGCGGGGGCCAGGGGCCCAACAGAAAGCCCCACGGACCAGAGCAGTCACTTCTACACCACCCAGAGGGATCTGAAGCAGGTGGCAGTTTCTCAGGCTCATCTAACCAAGACGGAAGGTGAAAGGAGGGGCAAAGAGCAAAGACCCAGGAAGTGATGTGGGCCTGGGGCATCATTTTCTGATTGAAAATCCCTTCCCAACAGAGCCTGACGGGGCCCGCCTGGTGCCCATCACCAGCACTCACGACAGTCCTGCTCATCTGAGTCGTCTTCACAGTCGTTGTCCCCATCACACACCCAGGAGCGGCGGATGCACTTGCCATTGTCACAGTGAAAATCAAGAGGGGAACAGGTGGGCAGCACTGAGTCCCAGGAAGAGAAGGGAACAGGGAATCTGTCTGAGGCAGGCTCCACTGGGCCGGAAAGCCTTTGCCAACACCCCTTATCCCACATCTCCCCGTGTGAGCCACAGTCCTTCCTCACAGACTCCCATGCCTGATGGAGGAGCTAGGCAGAAACCACAGCTAAGAAGCCAGAGCATTAGCAGGGAACAGCGGCGAGGCATTCACAGGGCAGGGCAGGCCAAGGAACTCAAAACCACTAAGAGAAACATGAGCAAGAAAAAAGAAGTGTATTTTTTTTTCCTCTTGTTAAATGATGATTAACACAGCTGGGCTCAATTTCCAGTTCTAGAACTCATCACTTACCACGCCGAGCAAGTCAGTTACCCTCTCTGAGCCACAGGTTGTCTGACTGTACGATGGGGGTAATTATACTTGGCTCACAGAGGTCTTTTGAGATAATGCACATGACAGTGCTACATGAAAGGTGAGCCATGTATCATCACAATTAGCTGAACTGGTTAGGGTTAAGGTCCAGGTTGTAGCTTCAATCTTATTAGACTAATTAGCCACCTTCAGACACAGGTGCTACAGCTTGCATCCCTAAACCCAGACAGCTGGCTCAGCAATGATATTTCTATAGATCTGAGGCAGGAGGCCCTAGCCTGTTGCGCCTATATTACTTACTACACTAGGGGAAAGGAAGGTTTAAAGAGAATATAATATTTCCTAAAACTTATATTATTAAAAAAAGATATGATTATACAGAATACTAACATAAGAAACACAGAAATAATCTGCATCCACGTATAGTATGCACATTAAAAATGCACAAAAATACACAAACATATATTCACGTAAATACAGAGATCCATTTAAAGAGACTGCCTATAGTTTCAAGGGTGTTTTATTCCATACTTGTCACAAAGTTTGTTTTATTGGACATATATGCATGGAAATACAAGAGGACTGGAGCCCTATATATTGTGAAGAAACCACCCATCTGTCAATATCCGTCACCCTCACAAGAGTCCAACGCTCTGCATCTGATACAGCAGGTGTACAGAACATTCATCAGACCCTCATCCCGAGGTCCCTCCCCTCTTCTACTACTTCCCACCACTCCCTGGCTGGGATGGGAAGTGCTTACTACATCCGTCCTCATCGCTGTGGTCCCCACAGTCGTTGTCTCCATCACACTGCCACTGGGCGGGGATGCAGGTACACTCGCCGAGGGCACTCACCGCACATGTGAAGTGGCTCCGACCACAAGCACACTCGGGGCTGCTGGCTAGCCCTGTGCAGAGGGGAGAGGAACCAATGAGGGCTCAGCTCCTGCCTAGCCACAGCCCATTCTAGAGAGTAGAGGAGCCCCATCTCGGGGCACTGTTACCAAGAGAGCCACGGGATACCACAGGGAGATGCAGACCATGCAATCATGCCTTCCCCCTCCTCCAAGACACTAATGGTCAAGAAGACAACCTGTGACCCTAGGTTCATAACAAGTCCAGTACCCTCTCTATGACAGGGCTTTTTGCCCAGTACCCCCAAGAGACAAGAGATGAATGATGCCACTCAGGGAGTTGGTGCCTTTGGGGAAAAGGAGCAGGGGAAAGAAAGGGTGATGCTGTGAGACCTTGAGACCCTTGCCTCCAAAGCTAGGTTCAGATATGGACGCTTTTGCATCTGGCCAGGACCAGGCCCTTGGCTGTCAGCCAGGCAGGGCAAGAAATAGTGGAATTAAAATGCCAGAGCCCCTTTTGGAGTAGGGAACCCACACAGGGGAACAGGAAGCAACACAGGCTGTTGTAAGTCTCCAGGTCAGAACTCACCTTTAAGGAGGGTGACCAGAAGAAGTGGGGCTCCAGGGGGAGGGGAGCAGTCAGAGCCTTCCCATCTGTGGGACAGGCTACAGCCTAGAGGAAGGATGGCAGAAGCAGCCCCTCCCCCATCCTCAGCAGCACGCAGCTGGCCTTCCCTATTGAGCATCGAGCTATCTGCCTGGCCAAGTCCCATGACCGGCTGCTGTGCCCCCTCCCCAGCGTGCCCAGCAGGATGCCCTGGGATGGCGTGTGAATGGCTCAGTGCCCCTGCTCCAGCCTCAGCTGGAACAAAGGGTTCTGCCAGGGTCACTCTTCCCCCCTCCCCACATTCATCTAACCCGCTGGGCTGCTGCAGCTGGGAAAGAAGGGGGCCACTGCTCATTGCTCATCTCTCCCCCTTGCTTTCTTCTCCCCTTCCTCCCCTTAGCTGGGCCCTGCCCTCAGGCTGTGCGGGAACAGGGAAGGATTTAGGGCCCAGAATGAAAGGGTGTACTGTCATCCACCACCCCCCACTCCCCAAAGCAAGGAGAGAGCCCTGGAGCCCTCCCTCTCCACTTCAATCTCCAAGGGTAAGTGTGAGTATAAGGCATGGGTTCCTAACCTGCAGATGGATGGATGGATGGATGGATGGATGGATGGATGGATGGTTGGGTGGGTAGATGGCTGGCATTTGGGACCAGTGAGCTGTTGAAACTATAGGCAAAATGTACATTTCTGGAGTAACGGACCACAGATTTCACCAGATTCTCAAATGAGACCCCTCTGCCCCCCACCACAAGCTAAGGGAATTGGTTGCCCTAGAAAAGATGCCAGATTTCCTGTGGAAAACGAAGGAATCTGTCTGAGGGGTGCAGCATCTCTTCACAGGAAGGCTTTACTCCAAGCCCAGGGTTCCTGTCTGTCCAGGTCTCCCTGCAAGTGCAGAACAGAGGATCCTTCTCCAGGGAAGCACTGACGACCCGGCTACCCTAGTCCCAGCCCCAGCCCCTTGGGCCTATTCTGAAAGCACCGATAAAGGAAGGGGCTTTTTTCACTCAGACCCTGAGCAACTTTTGGAGTGTGACCGGCTCATCACAGCTATAGGCACCACTCTCAGGAACTCTGGCTGGATGAAACCGTAAAGACTAGGTATTCCAAAGGACCCCATTCAGTGGGCCTCCCAACATGTAGATCCCCTGTGCAGGGAGGGGTGGTGAAGAGGAAGGATAAGACTGACTCAGTGGTTTTCAGCCAGGGACAGTCTTCCCTCTGGGGGCGGGGGTGGTGGTATTTGGCAATGTGTGGAGACATTTTTGGTTGTCATGACTGGTGGTGCTTCTGGCTTCTAGTGGGTAGAAGCCAGGGATGCTGCTAGACAGCCTACAACGTACAGGGCAGGCTCCCACAACAAAGACATTCTCCAGCCCCGAACGTCAATGGAAGTTAAGGACACAGCAGGGAGCAGAGCCGCCCCACGTGGAGTTCAGGGCAAGGGGGTGAGGACAACAGAGAGGATGAAGGGGCCTGGGGGGAGGGGGAGAGGAGAAAGCCCTGGACCTGGAGCAGACAGACTGGGTTCCACCCACCGGCTGCGTGACCCTGTACAGGTCACTTAGCTCCCCGAGCCTCCGTTTCCTCATTTGTGAAAGGCCACAAGGACTGGACCAGACGATAAACGTGGACGAAGCTACCCTCGTGCCCTGGCACACCAAAGATGCTCAATAAATGCAGGCTGGGGGTGTAGGGTGTGGGAGATGCAGGGACTAGTTTTTTCCAAAAGGCCTTGATTTTAAAAACCTGAGCACTGGGATTAGGAGATCAAGAATAGCAGTTTCCAGGGCCACCTGGGTGGCTGTCGGTTAAGCAGCCAACTTCCGTCAGGTCCAGCTTGTGGGTTTGAGCCCTGTGTCGGGTTCTGTGCCAACAGCTCAGAGCCTGGAGCCTGCTTCAGATTCTGTGTCTCCCTCTCTCTCTCTCTGCCCTCCCCCTGCTCACACTCTGTCTCTCAAGAATAAATAAACATTAAAAAAAATTTTTTTTTTAAAAAAAGAATAGCACTATCCTGGTGTTGTGTGCAGGTCAAAAAGAATACTGAAGGTAGAGTAGCCTTCAGTCCCAGGTCGATTTTTTTTTAAGGCCCCACCCCCACTTTTGGCGGAATGATAAAAGAAGTCCTGCTTTCTCCCAGCAGACTTCAGGAACAAAGCATTCCATCGGGTGGGCATCAAGTTAGTTGCAGGCAGCTGAAGAGCCAGGACTTCCTGCATGTCAGAGCAACATCTGAACGTCAGCACGTGAAGGTCAGGCAAACCCTTGGCTTGGGCTTTCGTCCGGTAAACAGACACATCACACTCCAGAAAGCCAGCTCTTCTAGAGAACCACTGCCCCTCAGGATCCCCGGAGGTGGAATTCTGCCTTTTCAGTCAAGTCCTGCCTGGCTGTGAGCAGAAAGGACAGCTTTTAACCTTTTTCTAAAAAAAGAATGATGAATGAAGAAAGGAAACAAATGGGGGGGGGGAGGGGGCGCGATGGCATAGGCAGGCTTCACTTTGGAAAGTGTTAAGTTAGAGTACTCAGCTATGCTTCTGGCCTTGAAAGCTGTTTGCAGCCACACTCCCTCAGCCTTCAGCCTTTATTCAACAGTGAAAAGATCTTTCCCCAAGTGTTCCCTCCCCTTGATAGGCGAGTCATCCAGCTTTTGGGATACATGTGAATGTGCTCAAAGGGTCTTCCTGGGAGGTTAACCAAAATCCCATTATGACACCTCACCTCCCTTGCCTCAGTCACCTTACCAACTACTCATTGTTTTCTCATGAAGGAAAGAAGGGAAGCATCCATTTGGTATACCAGGTACAGTGTATCATTGTAGTAAAGAGCACAGATTCTGGAGTCAGAGAGACTAGAGTTCAAATCCTGTTTTCTACCGCCAACTCTACAACTTTGAGTAAGTTGCTTAAGGTCTCTGAGCCTTAGTTTCCTCATCCATAAAATGGGAATCCATGTAAACTGCTTGTTAGCACAGGACTTGTACATGACAAAAGCTTCGTAATAGTACAAGCATCATTTACTGAGTATGTATTTACGAGGTGCTCTTCAAATACTTTTCCAACTGATTTTCATATGCTACATCATTGAATGCTCTCAACGACCCTGGGAGGTGACACAGAGAAGTCTGCCATTAGGTCACACCGGTACTATAGGTTGATGCCAGCATTCACACCCAGGCAGATTGATCCCAGGGCCTCTGCTCTTAATCACTTCATTACCCTGCCTCCCAATAAGTGGTATCGCTATTATGAGAATTTCCAAAACCCTGAGGTCAAAAAGGGGAATTTATAACACTGGGGCATCTGGATCCCTCTCCTTCACACAATCTCGATTAGCAAATATACAGTGAGTTTATGGATCTCAAAGCAGTGACGTTTCCTTCTGGTTACTGCTCCGGCTAAAGACCAATGTCTCTCGCCCTAAGGTGAAGTGGTGAAACAGGGACAGTCTGGAGCCCTAGCCCTTTGAACCAGTGCCTCAGTGTGGTGCTGGTCCAGAAAGGAAGAGAGCTTCTGACCACAAAGACTTATATTTTGCAGTTATTCTGTAGAGTTTGCAAGCTGCTTTTGCATATTCACTTGCATTCACCCTTAATCATTACAATAACCCTAAGTAGTTACTGCAGGCCCCACTTCAGAGGTGAGGTCATCTGCGTTGGCCAAGGTCATGGGGTAAGTAGGACAGCCAGGATGGCGGCCCCATTCTTACCCTTAGACCAGTATTCTTTTAATGGGACCTCAGAATCCAGACTTTCAACAAGCTTCCCAGATGACACCGATGCATACTAAGGTTAGAGAGGCACAGCTCTCCACCATCCCATAGAACACTCAACTGAAGGGGGACCACACCTGTCACTTAGAGGCCCAAAGTGTACAGTGACTATACACAGCTACAGAGCAGCTTTTTCAAGTTGAACCAGACATGAGAAGGCCGAAGGAGTGTCCTGTGAGTGCTGGGATAGGACAGTTACCAGTGGGGGAGAGATTACAACAGAAAGGGAAGAACCATCATTCATAGCAGAGAAGGGTTCTTCTTGTAACACACCAAAGCTCTCCTCTCTCCTCCTGTCCACTGGTGGCAATGGTGAGGATATAAACCTTATTTAGTAAAGGTAAGTTATTTGAAATGACCCTGAACTACACATCCAGGCCAATCAAGGGACCAATCCACTGATTTCAGCTCCTTGGGCAGTGGTCAGTGTCTCTAACTGAAAGGGATGCCCATGTAGCAAGACAAAAATGGCATCACTAAAAGGAGTCACAGCCAAGGGGCCACTTGGAAATCTCACCTCATCCACGAGATACCTGGAACCGGGAGAACTCTGGGTGCCTATAAAACAGCCCCTGTTTCAAAGGGCAGGGCTTATGCAGAAAACATCAGAACCAACACCAAAGAAGGTAAATGGTTGGTAGGAGGAGGCCAGGGAGTGAACCCTTTCCTGATGCTGCCCCACCTGGACCCATGCGGCCCCAGATGAATTGAAAGCCCCTGGTCTGTGCTCCAGAGGCCCTTTGTGCCTCCTCTTTTGGTAGCGTTTAGCTCACTGTGGCATCATTGTTTGCTTAACGGACCAGGTGCTCTTCAGTCTCCTGGCAGTTGGAACTGTATAATATGGAGTTTTGTGTTTGTATTCACCAAGCATAGTTCAATGCTTGGTATGTAGTAGTTGATCAATACAAATTTGTAGAATGAATGAATGACATGTTCAGCTAGATTCTTGTGAGAGATTGGAGTCAAAGGAAAAGAGAGGCCCAGAATACCAAAAATAAAAGTTATTTTCTACCTAATCTTTACTGAAGAAAATAGGAATCTTCTTTTTAAGGTGGCATCCTAGTCCTATCCAGGTCAAGTTCACTCCCTTCTCCAACAAGAGTTCCTTTCACTGGTTGTATTGTCAAGCAGTGATACGGACATGTTAGGATTCTACTTAGTTCTGCCCCTAAATCCCTAGAGGCCAGCCAACCTCATCTAGTTTGAAAATCTACCAAGTGAAGTCTTCTCCTAGTGGGCGCCTCAGTAAGGGGTAGCGTCTGACACATGATTACTGGTCCCATCAAGTTCAGCCCTCTCTTGCCACTCCTAACGATGGAAAAGAAGCTCTTAATGGTCAGCCTCCAAAGTTATGAGGCAGAGAACATAGCGTTAAGAGCATGGGAACAAAAACTAAGCTAGTTCCTGGCTGTCTGACGCGGGGCATATTATTCAAATCTCTTTATACCTTTCTCACCAGGAAAATCAGGATAAGAATAGCCCCCATCTCACATGGACGTTATAAGAATTAGTTAATTCATAAAAAGCACTTAGCATAATGCCTGGCACGTACTCAGCTCTCAGTAAACCATAGCTCTTGCTATTACTCTGATAGAATTTGACCCACCCAGAACTGTCTCATCCAGCCACCCCATGATTAAGCCCTGCTGTTTCAGGGCTTGAGATGTCTTAAAGCCCTACTGTGGGCCAAGCTACAGGGCCAGCCCCAAAGGTTAAGCTAGAGGTGTGAATGGCCACGGGAAGAGGTGGACAAGAGTACTGTGGCAAGAGTCCTGCATTATTATTGCGCTTCTCTGGAGGAGCTTGAGGCATACAGTATCCTCTACCCTTGCCCCGTTTATCATCAACCGATTCCTAGGAGGCAAGTATAGAAAAGAGCACGCAGAACCTGAATCACAGAGCAATTCAGAAATGGATTGGCTTCCTCTACTGTAACATGGGGGTAGTAATAGTACCAATAGTAGCTGGTTCCTGGGAGATTTAAATGAAATAATACACATGAAGTACACAGTAAGCAGCTATTACTGTTGTTGTTTTCATTGGTAATCCCGTCATCTTCATCTAGATGTCTCCTTTCTCTCAACCCTGTTAAGTAGCTATGATACCAGGCTGTTTCCATCCAGGTCCTCAAAAGTCTACTTACCCTGCCCAGCAGCTCAGTCAACAGATCTCACAAATCCAAAATGTGGCTGTGCTCTGTGAGGAGGCTACTCAACATATTGCTTTCCTCTACCTCTCAAAACACAAGGCCCACACAAGAACACATGGCTTCACAGGGGCAACAAACCTCATCTCCCCTCCTGGGAGCTTTTTAAAGCCTCCCTCTATCAAAGCACAGAAAAGTAATTCTTTGTGCATTAAGATTACATGAGGAGATGAAGACTGAAAACAGAAAAGTCAATCTGAGATGAAATATAGATAGTCTCAACCCAGATCTTTTTAAATAGCTTGGACAGAAAATATTCCATACTAAGGGGCAGTATGGGTGAGAAGCTTAACAGCTTAGGCTCTGGGTTCAAATCCTGGGTCAGTTACCCACTAGCTGTTTGATATAAACTGCTCTGAGCCTTAGTTTCCTTTCTGTAAGACAGCAACCTATCAGGACCTACCTCATAAGGACACTGTGAGGGGTAAATGTGATAAGACGAGGTCAACACCACAGTGCCAGGGATATAGCAAAAGCTTTTAAGATGTTAAACTACCCCCCAAAGTACCTTTGTAGTATTTAGACCACATGTCCCAGTTTGTGATGTAAAACTGGATTTTACATGTAAAACTGTGGTTACCAGCAATTATTCCCTGAAGAACACAAATTCTTATTTGGGGGAGATACATTTTGGAACCATTCACTTTGACTGCCTCTCTGAGCCTATGGTTGAAATGTCTTGTTTAAAAGGCCTGGTGTGTGGGAGGGTAGGGGGAGTGGAAAGAGGAAAAGGGACCTCCCCTTTCTTATTTGCTAGGCTTAGGGATATTATAACCTGGCATCTGTATCTGGTTTCCAGAAGGCTCTAGTCGACCCAACACAGAAACTATCTCTTGTCCTCATCCATACCCAAAAGGTGGTGGCAGTTGGGCTCCCAAGGCTGGGGCCAACTAAGGGAACATTTGGAACGCTTTCTCCACCCCCGCCCTGCAGTCCTGGCAGGAAATGGAGCTGCTGAGCCTGGAGAGGTACAATTTCCAAGCTTTATTTCACGTGCTAATCAGGTGTCTCTCCCAGTATCCTACTCCTTACCTGCCCGACAGGACACAACACGACACCAAGACAGGGGGAGGGAGGGTCCCTCTCCTCCAAAAAGGCTCTGTCTAGAGCCCGGGAGCTTCCCGGCCCCAGAAAAACCTCTGGTGATAAATTATGCAGCAGCACCTTTGTGTCGCTGCCTCCCAGCCAGATGGGAGGTTTGCTCCCAGTCTTTTGTTTCCGGCTTTGCTCGGAGCTCAGATCCTTGGCTCCGCACAGAGGTGAGGGGGGGAACTCCTGTAGGCCAAGTCAGGGCTTGCAGCAAATCCCAGTGAGGCTTTCCCCAGCTGGGTCTCAGGCGGGGCCTTTCCCTGCCTCACTCCGACCCAAATGCGCAAGGGAAGGAGTGTGAGGGACGCCTACAGTCCATCCACTCAGCGATGGGAATGCCTAAGTGCAGTGAAAGAACGAAGCCTGCTCGAAAGGGCGTAAGAGGTGCCCAAGGGCACCGAAGATGTTTCTTTCTTGCTAAATCAAAAATACAGAGCAGAAAATGGAGTCAAACGACTGCCAGGAAGGCCAGTGAATCAGCTCTTCGTAACGGCTGCTCTTGGTTACGGTCAACTTTCCGCAGCCCCCAAAAACATGACATCACTGGTACCAACTTAAAAGGAAGAAACAAAGAGACAACAGGGGTCAAACTTTGGGGTGGAGGAACTGGGGGCTGGGGGCGACTCATGGGCTTGAGACCCACATCAATTATCCCTGCACACTGACAGGATTCCTGATTGAAGACGGTAGTCATGAAGGAAGGCGGCTCTGCAACAGCCCAGCCCCCAAATTGGGGCAATTACTACCTTATGAGCTCTGGGGCCTGACTCCTTTCCCAGGCCAGTGGGAGGGAGAGCTTGGAATTCTAAACTGTTCCAGCTACAAGAGACCTCAGCCAGCACCTCTCGCCCCAGGTCATGGCAACCTTAGAGTGAGGTGCCTGGCCACATCCCTGACCACAGAGCTTTTAACAAGGAAGCTCCCAGAGGAAAACCCCATCTCCTAGGACCTCTCCCAGGAGAACTAAGGTGGAGTGGGCTCCTTGGACTCATGATATAGCTTAACAGATCTCTTTTCTGGATGTGTGGACAGGAGGGAACTATGCTTAGGTTTCATTAGGTTTTCAAAGGGGGGGGGGTAGTGGGAAGAAGGAGCAAGATCTTTAAAAGAGAAAAGCAAAAAACCAGCTGAAATGAAGAGCTAAACTTCATTCCATTTCAGCACACGGCACTGCAGTTAGTGTAATGATTTACCTGTCTCCCATAGTCTAGATGGAAGAACCATCTCTAATCTACTTATGCAGACTTGCTAACAAACAGCTAACGTTTTATCCAAGCCTGTAGAACAGAGCAGTCTGTGCTGAGTGGTTTGAATATACTATTATCTCATTTAATTTTTATAATAGTCTCACATGAAAATTTATTACTACTCCAGTTCTGTCCCCCCCCCCCCCCGCCCCATTTACAGGTAAGAACCCTGAAGTTCAGGGAGATTAAGTGTTTTGCACAGGGTCACCAAGAAGTGTCGAAGCCCAGATTTAAACCTAGGTGTGCCTGGTGCCTGTACTTCTTCGTCACTGAACTATATATGTGGTGATTAAGAATAGTGCTTGGGAAATGTGTGTTTGCTGAATGAATGAACAAATGAATGAGTGCAGAACCCAGTTTAGGAGATGCTCCTGAGTGTATTTCAGAGAAAGAACCTGACCCTGTCAGCTCTAGGCTGGATGGAGAGTGGCAGCTACAGACATTCATCAGAGCTATTTATAGGGCTAAACCTGGGCTCTGCCAGCCAACTAGTCGGCAGGAAGTCTCTCCTGGGACACTGAATCCCACCACACTGAGAAGGGGAGAAGAGCTTCCGATGCTGAAGATGAGATGGTAATCCAGACACAGTCTGGGGCCCAGATGCCCCACACCTAGGCAACTGTGGCAAAACTTGTGGCTAGGATTCATCAAGGAAGTTAGAGATTGTGGCTGGAATAGGCTAACAGACCTAGTCACCAAGGGCATGGAACTGTGTCACAATTATAAGTTGTGCCCAATCATTCAAAAAGACAAGTCTTTTTCTTCACATAGTTCCCGAAATTCCCTATTCAAGAAGCCCCTCGTATTGCTTGTCTCTTCCAAGAAGAAACAACATAGCCAATCCTTCCCACTTTTCTTCTTCTTAGGGATCAAGATTAGCAATCAGTAGAGTCAGCAAAGACCTATCAAATACCCTGTCCTCTGTGACCTTCTGTGTTCTTTGCTGGCCCAGACGATGGACATGCCCAACGTGTTCTGTATCAGACACAGCCAGACTGGTTCCCTTGCACCTGTCATTCTTAATACCATGTGCCAGTCCCAAAGATGTCATCCGATATTCAACAGGGGACAGAAGAGGAAATCCAAAATCAGTGACAAGCCAAGCATCTTTCACAAGTCCAATGAGACGAGGGACAAGGTCAACCAAGCACCAGGACAACAGACAGATGGCAAGGAGACCAGTCTCAGCTCTCCTCCTTTGCACTCAATCTCAGAAAGAGTCTTCTATCTACCTAAGCCCCTGGGCAGAATTTTCAGTTTTTTGCTTACGTGGAAGAGACCTCCATAGCAAACATGGTTTCCAGTCTTCCAATGGTGGTAGACTGGCTGAGGCCTCACCTCAACCGTCAAGAGAAAGATACCCAGGGCTATCACCAGCAATCAAATTTCCTTCTAAAATCTATAAAGTTGGAGTGTCAACCCCAACCTGTTTAGCTCAGGCCAAAGACATAAGCTCTAGGAAAAGCCCACAGGACTCGCAGCATCCAAATAAGCGCCTTAAACCTTAGTGTCTTGAATCCACTCCTAGTTGTGGTCATTGACCTACTATAAAACACAGGCCCCTAAACATTGCGTTAGGGACTCTCTTGGTGATATTTCTGGTTGAGCAACTGCTGAGTCTCACTGATGAACCACGAACCTATCCTCTCTCTCCTACCTCCCCCCTTCACCTCCAAGGATGGTTAAGTGTTAGCCTAGGGGAAGTTTAGATCTTCATAACACTGAGTGTCCTTGTGCATGTGCACAGAAAGTCTCCCGCGCTCAGAAGTTTCTGTTAAATTTTTGTCCTTAAAAAGAACCCAGAAGAGTTATGAAGTACCCTCTCGGCCTTTTTCTGTTAAGCATTAAATACACTCAATTTTCTACCCCCATTGTCAGTGCAGATGTAGCATATGCAGTTTTGACAGCTCTGGAGCAATAAAATCCTCTTGGCCAGTCTCAGCCCAGAACCTTCCAGCTCCCCTTTCCCTAGGGCAGAAGGCGACAATCTCCTCTCTGGTTTTGTTGGTATCCGTTTTAGACTTTTTTTTTTTTTTTTTTTTCCCCCTTTTTTCCCAGTGCCTTGCCATTTCCCTTGATCTTTTTCAAAACTTCCTCCAGGGGGCCGAGAGGAAAGTTCCATCCCCTTCTCTCGCAGCCCGAAGGGGGAAACCCCCCAAAAAGCATAGCTGTCCCTTTAAGGGGCCCATGTGGTGGGAAGAGCAGCTACATTCCTACCCCAGTAGGGCCGCTGTCCCGACACGCCAAAGAGGCTACAAATAACCTTCTAGGAGAGAGCCCGGGAGGGGGAGAGCACAGCGCGAGCAGGAACGTGGCTCCGCCAGGCTACTACGCGGAGAGGAAGAGCCGAGAGCGGAGAGAAAGAGCTCAGTGGGCGTTAGAGAGGGCATGGAAAAAGTCGTTTAAAACCTACGGGTAGTTTAAATAACAGACACGAGAACTCTGTTTTGGATTTGGGAGGTAAACCAATCTTTAAAACGAGTGCCCAGGCATCTCCACGCCATGCCAGGGAAGTTCCGAAATCTGCACTGTTTCCACACGAGCTCCCGTACGTTAAAGAAAAGAATCGGTGCAAGCAAGGCCAGGGTCTAGAGACCCCTCCAATCCGAGCCCACCCCCTCATCCGGGCTGCGAGACTGAGAAGATTCGGATTCCGCCCCCCCCCCCCCCGGTTGAATAGGGTTGGGGTTCAAAGATCAAAGTTCTTTGATCTTTGGGCACAAACTAGAGGCAGCTGCTAAATCAAGGGGTACACCCATGGTGCTTCGGAGGCTGCGGAGAAACAGATTCCAGTGGAGCCCTAATCACACACAACAGTTGCGCACGGGCACCAAACAAGTTATTAATAAGGAGCAGATGAAGCAACACTTCTGCTGCTATCCGCCCAGCTCCCCCGAGGGTCGCCGCGCGGACCCGGGGGCTGCCTTGTGATGTTCGGTGATACCCGCCCCCCCCGCCCCACTACCCCGGCCAGGACGGACCTGCGGGAGCCTTCCAGCAGTTTCTTCCCCGTGTCCCTCCTCTGCCCCTTTTCCAGCCCGGTTTCCTCCCCCTCTCCCCCACAGGGAAGGATCCAGGGCAGGAAGCTGATTGGTCGCAGCCAGGAGAGGGAACCCAAAACACCACTAAGGGGAGATGCTGCGAGCAAGCAGTACCCGAAGACCCTCGGTGGGAGCAAGGTCTGAAGTCCGAGGAACTGTTCTCCGAACAGAGAGGACTCCCCAGAGCCTAAGCATTCCACTGGAGCCCCGCTCCGCAATCCGCCCGAGACCCCCGGCCCCTGCAAGGAGGGATTTTTACAATTTATGGTTTAGCAACCATCCTTCCCCGCCTCCCTTTCTTCGCACACATTCATTCGCACCAAGGACCCAGAGACCGTGTCTTAACCTGAAAGGGAAGCAGCCCCCAGCTCTTCAAACAGCGGCGAGGGAAGACGGCGAGCGCCTCGGATCTTCCCTGAGCCCGGCCCAGATCCGAGCCGGGGAGTTCCTCCACGGCCGACCCTCTCCCGCTGGAAGGGCTGGGGGAGCTCCTGCTTCCCTCCCCGGGAAGCACGCTCAGGGTTACTGCGTGGAGTGAGGGCGCGGGGTCTGAGGCCCCAGCCCGCGCGCCGCCCCGCTCTCGGGAGGTGAGTCCTGCAGCGGCCGGACCCACGGACAAACTTTCCCGGCGGGCCGGGCGGCGCGGGCTCCGCGGCGCCGCTTACCGTGTGCGCAGAGCAGGGCGCCAAGCAGCAGCGCGCCCCACGGCCGCCTCATGGTGCCGCGGCCGCCGCCGGCGCTCCCTGCCGGCCGGGGGTCCCGCCGGCTCCCGCGGGACCGCGCGGAGGAGGGAGTCGGCGCAGGGTCCCGAAGGGAAAGCGTCCCGGTCCGCGGCGGCGGGCGCGCCCCGCAAGTCGCCCTCCGGCCGCTGCTGCCTCCAGTGCTGCCGGAGCCGAAGCCGCCCCGCCAGGGGACCGGGAGGGGGTGTCCCGGGCCTGGCCGCCCCGCCCCCCGCGCCGCAGCCCCCGCCACAGCCACCGCGCCTGGTCCCGCCCCCAGCGCCGGGCCGGCCCCTTCCCGCCCTCGGCCCCCGTCCCCCCCCCCCCCCCGCTCCACCGCCCCCCCCCTAGATTCCCCGGGCCCCCACCCGCTAGCGCCTCCTGCGCTGGCCTCGCTCCTCTTCAGGCCGCCCCCACATTCCTAGTCCTCGAGAGAGCCCCCCTCCGTGTCCCCATTACTACTGCTCAAATGTCCCTAATTTAAAAAAAAAACTATCCCAGCGGCAACTCTCGATCCCTCTCACTCTACTCTGTGCCAGAGAGGAGCACCCGGGCTGACCCAAGTCTCCTGGACGTGACCCCTGCCCCCCTACCAGCCCCAAGCCCAGACTTTATTGATGTCTCAGAATACGCAAGGCTTGCTAATGCATAATCCTCCAGGTCTTTATTAACATCAAACAAGGGACATCAGGGGGCCTGGAGTGCTGTATCTTAACTAGCATTCTCACTGTCAAAATTCCTTTTCTGAGATTTTCTTCTTGCTCCACCCCCACCCCGGTCTAGGCAGCGTTGTGCTAGGGCTAAATAATTCCACGACTCCCCCTTTTCATTTACTCATTTCCTGAGGTGGTTGTCTGGGTCCTGTCGCCCCAGCTCAGACGTCCAGAATTGGCCTAGACATAGTTCCTCCTCGCTGTCTTTGTAAATCAGCGGTGTTAGCCTCTTCACCTTCTTTGACGTTCTGATCCTGGCAAGGAAGGAAGGGGGTAAGGAAGTAAGTCTTTACTTGTAGTTGCACTTTCACAAAGACCTCAGCCTCCTCCAGGCTTCTGTCTGTAGGGCTTTCCAGCTGTATTTAACTTTTGGGTTATTATAGAAAGTTATAAACTCTCTTGTCTTAGCTTCAGGCTCTATCCTCTCCCCAGAGCAGATTAATAACATGGGTTAGTTTTGTTTCTTGGTTGAATCTCGTCTTGTTACTTTTGTCCAAGCCCCTAACTTCCTTGGGGTCCTGTATATCAATTTTCCCTCCAAGCTGATATGTCAACATTTCCTGGCTTTGGATCTTCTGCGATCTCATTAAACCACTTTCCTCTTACTAGTAAATAGAATCAGGAAGCCCCAGATGCCCAATGTTAGCTGAGGGGAAAGTAATTTGGTATAGTGCAAAAGTGGCTATTAGGAGGTTGCTCCAATGGATAAGTTTGACATTTCATCCTTGCTTGTTTTCAATTTTTCAAAGGATTTCACTTCAAATTATCATCCTTTACCAAAGCTAACGTTAACTTTGCAACAGCAACAGCAACAACAACAAAAAGTAAAGTGTTAAGTCCTTTAGCCAGTACTTCTGTATACTGTTCTGCCTGAAATTTTTACACAGATGAAATGTGGTTGAACTAGCATCACCATGGTAACTAATATTGAGGCATTTTCTCTGTGTGTAGTTCTTCGTGCTGACTGAAGGCGGCAGTCGAGTCAGGTCAGGTTTCTGTGATCGTCCTGCTGGGAAAGACAGTCCACCTTTATGACCTATGGCACCTCAGCCTAAAATCCAAGGAGAAAAAAAGTGAAAAGTAGAGCCTGATTTTCAACACACATTCCCCCACCCTCACAATGTTTGTGATGCGACCTTGGTTTGTCTCAGGGTTTCAATATATGCTGTTTATATGCTTTTCGACCTGTTGAGAAAGATCTTATGATTCTGGAGACCATATTTTTTTTCCACAGGAAAACTAAGGACATGTGGTATAATGAATACATTTGTCCCAAAAAATCCAGGACAGGCAGTCACCATACTTTCAATGTCAGGGGATTAAGAATTTATAAACATCTGTATGCGAAGGATAGGTTTCTTTCCAGAAGGCATGATTTATGTTGTTTTTCTGGGATTGAGGAGGAAGGGGGAGGCTGGCTGTCCCTGTCTGACTCAGGCTCAAGAGACTGAATTTTGTGTGTGCATCCCAAGTCCCCCTCCTCCATGGTTCAGTGTGGTTCTGGTGCACAGAGCCATCCCTGGCTGCTGTGAGTCACTGGGAATATCAATGGGTAGAAACGAATGAACTTCGTGCATAGTCCCTGCCTGGGTCACCCCCTAGAGTGAGTTAAGTCTTGGCTGTCAGAAACTGCTCCTATGCCAGGAGTGCTAAGCTATATTTATTTTTACCAGGCCTCTCAGACTTTCTTGTTTGGAGTGAGAGATCCTGAAAAGGATGCCAGAATGGGCTGTTTGTCTCCTTTTTATTGTCCTTTGGGACATGCCCCTAGCAAAGTTGTAGGGGACTGCCAATTCCAGAGGGGTCTCAGAGGCATTAGTTTCCTCAGAAACACCACCTTCTTCCTTCATCCTTCCAGGACACACCAGGGAACTGAATTTCCAAAATCAGAATATTGCCCTGAATTAGACCATCACTAATGGCCTTTACAAAGGAAACACAGGGAGTGCTACAGAAACCAGATAGAAATGGGCACTATTTTGATCCAACTGGGTTGGTAGAATTCTCTAATAACCTAGGCATCACTCAACAACCTGCATTTCTAGACATAATTCATCTGAAAGAGTAACAGGCCTGAAGTTTTACCCTTGAAAACAGTTGTTCTCAATCAGGAGTGATTTTCCAGGCACGGGGCGATCCCAGGAGACACTTTGGGGCGTGAGTGCCACTGGCAAATACTGGGTAGGCTCCAAGGATACTGCTAAACATCCTCCAATGATCACGACATCCCTCCCCACAAAGAATTATATGACAAAGAATTATCCAGCCCCAAATTTTAATATTGCTGATGTTGAAAGACCCTGCTTTGAAAGATTAAGAACACGAGTCTGCAACGAACTTCTCCATCTCTTCTCCAGAAGCACCTTTTTGTCAAGGCAGTGTGAATGGAGGGAAAGAGTTCTTAAAACTGTAGAAGGAAAAACAAAACAAAAGCACAACTAAAGGAGCTTAAGGGGTCCTACACCTGCTTCTTCTGCCTGGGCAGGCTTATTTCCGGTATTTGCTCACTTAGTAAGTTTTTATTAAGGGCATATTATGTTCCAGGCAATGTAGAGGCAGTGGTAAATAGATACATGGGGTCCCTAGAACTTACAGACTGATGGCTGGCATTGGGAGGGGACACAATGCAGAGGCATTGAAAGAATGATCCCACAAATGACTTTAAAGCTGTAAGTGATAAGGACATTCAAGGACCAGTACTGAGTTCTATGATAGGAGAGACTTGATTTAGAATTGGGGATGCAAGGAACGCCTGTTAGAGGCCCTGACACTTAAGCCGAGTAAGAGTCTTCAGGCTGGGAGTGGATGGGGAGAGCTTTGTTGTAGGCAGAAGGAGCAGCATTTGCAAAGGCCCTGAGCTAGGAAAGAGTCCCGAGTATTTATGAGAAAGTATCATTAACTTTTAGCAATGGGTGCTTTTATCTAAGTCCAGGGGGCTACTACTGGAGAAAGGGAGAAAAAATGAAAGTATAAGGAAAGGGTCTGATTGGCATTTCTGTGCTTTCTTTAATCACAAACCTTCACGCCACCATTTCTGGCGCCAGTACTTTTCATGATCTAGCTCAGTGGTGGTACTCACATCAGGGGCTGGGGGACAATGGCTGATTCAGTTCCCTGGCCTAACATGGGGCCCACCCTGAAAAGTGAGACATTCTAAGCACATTTTTTTTCTTTATCTCCTGAAAGCTTGATATTCACGTATTTGGCATATATAAGTAGACCCTTTGCAGCAAATACTTCTGCCCGTCTTGTTTATTTCAGCAGCAAAGATAAATTTAGAATGGTGGATACACAGATGGATCAATGAATAAAAACTCATTTAATTAACAAACATATATCAAGCATCTATGCAAATGGCCTCTCTGTTTTCACTTGCCCTTTATAATTCATTCTCTACATTACAGAAACCAGAGTGACTTCTTAAAAAACATAAATCAGGTAATGTCATTACTGGGCTTAAAACCTTCTGATGGTTTCCTATTGCACTTGGAATAATATCCATACTTCTCATGTGGCTTACAAGGTCCTTCATGATCTGACTTCTGCCTCCTACTTTGACCACTTCTCCCCTTATTCATTTTGCTTTAGTCACACTGGCTTTCCTTCAGCTCTGCAACACGCTATCATTTCTTCGAGTTTTTGCATGAGCTACCTCCTCTACTGTTTCCCCAGGCCCTCCCATGGCAGATCTCAGCACAGCATACCAGCCTCAGAGAAACCTCATCTTATCAGCCTAAAGTTGCCTTGTTCTCCCTCCCTGCCTTTACCCTATTTTATTTAGGAGGTTAGATAAGGTTTCCTGAGGTGATGGCATTGGCCTTTGTCTTCTAGGATGTACAAAAGTTTACTAGGCAGGAAATGTGGGAGAGGTACATTCTAGGTAGAAAGAAAAACTTATACCAAAGCAAGGGAGTGGGAAAGAGCCAGTATGCTTGGGAAGAGTGAGTAGGAAAGTATGGCTGGAGTATTACATATGTAGCGAAGAGTAAATGGCAAGGTGGCTGGAAAAATAGGTTGGGACCAGACTGTGAAGGGATATATATTGTCTGCATGTTTAGGAATTTGCTCCATCCTAGTCATGGTGAGTCAGCAACTTATTTATTTATTTATTTATTTATTTATAGTTTTGTTTATTTTTGAGAGAGAGAGCGCGTGCGCCTGTGCAAGTGGGGGAGGGGCAGAGAGAGAGGGGGCAGAGGATCCAAAGTGGGATCTGCACTCACAGCAGAGCCTGATACAGGGGCTCAAACTCATGAAAACTGAACTGTGAGAGTCTGAACTGTGAGATCATGACCTGAGCTGAGTTTGGACATTTAACTGAGTGAACCACCCGGGCACCCAGCAACGCTTTTAAAGTATCGAAGTAACTTGGTCAGATTTGAGTTTTAGAACAATAAACTCTTGTAACAATCTAGGGATGAATTGGAGGAAAAATAAATGCAGAGACTGTAGCTTTTTGTCCTAAGATTCTAAAGTTTGGGAACTTACAATTCATATCCTAAGTTTATTTAGTTATTCCTAGTATATTCCCTCTCATCCTGAATGAATTCTCTTAGCTTGTCCACATGCGGCATTGTTCAATATGCCTTTTGTTGGCTGTTTTTTTGTTTTGTTTTGTTTTCTGGGCATTTCTTAACATGCAGTGATCTCTCACACACAATATTTAGGTATATGAAGGATATGCCAATGCTCTGTTTGCTTTTTAAAAAATTTTTAATGTTTATTTTTTGAGAGACAGAGCATGAGAAGGGGATGGGCAGAGAGAGAGGGAGACACAGAATCCAAAGCAGGCTCCAGGCTCTGGGCTATCAGCCCAGAGCCTGATGTGGGGCTCGAACTCATGACTGGAGCCGGAGTTGGATGTTTAACTGAGCCACCCAGGCGCCCCAGTTTGATTTTTTTTTTAAGTTTACTTATTTATTTTGAGAGAAAGAGAGCTATCGGGGGAAGGGCAGAGAAAGAGAGGGGAGGAAGAGAGAATCCCAAACAGGCACTGTTAGCACGGAGCCCGAAGACTGGCTCAAACTCACAAACTGAGATCATGACCTTAGCCAAAATCAAGAGTTGGTTGATTAATGAGCTACCCAGGTGCCCCTGTTTGATTTTTTAAAAGTTTATTTATTTAAGTAATCTCTACACCCAACCTGGGGTTCAAACTCACAACCCTGAGATCACTGCACTCTTCTAACTGAGCCAGCCAGGTGCCCCTCTATTTGATTTTTAATGCCCTTCTCAACAACGCCTTGCATTTTGCTGGCCTTTTTGTTTAATGGATTTATTTCATGAATTGATTCCTATGAGGAAACCATAAATCCTATGGATTGGATAGATTTAATTTTCTAGGCTTTTAATCGGGGGGGGGGGGAGTCTACTTAACAGGTATTTATTCTATCAGGCACTATGCATGTCCTAGAAACTTAAAAATGAGTGAACATTGTCTCTTGCCTTCAAGGAACTCACAATCTAGTAGGACAGTTCAAAGAATTTTTTTAATGACATAAATGCTTATCAAGTGCATACTCGAGGACAGAGGAAGGCACAGCTAAGTTTTGTGAGCTACCAAGAAAGATCAGAAAATCTCTTTCCCTTTCAAACTGTATGAAAGTATAATTCCCAACTCTTTTTACAGCATTTGAAAATATAATATAACAAGAAGGTTCAAGTCTGTAATCACCTTTGAGCTCCGGTTCAATTTAAGCCATGTCCTCATAACCGCTTGCTTGTAATGCATTAGTTATTTTTAACTAAGAGTTTGTGAATGTTTCTTTTTCTTTTCTTTGCAAATTCTCCCAAATCTCTGGGTTGTTGACCTGTAGCAGTTCAAAATGACTTGTCTGTAAATAGCATTTTTTAATTTGAACATGTTAATCCCACACAGTGGCATCACACTTAGTTTCTGCTTTGCTTTTACGGAAGATAAGTCTTTTAAGAAGAGCTCAGCATGAATTTCATGACCTGCATTTCTTAGTAGCTACTTTGCCTTTAGCATCTTTTCTGCTTGATGAATCGATAAAAGCTTGTCCTAGTTTCTTGAACCTATTTTGTAGCAATAATTCAGCCTGCATTTTTTCTTTCCTTATTGTTTCCTTGAAGTTTAAAACTATTTAGTACATTCATGTTTGCTTTCCTGTAGTTCTCAATTTAAGGGAGAAATTTCTTCCGTGTCAGTCTCGTCATAGGTCCTCTGCAGAGCCAGAGATGTCTATTAATTTTCTCCTTATAATTAGGAATTATAATCTGATAAACTAATGTCTCCACATATCATCTCTTGTAGGTGTTTTTCTGATTGCTTTGACCTTGATGTTTCTGTTCCTTATGCTGTAGGAATGACTTTAACATCTGGTACCTTCCCTATGCTTTGATCAATTTCATGTCGCTTGCTTACACTCAGGATTGTGGAGTTGTCTTCTGAGTTGGTTGTTTACCGGGATGATTATTTGTTTAGGTAACCTTTTCAGAAGTATGTTATGATAATTTAAGAATAATGAAAACCCATCCAAATTGAAAGTTGACATTTTTTTCCTTTCCTTAACATTCAACAAGGTCACAGAATTACATCTGCTTTTAACAAGTCTTGTGTATTTCCACTCTTCTTAAGACCCATGTTGTGTTTATTTCACTAAAAAATGTCCTCTGCTACTGAAGTGTGGCCAAAATCTGTTATCATGTACTCTATGGTAGAAGAGAAGTCTAAAAGTAGCTGTTCCTTCTTGGGAAAAACAAATACTATCTGGAAGGTCATAACTTCTGCTTTAAAAATATTTTGAAGATTTTCAAGTCATTTATTGTTTGTTTTCAAGTTATAATACATACCTATTATAGAAAATTTTGAGAATATATAAAAGTATAAAGAAGAAAAATAAAACAGTCAGTAATTCCAACACCAGTAAGGCTACCTGTTATTTCTGTGCAACCTCAAATTTTCTTGAAGCCTTAGTCTAGCAACCTCCTACCCTTTTCTTCCTCAATAGACTGTTCAAGACATTAAGAGTAGAAGACTGACTTTAAATATAAGGGTCCTTAGGATTTTTATGGAAGAGATGGAGCTGTAGGAAAAAGCTACTAATTGCTCCAGAGATGACATCTTGTTCTTATTTAGCTTTCTTTGAGTCATTAACAGTCGGGCGCCACTGGTGCTGAAACTTATCATTATTATAACCGCAAATGGGTTAATGCCCAAACAAAGCTATATTCTTGGGGCTGGTTCCCAGCTCCACCACACAGATCCCAACAGCAGCACCCTCCAAGTCCCAGGATAACGCTCCACAAATAAGAGGATGTCAAATGTTCAGCCTGGACTTGAAATTCTCTTCTTTTATCTGGGGGCTTCCAGTTACTGGCAGGGCAGAGCAAAAGGAAAAATAAATAAATAAAAAACCAAGCCAACAAACCCTAAAAAAAGAGCTGTGTGGTTTAGTGGTCAGACCACTAGCCTGGAGGTTGGGATAGCTGTGATCCAGTTCTAGCTCTCTCACCGATTGGCTGGATGATGCTAGATAAGTCATTTTCCTGCCATGTTCCTCAGTTTCTCTACTAAAAAAAAGGGAGAAGTACCTTAGGAAGTTTTTATGAGGACAAATGAATGATCTGCAAATAGCTTCGGGTTGCTTGGAAATAAAATTGTAAACCTTAATAATTACTATCCTATTACTTTATTAATAGCATAGTAATAAGTCACAGGTGTGAAAGTTATGAAACTTCTATACCCTCAAGCTGCACTGGGGGGGGGGGAGGGGCAAGAGGCAAGCATCGAGGAAGAAAGCAAATATTTTTATCAAATTTGCAGGACCTGAAATTAAATACCAAATTAGTAAATTCATTACCTCGAGATCATAAATGCAGGTCCTAGTTTGGCTCTGATCCTTACCACATCCAAACTCAGAGTGACTCACAGGAGCCTAGAAATAAGACACATATACAATTTTAAGGGAAAGGGAGAATTAGGAGGTTTGAAGCTCCTGCTGGAAAAGGCTAAGAATAGACCGCGGACACAAAGAGAAGAAGGTCCTCTTTCCCTTTCCTCCCAGTGTAGGTGGTCCACTGGCTTCATGGATATTCCTCCCATAGCATGATTTTTCTTTCTTCTTTCCTACCTGCCTTCCATATCTGTTTCTTCCTTCTTTCATTCACTTCTTTCTCATTCTTTTTTTTTTTTTTTTCACAAAAATCTCACATTGTGGGAACTAACTTAAAAAGTGAGGATACAGTGGCTTTTCCTACCAGGTTTCAACTGTGACAGGAACCACAGACCACTAACGTGTTGCTGGAGTGGAGAGGAGCAAAAAGAAATATCTGGATATCTGGGACGTTCAACACCAATGAATGCTTTCCTTCCTTAAAAGAGAAGTCATCGGGGCGCCTGGGTGGCGCAGTCGGTTAAGCGTCCGACTTCAGCCAGGTCACGATCTCGCGGTCCGTGGGTTCGAGCCCCGCGTCAGGCTCTGGGCTGATGGCTCAGAGCCTGGAGCCTGTTTCCGATTCTGTGTCTCCCTCTCTCTCTGCCCCTCCCCCGTTCATGCTCTGTCTCTCTCTGTCCCAAAAATAAATAAACGTTGAAAAAAAAAAAAATTTAAAAAAAAAAAAAAAAAAAAGAGAAGTCATCAATTAGGCATATAAAGGGGGGAAAAATCTGGTAGTGTCCTTGTTTGTGCATCCCATCCCCTCAAGAAGTGAAATGTCTTGGTAGGAAAAAAGAAAGACACTTGGGAAGGGTATCAAATAGTAAGGGATAGGAGTAGAAATTGGGAGTAAAGATAAATAGGATTTTGAGAGGAAATATTAATGAACTAGAGGATTTAATAAGCACCTTCTGCGTGTCCAGCCTGGACATAGGCTGAAAAGACACATTCCTGACCTCAAGGAGCAGCCAAAATATACGCCTGTGAAAGCACTTGGTAGCAATTTAAGGCAGCAAATAATAAAGAGATAAACATAGGTCATGGGGCATTAAGTGTTTATGGGAATTTAGGGGTGGGAGCTATTACTGCAAGTTAGGATAACAGCTGTATAAAGCAGAAATAGCAGTTATGAAATTCAGAAATCGCGGACGCGGAGGGCTGGCAATAATTTTTCGATACCGGGAAATGTGACAGATTCAAGGGAATCTCCACCTCAAATTCCTCTAAAACCAGCTCCTCAAGAATGGGAGTCCTAAGAAAACTCGACCGCCGTGAAGCGACTGCTCCCGGAACCGGTGTGGCCAGCTTGGGGTTGCGATACGGAGACTGTTGGCGAGACACCCTTTCCACCTCCCGCCTCCTCCCGCCGCGTGGTTGCCATGGCAACGGAGAGAGCCGGCGACCTGGGTTCCGGAAGCCGGAGAGCTAGAGCTTTGGAAGCTACCGTGGTCAAAGGATGCTGAGTCCAGAGCGCCTAGCCCTACCGGACTACGAGTATCTGGGTAGGAGCTTCCTTCAGCTTCGCAGAAGGAAAGAAGTGCAGACAATTAGGCCAGGGTCGGGGGAGGAGGCGGGGCGGGGCCTGAGTGGGGCCCGGGCCGGGTGGAGTAGGGAGGGGCCGGGAGGGGGCGCGTTCCAGGGCCTGGACTTGCGGGGAAAACAGCATCTGGGGGTCAAAGCATGTCTGAAGTGTCCGGGGCTCAGGCAGTGTGGATGGTGTTCAAAGGCGGATAGGTTGGAGTTGAGAATTTGGGGGCCCTTTGGGGATATTATAGATAATGCCGGTGGTGCAGTAACCTTGGAACCTGAAGTGCCAAATCAGTCATTCTGTGAACAATCATTTTACCGTTACAGCCGCCACTGGCATTTTTGAGCATTTCTTTTACGTTAGGCACTGTGCTAATCAAGTACTTCACATGCATTTTTACTTAATCTTCACAACAGCCCTAGGAGGAAATACGGTGTTTTTCTTCCATTTTGCAGACGGAGAAACTGAGGCTGAAGAGGTAGCTTGGATAAGTAAGGCCACACAGTTAGAAAATGGTAGAGCTAGAATTAGAGCCTCATTTGCCCACTCCAGAGCTTGAGCTCTTGACCGCTAAGGCAGTAGCTGTAGTACTTTATGGAGCACCTTCGATGTGTGAGGCCTTTGCTGGATGAAAAGAGGATGTATATATGTGTGCGTATATGTATGTGTATATATATGCTTATGCTTAAAAATGATAGGCTTTATTTTTTCTTTTCAACGTTTATTTATTTTTGGGACAGAGAGACAGAGCATGAATGGGGGAGGGGCAGAGAGAGAGGGAGACACAGAATCGGAAACAGGCTCCAGGCTCTGAGCCATCAGCCCAGAGCCTGACTCGGGGCTCGAACTCCCGGACCGCGAGATCGTGACCTGGCTGAAGTCGGGCGCTTAACCGACTGCACCACCCAGGCGCCCTATAGGCTTTATTTTTTAGAGCAGTTCTAAGTTTACATAAAATTAAGTAGATACACAGAGCGGTTCCCATATACTCTCTCCCCCTGACTCGGTTTCCCCTATTATTAATATCTGACATTAGTGGAGTACATTTGTTATAATTGATGAACCTAACCAAAGTCCATGCTCTACATTAGGGTTCATTCTTTGTGTTGTATAGTTTTGTGGGTTTTGACTAATGTATGTCACGTATCTGCTGTTATGGTATGGTGCAGAGTAGTTTCACTGCCCTCAGCATCCTCTGTGCTCTACCTATTCATCCTTTCTCCTGCCCCCCCCCCCCCCAACCCATGGCCTCCACTGATGTTATTTTACTATCTCTGAAGCTTTACAGAATGTCATATAGTTGGAGTCCTATAGTATGCAACCTTTTCAGATTGGCTTCTTTCACTTGGCAGTATGCATTTCAGGCCCTCTATGTCTTTTCCTGGCTCGATAGCTCGTTTCTTTTTTATCACTGAATAATAGTCATATAGATGTATTATAAAAATTTTTAAATTAAAAACGTTCTGGTTTAAAATTCTAAATTGGTAATACGGAAATTGGGTTAAAAATATAAAGAAGTTTATGGTGAAGTCTCCTCCCACCTCCCTTCCCCTAATGCCAATTTTCCTCCACCCTTAGCACATAGCAGTAACCACTATTACGGGCTTCCTACGTATCCTTCTAGATTAGTTTATTATGTACCTAAGGGAGAATATAGTGCCTGCTTTTTTTTCATTTAATAGATCTTAGAGTAAGATGTTGGTCTTCGCTTCCTTCTTTTTAAAAATTTTTTTTAGTGTTTATTTTTGAGAGACAGAGAGACAGAGCACAAGAAGGGGAGGGGCAGAGAGAGAGGGAGACACAGAATCCAAAGCAGGCTCCAAGTTCTAAGCTGTCAGCACAGAGCCTGATGTGGGGCTTGAACTCATGAACTGTGAGATCATGACCTGAGCTGAAGTCCGGCACTTAACTGACTGAGCCACCCAGGTGCCCCAAAAGCTTCCTTCTTAAAAAAAATTTTTTTTGAGGGTGCCTGAGTGGCTCAGTCAGTTAAGCGTCCGACTTCACTCAGGTCATGATCTCGGTCTGTGAGTTCGAGCCCCATGTCAGGCTCTGTGCTGACAGCTCAGAGCCTAGGGTCTGCTTTGGATTCTGTCTGTCCCTCCCCCACTCATGCTCTGTCTCTCAAAAATGAATAAACGTTAACATTTTTTTAAAATTAAATTTTTTTAGCTACATAGTAATTTATTTATTTATTTTTTTAATTTTTTTTTTCCACGTTTTTATTTATTTTTGGGACAGAGAGAGACAGAGCATGAACGGGGGAGGGGCAGAGAGAGAGGGAGACACAGAATCGGAAACAGGCTCCAGGCTCCGAGCCATCAGCCCAGAGCCTGACGCGGGGCTCGAACTCACGGACCGCGAGATCGTGACCTGGCTGAAGTCGGACGCTTAACCGACTGCGCCACCCAGGCGCCCCTAGTAATTTAAATAATTTAACCAATTCTCTGTTGGTAGACAAGTTATTTTTAGCCTTTTGCTATCACTAAAAATACTCCACTGAATAACCTGCAATTTTGTTCCTTTACTAGTATATCCGCAAAGATAAATTCCACAAAGTAGAATTGGTGGATCAGAGGCATATACATTTTATCTTATTTTTTATTTATTTCGGGGGGGGGGGGGATATGCATTTTACATATTGATAGATAGTAGCAAATTGCCCTTCATAGAGGCTGTCAGCAATATAAGAATGCCTGTTTTCCCATGGTCTTTCCAACAAAATGTATAAAATTTTTGAACGTTTTCAACCTGTTAAGTGGCAAATAGTCCCAGGGTGGATTTAGTGTGCATTTATTTTATGCAATTGAGCATCTTTCTGTCAAGTTTAACCTTGGTTCTTGAAAGGTATATGGTATATATAGAGAGAAGTGTATAGATAATGTGTATATAAATATGTATACGTATGTATATATGGAGAGAGAGAGAAAAAGGTTACTTGACCACATCCATTAATTAGTCAAAAGGGCATAGTTTTATCACAGATAATTTTGTATCCAATGAATAATAATATCAGTGTCTAGCAATGCCTAGACTTTTGCAAAGGATTTTATGTATTTTATCTTATTTATCCAGTATTCAATGAATCTATAAAATATTTGAAAAGCCTGGTCCATTGATCAGTCCTTTAGATGTTTGCTGTTTAAATGATATACCTCAAAGGCTTAGCGTATTTTAAATATAGTGCTTTAGTGAATAGAAGTTGCTGATCCCTCCATAGTGACTTTTTCAGGAAGACTAATTCGGTGGCAAGTGGCAGTGCTGATAATGAATCTACAAACAGAATCAAAGTCCCAAGTTGATTAAAAAAAGTTTCACTCTCCACCTGTCCACCTAATGTTTGAACCCTGAGCAAGTGCTTCTTCAGGCTCTGTTGCATATTCAAGTGTCTTAACTCCCTGTCCCATTCAGCATCTGGACATTCATACTGCCCTAAACAGAGTCATACTCCTCACTGGCCTCCTCATGATTCATCAAACCCTACAACTGTGCTGAAATGCATTTGTTTTTAGTTGAGAACAACCTCTATCCATCATAGTTTGCTCTGTTTTACGTATAGGCTGTTTTGAAGTATTCACCCTCAGTTTAATGACCATTGAAAACCACTCTCTCTTTTTTGAATGTTTATTTTGAGACGGAGAGAAGGAGCACGATCATGCAAGCGTGTGAGCGGAGGAGGGGAAGAGAGAGAGAAGGAGAGAGAAAATCCCAAGTAGGCTGTGTGCTCCCAGCGAACGGAGCCTGAAGTAGGGCTCCATCTCATGAGATCTTATGGTTGGTGATGACCTAAGCTGAAATCAAGAGTCAGACACGTCACTGACTGAACTACCGAGGCGCCCTGAAAACATTCTTCATAGATTAATAAAATATTTCCTGGTTTAAAAAATTTAAATACCTGTAGAGAGTTTTATCTTTTTGGTTTCTTTCTTTTTTTTTTTTTTTCTTATAAGTTATAAAGTCACTTACATGTATAGGCCTAGAGAAAATACATATAGAGAAAAGAAAATTGCAAGGACAGGAAAACTCTAGGCATTTAGTGAAACAGAAAAGCCAAAGCTGAGCACCCCTTGGTACATGTGTCGGGAGATCTCTTTTTAGTGTTACGATAGAAATTACAGTGATGTCTATTCAGTGAATATCTGCAGATTTCCCTTTCTGTCTGCTAACCAGGCCTTGTATTTGCCTTTTTGACTATTAGTGAAGAAAACAATCTTTCATCAGTTGGGTAAACTGATCCATTCCCTGCTGACTTTGTGGATTAGGAACCTGTAATCATGGCCTGGAATGGCTTAGGATCTTAAGATCATCATTACAGAAGCAACTCAATGATGTTCATGCCTGCAGTCATCAGAATGTAATGACAGAAGTTGTGTTAATGCCGAGGGCTGAATAGAAGAGAGTCTGGTAAGGAGATGAAATAAGGATAGAACCCTTGAAAGATTTCCAGCCTTATTAAATCTACTTATTGGAAGCTTCTGCCAGAGGCTGAGGTGTGTCTGTGTATCTGGTTGGGTGTGGAGAACTCTCTAGAGCCGAAGGGCAGCCTGTTCTGGTCCCAGGTTTGCAAAACACACCACCTACGTGCTGACCTGAGTATAAGCATGAGGGTGTGAAGTTTCTTTTTTACTTCACCTAATTTGGTGAGGTGCCTGCTTTCACTCATGCTCCTAGTTGCCTCTTCAGTTTCCATGGAAACTGCTTACTCTCACTAAGTTTGGTATTAGGTTGGCATAATAGATAATTCTAGGAAATCAGAGATGATCTCTTTCCTTTGGAGGCTCTACTTTTAGAGGAATCACAGTAAGTTGGATAGTTTTTTTAAGTTACGGTTTTTAAGCACTTTGTACGTACTTAGCACCGTGCCTTATCTCACTTATTCTTCACAACCACGACACAAAGTGGGTATTGTTCATCCCATTTGGTAGTTGTTGTGGTTTTTTTTTTTTTTACATTTAAAAAAAATGTTTATTTTTGAGAGAGAGTGCAGCAGGGGGGCGGGCAGAGAGAGAGAGGGACAGAGGCTCTGAAGCAGGCTCTGTGTTGACAGCAGAGAGCCTGATGTGGAGCTCGAACTCACAAACCAAGACATCATGATCTGACCCATAGTCGGACGTTTAACCAACTGAGCCACCCGGGTGCCCCTATTTGGTAGTTATTAATATCATCTCATTTTACAAATGAGGAAACTGAAGTGTAGAAAGGCTCATTCATTTGTACAAAGTCATATAGGTGATGATGCATAGCAAAGCCCGGGCTCAAACCCACCTTTGTCGATTCCTTAGTCTTTTTTTTCCCTTCTCCACCAACAAGATACAAATAAACAAACCAAAACATTTACTTGCCTGCAAAAGGCAGTGATCCTTGCTTCTCTGGTAAGAATGGAGCTCTTAAATAGTTCATTAGTGGGGCACCTGGGTGGCTCAGTCGGTTGAGCGTCCGACTTCGGCTCAGGTCACGATCTCACAGTCTGTGAGTTCGAGCCCCGTGTCGGGCTCTGTGCTGACAGCTTGGGGCTCTGTGCTGACAGCTCGGAGCCTGGAGCCTGCTTCAGATTCTGTGTCTCCCTCTCTCTCTGCCCCTCCCCCGCTCATGCTTGCTCGCTCTCTCTGTCAAAAATAAATAAACATTAAAAAAAAAAAGTTCATTAGTTGCAAATAAGTTTCCTGAGAACAGGAATTGTATTTTACTCATCATTGTATACTTGCCTTTCACAATGTAGACACTTAATGCAAACATATGTTAAATCAAATGTGAATAATCTTATTTTAGGGTACCGTAAATGTGAGCAGCTAGCAGCAACTATTAAGACTTAATTAAGCACTAAAAAAAAAAAAGGAATTAAGCATTTATTATGCACCAGTAACATTTTAAGTGCTTTACATATATTAATGCACATGAAGATAATTTTAATTGCTATCTCCATTTGACAGATGAGGAAACGGCAGCATAAAAATATTGAAAAACTAGTTAGTAAGTCAAGGAGGCAGAATTCTAACCCAGTAATCCGAGTCCATATTGTTAAACTCTGTGCTATAAATATCTTGAGTGACTCCAAAATTGTGGCTCCAACTATTGCATATAGACCTATGCATGGATCCTGGAGTAAGTTCAGGTGATTTCAAGTGCTTAATTTAACATTTCTGCCAGGAGGGGGCATCCTAGGAATCAGGATGGGTTTGGGAATAGTAAAATTCCAGTTCTCTCTTGCCACAAGACTCATCTCGCAGAGGCTAGCAATGAAGAATGTCACCTCTAAAAGTAATCTATTCGGGAGAGTTTTATTGAGGGTAATTTGTGTACTTTGGGTAGCTGTGTGATTTTCAAGAAGTTACTTAACCTCTCTGCGCCTTAGTTTCCTTATCTGCAAGCTGTAGGTAATAATAGTACTTACCGCATCCATACATGTGAACTTTTAGAGCACTGCTTGGCTGCTGCATTGTGTCTACATTGTGAAGAGAGTATACAAAGATGAGTAAGATATCTTTTCTTTTAGAGCACCTGCGAAGGTACTCAATAAATATTAACAATTATTATAACTGTACTTTTTATAAAAGCATATAATGCATCTGTGGCAGCCATTAAAGTGTGACTCTCAGATATCCTGCTGTGGGGAAGGGAGGGTAATTAACTTTCAACTCCAGCTCTGAATCCAACACCTTGTTCACACTGAGATCACACTTCCCACAAGCTGCTTCCAGCCAGTGGCTGGGTTGGACAGACCCACTGCTATGAGATATGTGACTGATTCTTTTGATGGTGACTTTGCCTGGAAGACTCCCATTGCACTGTAGTCTAAATTCTCTTTCTCTCCCTCTCCATCTCTCTCTCTCACTCTAAAGGGTCATTGTCATCGGTCAGCAATCCCAGCCTCCTGTGGCTCCCTCCCCATTTGCCTTGTGGGTTTTCCCCCCAGTATTATCTCTTGCATGTCTGATCCTGTCTTGGTGTTGCTTCTCAGAGTACCTGGACTAAGACAACATCCAACAGTCACTAATATAGTCCCTTCCAGCCTCAAGGTTAATACAATTTCTTCAAGCCTTGGCAGAGGTTCTGACATACAATTCTTTCTATGTAGAAGACTCTTACGTGTTACTAATCTTATTACTGTTTTTTGTATTTGCTGGTATCGTAGCACATGATATACTTGTCTTACTGCCAGACACTTTTAATTAATTAATTTTTTTGCTTTTGGATGAATCCTGATAAGAAAACTTATTTTTATTTGAATATCACTAATGAATCTTCCAAACCCAACCATATGCTAGGAAACATTGCTATTTGTAATAAACTAGCAGAAATGCGCTTAAGGCTTTAAAGTGCTTGGATTGTTGCAGAAAGGAAATGAAATAAAATATTATAGATGTTACACTGACTTCCTGAATTTTTAGAAACTAGATAAAACTAGTTGCTTTAAAACTGGAAGGTTTTTAAAAAGTTTTTTTAATCTTTTTTTTTTTTTTTTTTTTTTTTTAGAGAGAGAGAGAGTGCACACGCAAGCAGGGGAGAAAGGCAGAGGGAAAGAGAGAATCTTAAGCAGGGTCCACACTCAGCACGGAGACACGGAACTTGATCTACCAACCCTGATATCAGACCTGAGCCATAGTCAAGAGTCTGACGCTTAACCGACTGAGTCACCCAGATGCCCCAGAACTGATCACTTTAAAATAGTAACGAACATGTTCACAAAATCACTTCTTCTTCCCCTCTTCTCATTTTCCTTTCTTCCTAATTGTTCCTTCTTTCCTTCTTTCCTGAATACCCTGTCTCTATATATAGCAAAACATGAATATAAAGCGTCCCTCCTGGGAAACTTAATGCCATACATAGGAGATGGGACATACTCACAGATGACAATAACATAAGGTGACAGTGGCATGAGTGCTGTTGTAGAGGGGGTGGGCTGCATGTGTGCTGCTGTCTTGCTGCTTTCCCGGTTCGGTTGGCAGCTTCTCAGTCATGGCAGGGCAGCAGCTCCCTAAGTGGCCCAGGTCTGGGATGTGCCTCTGGGAGTTGTTCCTGGATGTTCAGCCTAGACTCTGTTTCTTCTGCCTTTCCAAGGATTCTGTAAGCCATTTGATAAATGTGATAAATATGTTTTTATTGGGGAAAAAAAAGAGCAAATGAGTTCTAAGGCATGTTGTTCCTGACCCTCCCCCCCACTCCCGTTTCTCCAAGGTAACTAAATTGCAGATGATTTCATTGTTTTTCCGGGGTCTTCAAACAATTCTGTAAACTTTTGACCTTATCATTTATATATTTAAGTAATATTAAAATCTTTCCTCCAACTGCTGTCCAAAAGTTAGACATCACTTTTGTTTACACAAATATCATGTTTGCTAAAGGAGTAATTTTAGGAGGCACAGTTGGTGAAGTTTTAAAAAGTAATAATAGTAGGGGTACCTAGGTGGCTCAGTTGGTTGAGCAACCAACTCTTGGTTTCAGCTGAGGTCATGATCTCATGGTTCATGGGCTAGAGCCCTGAGTCAGGTTCTGCATTGGCAGCTCAGAGCCTGCTTGGGATTCTCTCTCTCCCTCTCTTTCCGCCTGTCCCCACTCATGCACGCTCTCTCTCTCTCTCATGCTCTCTCTCTCTCTCTCAAGATAAATAAATAAAGAAAAATTTTAAAAAGTAATAAAAGATGAGAAGAGAAAAATGATTAAGCCCATCATCCTGTTTATATCCTTCTTACACTTATTACCGTTATCTTATCTATTTGTATACTTGGCTATTGTCTGGTTCTACTAGAATGTAAGTGATAAAGGCAAGCTTATTCTCTCAGTATCTCGAAAATCTAGCACAGTGCTTGGCTCAAATTAAGTGCTCAATTGTTAAATGGATGGTCTGCTTTAAGTAGCAGGATAATTTTTTTCTTAAAAAGAGAGAGAAAAATCCAGTTCAACAAATAGTTATTAAATTTCTACTATGGAGAGACACTAGGCTTTTTCCCCCTCCTTCCAAGGATGAGCAAAAAAGGATGACTGGTTAAAATGTGCCCCGGATCCTTCTGGTTTTATACCCCGGATCCTTCTGGTTTTATACTCTAATTATCCCTAAGGATAGTTTCATGGTTTATGCCATAGTTTCTACTGTTTGGTTACATAATAGTAAGATTTAACCCATTTTTTAAAAATGGTATTTTAAGAAGGAAGGACATTTTATACACTCTTGGGGCATCTCCATGAGATCCCATCCTGTAGTTGGGCAGAATAAAATGCTTTGATTAAGACTGGAATTACCCTCACAAACTAATCTCTGGGTTCTCTGTGTTGGGATTGCCCCTGTACTGCTTCCCTAGGGGCTGTAGGAAATAGCTCATTCTATGATTGGAATTTCAAGTCAAAACACATTTATCTGAGCAGCATTTTAATGATTTATCAAAGAGAGGAGGGATTTTCCCAAACACATCTGAACTTACCAAATTACTGATCCCATTAGCTATGTTTTCTCTTAAGCACCTTTCTTTGAACAAAGCAATTACTGCTGAAATCATCAAATGTATTTTTCATAAAAGCTTTTGACTAAGTTTTGTTTGATTAGTAGGAACCCAGTAAAAGTAAATATTGTTTGAGAAGGCACTTTCAGAGCCCTTTCTTTTTCTTCATTGAATTAGCTTTTTAAAAGCACTGTTCTTTGGAGAGTAAGAGCCTTTTTCCAGCTGTCCTATTGTGTAGCTCAAGGTCTTGTTAATACTATTATCTGGCCCTGAGATTACAGGTAATTGTGATAAAACACAAGCTTCAGTTTCTGTAATCTCAGACAGAAATCTGTTTGTGCCCAGGCCTTCATATCAGGTGTTTGTTAAACTCAGGCTTCTCTCACCTGGGATAGCCCCCCCTTGCCCCCAGTAAACAGAGGTACCTGGCAGGGATAGGGCTGCATCAGGGCCATTGCCTTTTTTTTTTTTTCCTTAATTGTGTGGCAGTACTCCTCCTGTGGCCAACTTATATTCAACGTGTGCTAAATAGGAAAATTACATATTTAAAAATAGGCATGTTTGAAACAATCACACTTTTGAATGTGAAATGTACCAAAGGCCACATGTCTTTGGCTTTGCTTGTCAAATGGAGAGGCTGCCAGAACCACTCGGCTCCATGGTTCTCATGCCCCAAAGTCCTGCAAGTTGACACGGAAGTAGACAGCACACAAAGAAGCTCAGCCCATGAGAAAGTGAATTTGGGCGCTCGGGCTGGCCTCCTTTCTCTCTGTGCGGACTTTTTTCCAGCTTCACTTCTTCTGTTCCATCTTAGTTTCTCAGAAAGGAGAGATTAAATGTGTCTGGAATGTCAGCATGTTAACTGCACAGGCAACATGAGGCTAGCACTCAGGCCACTGTTCAGCCTGTCATATGGAAGGAATTGCCTTTCAGGGGAGATTATAATTGTGTATGTAGCCACACAAATGCACATTCTGCCTGGAGGGAAATGCACAGAAGAGGAGGCCTCATGCTGCCACTCAGGTCTCTTTGTAGAGGGCTGCATAAGAAGCCCTCACATGGTGGAGTCAACCCTTTTGGGCTTAATGAGTCATCTTTTTGTGTGATGCCTACTTCAAAAAAAAAAAAAAAAGAAGAAGAAGAAGAAAAGAAAAAAAAAAGAAAGAAGAAGAAATGCATTTTTCCCAAAGTGAGTTGCTTTTATCGGCCCTGCAGCTTTGTCTAAGAGTTCTGTACATTCCTGATGACATCATTTACAATGCTAGTGCACAGACAGTAAACAAGAAATAATTTAGCTTTTGGGCATTTAGACAAAACTTAAATAGTTCAATTTAGAGAAACGATAATAAGCTTTATAAACAGTGCACACATGAGCTTAAACAACAAGCATGACCCCAATCCTTTTTGGAATGTGATGTGTTAAAAGATGGCTATAGAGAAAACTAGAAGCTTGACACTTTTGAATTATGTGCAGTTCAAACTTGAGTCCGTGGTCTGGTGTCAATCCCAAGCAGTATGTTCTAGTTAGTGGGTAAAATATAGGCTACCGTGTAAGTCATCAAGCTCCTTGAGCCATAGCATTTTACCTATAAGAAAGGAGAAGGTAATATTACCACCTACCTTGCAGGAATGTTAGAATACTGAGAAAATAAATATGTGGAGCTCTTTATAAGGAAGGCATTTTGTGTATGGAAAAGGCTATTATTCTCCTTGATCAAATTTACCCCCAAAATGGAGTTGATAAAACCCACCTCACAGGGAGCTGAGAGGGTGAATTAATCTATATCAAATATCTTAAGCTATTTAATAAGACCCAAAATTGTCTTTTTTGATAGTCTGTCAACCACCAAGCCTGATATTTAGACTCATGGTTAACTTACAAAGCCTTACATACGCAGTCAATCTTTTGCCTCGTCTTCAAGGGTTGGCATGTACAGAACTATAAATATATAAGTAGAAGAAAATAGGTTAGGTCTTTAGGGAGAATGGTCCTGCCTTTTTTCTCATCAAGGTTATGCCTATGAATAGCCTGTGAAGTCTTGCTAATCTTTGTTGCCATGTCTGGACATAGGGACTGTTTTGACCTTTGCTCTTCCAGTAAATGTTTGTTTTTGATTTCATATTTCTAAAGGAGAAACTCACAAGGAAAAGAAGTAGTTGACTTGTCTCACATTGTGAACTTTTTCTTATCATATTTCCTAGTAGTTAAGGGAAAATAATTATTTTTGAAGGACCTGACATCAGGCTCCTCAAGTGGAAAGTTCTTTAACTCAGCCAAGTAAAACACACACACACACACACACACACACACACACACACAGCTTTGATTTTTATGTTTAGAAAAGGGACACCAGAAAATAATTTATCTTTTTTAATGACAAAGTTATCACTGACATCTCTTCTTCCGTTGTAGTACTTTTTTTTTTTTTTAAATTTTTTTTTTTTCAACGTTTATTTATTTTGGGGACAGAGAGAGACAGAGCATGAACGGGGGAGGGGCAGAGAGAGAGGGAGACACAGAATTGGAAACAGGCTCCAGGCTCTGAGCCATCAGCCCAGAGCCTGACGTGGGGCTCGAACTCACGGACCGCGAGATCGTGACCTGGCTGAAGTCGGACGCTTAACCGACTGCGCCACCCAGGCGCCCCCGTTGTAGTACTTTTGTAAGATTTGAGACACAAGGTTTCCTTGGACTCCTCCGTTGTAGCCACTTCCAGCCAATAGAAAGCAGAAGGAGAAGGAAGGACTCCAGGGTAAACACCTTTTAAGCAAGTCAGGCAGAAGTTACAAACACACCTGGTGCTCACATTTCATAGGTGAGAAATGACTTTCTAGTTGCAAAGGAGCCTGGGAATTGAAATTCAGCCAGACAATCATGTGCAAGAATGGGAGCACAGATTTTGGGGGAAGCAAACTGTAATCTGGCATACCTAGTGTTTACAGTGGAGATGTCTCCTCCACTGAAAGTGAGGTATATTGTTGGTAGCTAATTGCCCTGATTCATAGCTGAAGCATGGATGGACTGGTGGGTGTTTAACGTTTGTCCCCTACCTCTGCCTTTCAAAGTACAGAGATAGTTCATCCCTTATCCTTGTTCTCCATTCTTTTTCTTTCTTAACTGTGTCTCTTGTCATTTCTCTTGTATCAGTTCTCTGTCCTTTGTAGACATTTCCAACTAATCAGAATAGTCCCTTTCTACACTTCCGTGAGCGTATGTAATGTTAGGGTTTTAGTTCTTTATAATTGTGTTGGTTGCTGGGTGTTGGTGGTTACTTTGCTGCCACATTTTTTTTTTTAATTGGGAGTTAGAGACCCATTGTAGGAGTGTAAATCTTGTCTTCAGAGAGCCTGTTTTACTATGTATAAAGATCTTAATCTTCCTAGACTCAGAATGATTAGTAGAAGATTTAGGAGAACGAGGAAAAGGTGATGCCACAGAAACTGGAGGTGGAGTGAGTTTCAAGATGGAGGGAGTGTTCAGTAATATCAGTTGCCTCATAGAGGTCAAACAAGATAAGAGCTGCCAAGGAGGTTAGTGGCATGAGGCGAGAAGTTTCATTGGAGCAGTGTGGCAGGATGCCAGATTTTCCTGGATGGAGGAGTAAAGGGGAAGAGCGAATGAGTTGAGACAATAGGTAGGTTCAAAATTTTTTCCCCAGAAGTTTGGTTGTTTGGGGAAGGAAAAGGAGAGGGGGTGGTAGCAAGAGTAGAGAGATTTTGTTGTTTTTAGCTTTTTAGATGAGAGACTGGAATATGTGTATAGGCTGAAGGAAAAGGAGCCATTTTAGAAGGACAGAGGGAAGATCTAGGAGAAGGAAAGGATGATTCACTGAATATGTTTTCAGAAGAGGTGAGAAGGAACTTTGGGATCAAGGGCAGAGGTGAAGGTTATTTTTTTTTAATTTTATTTTTTTAAATTTACATCCAAGTTAGTTAGCATTTAGTGCAACAATGATTTCGGGAGTAGATTCCTTAGTGCCCCTTACCCATTTAGCCCATCCCCCCTCCCACAACCCCTCCAGTAACCCTCAGTTTGTTCTCCATATTTATGAGTCTCTTCTGTTTTGCTCCCCTCCCTGTTTTTATATTATTTTTGTTTCCCTTCCCTTACGTTAGAGGTAAAGGTTATTTTGAAGGTGGGAACCAGGGCCACATTTATCCATTAGGCATTATGGGCATTCTGCCTAATCTCTAAACTGTTTTAAGATCTTTGAAAATATTTGAGTCCTAGGGGCACCTGGGTGGCTCAGTTGGTTAAGTGTCTGGCTCCTGGTTTCGGCTCGGGTCATGGTCTCACAGTTCAACCCCGTGTCGGACTGTGTGCTGACAGCAGAGCCTGCTTGGGATTCTCTCTCTCCTTCTCCCCCTCTCTTCTTGTACAACACATACACACACACTCTCTCTCTCTCTCAAATAAATAAATAAATAAATGAAATATAAATATAAAAAATATTTGAGTCCAACAAATTTTATTGATCTTCAAATATGGATAAATGTTTTTTTATATATTTATAAAACATAATACAATGTCATTATTATAATTAGTATGGACAAACATTTTATTATACCTGAAAGCAATTTATAGGTAACATTTTTCTCAAGTAACATCAATTCCCAATTGAGAAGTCGGATCCTAAGATGGTCTTAAAAGGACTCTCCAAGGATTATTCAGCAATAAAAAGAGAAGGAAATCCTGTCATTTGCAACATGGATGGACCTTGAGGGCATTATGCTAAGTTAAATAAAGCAGACAAAGACAAATACCATATGATCTCACTAATATGTGGAATCTAAAAATAAATTAGACTCATAGGTACAGAGAACAGATTGGCAGTTGTTGAAAAAGGTACAAACTTCCAGTTATACAGTAAGTCCTGGGGATGTAATGGACAGCATGGTGACTATAGTTAATAATACTGTATTGTATATTTAAAAGTTGCTGAGAGAGCTTAAAAGTTGTCATCAGAAAAAAAAAATTGTAATTGTGTGTGGTGATATATTATTAACTAGACTTATTGTGATCATTTCATAATATATACAAATACCAAATCATTATGCTGTACCCTTGAAACTAATAAGTTACATGTCACTTATAGCTCAATAAAAAGAAAAAGGAAAAAACTCTGACTCTACAAGGAATAATTGTATTTGACCAACAGAGATGGAAAATAAGGAAAGTGAAGGACAGAATTAAGCTTAGAAATAGAGCTGAAAGTTGATATTCTTTACCTGACCACTTCTTCTTTGTCTTTGAAGTAGGATTTTCAGGGTTTTGTTCTCAAAGTTAGAGAAACAGAAGTAAAAGGCTTAGGAGAGCAAAGGAAGTTTGTATTTGTTGCTGTGGGAAAGAAGAAAGGCACAAATATAAGAAATCTGGCAGCACTCAGACATTTGAAGTGAAGACACATAAATAAAACAATTGGGAAAACAGTAACAGAAACATTAACAAATAAAGTTGGCTGTGTAAATTGGTGAAAGAAACAATATAAAAATATTACAATCGTAACTAGATGAAACAAATGAAAAACTAAAAAAAACTGTTAGGAAAACAATATGTTACAAATAATGGGCAAGGAGAGGGAAGATCCAAAGAGCACATTTAAAAAATTTTAATGTTTGGGGCACCTGGGTGGCCCAGTCCATTAAGCGGCTGATTTCGGCACAGGTCATGATCTCGCGGTCCCTGAGTTCGAGCCCCCGGTCGGGCTCTGTGCTGACAGGTCGGAGCCTGGAGCCTGCTTCTGTTTCTGCGTCTCCCTCTCTCTGTGCCCCTCCCCCATTCATGCTCTGTCTCTCTGCCTTTCAAAGATGAATAAATGTTAAAAAAATTTTTTTTAATAAAAATTTAATGTTTATTTTTATTAGCTACAGAATTTTACTGGCAAAGTAGATTGAACGAGTTTTTTTTTTTTTTAATGTTTATTTTTGAGAGAGAGGAAGACAGAATGCGAGTGGGGAATGGGGCAGAGAGAGAGAGGGAGACACAGAATCTGAAGCACGCTCCAGGCTCTGAGCTGTCAGCACAGAGCCCGATGCAGGGCTTGAACCCATGGCCTGTGAGATCATGACCTGAGCCAAAGTTGGACGCTTAACTGACTGAGCCACCCAGGGATCCCAGATCTAAAGAATTTTAACAAAACACAGCAGTACCATACCTCACAAACTTCTCCCCCCTAAGTCCCACTCCTCATAAGAGACTATTTTAAATTTTTTTCACTGTTTCTTTTGCTTTTTTGCTGCATATTAAAAAAAATTTTTTTTAAATGTTTATTTATTTTTGAGACAGAGCGCGAGTGGGAGAGGGGCAGAGAGAGAGGGAGACACAGAATCTGAAACAGGATCCAGGCTCCGAGCTGTCAGCACAGAGCCCAACACGGGGCTCAAACTCATGAGCTGTGAGATCATGACCTGAGCCAAGTCGGACGCTCAACCGACTAAGCCACCCAGGTGCCCTGCTGCATATTTTTAAGTAGCATGTTTAAGTTGCTTCTTTTAAGAAGAGCTCTAGATGAGGGGCGCCTGAGTGGCTCAGTTGGTGGAGCGTCCGACTTTGGCTCAGGTCATGATCTCGCGGTCTGTGAGTTCGAACCCCGTGTCGGGCTCTGTGCTGGCAGCTCGGAGCCTGGAGCCTGCTTCAGATTCTGTGTCTCCCTCTCTCTCTGCTCCTCCCCCACTCATGCTCTGTCTCTCTCTCTCTCTATGTCAAAATAAATAAACATTAAAAAAAAAAAAAGATTTAGATGTGATCTAATTACTTCCTGTGATGGATTCAGTGCTTTTATATCCCCTAAAACTTCCATTTCTCCTATCCTTCTAATAAAATTATGATTTTTGGTTAAGTCAGTATTCAGTGTTTATTATGACTATGGAAATGGTATGTATATATTAGTTATGTAGTACACTATGATTACATTTACCCTTTTTACATAGTTTTTTTCCCCCTTTTTCCTGTAAATAATTGCCTTGTCTTTTATTTGGTTGGTTTTGTATAAATTTGTCTCTAATTTATCCCTAAACTCCAGAAGACTGGAGGTCAGTCTTCTCTCAGTTTATGCAGACACATCAGGTGTTCTCCAAGTTTCAATTTATTTTCTTTATGAGAACTCTCCTGGAGCACTCCTTCACCTAAGTGGTCCTCCTACTTCAGTCTTGTCTGGTTGCTCTCTAAATCTTCTATCCTTATCATGTATATTACTTATCTCTCTCAAGTTATATTCCATATTTCTTGAAGCCTGTGTTTACCTTTTTCCTTATATACTCCTTCCTTTTGTTATGTGGCATCCTCCAGTAGCTTTCTGAGAAAAGGTGCATGCAAAATAAGATTTGGAGGATCTTGTGTCCATGAAAATGTCTTTATACTACCCTTACATTTGATGGATAGTTTGTGTAGGTATAAAATTCTATGTTGGAGATAATTTTCCCTTAGAGTTTTTAAGGCATGTCTCCCTTTTTAGCTTTTTGTATTGCTGTTGAGAAATTTAATGCCATTTTGATTTGTGATATTTCATAAAGATGTCTATTGGTGTAGATCTTTTTTCATTTATTGTCTTGAGATCCTTTCAACATAGAAATTGATATCTTTCAGTTCCGAGAAGTTTTACTGAATTATGTGTTTGATATTTTCTCATGTCTGTCTCTGGAACTGTTGTTATTCAGGCATTGGACCTTATGGCTTCATGCTCTAATTTTCTTATCTTTCTCTCTTCCATATTTTTTGGTTGTTGTTCTTACTGTGAATATTTTTGACCTTTCCAATCCTGCCGAATTTTTAAAGTATCTACTGTTATATTTTAAATTTCTTTACTTATTTTTTTGTTTTCTGAATTTAGGAATACAAGATCTTATCTTGCCTTTCTATTAATTTTGGTATTTTTTTCTTTTGTTTTGTTTGTATCTATGTCTCCTGCATTTTTTTCTTTTCTCCTGAGTTGTTTTTTTTTTTTTTTAGTTTGTTATTTTTTAATGTGTTTTTCATGTAAGAAGCTTTCCTCGGGATTTTTGAGCTTTTTGGATTTCAGTTCAGGTGCTAAGTGGGGGAGGGTTTGACAGATCAATATGTAAACTTTAATGCAATCATCTTGTTTTTAGTAGGGCACCTCTACCTTCAACTATTGTTGGTGTTCCTATGTGCAAAGTGCTAATGATTCAGCCTTCTAATGGAGAATAACCCTTTAATATTATATGGGGGTGGAGGAAAGGTAGTAACGTCCCTACACAAGGTTGGGGATAGGTTCTAGAAATATAACTGCTTCTTATGTACAATTTTGACCCCATTATATCAGTTAGCTTGGGCTGCCAAGACAGAAGATCACAGGCTACGTGATTTGACCACCAGAAATTTATTTTCTCACAGTTCTGGAGGCTACAAAGTACAAGATCAAGGTCCAGCAGGATTTGGTTTCTAGTGATGACTCTTTTTGTTATGTACTTCTTGCTATGTACTCACATAGCTTTGTCAGATACATATGTGTAGAGGGGAGCTTTCTAGTATCTTTTCTTCAAAGGACACAGCTCCTATTGGATCAGAGTCCCACCTTTCTGACCTCTTTTTACTATAATTTCTTATTCCACCTACAGCCACATTTCAAGAAATGAATTTGAGGGATACAAACATTCAGTCCCTAACTCTCACCCCTGTATTGACATGCATGCCTTCACAGGTACTTGTACCTGTAGTTCCTAAACCTTTCGATTATTTAATACCTTTTGGTATATATAAGAGGGTAGACTTGCTTCTTGTCACTTTTCCTTAATGTAGCCATTTAATTTTTAGCTTCTTTTAGTCTACTACTATAGTTATCATTTGCCTGATTTTCATCTTATACAATTTTCTTAGTATTTCTTATCTGCTCCTGTCTTCAATTCTTTGTTTTTATGAGTCTGTGTTTTCTTTTATTGAGAGATAATTGACATACCATAAAATTCACCCTTTTAAAGTATGCAATTTGGTGTTTCTTAGTCTGTTCACAAGATTGTGCAACCACCACCATAATCTAATTGTAGAAAATTTTCATTATCCCAAAAAGAGACCCCATACCAAGTAGCAGTCACTGCCCACTTCCCCATACCTCCAACCCCTGGAGAACCCTAATCTTCATTTTATGTCTATGGATTTGTCTTTTCTGGACACCATGTAAACAGAATCATACAGTATGTGGTCTTTTGTGTCTAGCTTCTTTCACTTAGCATGTTTTCGTGGTTCATCCGTGTTGTAGTGTGTATCAGTACTTGATTCCTTTTCATGGCTGAATAGTATTTGGTTGTATGGATATACGCCATTTTGTTTATCATTCATCAGTTGATGGGCATTTGGATTGTTTCTGATTTTTGGATATTGTGAATAATATCACTATGAATAGCTATGTAGAAGTATTTGTTTAAACACCTTTTTTTATATATACCTGGGAGTGAACTGTTGTAACCTCTATATATAACTTTTTCTTTTACTATAATCTTTTTTTTTAAGTTTATTCATTTTGAGATAGAGAGAGAAAGCACGAGTGGTGAAGGGGCAGAGAGAGAGGGAGAGAGAATCCCAAGCAGGCTTTATGTTGTTAGCGAAGAGCCCAGTGTGAGGCTCAAACTCTTGAACCATGAGACCATGACCTGAGCCAAAACCAAGAGTCAGATGCTTAACCAACTGAGCCACCCAGGCGTCCCTCTATGTTTAACTCTTTGAAGAACTGCCAGACTGTTTTTCAAAGTGGCTCCTCCATTTTACCAACCAGTAATGTATGAAGGTTCCAATTTCTCTATATCATTTCCAACACTTGTTATTATTTGTCTTTTTTGATTATAGTCATTCTGGCAAATGTGAAGGTATTTCACTCGGGTTTTGGTTTGCATTTCCCTGATGACTAATGATGTTTAGCATCTGTTCATGTGTTTGTTGGCCACTGGTATGTTTTCTTTGGGGAAATGTCTACTTGAATTTTTTGCCTATTTTTAATTGGGTTGTCGTTTTGTCTTTTTTTTTTTTTTTTAAATAGAGTGTGCAAGTGGGGGAGAGGGACAGAGGGAGAAATAATTTTTTTTTTTTTTGAGAGAGTGTAAGAGCAGGGAGGACCAGAGAGAGGGAGGGACAGAATCCCAAGAAGGCTCTGAGCTGTCAGTGCAGACCCAAAAGGGTGGGGGTGGGGCTTGAACTCAGGAGCTGTGAGATCATGACCTGAGCCAAGACCAAGAGTTGGACATTTAACCAACTTAGCCACCCATGCACCCCTTGAGTTAATTTTTGTATATGATTTGAGGCAGGGGTCCAAATTCATTTCTTTACATGTGGATTTCCACTTTTCCCAGCACCAATTGTTGAAAAGACTGTCCTTTCCCCTATTCTTAGTCTTGGAAACCTTGTCAAAAATTATTTGACCATATTCATGAGGGCTTATTTTTGGCTCTGTATTCTAGTCTATTGTCTTTTTGGTTTTTTTTTTTTTTTTTTTTTTTTTTGGTCTTAATGGTAGTACCAGACAGTTTTGATTACTATAACTTTGTAGTAAGTTTTGAAATCAGGAAGTATGAATCTTCCAGCTGTGTTCTTTTTTTTTTTTTTTTTTAATTTTTTTTTTCAACGTTTATTTATTTTTGGGACAGAGAGAGACAGAGCATGAATGGGGGAGGGGCAGAGAGAGAGGGAGACACAGAATCGGAAACAGGCTCCAGGCTCTGAGCCATCAGCCCAGAGCCCGCCGCGGGGCTCGAACTCACGGACCGCGAGATCGTGACCTGAGCTGAAGTCGGACGCTTAACCGACTGCGCCACCCAGGCGCCCCCAGCTGTGTTCTTTTTAAAGATTGTTTTGGTGTTCAGAGTCCCTTGAGATTCCAGATGAGTATTGGGGTGAGTCTCTACTTGTTCAGGGTTCAGCTCAGTCGTGTCGTCTTTTAAATAGCCTTTTTTTGGTCCTTTATGTTTTGATTAGGTTTTCATTGTATACATACATCTTTTACTATAGTTTTCACTGTGCTTTATTGTAATTATCACTTTGCTTGTCTCTTTAAATACAAAGAACATGATTTTAAATTGTTTTCATTTTCTCAGTGCCTAGCATTTACTAGATGTTCAATATAATGTTTGAATGAGTGAGTAGGTGAATGAAGCATGGGCCTAAACTAAACAGGTATTATGTTACATTTAAATAGATTAGACTATTACCAAAACATAAATAACTGATACTTGTATAGTACTTTATTATGTAAGATATATTGAGGTATATTATTTTATTTGTCTTAACTAAATTAACTAAGCTATGAAAAAGATTAGCATCTCTTTTTGATAAATTTGGACATTACACACAATGAGGTACAATGAAAACATTTAAGAAAAGGACAAAATGGGAAAATTTGGAAATTAAAAATATCGATCTTTTGCAAGATAGGCAAGATACAAAGAGGTTTTTGGTAAATAAAAGGCAGAAATTATATATACTATATTCTTAAACTACAGTGCAATAAAATTACAGATAGTGAAAGTATAATTAAAAGTACCTAACCATAAGGATATTTTATTTATTTTTTAATAGATTTTATTTTAAAGTAATCTCTACACCCAACATGGGGCTCAAACTCACAACCCCAAGGTCAAGAGTCATACATTCCACTGACTAAGCCAGCTAGGCACCCATAACCATAAAGATATTTAAAATACTATTTTACTAGGGCACCTGGGTGGCTCAGTTGGTCAAACGTCCTACTCTTGATTTCGGCTCAGGTCATCCTCTTACAGGTTTGTGGGATTGAGCCCCAAGTAGGACTCTGTGCTGACAGCATGGAGCCTGCTTGGGATTCTTTCCCTCTTTCTCTCCCCTGCTTGCTCTCTTTCTCTCTCAAAATAAAGAAATAAACTTAAAAAAAATGAATATAAAAATAAAAATTACTTTCCTTTATAACTGGGTCAGATAATAAATTGGAAAAGCAGCAAACTATTTTTTAACCCTGGAACAATTAAAATCTATAGGCATTTACAAAAGCAGTACTTAGAAATATTATTGCTATAAATACCTAAATTAGTAAGAAAAATATAATTAAGCCTATACCTAAAGAATTTAGAAAAGGAACAAAGGAACGAACCAAAGAAAATAGAAAATAGAACTAAATAATAAAAGTAGAAATAGGCAAACAAATTTGCTAGTGATTTTGTCTGAACTTTCAGAAATAAATAATTCATAAGTTACAAAGTTTATTAACCCAGAAAAAAAAACTGTGATCTTTTTTTCCTGTTACCTATATTGATGTGTAATTTATATACAATAAAAATGATGGTTTTAAGGATAAAATTTAATAAGCTTTGATAAATGTAGATAGCCACGTAATCATTACCTCAGTCGTGATATAGAATAGTTTCATCACCTGAAAAGGTTTCCTTATATTCTGCTATAGATTAAATGTTTGTGTTGCCCCCAAATTCATATGTTGAAACTCTGCTCGCCAATGTGATGATATTTAGAGGTGGGGCCTTTGTGAGGTAATTAGGTCATGGGGATGGAGCCCTCATCATGAGATTATAAGAAGAGACATAAGAGAGTTGATCTCTTTTTTCACCATGTGAGGATATAGCATGGAGGTGGCCATCTACAAACCAGGAGGAGGGTCCTCAGCAGATAGCAGATCCGCCAGTATCTTGAATTCCACTTCCCAGCCTCCAGAGTTGTGAAAAATAAATGTTTGTTGTTTAAGCCACCCAGTCTATGATGTTTTTTATAGTAGCTCAAACTGATGAAGACAGAGTTGGTACCAAGGAGTTGGGTGCTCCTATAACAAATACCTAACAAGGTAGAAGTGGCTTTGGAACTGGGTAGTGTGTATAGGCTGGAAGAATTTTGAGATGCATGCTAGGGAAGGCCAATATTGCTGTGAAGGGACTGTTAAAGGCAATTCTGGTGAGGGTCCAGGAAGAAAAGGGCCCTGGAGAGAGAGCATCTATCTTCTTAGAGAATGCATAGTCATGAACATAATGTTGGATAGTAAATAGGAAATATGGACAGAAATATGAATGGTAAAAGGTAATTCTGATGAAGTCTCAGATGAACATGAGAAATGTTATTGGAAACTGGAGAAAACGTAATTAATCCTTGTTAAAAGTGGCCAAGAATTTGGCTGAATCGTGTTCGTGTTCTGGTGTTTTGTAGAAGGTAGAATTTGCGAGTGATGAAATTGGATATTTAGCGGGAGAGAGTTCTAAGCAAAGTTTTGAAAGAGTGACCTGATTCTTCCTGAATGCTTATAGTAAAATGGGAGAGGAGAGAAATGAATTGAAGACAGAATTGTTAAGCAAAAAGGAAGCAGAACTTAAAGATTTAGAAAATTCTCAGCCTGCCTCCTGAGCCGGAACACCAGTCTTCTGCTGCCCTTGGATGAGCACTATCAGTGTTCCTGGTTGTCGGGCTTTCAGACTTGGACTGAAACTATGCCACTGGCTTTCCTGGGTCTTCTCATAATAAATCTCTTTCCTTCAAAATCTCTTTCTCTCAAAATCTCTTCCCCTCCCTGCCCATAATCTATCCATACATATACACACAGATGTCTTTTTTGTTCTGTTTCTCTGGAGAACTCTGACTGTATACATTCCTACATAGCCAGACCTGTCCCCTAGCTCCCTGGCAACTATTGATGTGCTTTCTGTTACTATAGTTTTGTGTTATAAGTGAAATCATACATTAAGAAGTCTTTAGTGTCTGGCTTCTTTCACTTATAATGCTTTTGAGATTTATCCATATTGCTGCATATGTCTGTTTCTGCAATAATTTGTTTCTATTGCTGGATATTATTATTATATTATATGAATGCTCCACAATTTATTTATCCATTGGCCAGTTGAGAGACATTTGGATTGTTTCCAGGTTTGGCTATTATGCATAAGCCTGTTATGAACATTTGTGTACAAATCTTGGTATGGATTTATGTTTTCATTTTTCTTGGGCAAATACCAAAGGAGTGGAATGGCTGGGTCATGCAGCAAATGTATCCTTAAATTTATAAGAAACTGACAAAGTGTTGTTCAAAGTACTGAACCATTTTTACCTCCCATCATCAATGGATGAGAATTATAGCTGCTCTACATCTTTGCCATTCTAGATGGTATATAGTGATACTTCATTATGTTTTTACATAGAATCTCCCCCATATTTATAGCAGCATTATTTACAATAGCCAAGATATGGAAGCAGCCCAAGTGTCCATCGATTGATGAATGGATAAAGAAGACATGGTATTTGGGTCATCTGGCTGGCTCAGTCAGTAGAGCATTTGACTTTTGACCTCAGAGTTGTGAGTTCAAACCTCATGCTGGGTTTGGAACCTATTTTAAGAAAGAAAGAAAAGAAAGAAAAGAAAGGAAAGAAAGAAAGAGGAAGGAAGGAAGGAAGGAAGGAAGGAAGGAAGGAAGGAAGGAATGTGGTATATACACACAATGGAATACTATTTAGCCATAAAAGAGAATGAAATCTTGCCATTTGCAATGACACAAATGGGGCTAGAGAGTATAATGCTAACCAAAATAAGTCAATCAGAGAAAAACAAATACCGTATGATTTCACTCATATGTGGAATTTAAGAAACAATACAAACACAAGGAAAAAAATCAGAGTGAAAGAGAGACAAATCAAGAAACAGACTCTTAATTAGAGAGAACTTATTGTTGGCAGGGGTGTGGGGGTTGGGGGTTGGGTGAAGTGGGTGAAGGGGATTAAGGAGTGCCCTTGTGATGAGCACAGGATGATGTATGGAAGTGCTGAATTACTATATCATACACCTGAAACTAATATAATACTGTTTGTTAATTTACTAGAATTAAAATAAAAACTTCAGAAAAGTCCTTCAAATAAAAAATAAAAATAAATAAATAAATAGAATTTCCGTAATGACCAATGATGTCGAGCATCTTTTCATTTATTTGTCATCTGTGTATGATGATGTATCCAAATCTTTTGCCCATTTTTTTATTAGTAGTTTGTCTTGTTGATATTGAGATGTAAGATTTCATTGTATATTCTGTAGTAAGTTTTTTGTTGTATACATGATTTCCAGTTATTTTCTCCCAGTCTCTGCCTTGCATTTGTGTCTTTTGAAGAGTGAGCATTTTTAATTTTGATAGTCAAATTTATAATTTTTTTCTTTAATAGCTTTATGCTTTTTATGCCCTATTTAGGATATTTTTTGCCTAACCAGAGGTCACTAACATTGTCTCCTGTGTTTTCTTCTAGAAGTTAGTTTTACCTCTTGTATTTAGGTCTGTGACCTTTTAGAGTTGATTTTTTTTTTAATGGTATGAGGTAATGGTCAAGGTTCTTTTTTTTTTTTGCCTATAAATATCTAATTGTTCCAGTACATTTATTGAAAAGATTATCCTTTCTCTGTTGAATTACCTCCTCTTCTTTGTTGAAAATGAGTTGGTCATATTTATATGTATATATTTGTAGATTCTCTCTTCTATTTCGTAACTAGATATATTTATCTTTATGCTAATACCATACTGTCTTAATTACTGTCTTTGTCACAAGCCTTGCAATCAGGTAGAATAAGACCTCCAATTTTGTTGTTCTTGTTCAAAATTGTTTTAATGATTTGATATTCCTTAATAGCTATGTGAGCTTGGGCAAATTACTTGTCCTGTCTATGCTCAGTTTCCTAATTTGTGAAATGAATAGTAATAAGACTATTGTGAAGATTAAATGAATAAAACTCTTAGAACTGTTCCTGGCACGTAGAACTCCATAAATATTGGCTAATATTATTCTTTTTCAGTTCAGTTAAAAGGGTAATGGTACGTTGAATCATCCTCAGACCTGGCAAAAATAATCCTAAAAGAGGAAACTATAAACTATTTTAAGATATAAACAAAAGTGTGAAAAATCCTTAATAAATTTCTAGCAAATAGTGCGGCAGAAATGCAATACTAGTCTTCCTTCTAAAATATTTATTAAATATAGGGGTTCCAGGGTGGCTCAGTCAGTTGAACGTCTGACTCTTGATTTTGGCTCAGGTCATGATCCCCAGGGTCATAGGATCGAGCCCCGTGTCAGGATCTGCATTGAGCATGGAGCCTGCTTAGGATTGTCTCTCTCTCTCTCTCTCTCTCTCTCTCTCTCTCTCTCTCTCTCCCCCCTCTCTCTTTGTCTTCCTCTCCCTCCCTTCCTCCCCCCCATTTATGCTCTATCTCTCAAAAATATTTTTTAAATATTTATTAAATATAATAACTGGATATACCCTTAGGAGCATATTAATAGATATTAAGATTTATCTGCTAAAATTGATTATCTAATTTTTTGAAGTTTCTAACCTTGATAAACCCTCAAACAACTAAAAATAGAATATTTCTAACCTCTGTTAAAATATTTATTTAAAACTGTAAGAAAAATTAGGTTTATGTTTCTCAAAAAACAAGAACAAAACAGTGATCCTAGAATCACTGTTATTTATTTATTTTTTTAAAGTTTATTTATTTTGAGAGAGAGCAGGAGAGTGTGAGTGGGGGAGGGACAGAGAAAGAAGGAGAGAGAGAATCCCAAGCAGGATCTGCACTGTCAGTGCAGAGCTGGACATAGGGCTCAAACTCACGAACGATGAGATCATGACCTGAGCCTAAATCAAGAGCCAGACGCTTAACCAACTGAGCCAACCAGGCACGACTATTTGTTTATTTTTTAAGTAAGCTGTATGCCCATCTTGGGGCTTGAACTCACAACCCTGAGATCAAGAGTTGCATGCTTTACTGACTGAGCCAGCCAGGCACCCCAAACCATGGTTACTTTTTGTAGTATTGGATATGAAGACCTGAATTCTTTTTTAAAGATGAATATAGGACCACAAATTATAAATGGTCAAAGTTTTTTCTTATGCACTGCTTGTGAGAGTGTAAAGGGGTATATTCTGGAAAGCTGTTTGGCAGTCTGTGCTAAAGCTGAACATACTCTTACCCTATGACTCAACCATTTACTCCCAGGCACAAAACCAACTGAAATGCAGGCATATATTTACTAAATACTCGTACTGGAATGCTTATAGTGACGTCATTCATAATAGGCTTAAACTGGAAACTTAAAAAATGCTGTCAATAAGGAAATTGATAAATAAATTGTGGTATCGTCAACAATGGGCTATTATGCTGCAACAAGAATTAGTGAACAACTACTCACAACTCTGTGGATGAACCTCACAAACATAATATTGAATGGGAGAAGCCAGGTGCAAAATGCACACTGTATGATTTTATATATATCTCAAAAACAGGAAAAACTAATCTATGTATTTATCCTGGGCTAGGGGGTATAGCTGGAAGGATGCTCCAGGAGATCATCTAGGGTGCTCATTACAAGTGCAAATTCACCCTTTTGTGAATATTGTCATACTGAAATAGAAAGTTTTAAAAAATTATTTTAGGGGCGCCTGGGTGGCTCAGTCAGTTGGGCATATGACTTCAGCTCAGGTCATGATCTCACAGTCTGTGAGTTCGAGCCCCACGTTGGGCTCTGTGCTGACAGCTCAGAGTCTGGAGCCTGCTTCAGGCTCTGTGTCTCCCTCTCTCTCTGCCCCTTTCCCACTCACGCTCTGTCTCTGTCTCTCAAAAATAAATAAATGTTAAAAAAATTTTTTAAATTATTTTAGTTTTTAACTTAAAAAAAAAAAATAGGGGCACCTGGTTGGCTTAGTTGGTTAAGCATCCGACTCTTGATTTCAGCTCAGGTCATGATCTTGCAGTTTGTTTCAATCCCGCATCCCCACTGGCAGTGTGGAGCCTGCTTGGAATTCTCTCTCTCTCTCTCTCTCTCTCTCTCTCTCTCTCTCTCTCTCTCTGCCCCTCTCCCACTCTCACTCTCTTTCAGAATAAATAAATAACCATTTAAAAAAAAAGTGAAACAGAATTGAGGTCCCAGAAATAGATGCCAAAATACATATCCATGTAATTTGTGACAAACTAAGTGTAGCAAATAATGTGAAAAAGTTCTTAGTTGAGATCATTGGAAGGACTATAGAAGGAATAAATTTAGATTCGCACCTTCTACCTTATGGTACAATGAATTCTGGCTGAATTAAAATGTTTTATTTTTTATTTGTATCTTTATTTTTATTTTTAAAGTTTATTTATGTTGAGAGAGAGAGAAAGCATGAGTGGGAGAGGGGCAGAGAGAAAGGGAGAGAGAATCCCATGCAGGCTCTGTACTGTCAGCACAGAGCCTGATGCAGGGTTTGGACCCACAAACCGTGAGATCAAGATCTTGATCTTGAGCTGAAGTTGGATGTTTAACCGACTGAGGCACCCAGGTGCTCCAAAATGTTTTTTTTTTTTTTAAGTTTATTTATTTTAAGAGAGATAGAGAGAGACAGTCAGATAGATAGAGGGAGAGAGAGAATCCCAAACAGGCTCATTCCTGTGGCTCAGGAACTGTGAGATCATGACCTGAGCCAAAATCAAGAATTCCAGTTCTTAACTGACTCAGCCACCCGGGCACCCCTAGTTGAATTAAAATGTTAAAATACTTTTATATCCAGGAAAAAATAATCAATTATACATACCCCTGACATACTTTTATGACATAAACCAATGTTTGAGAACAGATGGATATGTAGATAGAATATGTTTTTTAAATTTCTGTAGGACAAATAACAAAGATAAAAGGAAAGTGACAAGATAGAGAAAATCACAATGAATATGAGAACTAAAAGTTAATATATGACATGTAAAGGAAATAAATGGTACAAATTTATGTTACAGTAACAAACTCCCTTCAGGGCATAAGGAAATTACTTAAGAGTTTGTTCATGTGCACTATACTTTGTAAAAGTGAAAAATTAGAGTCAGTCTGCATGGCTATCAAGAGAATGGTTAATAAATTAATAGGTATAATAAACATAATAGATATTCCTAAGCAGCATTAAAAAAATGAGTTACACTCATTAACACAGAAAGATGTATGTGAAGTTTTAAGTGAAAAAATAAGTTACAGAGTACAGTATGATTACATTTCTGTAAAAAAATCATGAACATTTGCAAATATATGTATGATCACATATAGAAAAAGTTCTGGAAGGATGTATAACAATCTTTTAACAGTGAATACTCTAGGAGATTGAATTAAGAGAGTATTTACAAGTTAGGAAGCCTTACTGTTTACTTCATACCCGTCTGTATTCTATTATATTTGTGTGTTGCTTTTACAATTAAATTTTAAAAGTCTGTATAAAAGGAAAGATAACCTAACTATGTATTCAGGTTCACCAATAATTTAAGCTTTGAAAATGAAGACCCTTTTGAGTCAGTTAAAGCTTTATATTGAGATGTCTGCAAATAAATCATTCTCTATTTCTTAAAGGGGGTAACATCTTTCAGGAGAGCAATTTGGCAATCCATAACAAGAGCTATTAAAATGAGCATATCTTTTGATCCTAAAGCCCTACTTCAGGGAATATATCCCAAGGAAGTAACTCAAAAAGAAAAAGAAATTGTTTGTATAAAAATGTTTATAGCTATATTATCTTTAAGGAAAAAGTGGAAATAATCCAGAAGCAAACTGAAGTAGATTAAGAACAGTAGAATATCACTAAATAATTCCCAAGAAGACTTTATATGTGTGTGAAAAAGCATATGAAATGAATTTTTTGGGAAAAGTGGAACTCCAATACAAACCTGTATATACACTGATAAGAATGGACCACAAAGATACGTAAATCCTTGCTAATTTAAGATAAAGGAATTCTGATTTATGTTTTAAATGTTTTAAAATGCGATAACATATTGATCTTCTGATTTTAAAAAAAAGTATTAGATGACCTAATAAGATTGCTATCAGCTCCATGCTTTTATAATCTCAAGAAAATGAAATTGAAAGTAAAGTTTCTTTTACTTCTTTTCCTTCTCCCTCTAGTACCATTCAGATTCTTCTCAGTTTAACATTCTCCTTGGGCTATTTCCATTAATGAGGCGTTCTACTGGTCACTTTGTTTTGGAAAGACAAAATAAAAATTTAGAGAAAAAGAAGAGAATGTAGTAACTTTCTTTTTTTTCCATGTTTATTTATTTATTTTGTTTGAGCGTGAGTACAGTTGGGGGAGGGACAGGGGGAGAGAGAGAGAGAGACAGAGAGAGAGAGAGAGACAGAGAGAGAGAGAGAGAGAGAGAGAGAGAGAGAGAATCCCAAGCAGGCTCCACACTGTCAGCACATAGCCCAATGTGGGGCTTGAACTCATCAACCGTGAGATCATGACCTGAGCCCAAGTCGGATGCTTAACTGACTGAGCCACACAGGCGCCCCAAGAATGTAGTAACTTTCATTCTCCATGTCCATTTATATTAAACATTTTACAAGCAATATGTTTACTTTTGCTTATTCAGCCTTCCAGATAGTTCTGGGGAGTAAAGTATCCTTCTCCCCCATAATCTAATGAAGGCATTAAGTTGAAGGGTTAAATACCTTCCATAATACCCCAAGGAAGCATGTGTAGGACAGGGATTATAATGAGACCCCCTTACTTGTGCTGTTGAGCCTGGATGCCATTCTGTAGCATGGCAATGCAGGAATGAGATCAGTTCACTTTTTTAAGAGCTGGACTGAAGGTCAGTTTGCTTTTCCTTCATGAGTCCAGTTATTTAAGCCGTATACATTTTCTGAAGAACAATTTCTGGAAGCAATTGTAGAAGCATCTTAATACCACCAATAGGTGGAACTGAGTAGAATCTGACTTAGATTGTCCGAAGAGAAGTTGTCATTAGAGAGAAGTTCTACTTACTTCCCCTTTGCTACCTCTAAATCCATGTGCAGCCCCTCATTTGTTCACTCTGCTGCAAAATACAGCATCTCAGAAGGACATGGTGTGTCATCAGTTCTAAAACTGAACAGAATGTTTCCTCAGTTAGTAGGTGGAAAAATTAACTTTAAGTAAAGTCTTTATGTAAGTTCTATGAAATACCAACACATTGATTTGTGGTCTGTTTTATAATCATGTTTATATCACTTATTTGGTATTAATTGGGGTCATTTTAAACTTTCTAAATTTCTGTAAGAATTATCCTAATTCTATGATTCGGTGGAAAATATTTACACTCATGAAATTCAAGTTCAAAATTTTGTTCTACCACTTACAAGCTGTGTGACCTTGGGCAATTTGCTCATGTGTAAAATGGAGATAATAATCCCTGTCTTATCTGACCCCTAGGCTGGTTGCAAGGTTCAAAGAGATAATGTATGTGAAAGTATTTAGTAAACTTTTAGGGGTGTTAGAAATATTACTGTTCAAGTTTTGAAAGTCATTAAGACCTTACCTGTTTGCAGCAATGGTAAGCACATCTCTCCAAACGCTAGGAAAGTATCTGAAACGCTGTGTGCCTTTTTCACATGCACTAACCTAGATCCATGAATAGGCCAATGAGCATTCTGATTGATACATTAATTTGATCCCTCCATTTATACTTTTGGGAAAATATATAGATGCTTTATGTTAACAGCAGGTTTGTCTGGATACAGCAGAAAAACCTAAAATAATATGGTTTGAACAAGTTAGATTATTTCTCTTTTGTGGGAAAGAGTCCATGACTGGTATGGTATGCTCCAAGGTATAATCAGGGACTCAGGTTTCCATCTTTTTGCTCCAACATCCTAACCAGAGATTCCATCTTTTACCTCACGATCCATGAGTAGTAAATAAGGGACATCTTTCAGCTGAATCAGTTCCATTTAAGTATTATCTAGAAGACCCACACAATATTGTGCTTTTATTTTGTAGCTTAATCACATGACTAAAGTCTGGCTACAAAAGAAGCTGAGAAACTATGATTTTTATACCAGTGGCCATGAGCCCAGGTAAAAATTGGAGTATGTTTCTAAAGAGGAAGAGGTAGGCAACTAACAGTCTTTGTCACAGCCTTATATAAATTTATGGATGTCTTCTGTTATAAATTGTCCTCCCCTTTCCTCCCCAGCACATGCATGCACACACACACGTGCATGCACATGCACATGTGTGTACACATGCACACACACACACACACACACACACACACACACACCTCTCACATTCACATATACACTGCCTATTTTATTTCCTGGATAAATTAGTCCACTCCAGTGATCCTCTGCCCAGAAGTTCTTTTCTGATGCTGATGCTTGGTGATTAATACCAACTTCAGGAGAGTGGTCAGTTGAGATCAGTAAGCAGAAAGCTCTCTGGTTTTTTTTCAGTATAGCCAGTTGGTCAACAGAATAAAGTGACTATATGTGTACTCAGCACTATGCTTGATACTGCAAAAGATCTATACGGGATATAATATAGACTCTTCCTCCTGTGTTTGATCTTAGTAAATGGAGCCATCGTATTCCCAAATGCTCCAGAAGGGAGCCCAGAAATCATCCTAAATTCCCTCTCATCTTTTACTTCTCATAGTCAATCAATTACCAACTTCTGTTGGTTATCCCTCTTTTGTTTTGATCTGTCATTCTTACTGCAACTTCCCTAAGTCAGGTCTTTGTTATTTCTGGCCTGGACCATTTCAACAATTGCTTGAGTTATATCTGTGCCTCTGTACTTGTATCTGTACCTTTCTGCCTCCAGTTCTTCCACAGTGCTGCCAGAGTAATCTTTCAGAAATAGAATTCTGATTGTCACTTTCTTGTTCAAAATCCTTCAGTGGTTTCCCCAAATCTGTGCTCTTTATAAGGCCTTTTGTAATGATGATGGTGTCTAGGCTTATATCTTAGCAGTACTGAACTGTGTTTAGTTTTTCAGATCTGCCATGCAAATATGAAAAATATCTTGGGGCTCCTGGATGGCTCAGTCGGTTGTGTCTGACTTCAGCTCAGGTCATGATCTCACAGTTTGTGAGTTCGAGCCCTGCGTCAGGCTCTGTGCTGACAGCTTGGAGCCTGGACCCTGCTTCGGATTCTGTCTCCCTCTCTCTCTGCCCCTCCCTTGCTCATGCTCTGTCTCTCTCAAAAATAAACAAACATTAAAAAAAAAATTAAGGGGCACCTGGGTGGCTCAGTTGTTTGAGCATCTCTTGGTTTCAAGCTCAGGTCACGATCTCACACTTCATGGGTTCGAGCGCCACATAAGGCTCTGCACTGGCAATACTGAGCCTGCTTGGGATTCTCTCTCTCTGCCTCTCTCTTTGTCCCTCCCCCACTTGTGCTGTCTCTGTCTCTCTCAAAATAAATTAACTTAAAATTTTTAAAAAATATCTTCATCTTTCTGCACATGCTGATATGTCTCTATTGAATATCCTCCCTCCACTTGTTCACGTGGCAAATTCTTTCATCTCCTTTCTCAGCTTAAATATTCCTCCTCTGAAACTCTTTATCTAAGGCAACAAAGCAACTCTTTCTCTTTACACTTTTTATATATACCTCCTTTATAACAATTATCATACTATATTATAACCATTAACTTGTGTGTCTGTTGCTCAACAGATGGTAAGCTCCTCAAGGACAAAGACAACACTTAGGTATTAAATAAATAATTATTAAACAAATAAAGCAATGTTTTCAATTGCATTGCAATATAGTTGAAGACATTTACAGATGAAATAAGTGTAACACAGTCAGTATGCTATCAAGTGCTATGTAATAAGTAATAGGAATTCAGAAAAAAAAGAGATCACTGGAAATTGGAGGAACTAGGGAAGGAATCAAAGAGAATATATCTCCAATAGGGAAAATAGCAAAGTGATTTGCACAGGAAAAACTAAAAATTCTAGGGACATATTTTTATGTTCAGTAATGTTTGTATAAGGGAATACTTATAATGTCAAAACAAAGTACTACATTAAATTTTGAAAAATATAATATTAAGTAAACAAAAAAGGAAAGAAAAATGAGAAAGGAAAAAAACCCAAGAAAATACAAGGGGTATATTGGTTTAATTTTGAACCTTTTTATCTATACATGTCTTTAGTTCCTTTTACTTTAGTTTTTTTCTCATCTCTGACGAAATCAAAGTCCCACTGTATAAATGCTTTATTAATACTACTGTAGGGACACCTGGGTAGCTCAGTCAGTTGAATGCCCGACTCTTGATTTTGGCTTAGGTCATGATCTCATGGTTGTGAGATCAAGCCCCATGTCAGGCTCTGTGTTGAGCATGGAACCCTCTTGGGATTCTCTCTCTCTCTCTCTCTCTCTCTCTCTCTCTCTCTCTCCCTCTCCTCCCCCTCCTCCTCCTCCTCCTTCTCCTCCTCCTCCTCTTCCTCCTCCTCCCCCACCCCTGTTCCCCCATCACACACACACAGTCTCTTAAAATAAATAAATAAGCTTAAAAAATACTACTATATTGCCTATAAGAATCTGCATGGTCTCTGGAATATTATTCAGCCATAAAAAAGAATGAAATCTTGCCAGATGCAACAACATGGATGGAGCTAGAGAGTATAATACTAAGTGAAACCAGAGAAAAACAAATACCATATGATCTCATGCATATGTGGAGTTTAGGACACGAAACAAACAAGCAAAGGTAAAAAAGAAAGACAGACAGACAGACCAAGAAACAGACAACAAACTGATGCTTACCAGAGGAGAGAGGGGTGGGGAATGGATGATAGGTGATGGGGATTAAAGAGCACCCTTATCATACTGAGCACTGAGCAATATATAGAATTACATAGGATCACTATATTGTACACCTGAAACTAATGTAACACTATGTGTTAAGTATACTGAAATTAAAATAAAACCTTAAATAAAATTTAACAAAAGGAAAGACTTTGAATAAGCCTTTCTCAGGAGAAGACATACATATGGCTAATAAACACATGAAAAAGTGCTCAATATTATTATTCACCAAAGAAATGCAAATCAAAGCCATGAGATACTACTTCAAACTAAGACGGGTAAAATACAAAGTTGGGCAATAACAAGTATTGGCAAGAATGTGGAGAAATTACACGCTCATTCGTATCTGGTAGGATTATAGAATGACATAGCCACTTTTGAACACAGTTTGGCGATAAAACATACAGTTACCATATGATCAGCACTTCCACTCCTAGGTGAATCCCCATGAGAATTAAAAGGGTCCGTGCAAAAATCTGTACACAAATATTCATAGCAGCATTGTTCATAATAGCCAGAAGGTGAATACAATTGATGGATGGATAAACAAAAGGTGGTAAACTCAGAATGAAATGTGTTCAGCAAGAAAAAGAATGAAGTATTGACACAAACTACGATATAGATGAACCTCAAAAATGAGATGCTAAGTGAAAGAAGGCGGTCACAAAAGGCCACGTATTGTATGATTCCATTTATAGGAAATGACCAAAGTAGGCAAATCAGTAGAGACAAAAAAATAGATGAATAGTTTCCAGGGTCTAGGAGAAGAGGGCATAGGAACTGACTGCAAATGGGTACTTATTTTGGAGGGTTGAAGAAATGAAGAAATTAGGTAGTGGGGATGGCTGCACAACTAAAAACTGTTGAATTGTACATGTTAAAAAGGGTGGATTTTATGGTGAGAGAATTATATCTCAATAAAGCTGTTGCTAGAAGAATCCACTGGCATGCCTGGCTGCTCAGTCAGTGGAGCGTGAGACTCTTGACCTTGGGGTTGTGAGTTCAAGCCCCACATTGGGGGTAAGAGTTCACTTAATAATAATAAAATAAAAAGAAAGAAAAAAGAAAAGAATCCACATTGTCTCAACCTGCAAATCTTTTTAACTGTGCACATTTACAGTATTAATATATGCTTATATATACATACTTAATATACACTATATATATTGTACATGTATACATATGCTTTAACTAGGTCATACATTCAGAGGTTCAAAAAATATATAATGAGACATGCATTGAGAGGAATTCTTCCCACTCTGTCCCAATTTACCCCTTTCTTCCTCTCTTATGCTCTGTAGACAACTGCTTTTATTCAACTAGCTCTTTTATTTAAAAAAAAAACACACACACACATACTGTATTTATTTTTGAAAGAAAGAGACAGAGTGTGAATGGGGGAGGGGCAGAGAGAGAGGGAGACACAGACTCCGAAGCAGGCCCCAGGCTCTGAGCTGTCAGCACAGAGCCCAACGCGGGGCTTAAACCCACGAAAGCAAGTTCATAACCTGAGCTGAAGTTGAACTTCCAACCGACTGAGCCACCCAGGTGCCCCTAATGTTTACTTATTTTTGAGAGAGAGATAGAGCACAAGCAGAGGAGGGACAGGGAGAGAGGGAGACACCGAATCCGAAACAGGCTCCAGGCTCTGAGCTGTCAGCACAGAGCCCAGCGCAGTGTTCGAACCCGTGAACTGTGAGATCATGAACTGAGCTGAAGTTGGACACTTAACTCACTGAGCCACCCAGGCACCCCTCAACTAGCTCTTTTAAATCTATATGATAGGATTATGTTTTGTTTCTCCTAAGTTTCCAGTACTGCTAAGCCATTTTTTTTCTCTGATATGATCTCTTTCTTTACTTTTTCTAAAATGCACTCTTTTTCTGCCTTTATCAGAAAGGCATGTAATAATTTGCCTCCTTTGGCTGTCTCCAAACTAAGGTCTTAGTATAATCCAGTGGTCTGATTATCAGTACTTAGATTATGTTCTAGCCAACCATTATATTAAATAAAGGTAACACTTTCTTTGTAATACTTATTATCATTTGTCACTTACAGAACAAGACAAAATTTATTTATAATTTTTCCTGGATTATAATTGGTACAAGAGATCTCAACAGACTATCAGTAGGATAAAAGAAGCCAGGATAATATAATTTGACTATTCCATTTGGAAGGTTGGGTTCAGGGACACCTGGGTGACTCTGTAGGTTGAGCGTCTGGCTCTTGGTTTCAGCTCACGTCATGATCTCAAGGTTCATGGGATCGAGCCACATGTCAGACTCTGTGCTGACAGCACGGAGCCTACTTGGGATTCTCTTTCTTCCTCTTCCCCTCTCCCTGCTTGCTCATGCTCTTGGTCTCTCTTTCCCTTTCTCTGCCTCTGCCCCACACACGCTCTCTCTCTCTCTCTCTCTCAAAATAAATAAATAAACACTTAAAAAAATTGTTAGAAGGTTGGGTCCATAGTATGAAAAAAAGTATTTGAAAATAATTTAGTTTTGCCATGACTTATTTGCTTGCTTTGTATAAACAAAAACTTTGGCAATGTGGTTATAGATAGAAATATGAAGAACTTCAGAACTGCATTTGAGCAAGCCCAAGTACTTTCCATTGCTGAATCAAGAGTGAAAAGAATGAGGAAGAATTTCAATTTCCTTTTTTTTTTTTTTAAGTTCCATTTAAGTAATGTCTCTACCTCATGTGGGGCTCAAACTCATGACCTTGAGATCAAGAGTCACAGGCGCCTCCAACTGAGCCAGCCAGGCGTCCCTTCAATTTCTTTATCTATAAAATAATGGGAGTTGAACGATATGATCTTAAAATCCTTCCACTCCTTAAGCTTGTGCCATTCAGGAGCAGTGGTGAGAATAGTAATGAAGTGATTGGCTACTGGTTCCAAGTTTAGTACAACCAAGAGAAGCCAGTGGGACAATCTGTGGGAGGATGTAAGTGATTTCAAGTCCTAGTGAAGAGGAATAGTGTGTTCAACGGACATGGAGGAGGACAAGGAGTTTTCAGGTCAGGGGATTTGATAGGCCATCATTGTGAAAGAAACCCCACCATGTTCTCCTGGGAAGAGAGATGTGGGTTCTGGGTTCTTCTTTTTTTTTTAACATGTAGGTCACGAACTCTCAGGGGAGCTATAGGTGAGCCTTAGGAGGTTCTCAAATGCTCTAAATTATGTAGAACATATTAAATTATATGCATTTTTTTCTGTGAGAAAGTATTTGCAGCTTTAAGTAGATTCTTATCATGACCTAACCCCCCCCCCAAAAAAAAAAGCCACTCACTCTTAAAATAATGGGGTGCCTGTGGCTCAGTTGGTTAAGCTTCCAACTTAGGCTCAGGTCATGATCTCATGGGTTATGGGTTCAAGTCCCATGTCGGGCTCTGTGCTGACAGATCAGAGCCTGGAGTCTGCTTCAGATTTTGTGTTTCCCTATCTCTCTGCCCCTCCCCTGCTTTCTCTCTCTCTCTCTCTCTCTGTCTCTCAAAAAGTAAACATCAAAAAAAAAAAAAAGAAGAAAATCTAGAAATGAATGATAAAGACTCCTAATGATTAAGACGGAGAAAGAGGGACACTTCAGTGACCCTGCAGTGGGTAAATATGGTCATCGTGATGTGGTCAGCTGGGTTTCAATCACAAGACATAGAAGTAAGGGGTGAGGAAAATGAATAGAGTAGAGCAGAATTTGCCATCAGGCAGTTTTGAGTCTTGGCTTGCCATTATTAGCTGGGTGACCTTGGGCAAGTTCATAACCTCTGTAAACCTCGATTTCCTTAGCTGTAAAACGGGGATAGTAAATATCTACCTGAAGTGGTGGTTGTGAAGGTAAAATGAGATAACACAGCTGGAGCACGTAGTACAGTACCTCTCCCCTCACAGGTTTTAGATTTTGTATATTTATTTTAAGGTCCTTATTGTACATTTTATTCTGAAAGACTGGTCCATCTTCAGAGAACCACTCAGTGATCCTCACACTCAAGAAGATCATGTCTTATTAAGTGGTTAGTTTAGAGGTTCTTTCCCATGCAGATTTGCAAGCCGGCTGTGTAAAAAAACCCACATTGGAACTTGTTGCCTGGCAGCACGTGTCCCTGAGTGGTAGTACATGGCTTGCATTGTAATGTCATCAGTGCAGGGGCCAGCTGGCTGAACATGTACTGCCACATGGGCTAGGGACTCCATTCCTCAACAAAACAGCAGCCAGCACTAGGGTTAACAGAAAATGACAAACCAGGCATGGATGAGGGAGGCGCCAGCAGAGCAGCGGGATGTCCTTTGATTTGCTTCTGTTATTTGCATGTCTTTCTTGTGATGTCTGTGAAATGTTCAGAATGACAAAGTTTTTAAAAGACCTGCTGACTCCGCCTGAAAAATGTGAAAAACCTCCCGTTTAGAGACCTATTATGTCCAGCTAGCCTGCATTTTCTATATCTTTTTCTTCATTTTTTATTAATGCAAACATTTGCATGAAGACAGAACCTTTGTTTCTTAAAGAGTTCATCTGCCCCTGCTGCTCACTGGCCCTGCCACGCAAGAGCACAACAGAACCTTTGTTATGCTTGCCGCAAAGCTGTTTATGAACGGTGGCTTACTGAGGACTGCTTCCTGTGCTGGGTGCTTCCATTTTGTCTAAAAAGAAAAAAAGAAAATCGTTCTTAGGAGTGAAAAGAATTTGGACTTGCTTTTATTCAAGTCTTGGATGTTGAAATGACAAGCAGCCCCCAAATTTGTGAGGAACTGGTAATTGCATCGAATGCATTTTTTCACTTTACCTTGAACATAATGAGGCTCTTAGTAACAATGGAAGGAACAAGTGCTTTCTCGTTGGAATAGAGGGAAGGAACAGTAAAAAGGCAACAGAAGGAGGGGTTGAGAACTGGACAAAAGTGGCTTCCTGTAAGAACCCTAATATTGTAACAGAATGTGTTTTGGTACTTAGTGTTTCCCACCTGGGAGGCACAATCCTGAAATGGTTGAGTTGAATAAAGAATAACACCACAGTGTATAAATAGTGATACAGTTTATGTATTCATTCAGTAAATATTTGAATGACTGGTATGTGGAAGACACTGAATGGTCCTGGGTGTTAAAGGGGATAAAAGATAAATGAGTCATGGTAACTATCAGTCTTTAAGGAGTAGGGAGTCTAACAAAGAAGGTAACACATGTAGAACACAAATAACTCTGTATCAAGGTAGAAAGTGCCATTGGAAATATTTAAAATAGGTGTTTAGGGAGATCAGGAAAAGAAAGATTACTTCTGGATCGGGGAGAATCAGGGAAAGCTTCACGAAAAAGGTGGCAGTTGACTTGAGCTTGGCAGGAAAGGGAGGCTTGGACATGGCAATGTAGCTGAGAGTGATGATGAGTCCAAAACTATGTTGGTCTGGTAAAATAGGTCCCTAAGTATATTTCCATAGGGTACTTTGGTGTTTAGGCTATTAATTTAGATGATATGGTAAGCGTTGGCATGAGTTTTCTGTGTAAACTAAATTAGGGCTGGCCTAGCCTATGCTGTTCCATTCACCCTATGACTTTTGTATACTTTGGCCTCAGCCTCTAGAATCTCTATAAATATCTACAATAGTATCTTTACTTTCATCACAAAAATAGTAACTCAAAGGGATTATTGGGCATTATTACAGCCATATCTCATAAGCAGGGTGTAGACAGAGTTCTGAGTGGGGATTTGACACTTGAGACTCTCATTTGAAAGAGAATCCCTACCTCCATAGGGAGGCAGTATCAAGCAGAAGAGAGAGGATCAGGAATTCTAAGCGCATGAGTTTTCAGCTGCCTTAAATTAGAACTTATTTCTGTACCTTTCTGCCATTAGACTAAATGAGGTCCTTTGATTGTTATATGAGCTGTTGTGAGTGCCAGCTAGTTCCTGTGAAATAGTTTGAATGCAAAATGCCAAGAAATTGATAAGTTATTGCATTAGTACCTTGTTGCATCAAAACCACTAATCTGTATACTCATAGTTAATTGCATCCCAAATAAAATTGCTAATAATCTGTAAATGCATGGGTTTCCCCAAAGGCTATAACCTTTGATGACTATACAGAACAATTAATTTTTACCTTGTAACTTAAAAAATTTTTTTTAACGTTTATTCATTTTTTGAGAGACAGAGACAGAACATGAGGGGGGGGAGGGGCGGAGAGAGAGGGCGACACAGAACCAGAAGCAGGCTCCAGGCTCTGGACCGAGAGCACAGAGCCCGATGCGGGGCTCAAACCCGTGAACCGTGAGATCATGACCTGAGCTGAAGTTGGACGCTTAACTGACTAAGCTACCCAGGCGCCCCTCACCTTGTAACTTTAATGCTTCCCTGCCTGACATGACATTCATTATGAGTGGCACTTGATTTACTCCGTGTTTGTCATTTTATAGGGTTTTATTTAACTTGTGGTTTTATGAATGTTTATGGAGTTGATTTGGTAACAATACTGCTCTACAAGTAACTGTTTTTGCAAAGCTGTTGTCATGACAATTATTACGTGGGTTCTTCATGTGTCCCATAGATTGTAACTGTGGGAAACTTAAGTGCCACTTCAGATTTCTCTGATGTTCTCAGTACACTTTGTTATGGTCAGCTGAGTACTTTAAGTTTGGATCTCTGTAAATGCCTCCTTAAATTTTTTTTTTTTCCTGTAGCTTCTGGCACATGAAATTACAAGACTCCAAACTACTAATTCTGTATTATGAGATTTAGGCTAGAAATACTGAAGCAATAGGATGTAGGTACTTAGCCTTCATTGACATCCCTCAAATATCAAAAATCACCAGTTTTAGGAAGAAGGGAAGAAGGAAGGATTAATGGCTGACTAGAGACTCTTTGAATGTCAAAGCACTCAGCTTTGCACAGCTGTTAACTTGTACAATACCTCTATTGGTTGAGGGAAATAGACCTCAGTTTTCTGTCCTCCACTTTACATAAAGATCTTTAGTGACCTCTTGTTTTCTGGTTGTCACAGGTGATGTTAACATATGTGTGATGTTTTGTTTGCCCCCAGCATGTCTTTTAGTATTTGAGTTTGACCAGCTGTATAGCAGCACTGTGGTGGCTTGGATGCCCAAATGCATTTTATTAGTTTTGTGTGTTTTATAATGAACTTTTAATGTGAAAGATCTTTTCTTAATTTGTAGCTCTGTCCTTAGAAAATTCCATTTGACACATGTCATGCTGCACAGATAGATAGCTTTTTAAGGTATAGTGGTAAGGCACTGTGGTATAGTGCAGTCTTGACCACAGGCCTGGATTCAAACCTGTCTCTGCTACTCACTAGACCGTTAACCTTTGGGTAAGTTACATATCTGAGTCTTCCGTTTTTCATCTATAAGATGGAGATAAAAGAAAAGTACCCATCTCATAAGTTTGTTGTGAGAATTAAATGAATTAAGAGCCATAAAATGCTTAGAAGACTGTCTTGCACAGAGAGTTTAATAAATGTTAGCTGTTGTTATTATTATATTTATAGGTTTAACTACCAGTAAGCAAACCCTGTAATGATTAAGAGCTATTAGAGAAGGGAAGCCTCCTGCATTTATATCAAGGATGTTTATCAGGATATTTGTATGCAGTGTGTGATTCACTTACAATTTTTTCTGGGCTCCCAAAGTTAAACTTGACACACAGCTGTTTTATATTTGGAGCTAGTTAATGTTTGAAGAGGCCTGATTTGGGGTTAACACTTTTACTTTATTTTTGTCTATGGTAAATTTTAAATTTCTTTTTATATTATGCTCACTATGTTAATTGTGAATTCATGATTTGGTAAGGGACACAGTTACTTAAACTAAAGATCATACTAGAAAAAAAATAGTTGGAGTAGAGAGGGTCTATCTGAACAATACACAAAGCACAAAAACCACGGTAAAATACTTTTGACTATATCAACATTTAAAATGTCTGTACAATGTAAGATACCACAAACAAATTAAAAGAAAAGCCGTAAGATAGATATATATATATTTCCAACATATATAGAATTAGAAAAAACAACTACAAATAAAGGAGAAGAAAGAAGAACCAGAGAGGAAAATGGGCAAAGGATACTGGCAGATTATTCACAGAAGAAGAAATACAAATAAACATGTAAATATGCTTAACTTAATTTGTACTTAAGAAGACTAAAGTAAAAACAAGAGTGAAAAGCTATTTTATAACTGTTAAATTGGCAAAATTACAAAGTCTTGGACCAAGGATAGTGAAAACAGATATTCTCATGGCTGGGAAGAATATAAATTGGAATAACTCTTTGTAAAGCAATTGTATATATGTAAGTAAACATGAAGATGAGGAGTAAGGGGAACCCTTGTGCAATGCTGGTGGGATGATAAACTGGTGCAGCCACTATGGAAAACAGTATAGAGGATCCTCAAAAAATTAAAATAGAACTAGCCTATGATCCAGCAATTCCATTTCTGGGAATACATCCAAAGGAAATGAAAACACTAAGTCAAAAAGATAACTGCACCCCAATGTTCATTGCAACATTATTTACACCAGTTAAGACATGGAAACAGCCTAAATGTCCATCAGTGGATGAGTGGATAAAGAAGTTGTGGTGTATACATATAGTGGAATATTATCCAGCTACAAAAAAATGAGGAAATCCAACCATTTGTAACAACATGGGCGGATCTTGAAGGTGTTATGTTAAGTGAAATAAGTCAGAGAAAGACAGATACCGTATGATTTCACTTATATATGGACTCTAAAGAAAACAACAAATGAAAACTCAAACTCATTGAAGAAGAGATCAGACATGTGGTTGCCAGAAGCAGTGTGGGAGAGGGAATCAGAGGGAGGTGGAGGAGAGGCAGGGTGCAGATTTCTAGTTATAAGATAAATGAGGACTGGGGATGTAATGTATAGCATAATGACTATGGTTACCACTGCTGTATGATACATGGGAAAGTAGTTAAGAGAGTGAATCCTAAGAGTTCTCATCACAAGGAGAAAAATGTTTTTTCTTTTCTTTTTATTGTACCTATATCATGACTGTTAGCAAAACCTATTGTGATAATCATTTCATAATATTTGTAAATCAAACTGTTGCTCTCTATGCTTTAAACTTATAGGATGATGTTTGTCAATTATTTCTTAATAAAACTGGAAAAAACCCCACAAAGATATGTGCATTCTGTCACATGCCAATTTCATAGAAAAACTTCCACATATGCACAGGGAACCATGTACAAGAATGTTCAACACAGCAAGATTTGCTATAGTGAAAATATGAAAACAACTTAAATATTTATTAATAGAGAAATATTTGCCATTGAGAAATACTGCAAGGGTAAGTTGGTTCCGTATTATTTTATAAATGATCTCCAGACATGGTTGAGTGAAAAAAAAGCAAGGTTCAGAAAAATATGTGTCATTTATTTAAAAACAAAACTAAACCAAGCTCACAAATTATGTATTTTTTAACGTGTGCATACCAACCTGATAACAACTGTTGTCAATGGGAACAGGGATTGGTTTTTAGCTTTTTCTGTACTGTTGGAATCTTTAAAAATAATCACATGTGTAATTAGAAATAAACATTAAAAAAATAATTTAAAGACCATACAAATGCTTTTAAGTCTCTGGTTTACCAATTTAAGCTTCTTTTCTAGTATTTATAATGGATAGCCAGAATTTCTCGATAATACAGTGTAAAATGGGACACTTTGTAGGGTTTTGGATTTTTCTTATTTTGTTTTGCTTTTTGTTTTTGAGAGGTCGTGGGTTATAGTGGAGGAGTATAGGCTTTGGCATGCACACCTAGATCAGCCATTAGTTAAGACTTTAGCAGGTTCCTTAATCTCTCTGAGCTTCAAAAAAGTCTATTACTTACCTCATTGAGTTGTATAAGGATTACATGTACTGGCTTTCCTCATTTCCCACCTCCTTTGGTCAGAGGAAATTGGTCTAGTGTGGTCTAAGATCAAAGATGGTCTTGTATGGGTGATAAAATATGTCACCAGAACTTACTGTATCCCTGCATCAGGACATCTGAGTAAAGACGGAGGATGGTAAATAATTAATTTTAGAGGCCTATTAACATTTTAAACGAGTAAGCCATCTATTTGCACTTCACAAGATCAAATCAAATCATGCTAGTGATTTATAAATGATCTTGAACTTGAAGCTTCTAAACAGTTTACATGACAAGTTGTGTGGTTAACAGGGTTACTTTTCTCATCTCAGAGAACAAACAGTCTTAATTTAATTCAACATGTGTGCCAGCCAGCATCTGAATCTCAAGAGGCTTCAAAAACTAAAATGTTTCTCAGGAGGACTCTGGCAAGGGAGGAAAAAGCCAGATTTAAAGTTGAATATATGTATATACTGTGCTTTTCACATATACTGCTGTTGCTTTTATGTGTATCTATTAATATCATATGTAGTAGTTCATGTGAATATTTTCCCAGTGAGACTTGTTTATTCTAGTATAGGGATTCTGTATTAAATAATAATAATAAAATGAGTGGCCTAATTAATGTAGGTGGAAATTCTAGGCCCCTCAAGCAATAATTTCTAAATGAGACCCTTTATTTGATTGCAAAACAAACAAGCTAATACTTTGATGGTATTTATGCTTGGGAAGAGAGTTAAAAAGAAATAGTTCTGGACTTTCCCCATGTAAATTAGAGCCTCTTGAGTAATTAGCAGTTAATAAGTGAATGCTTCCTACAAGTTTAAAGGTTATAGCTGAAATGGGCATATGATTATGTATATTATTATATGTGTAGGGTTTATATAACCCAGGAATCCTTGAAGATAATCTGTAAGCATCCTTGGTTGGGCAAACAGAACTTTAAGTGAGTGGGGGTGGCTTTTGTAAGTTGGCCGCTTGGTGGTTTATTAGTGTTGAAAACCTACTGTCTTGTGAGTTTTGCAATGGCTGGGAGTGGTACATAGTAACAACTATAGTGATAACAACAATAATAAAAATAATCGCTAATATTTATTGTGTACTTACTATGTGCGAAGCACTATGCCAAGATTATTACATATTTCATTTAATTCTCACTTTAAGCTTAGGTGAGGTACTATTCCCCAATTTTATAGAAAAGGGCAGAGAGATTAGGTAACTTACTTAAAATCAGAATTAATAAGTGCCAGCGCTAAAAATCAAATCCCAGTCAGCCTGACTTCAGAGTCCATGTTCTTAACCATTGCAAAACATTGCTGTGTCATTTTAATCTGTAGAATCAGTATGTAGCAGTATTGACATAATCATTAATGTGTTACTTTTTGTATATACCAAATATTTTCTAAAGAAGTAGTTCATTATCAGATATATCATTCTGTTTTTTTTTATTTTTTATTTTTTAACGTTTATTTATTTGAGAGAGAGACAGAGCATGAGCAGGGGAGTTGCAGAGAGAGAGAGGGAGACACAGAATCCAAAGCAGGCTCCAGCCTCTGAACTGTCAGCACAGAGCCTGAACCAGGGCTTGAATTCACGAACTGCGAGATCATGACCTGAGCCGAAGTCGGATGCTTAACCGACTGAGCCACCCAGGCAGCCCTAGGTATATCATTCTTAGAATCATACACATTTTATAGCAGGAATGACTGTGGTATAAAGAGATTAAGCCATCAGCAGGGGGCAAGTAAACAGAACCAAGAAGTTTCTGATCCACAATTGCCTTCCTTTGCAAGGTTCATATAACAATCATACAGTGTTACATATATTTCACTTTGATTTTTCAGTGCAGCACGTTGAAGTTATAAGTGCTTATCTCAGAGAGTGATGGTATCTGAGCAAGACAGGACCTTGGCCTTTGTGTGGATTTCAGAACAATAGAGCCTCATTAGTACATGCTGGAAAACTTAATCCCGGGCGTGTTGTAGGAATCACGGCAAAGCAGAAGAGGAAAAGCCAATCTGAAATGTTTTTCTTTTTCCAAGGAGGGCAGCTAAGGTGCCCAGATATCTTTGCCCTCTGGGGATGCAGGTGTGCAGTTTTTATTCTTTAATCATCACATAAATTAAAGCCTATTCCTTTGCATTTAAAAAATAATATAAAACGACACCCTGCATGTTTTATTGCCAGGCAAGAGCTTTGAACTTCTGTCTCATTGAAGTTTGATAAACTGCAAGGATCTTCCAGGGTTGGGTGGTGCACTTAACCACAGAGGGAACTTTGGACTGATAAGAGCTGCAGGTGACGGAAACCACCGGGGAGTAGCGGTTAGAGAGAGCTCTTCGCTCTTGGCTTGTGAGAAATTCTCTGCACGGAGGAACTTTTCCCTGCCTTTCCTGGCTCTTCTTAAGCTGCTTCCCTTCACCCACAAATAAAAAGAGCACCAGGGCTTTCTGTTTCCACATTGTAAACTAGGAATAGGTGGGGTGAATATTTTGCAGTTCTTTATAAGAAATTTTGAAATTCGATGACAAATTCTGACTTCACACAAATGCTGATTGACATGCACACACACGCACACACACACGTAAACCACATTTTTCGGATGATTTTGCTATCAACCGATGCACCTGCCTTTGTGCTGTATGTAAAATAAAGATCGTATTTACTCGAAAACGGATTACACAAAATGTTAATGATGAGGCAGTGTGGCGTAGCGTTAGGAGCCTTGGTTCTTGTTGTGAGTCTTGGCTTTTCTTCTTACTAGCTGAGTGATCTTGAGCAAGCTACTTTAATTCTATAAATCTCAGTTCTCCCATTTGTAAAATGGAGGTACTCAAAATATGTATGTATCAGGATTGTGGTGAAGACTGAATAAAAGAATGCATGTTAAGACAAGAGTACAGTGTTTGGGATATTGTTCAGTGCATTGCACAGGTGCTTCAAGTTGGTATCTTTATTGTTATTGTTATTATATGTACTATTATTAAAATCTGTAAACATCAGATTTGTAGATGAATGTTAAACAGATATAGGCCTTTTTCTTCTTTCTTTCTTCTTTCATTCTTCCTTCCTTCTTCCCCTCCCTCCTTTCTTCCTCCCCCCCCCCCACCTTTTTTTGATGCAAAGTAGTTTTCCAGAAAATCCCCCGCCCCAAACAGGACAAAAGTACTTTGATTCTAACTGCTCCAAAAATATTTCTCACTCAAAAGGCTTTCATATTGACATTCAGTTCCTGAAGCTAAGGAGGGGAAGCAGCAAGATTTTCAACTAAGTAAGAGCTCTTTGATTTTTACTGTGGAATCAAAACCAAAACCAAAATACCCCAATCCTGATTAGCCTTAGGTAGATCTAAGTAAAAAAAAAAAAAAAAGCCTATCTAGTCCAAGGAAGGGATCTTTTTGTAAGACTACGGTAAGTGGGTAGAAAAAGGGAAGGAGAATACAAAGGTGACAGGGTCACTGATTTTAATGTGAGTTTGGCCTTTTTCTTCCCAATTTAATGTATATATTAAGGTAGAAAACAATGCCAGATATCAGCATGTATTATCTCTCCACTCTCAGTTTTGGCCATTTCTTGGAGAAATCGTTTTCCGGTTGGATGACCTGTTGCCTAAGCACTGATTTTGTTTTCACCTCTTTTTTGGAGGTGGGGGGCTAGGGAATGTTTGCAGTGCTTGATGGTTGTTAGCTTTGGGAAGTGCTCATATTGACAAAATAAGTCACAGAATGTAAACATGTCATTCATCTGGACACTAGGCCCATGCAAACGTGGTTGAAACCTTAGGTCACCATGGTCAAATGAAGACTCTCCTGAATACAGCTTGGGTAGTTAAACTTACTTGCTTTATAAGTTTCACTGGACTGCCAGGACTTCAGGAATGTGGGTTTTTTGTTTTGTTTTGTTCTTTTGAGTTTATTTATTTATTTTTTGAGAGAGAGAGAGAGAGAGAGAGAGAGAGAGAGCACTTTCACACACACAAGCAGAAAAGGGGCAGAGAGAGAGGGAGAGAACCCCAAGCAGTATCCATGCTATCTGTGCAGAACTCAACATGGGGCTTAATCTCGTGAACCGTGAGATCATGATCTGAGCCAAAATCAAGAATCAGACACTTGACTGACCGAGCCACCCAGGTGCCCCTTAACTAGTGATTCTTAAACTTCAGGGTACATAAGAAACACCAAGGTACTTGTTAAAAATTACTGGGTTCCTTGAAAAGTACAGCATAGAGAATGTAGTCAATAATATTGCAGTAACGTTGTATGGTGACTACCCTCACTGTGGTGAGCATTGAGTATATGTAGAAATGTCAAATCACTATGTTGTACATCTGAAACAAACATAACATTGTATGTCAGCTATACTGCAATTAAAAAAAACCAAACTTAAAAAAAAAATTACTGGGCTCCAAGTAGAAATTTAAGGTCACTTAGTCTGGTATGGTGTCAGATTACAAATCTGCATTTTAACAGGGGATCTGAGGTGATTTCAGATCACGAAGTTGATTCACCATATTTTGAGAAAGGGTTAAATTATGTTTTTTCCCACACCTTCTTTATCAAGAAGAAAAGAGATGTAGATTAAATAACTATCCAAAATTAGGCTATAAAAGACAGAGCCATGATTCCAACCCAGGTCTGTCTAGTTCTAATACATAAGCCCATGATTAATTCACACATTTTCTAGTCACAACAAATGCAGAAAACGTGATTTCTGATAAATTGAGCCACACAGATTTCATGGTCCTAAGGTTAATAACTTATACCATGTGGCATGTGGGTGGCTTAGTTGGCTGAGCATCCAACTCTTGATTTCTGCTCAGGCTGTGATCTCAGCGTCGTGGGATTGAGCCCTCATCAGGTTCTGCATTGAATGTGCCCCTCTCCCCCACTCATGCTCGCTCTCTCTCTCTCTCTCAAAAATAAAAATAAAAGTAAACAACAACAACAACAAAATAACTTTTAAAGCATTACTGAAGTTTTCATTAAATTTCCTTAAACTTTTTCAGGGAACTTTTTTATTATTAAAGAATTGAGTTTTCTTTGCAAGCAGATCATCCATGTTTTGGGCATGGCATCACTGCTCCCTGGGTTAAGTTTCTGAGACATGCAGAAGTGGAAGAGGGTGGAAAGAGGCAGAAAGAAAAGAATGGTGTTAAATGGTGCTCAAGCTCCTCACTGTCATTAATGTCACCCTCATCACTGAAATGAAGAATGAAGGGTTGATATTACTACTAATAGCCAAGAGGTGCTTGGGTGGCTCAGTCAGTTAGGCGTCCAACTCTTGATTTCAGCTCAGGTCATGGTCTCGTGGTTGGTGGGTTTGAGCCCCACGTCAGACTGTGCTGGCAGTGCAAAGAAAGCCTGCTTGGGATTCTCTTTCTGCCTCTCCCCGTCTCTCTTTCTCTCTCTCTCTCAAAATAGATAAATAAACTTAAAAAATTTTTTTTAAATACTAATAGCCAATCAGATGGCAATAGGTCATGTTCTACATTGTCTCCCATCCTACCCTGTGAGACCTTAGCTTAGTTAGGGCCAACAAATTTGGTTTGTCTATTCCAGTCCACTTTCTAGGGCAGAGCCAACATCTTGATGGACTTTTATGGCCTCCTAGTAGGACTAGGATGACTCATTTTCTATGTCTCTCACTTTCTTTTTTTATCTTCATTTTTCTTTCAGCCCAGCGACATGTCCTCACGTACATGGAAGATGCAGTGTGCCAACTGCTAGAGAACAAGGAAGATATTAGCCAGTACGGCATTGCCAGGTTCTTCACTGAATAGTAAGTACCTGAGTGCTTTGTCAATAGGGTGAGCCCAGAGAAGGCCCTTGGAAGCGGGCAAGGTACAGGAAGAATAGAGCAGGAAATTGTTGATTATGCAGTGGCACTGAATGCTTGGTTTTGGCAGGTCGGCTGAGGGCTGCCCAAACATGTTTTGGAATATGCCTTTGGTGCAGCTAGTTTTGTCCAGTGGTTAAGTCTCATGAGTGGTCATGACTATCGTAGCTCAAGAACTAATTGATCAGTTAGATCTGTTTCTTTAGGTCCCTCTTATAATTTTTAACTTTCTCCAGTATTCAGAATACTCCGTCTTGATTGCCTGTAGTCAGTGTTCCTTTAGCCTGTGTTTTTTTGCAGCTGGCCTTTCTCATGGAAACGCTTGGGATGGTTTCCCTCTGCAGTTTTCTTCCTACAGGATGCTGTGTCAATCAGCTAATGATTTAAGAGTATTTATAGAGGCAGAAGAGCTTTCATAGTTTATGTCTTTGAAAGGTTGTGTTTCTTTGTAAAGCATGCTTGGAGTGTGTAAAAGTCAAAATGATTACTGCTTTTTTAATATCACAGAACTGTTTTTAGGCTGAAAGAGAATCCATTTTAAATACCTTGGTCTTCATGAAAGGATGTGCTAAAGAAATAGAAAATGTTATTTTGATTTCCAAAATGCCATCACATATTTGTGTAATCATTTGGAATCTCCTTCCCTTTTTTATGGTTTGCTGGGAATCTTCTAAGGAAGAGTAGCCTCTAACAGGCTTCTATTTCAGAGGAATCATGAGCTCAAGTCCATCCTCCTTGAAAACAGATTTTTTTCCTTTCTGTGCTCCACAGCCTCTTTGAAGATCAGACAGCTTTTCTAACAGCCTAACAGCCTAACAGCCTGGTTTGCTGTTAGGGGAATTCTTGACTCTCCCTAGCTCTTTTGCCAAGCTATAGGCCTTTCAAATAAAATCTAGATGTCTTATGGATTGGAATTTCAAGTCCCCAGGAAAAAGAGGCTCTGTAGGCACAGAGCTGGTCCCTTCTCCCAGTCCTCTAAAGGAGGATCAAGAAAGGAATTTTCCTTGTTCCCATGGTGTGGGCTGAAGCAAATGAGGTGGGCAGGGAATAAAGACTGAGATTGAATAGCTTTGCTTGCTCTTACAGAACTGACAAGCCTACGGGTCAAGTTTCTAGGCCATTTAATCTGTACCAGCACTCCTGAGACTTCTTGCCAAGTGAAATATGACTCTTCTGGGGGCAATGCTTCTTCCTGTTTTGTTTTGTTTTGTTTTGTTTTGCCCATTTTACTCTACCTTCCTCCTCACCCCCACCATCTCCTGTATAAGTCTTTTTCCTGCCACGTTGGTTCCCTGAGGGCAGGCATCATGTCCTCCTCATCTTTGTGTTCCTAGTGCCTGGCATGATGTTTAGCACATAATAGATGGTAGGTGAATATTTGTTGAATACACAGCTGTATCTATATTTTAAGTTATTGCATACTATTTACTCTTATTCTTGATCATAATAAGTAATAAGGACTTTCTCTTGCTTTTTCTCCCTTTTTTGTTGATTCTTTTTGATAAAGCTCTCTATTCTGCCATATAAGAAGCTGTATACCGTACATGTAGCACTCCAAAAGTGAACCCAGCTGGTCTCTATAACTGATACTGAACTCTGTAGAGCAAATAGTAAAGCTTATAACTGTTTCAAAATGCTATCGAATGCTATTAACTCTGGCTTTTATCCACCAGTACACTGTTGAAAAATATATTAAGATTTTCCATAGCACTGATAGAAATCTAGTTGCTAAGTAAGCTGTTTCTTGTCCTCAGGAAACTAAAACTTACAAGATGTGTGTGAGTGGCACACACCTGACACTTTTCAGAAATCATATTGGCCCAAGGCAAGTTATTTTGGGAAATGAACTAGCGTCAAAGCTCCAAACTCTTGGGGCACCTGGGTGGCTCAGTTGCTTAAGTGTCTGATTCTTGATTTCAGCTCAGGTCATGATCTCACAGTTTGTGGGATCAAGCCCCACATTGGGCTCTGTGCTGACAATATGGAAACTGCTTGGGAATCTCTCTCTCCTCCACTCTCTCTGCCCTTTCCCCACTCGTGCTCTGTCTCTCAAAATAAATAAATAAACTAAAAACAAAAACGAGCCAAAAAATCTTAAAACCAAAAAACAAACAAACAAAAAACTTGAAAGGTGCAGACATACGATGAAATTGAAGGTGGTATTTGGTAGACAAGGAGACCTGGGTGGTAAAAGCTCCTGATTTTCTTTGATTATGAATTTTATTTATCCAGTGAAAATCCTTCTTCCTTAGGCCTCAGTTTTGTACCAATTCGTAGCAGTATAATGTAGGGAAAAGAGCAGTGCCCTAGGAAGAAGAGTTCCTTATTCTTAACAGTCCTCACTCTATAATCTTGGGCAATTTCTGCAGTTTTCTGGGCTTCAGTTGCCACAGCTATGATATAGGTATAATAAAATCTGTTGTTCTAATAATAATAACAATGTAGCAATTATACACTATAATGAGCAGTTTTTAATGAAACTCGTACTGTGTCTCAGCCACTATAATTCTTTGAAGTAGGTACTATTATTATCACCTCTGTTTTATAGATAAGGAAACCAAGGCTCATAAAGGTTAAAATAGCTTCTTTACATTCACAAGCTAGTAAGTGACAGAGTTGGGATCACAAACTCGTTAAGTGACAGCGTTGGGAATCAAGTCTTGTCTGGAGTATTTCAAAGGCTACTATTCTCTACTGCCTCTAAGTCACTATACTGCCTAACATTGCTAGAGACCTACCCAGATCGTTTTTGGAGGTCTCTTCTAGCTATAGTTTCTAAATTCTTTGAAATTTCCTTTATGAACTATACTTCACAAAGGTTATCACATAACCTTGTCTGGTGACCTTAGCTCATTGCCATTTAAATGTTTAGTATTGGCCTTCTTAGGGGATACAATTGGAACTGTCTCTAAACAATAGGAAGCAGGATTTTTTAGAAAATATATTAACAGTACACTTCCATCTCTCAGTTTCAAGTTCATACCTTGGGATTTTCGTGCACTTAATGATGGATGATTTACCTATAAACAATGATAAAAGTACTCTTTCAAATTGTTTTTGGAATGCTTTTCTGTTGATTTTCTTCTGTGGGTCTGCTTGTCTTCTCACCTGCGCTGTCTGTCATTCCTCAGTTGTTGGTGTTTTCCAACAAATCCATGATTGTTCCAGCAAATCTGCGTAAGCTGCAAAACACAAGGAGCTAAGCTGTACTGTGTGTGTATGTCTGTAAGACTGTGAGCTCTTTAGATCATATTCCTCTGGACACTCTTGAAAGAAGGATACTAAATCCCAGAGGATTTTCTTTTATGTCGTGTGCAACCTCTACCTCTGAATGTTGTCTTTCAACCAGTGGAAGGTAAAAGGAATTAATAGCAAGAGGTGCCACTCTAAGAATAGACCAAGTGTCAGCACGGGGTCAGGACCTCTGAAGAAGTACATCCAAGAAAATGAGGCCAGAGTAGCTGTAACTTAGAAACCACAGCAGAGTGTGACCAGGTTCTTGTGGTAAAGATAAAATGAGAAATGTGGTTTTTCAAGACATTGGAAAATAATGATGAGAGAAAACCAGGCTGAAATCTGAGAATTCCTATCAGGATTGGGAACTATTCTTCACAGGCTAAATTGATAGTTACAACACTGTGGCATCAGGGAGCTTGACCTCCACATACTAATATAGAAAAGAATGATGCTCTGTGGTCTTGGTTGGTGGACCCAGGAGGGCTCTTTCTTATGATCAAGTGTCTTGTTTTTGTTTCTTTTTCAATGATGGTTTTAGCTTCTTGGGGATGCTTTCATGATGACTGTTTTGGTTGCAAGTACACAGATTACCTTCATTGATAGAGGTTTATTTTAAGGCTATGTAAGAATATAAGACAGCATTCACCCATGAATTCATTCCATAATTATTTTTGAGTACTTACTATGCACCTATGTGTAGTAGGCAGTGGAGCTATAGTAGTGAGCAAGATAAATAAGGTGATTCTTGTCATGGACCTAAGGGGTTAGTGAGGGAGATAGTCAATAAATAAGTAAACTGATGAGGACAATAGCAAAAGCTGATAGGTAATAAATACTTGCTGTGTGCTAGGCGCTGTTCGAAGCATTTCAAATGTATTATTTCATTTAATTCTCCCAATACTATGAGCTGGGGTTTTAATATTCTCTTCATTTTTTTACACATCAGGCAATGCAGGTGCACAAAAGTAACGTTCCCAAGGTTACACAGCTGATGGCCATATCAAGGCAAATAACACGGAAGTCACTAGGGTGATGTGATATACAGGATAGCCAGGAAGACTTCTTGGAAATGGCATTTGAGGGCTTCTCCCAGGGATGATTGGCTCATCGCATTGAAGAGCCAATAAGTTATGTCTGTTCAGGTGACTCACCTTCTTTTTGTCTACCTTTGTTATCTAAGCTTTCCAAAAAAATCATTTGATTGATTGTATTTCCTGCTACCCAGAATGGAATAACCGTAATAGGCAGTGATCCGGGAAAAGCCACGTTACAAGTAATTGGCTTCCCTATGCATCAATCATTTATCATAAGGGAAAGTAATAAAATAATTAGACATAAAAATTACCTGTGTTGTCTAATGTCTAATAGAAATATGAAGATTGAAATCTTAGTGTTTAGAAAAAGAGCATTAATAATTATATCTTGATATATATTAATCATCAGAATTCACTTGGCAATTTGCATACCTCTTTTTATATACTCTTGCAGTAAAAAGCACTGGCATCAAATCCTCCCTTCTTTATTGTTTTGATTAGAATAAATCCGTGAAATGTGAACACTAATTCACTCCTGGAGACAAAAAGGAAGTTCCAAGAGTGCATATTCCTAAATCACTTAAAATGTAACTCTAATGAAAACAACCCATGATTATAAAATATGTATTGTTTCTTCCTTTTTTAAACAGGTGCTCTAAACCCTATGAAAGATGACCCACTTCTCTCCTAGATAATCTAGAACAGTCAGAGTATAAGCTTGCAGTTCTAAAGTTGGCAGATTTTTTAAGATTATCCATCATCCAGGATTTAAGTAATGTTTTGGGTTCTCCTTGTGCCCATGGTAACAAAGGAGCAGTTTTGGAGCAACAAGAAACACATCAGAACAAATCAGGACTTCATGGATTTCCAGGTTCATAGCTTTGAATGAGGGATGGACTTGAGACTTCTCTGGGCCATTTCTGCTCCATGTTTTCCCTTCTTATTGTTGTTAAATTGAGCCAAATGTGCTGTGGTGAAGTAATGGTGACTAATCCTATTATAGGCTTCTTCAAAAGGGTATTGCTTCTCCCTGCAAACCACCCCCCCCCATCTTTTTTCCATAGTTCAGTTCTTAGCTGGAGTTGACACACTATAACAGAAAATGACCCATTTCTCATTGTCAGCATCTGGATTCTCACAGACTGAGATAATTGCCAAGAATAGATTTTGCCTTGAGCTGGAGCAATCCTGTCCTCACTGTTATTGGCTCAGGCACTTCTGTTAAGATGTCATTTGTAAAACCTATAGAGGATTCTGGTTCTTTTCTATGTTACCAGGGATATCCTATAGCAAAAGTACTCCAGAGAGACATAGTGGTGAGTAGAGAGTCACCAAAATCGATTTTGAAACTTAAAAATCCAGGTTCATCAAGGATATAAGCAGCTGCTTACTTGCTTAGAATCCGTCACTCTCTTCAGTCCCTTCATGTTTTGATTACAGGAAAACCATCCAGCAGCACTTGACCTGGTAACTGAGGAAGCCATTTCACAGCCCACTGGTCCCCTGACTCATTTAGAAGTCAGAGTCAAAGGTTGTGGAAGTAATAATTGGGCCCAGATTCTCCCTGTCAGGAGAGACCTTACTTCCCCACCTCTTCCCCTCTGCAAGTTAAGAGAAACTTAGCTGTTGTGAAACCATTCAGTAAGAGGAAATGAAGGAACTCCATCCTTGGCTGAAGTATTCTCAAGAACAAGTCATATTATTTCTGTTTTCATGGGAGCTGCTTTTATAGCTAGCTAGTATAAAATTTAGGTATAATTTTCTACCCAAAAATATTTCCCCTTAGAGAAATTACTTGACTTCTTTTAATCTATAAGCAATACAAAGAATCTTTACTTGGTCCAATCCACGTGCTGATCTTTCTTCTCATTCCACCGCTCTGATAATTCCCCGAGTCCCTCTCTGGAAATCAGGTAGACACACACAAATGTGAATGAACAGATCAGTAGCGCTATTAGAAATGTGAAATAGCTCATCAGAAGTCAAGAAACTTTAGTTCATCAACAGCAGAACCATTTAAATTCAACAGTGTTTCTAATTTCTTCCATAATTTGCTTAGAATCTAGAAGATCTGTGGTGCTGGCAGCACAGGCCTGGCACAAGAGCAGGAAAGAATGACACATTCTGGCACCTTTAGCCAGAAGGTCTTTAATGAACTGGGATGGGGGTGGTGGGGATGGAAGGGAAGGCGGAGGGACAGTGAGGATTTTGGCAGCCACACAAAGATTCTTCTTCCCTGAGAAAAGTGAAATGAAAGTCAAATGAAGCTTCTCTCTGTTACTATGATTTGCTAAGATGTTTGTCTGTCTCTCAGCTTCCAGCCCCATGGCAGGTGCATCTTTACAGTCAGTGACTTCCCCACAAAACAAATTGTTTCTCAGGATCCCTCAACAGGGGTCATGTCCAACCAATTTCCTGCCCAAGGCCATAACTGTGATTCCTTCTTTCAACTATCAGATGCAGTCTGACCAGCACAGTGGAAACCATCTTACCAGAAAATGTCACGAGCATGTACATTTACATTAGGGACACGTTGACCTGAGTTCTGGCTGAGTTCTGGGGCTGTGACAGTCAGTAATGCTGTTTCTGGGGTGGCCACAGAAGCAGCCTGGAGTTCATCCCTTTGTCATTAAATAACATCAACAGCAAATGTCTTTGTTGATGTCCTTGTGTTATATTTTCCAGGTCGAGATCATGCTAGGGATAATAATACCTATCTCACAGGGTTGTTGTACAAATGAAGTAAAATGACATGTATAAAATGGCTGGTTATCTAGAATTCATTCTTATTTTCAAATGGTCTTAGAATTGAAGATTTTGAGGACTTTTTAGTCTCTCTTGTCTTCTGTAATACCTCTTGCTTACTCTGCCTTTTGTGTGCTTTTTTGGAGATTAAAGACATTTGATGATTTTCTGCATCACCATTAGCCATTTAGTGTTAGCCACTTTACTCATCATTTGGTTCATTCAGAGAAAGGTCTAGGAAAGCTTTTCTGTCTTCCCTTTTCTCACCACTAAGCCATTTTCTCACTTCCTGGCTATACCCTCTTCTCTCTGGCTGCCAAGATGAAAAACTTCAAGGTGTAATAGGAGACCTGAGCTAGTCAAGTCTATCCAACTTGCATTGTTCCTACTCTAAGCTCTAGCGGTACAGGGATGTGCTCAGGGTAATGAAAAGCAGACGTTCTCTGCTGAGGTCATGGCTCCTCATGCTGGCAGCCTGCTGCAGGAAGCTGTTTATCTGTGCTTGCTGAGCCAAACTCCAGCCTCCCAACAGTTGGAATGTATTGAGAAACCACAGAGCCCAAAGAGACAATGTTACACAGGCAGTTCCAGGCAGGGAGAGTATATTTACACCATACAAGCGATACAAGCTACAGTTTACATGTGTGGGGATAATTGCTCATCTGCACACTCTCAAACTGCACCTTCTATGCAATATATATGCCCTCTCAAGGGGGTTTAACCAGGAGAATTGTACTGCTGTATCCAAAATGCCCCAAACACCTACTATAGTACTTGCCATAAGGAAAAAGAGGTATTATAGAAAATTTGATGTAAAAACCACCTTTTTAAGGTAGTGTTTTTCTGAGTCAAATTTGATGCTTAGAATCTTGAACCATACAGAGCCCGTCTCTAAAGCATCCCATAACATTGTTCCTTGCATGGTTTTTCCAACTACATGTTTTTCTTATCTCTTTACCAAAACATCAAGTATCGTTATAGTTTCAAATGTGACTGTAAGATATGGTCCCTTGCCTAGAAGGGGATGTAATCTGCTTAAGGAGATAATGCTTACTGATTAGCAAACAATGAGAGAGCCATTTCAAGACCTTATACAATGGCACTAAGTTGTGCTCTGAGGTCTGAGAATAAGGAGAAATAATGGGTACTAGAGAAGTTAAATGAGGCATCATAGAAGAGTGTGTCTTGACTTGTGTGATGGTTAATTTTATATGTCATCTTGATTAGGCTAGGGTATGCCCAGGCAGCTGGTAAAACATTATTTCTGAATAGTCCTGTGAGGGTGTTTTCAGAAGAGATTAGCGTTTGCATTGGTAGACTTTAAAGAAGATCCACTCGCATCAGTGTGGATGTTCCTTGAGGACCTGATTAGAACAAAAAGGTAGAAGAAGAGTGAATTTTTTGTTTGGTTTTTTGTTTTTTGTTTTTGTTTGGCTTTAGCTGGGACATCCATTATCTCCCACCTTCGGACATCAGTGCCTTTGAATTTAGACTAGAACTTACATCATTGTCCCTCTGATTCTTGGGCCTTTGGACTCAGACTGGGACTTAACACCACTGACTCCCCTGGCTCTTAGGCTTACAGACTTGGATTGAATTACGCTTCTGACTCACCTAGTTCCCCAGATTGCTGATGGCAGATCATGGGCCTTCTTGGCTTCCATACTCACGTGAGCCAATTCCATGATAACATAAGCTAACTCTCTTCTTGTATATACAGTTTACCCTTGACCAGCACAGGGTTAGGGATGTCAATCCCCAACACAGTCAAAAATCCATTTATAACTTCTGACTCCTTGAACAACTTTACTAATAGCCTACTGTTGACCAGAAGCCTAAACAGTTGATAACACAGTTGATTAACATGTGTTTTATATGTTATATTTACTATATTTTTACAATAAAGCTAGAGGAAAGAAAATGTTATTAAGAAAATCACAAAGAAGAGAAATTTCAGAGTACTGTACTATAAAAAATCTGTGTATAAGTTGACCCGCACAGTTCATATTTGTGTTGACCAAGCATCAACTGTATGTATGTATCTACTGCTGGTTCTGTTTTTCTGGAGAACACTGACTAATACAACCTGGAAAGGTGAATAGAATTTGGATAAGCAAACAAGAAAGAAATATTTTTATGTGACATGAAAGTACTATAGCATAGTGGTTAACAACACAGACTTTGCAGTCAGATCTATGTGTGAGGGCCTGCCACTTACTAGTATGTGAGCTTATGCAGGTTGCTTAGTCTCATCTATAAAAGAGAGAGACTCATATATAAAATAGAAAGTTCCACGTTGCGTAATTATTGGAAGGATAATGAATATAAAGTGCTTGGTATTCTATCTATGATGTACTAAGTATTGAATGAATGGTAGCTACTGCCACTGTTGTTGTTTGTGCATTCAACAAATATTTATCGAATGCCTTTGTGTTAGTCAGTATTCTAGACACTGGGGGATACAGCAATGAAAAACAGATTTTAAAAAATCCCAGCTTTCATGGAGCTTCCCTTCTGACATTAGCTTTCATTCTGAAACTGTATTTTACCTTTTTTCCTCTTGTAATAATTTTAGACATATAAAAAAGTTGTAAAAATAACATAGAGTTACCATATCCCTTTCACCCAACTTCCAGTAATGTTAACATCTTCTCTAACTATAGTATAATTTTGAAAATCAGTTCATTGAAAACTATTAACTATCTATGGACATTATTAGAATTTGCACCTTGATTTTTGAAGGGTAATTTTTTCTGGTATAAGTTCTAGGTTGGCAGTTATATTAGTACTTTGAAGACACTATTCCATTATCTTCTAATTTCTGCTGTTTCTGTTGAGAAGTATCAGTCATTCTTACACCTTTGAAAAATAATCTGTCCTTTGGCTACTCCTTGGATATTTCTCCTTGGTCTTGGTTTTTGATAGTTTTACTACAAGGTGCCTAGGTTTGCTTTTCTTTATATTTAAACCACCTAGGGTTCTTAGTGCTCCTCAAACCTGTAATTTGATGTCTTTTATCAGTTTTTGAAAGTTCTCAATTTTTAGCTTTTCAGATTTGCTTCTGTTCCACTATCTTTACTCCTTCTGGGATTCCAATTATACAATCCAATTATATAAACATTAGACCCCTTATGTACTTCTCTGCATTTTTCATCATTTTGTCTTATATGGTTCCTTATCGATATTTTTTTCTGACCTATTTCCCAGTTCATTAATTCCCTTTTCATTTATGTGTAATTTGCTGTTAAACCCATGTACTGAGTTATTAATTCCAATTCATGTTTTATTTTTGTGGTTTTTTTTTTAATATCTTACTGTAATACTTTTAATCAGTCTGTTTTAAATACAAAAGAGGGGGAAAGTTGCAAGCTGGGGGAAACTGTGAATGTTGAAAGTGAGTTTGAAAAACCTTAGGATTTGTTTATTAGTGTTTCTCATACTTCTCTTAGTCTTGCTTCCCGTAGTACATCTTCGTTTTTCTTTTTTATTCCCAGTAGTGAAGATTTTATTATTTATTAAAATTTTTTTTAATGTTTATTTAATTGAGAGAGAGAGAGAGAAAGAGAAGGGGAGGGGTAGGAAGAGGGAGACACGGAATCTGAAGCAGGCTCTAGACTCTGAGCTGTCAGCACAGAGCCAGATGGGGGCTAGAATTCATGAACCATGAGATCATGACCTGAGCTGAAGCCAGACGCTTAACTGACTGAGCCACCTCAAGCACCTCAAAGATTTTAATTTACTTTACTTTCTGTAGTTTATTATGAAAACCTTATATAGTTTAAAACTACTATTTTAGTTTGTTTATTAGAGGCTTTTTTTTTTTAAGAGGAGTTTTAGGATCACAGCAAAATTGAGAGGAAGGTAGAGATTTCCTATGTATCCCTGCCCCCAAAATGCAAAGGCAACATTTATTTTTATTTTTATTATCATTACCAACATCTCCTACCAGAATGGCATATTTGTTACAATTGATGAACCTACATTGACAAAGCACAATCACCTAAAGTTCACAGTGTACCTTAGTGTTCTCACTCTTGGTATTGTACATTCTATGGGTTTGGACAGATGTGTAATGACATATGGCCATCATTATGGTATCATACAGAGTATTTTCACTGCTCTAAAAATTCTCTGTGTTCTTCCTGTTTATCCTGTCTTCCCACCCAATTCCCAGCAACCACTGATCTTTTTACTGTCCTCATAGTTTTGCCTTTTCCAGATATTGTATACTTGAAATCATACAGTTTATAACCTTTCCTATTTATTTATTTATTTATTTTTAAACTTTTATTTATGCAAGTAATCTCTACAGTCAGTGTGGGGTTTGAACTCACAACCCTGAGATCAAGAGTTGCATGTTCTTCTGACTGAGCCAGCCAGGTGCCCAATTATTGTATTTTTTAGTTCAAGAATTACCATTCAGTTTTTTTATGGTTCTTTACAAATTTTTAGCCTTCATTTTCTTGAACATGGTAAAGCAAGCTTATTTAAAAGTCCATAATTCAAAATCTGGATTCCTTATGGGTCTGTGTCTATTACCTATTCTATCTCTTGAGTTTTTACTCCATTGTCTTAAATTGTAGTATACTGTTTTCCTTCAGTTGAGTGTTGTACTTTGTATATGAAAAATTCTAGAGATAACTTAAAGCCTAGAATGCTATTATCTTTCTTCAGAGAGGATTTATATTTGCTTCTGACAGATGGTTTGAACACTAGCAATCCTGGATTACCTCAATCCAGTCAAGGGGTTGGAATACTTTGAAGCTAGGCTTAAGTATCAGGGAGGGCTGATCTATTTTTAAATTTTGTTTTTTAACGTTTATTTATTTTTGAGACAGAGAGAGACAGAGCATGAACGGGGGAGGGTCAGAGAGAGAGGGAGACACAGAATATGAAACAGGCTCCAGGCTCTGAGCAGTCAGCACAGAGCCGGACGCGGGGCTCGAACTCACAGACCGCTAGATCATGACCTGAGCCAAAGTCGGCCACTTAATCGACTGAGCCACCCAGGCGCCCCATGGGCTGATCTGTTTTTAGATATAGCCTTTCAGGGTGCCAACCAGATCCTTAGGGATATACCACAGTCCCTCTACCCAGTCTGGGTGGGTTCTGAGCTCCAGGTTTTTGACTGCCAAGCCTCAAGAGTCATTTGAAAATTCAGGAGCTTAACATTAATTAAAAACTATTACCTGTTCAGTCTATCATCTTCCTCTTTCAGGACCAGCAGAAGCCTGTGAAACTACTAGTGGGTGTCATGATATCTTATTTTTGAAGGGGTGGTGAGTATAAATGAGACTATGAGGTTCTGGGCTAACTTTAACGTAATATGAAAATATTTGAGGTTTCTGGGGCACCTGGGTGGCTTAGTCAGTTTAGCATCCAACTTCAGCTCAAGTCATGATCTCACAGTTCATGAGTTTGAGTCCCACACTGGGTTCTCTGCTATCAGTGCAGAGCCTGCTTTGGATCCTCTGCCTCCCTCTGTCTCTGTCCCTCCCCACTCAGGCTTTCTCTCTCTCTCTCAAAAATAAATAAAAATATTTTTAAAATGTTTGAGGTCTGTATTACTGACAAAATCACACATGCTGCTAATTCTACTACACACACACACACATATATATACACATATATACATATGTACACATATATGTATGTGTGTATATATATATATATATATATATATATATATATATATATATATATAAAGGGAAATACTAAATTCCAGTTAATGGTTTATAAAAATAAAGATGCAATCTTTTTCTGTCCAAGTTTGTGCATTCCTTTAATTCAATCCATGGACTCTTCTGTTTAGAATTCCTGTTTATGGGGAGAAGTGGCACCAAATGCTAGGCTAACTTCTCTGGGTTTTATTCTCCTCTCATAACTTGGCCTTGTCATTCTTCATTTGCCTTGGTGGCTCTCTCATACTTCAAACAGATGCTTTTAATAATTCATCTAGTTTTCCTCAGCCGGAAATGTTGGTCTAAATTACCTAGCCTACCTTTATTGTAAAAGGAAGTATTTTCGGACTTTTGTTCTAGCAGAATGTAATTATATTAGCAGAAGTAGAAAATACACACAGAAGGAGGTCGTAAAGGAGTCTAAATTGACTTGTGGAGGACTAGTCCATGTTGAAAAGCAACAAACAAGGAAATATATAATTAGGATAGGGCCGGTTTACGGGAGGCTCAATTATGTTGAAATAAGAAGAAAGACAAAAGATAGCACCTTGTAAAGGCTGAGAACTAACACTATGTCACTTCTAAGGTTAAGTCACAAAAGGCCATGTAGATTGTGCCTTGGTCTCTGGGAACTCACTTTTCAGACATTCCCTCTCGGGAGTTACCAAAGATTCTACTGACCAGTTGCCAAACTTTAAGAAGCCCAGCTATAAGTTTGGTCTTCGAGTCTAGGTGTCTGACATGTGAGGAAGAAGCTTCTACATAATTTTATCCCTAAAAAATAAATGGCTGATTCAAGTCTTCCCAATTCAGGTCCAGACATATAGTAGAGACAAGCTATCTCTACTGTACTCTGTATATTTTCTGACCTACCGAATCCATGAGTATAATAAAACTTATTTTTTTTTTTTGTGCCACTAAGTTTACTATGGCTTGTTGTGCAGCAATAGATGATTGGAACAAAATTTGTTATTGGGAGTGAGGTGCTACAGTTACAAAAACCTCAAACATATGTCATTGGCTTTGAGACCAGACAATAGGCAGAAACCAGAAGGACCTTGAGGAGACTGACAGTGGAAGTCTGATGGGCCTCAAGTAGACATCTTTAAGAAGATAAAACTGAGAGAATGAATACATACAAATATCAGTGTACTTGCTTCAGTCAGAGTCCTGGCGGTTAACAGATAATACATTTAAGAAGGGTAGCTGGCAGTGGGGTGGGGGGGTGCTGGGTGGCTCAGTAGGTTAAGCATCCATCATGATCTCACAGTTCGTTATCAAGCCCCACACTGGGCTCTGTGCTGACAGTTCAGAGCCTGGAGCCTGCTTTGGATTCTATGTCTCCCTCTCTCTCTGCCCCTACCCCTCCTCGCACTCTCTCTCTCTCTCTCTCTCTCTCTCTCTCTCTCTCTCTCAAAAGTGAAGATTAAAAAATTAAAAAAAAAAAAAAAAGAAAGAAAAGAAGGATATCTGGGGAAAGTTTTAAAAAGAGAATATTTACAAAGGTGTGGAAAGGATTAAGGGAAAGTGGATGACCCCAGAGCTAGCAACAGTTAAGATCTGTTATTACCCCAAGCCTGAAGAGACAAGTGGAGGGAGTGGTTTCTTGAATCTAGAAAGAGTAGGAACCATCTAACATAAGCTGTGACCTTCAGTAGAGGAACAGAGCCAACCCCAACCCACAGCTGACTGGCAGGAAGAGAATACAATACCCCAAGCTCATTCTGTCTCCTCCCACCCTTCAGTCTCTTGCCAATACCTCCCTCTGGCTTTAACCCAAATGAGAAGCTACAGCAAGGGAGTCTATGGACTAAAACCTATACAGATCAGGGGCGTCTGGGTCACTGAATTGGTTAGGCGGCTGACTTTTGATTTCACCTCAGGTCATGATCTCAGGGCTTGTGGGTTCTAGCCCTGTGTTGGGCTCTGTGCTGACAGAGCAGAGCCTGCTTGGGATTCACTCTCTCCCTCTCTCTCTCTGCCCCCCTCTCCCCCAAGATCAAGAATTGCATGCTCTTCGACTGAGCCAGCCAGGTGCCCAGTGGACTGCCTATCTTTTTCTAGCTACCTACAGTAAAATGTGAGAGAGATGAACTAAAGAATAAACCATTTTGTTTTCAAGTAGAATTTAGAGGAAATAGAGCTCAGGACAGTCTTTCAAACCAGCAAAAACTATTCAAAACTAAGAAACTGCCTTAAAACACAGATCAAATCCAGAGTGGTAGCACAGAAATGTGGTCTAAGGGTAAAGATGAACCCTTTGTTAAAACCTTAGCAAGGGTTCTAGCTGGAGCCTCATAGACTCTTTCAGATGGCCAGTAGGCCTAAGGATCTAAAGGGTGTTGTCCCACAGCAGCCTGATAGGGAGCCCAAATAGGGAAGAGCCAGTCTCAACGAGATTCGTGGACAAAGCTTTTGTCTAATGGAGTAAACCCCAATAAAGTTAATAGAAAAACCATCACCATCGTTTTTAAGAGAATTGTATTTATGGAAACCTCACTAGCTTGGACTAAAGAAGATATAAATAATACAAAATAAAAAGTGGCCTTTGGACCCTCAGACTTCTACAGGCAGGAAGCAAGCTGAGAAAGCTATTCAGCTACAAACAGAGACTATGATTTGTGGAAATAAAAGTATGTTTCAGAAGATGAAACCGAAAGCCCAGAGTACACAATCAAAAGCCATGGAAAGTGTTTACCAGGGAGAAGTACTAGGCTTAAATCAAGGAAATAAGACATGTGGGTGGATGGATTTCAGAATTGCAACGAATCAACGATTACTATATTGCCTCCCATTCTCCCCCTTTTTGGATGGAAGTTTATTGTGGTTATCCTATCCCTTTATTACCATTTACATACTGGGCATGTGAGAGCATGCCTGTCTCTTTAGTTTATAGGTGTTCAGAATGAGGAATTATACAAGGAGCTGTACCCAAGAAATTGTACTTGAGGAACTTCCTCTATACTTGGACTTGATATATATGTCAAGGTCCTAGAATTTGGGTTGATGCTAAAATGGAATTAGACTTTTGGGGTCTCAGTGTGTAGGGGGTATTCTGCATCTGGGAAGAATATAAATTGTTGTGACCAGACGGCAACTGTGGCTGATTATATTTTCCAAAGATAGCTGCACCAGTATCTCTTGTCCCATGTGATCTACAAAGTGATCTTGCCATGCCCCCGATAAAATACGGAGTCTGAGTTTTTACAGAGACGTGCCTTCATGTGCACCCACATTCATTCATTGTGCTAGGCTTATAAGGATCCTTTTAATCTGGGAACGTCATGCCTTTCTATTCTGAGAAGTTTTCTTCAATAGTTTTTCCTCCCTCCATTTTCTCTGTTCTTTCAAACATCCTGTCAACTTACATATACACACATACATATGTAATTTTATATAAATGGTATCATACTACACATGTTGTTCTGTTTAACTTTTATTTTTCAGATTACATAGGCTGGTTATCCTTTAAGATTTATCAAATAAGACATTGAATATTTATCAATTAATATGGCATTTTAACATATCCAATCATTATACTGACATATATAAAATCTTTAAGCTATTTCTCACACCCTTTTTTTTAAATATGAAATTTATTGTCAAACTGGTTTCCATACAATACTCAGTGCTTATCCCTCCTCAATGCCCATCACCCATTTTCGCCTCCCTCCCACCCGCCATCAACCCTCAGTTTATTCTCAGTTTTTAAAAGCCTCTTATGGTTTGGCTCCCTCCCTCTCTAACCTTTTTTTTTCCCCCTTCCCCTCCCCCATGGTCTTCTGTTAAGTTTCTCAGGATCCACGTAAGAGTGAAAACATATGGTATCTGTCTTTCTCTGTGTGACTTATTTCACTTAGCATCACACTCTCCAGTTCCATCCGTGTTGCTACAAAAGGCCATATTTCATTCTTTCTCATTGCCACGTAGTACTCCATTGTGTATATAAACCACAATTTCTTTATCCATTCATCAGTTGATGGACATTTAGGCTCTTTCCATAATTTGGCTGTTGTTGAAAGTGCTGCTATAAACACTGGGGTACAAGTGCCCCTATGCATCAGCACTCCTGCATCCCTTGGGTAAATTCCCAGCAGTGCTATTGCTGGGTCATAGGGTAGATCTATTTTTAATTTTTTGAGGAATCTCCACACTGTTTTCCAGAGCGGCTGCACCAGTTTGCATTCCCACCAACAGTGCAAGAGGGTTCCCATTTCTCCACATCCTCTCCAGCATCTATAGTCTCCTGATTTGTTCATTTTAGCCACTCTGACTAGTGTTCTCACACCCTTAAGTGGCTCACACACCAAATAAAAACTTTTTATTTATTTATTTATTTATTATTTAATATTCCTTTTTGAGAGAGAGAGAGAGAGAGAGAGTGTGTGTGCATGCATGAGCAGGGAAGGGGCAGAAGAAGAGGGAGAGAGAGAAAATCTGAAGCAGTCTCCATGCCCAGTACAGAGATGATTCGGGGCTCAATCTTTTTTTTTTTTTTTTTTTTTTTTTAATTTTTCAATGTTTATTCTTGAGAAAGAGGGAGAGACAGAGCATGAGCAGGGGAGGGGTAGAGAGAGAGGGAGACACAGAATCTGAAGCAAGCTCCAGGCTCTGAGCTGTCAGCACAGAGCCCGACGTGGGGCCCAAACCGATGAACCGTGAAATCATGACCTGAGCTAAAGTCGGACACCCAACCGACTGAGCCACCCAGGTGCTCCTGGGGCTCAATCTTAAGACTGTGAGATCATGACCTGAGCTGAAATCAAGAGTCGAACACTCAACCAACTGAGGCACCCAGGCACTCTGCAAGTAAAAACTTTTTCGACTGTGTGTCCCGATTTGAACTTCTGAAAATATGTTTGCCATGTGCTAAGGAATGAATTGGGGAATGAGCATGATGTTGGTGCTCTGCATTGCTCACCCTTCCTTTCCTACATGATGACCCCATCTTAAATGAAGGAGTCTACATACTGGAGAGTAGTTTAGAATTGCAGTATTTTATGGAAACAATTATCTCTAATGACTTTTGTAAAAATAATATGTTTCTTTTGGAGTCTGAAGCCGAGTAGTGATGCAAGATTTTTTTCTTGGGAATCCAGACCTTCTCTTTAATCAGCAAAACCCTTTAATTTGCTAAAGATCAGTTTAGTGCCCCGTTGACCACTCAGTGGAACACGCGAGTGTTAGAGAGAGATCCCTTGTGTTTTTTCTTTAGTTGTAAATTCCACCAAACTAGCCCATTAATTGCAGTGGGTGGGAACTGGAGAGCTGTTCATTTGGCAGTTAGCAAAGGGTGGTAAAAGAAAGAAAAATATCTCTGATATTTTTGCTTAGGAATTTGAGAATTCAGAATTTAGTCATAGATAGCTAGATTAGTGTGTTTAAATACCTTGAATCACTTTAAATCATTCCTTGTTTTGTAACATACTAACAAGATCTTAGAGGTACCTAAAACAGTGGTTGGGAAATTGCGTTGTGGATTTAGGATCCTCCAAAAGCAACATCTGCTAATGGGCCGAGTGTTTAGGTGATAGATGAGCAAACATGAATTAGCTAATGGAGTAAGAAGTACTGTGTCCTGTGGTTACCTCTCTATACTTTATCTGAGAAAAGGTATAGTTTATAGGCAAGAGGCAGTTTCTTTGGGGCCCAGTGTACCTGTTTTACAAGGCTTTTTTTTTTTTTTTTTTTTAATCACGTCCTAAAGATAACAAGAATGTATAGTGGCACTAGATGGTATTAATCAGTTTAGGATGTTGACATGTTAAATTGTATAAAACAAAGCAGACAGGATTACTTTTTGCCAGCTGCATCCATTCTGGCAAGAGCTTACTAGGTTCCTGCTTGTTTTGTTGTTGTTGTTGTTGTTGTTAACCCATTAGAGAAACTAACCACTATATTGGTTGCAGCCAAATCTTTGTCATCACTGCTCCTAAAAACCTCTTGGGGACCAACGAGCACCTGGCCATTCTGAAAGCCTCTATCCTCAGTGATTGATGCTCATCTCTGCAGGCTCCCCAAAGCCCTCCTCCCTTTCTCCTGAAGCACCTTCAAGCATTTCTGCATGGCTACCCACTCACTCTCTTCTATTACACCTCCTCCTCCCGCCTTACTGAATGCTGGATTTCCCAGCTCACAACTCTTAAGAAGGAGCTTTATTTCAGAGTAGAAAGGGGCCCCCATATGTGGCCTATTATATCCATATCAACTTGCTTACCCTTTTCAAACAGCTATTGTCTTTTAATAGGGTCCTGCCTGGCAGGGGGAGTCCTTAATTCTTGCCATATAAGAATGGGCAGCTTGAGTTACAGCGAACTGCAGTTTGGTGCTCTGATCAAAAGGCCTCTGTTGTTTTTAAGGGTTTTTTTTTTCCTCTCTCTCTTTCTCTCTCTCTCTTGCTCGCTCGCTCTCTCTCTCTTTCTCTCTTTCTATATCCTGGGCTAATAATTCAGCACAGCAAGGTCATTACAGGCTTTGAATTGAGAGTTGAGAGTGTTAAATTACTGACCTAGAATAAAAGAGATCTGGGGGGCTCTCAAGAAAGATAAAGGGATTCCGGCTAGTAAAGTGCAAGCCCAGCAGCCTCACTTCTTAACAATATTATTTTTTTTAATCCTCTCTGTCTTCAAAAGTCTTTTCTGGGACAAGGAAAGATCTCCTGCCAGAGAAATTAGGTTAGGAACTCAACAACATCTTCTGGGTGCTGTGGCCCAAATGCTAACAGTTCATGGGGGCCTGTATGGCTGTCTTTTTGTCTCCCCACCTTGTCAGTATTGCACACTCCTCCATCTCACACTCTTAACCAACTCTGGTCCTTTATCGTGTAAGTCAAACAGAAGTGATATTTCAGCGGAAAGATTATATCTCGCACAGGGATTTCAGACATGTGAAAAACATACCACTTAGGCTTCGAAATATCTGAAAAAGATGACATTGTCTCATTAAAAGCTGCTTCTATTCCATCTATATTTTGCAAATAATGTTTGTCTGGTCCTACCATACTATAACAGGAAAAAAATTGCCCTATTGTGAATTAATGTGGCCCTTCCACTCCACTATATTGGGTCTTCATATTTGGCCCAAACTGTTATCTCCCATATATCCCTTCCCCCAATTATGTCTTAAAGCCAAGCACCCTTCACATCCTCCTGAAAACATTGACTTCCTAAGTTTGCTATTTTTAGAAAAGTCCCTGAAACCAACTTTCACAGATTTTCTACTGAGCAAAGTAATAATAATAGCATATAGTCCCTGGATATGCCAGGCAGGCATTTTATAACATGCATTATTTATCACATTTAATAATCTGTGGCAACTTCATTCCTGTTATCACCGTTTTATAGATAAAGAGTAATTGAGGCACAGAGTGGTTAAGTACCTGGCCCAAAGTCGCAAAACTAGGAAGTGGCAGGATCTGTCCCAAATGAGTGCTTCTTGAACTTTAACGTGCACACGAACCACCTGGAATCTTGTTAAAATGCAGAATTGGATTTCATAGGTCTCAGATGGGGCCTGAGATTCTAACAGGCTTCTAAGTGATACCAATGTTGATATCTTTGGTCCACTCTTGCAGGAGCAAAGCCATAGTGATCTTCAGAACCACTCTAAAAAAAATGTTTTGATTATAGTTTCCAAACTATCCCATCAGACAATTCTATAAAGTTACATAGTGGATATTTGACACCAGTATCCCAATTTCTTTCTTTATTGTCATGGTAAAATATATATAATGTAAAATTTACCATGTTAACCATTTTTGAGTGTACATTTCTGTGGCATCAAGTACACTCACACTGTTCTGTAACTATCACCACTGTTTATCTCCAGAACTTTTTCATCTTCCCAAACTGAAACTCTGTACTCATTAAACACTGACTCCCCAATAGCACCAACTAGAGAATTAGGAAGTTTCAGACATGAAAAAGGGAAAGGATAGAATGTACCCTGTAGCATTGAATTGGAATGGAACTGGTATACTCATGGGTTTTAATAAATATAGATAGCTAGATATATAGAAATGAGTATGAGTGTCTGCCTGTTTGTGTGTGTGTGTGTGTGTGTGTGTGTGTGTGTGTGTATGCACACATGTAGAGTGTGTATATATAAATCTTCATTTGTTTTTTAACCCTGACTTCTGAGAGAGCCTAGAAGCAATGATACATTTGGAGCACATCCAGCATCTACCTAGATCTTGGTTTCTAAACACTGTCCTCTAATAAAAGCAACTCTGTCTTCTTGAAGAAATGGCTGGCTCCAGGATTGGGTAGAGAAAGAACAAGATGAACCTGGAACATCTTTTTCTATTAAAAAGTAAGGAAGTGATAAAAAAAAAAATTGTGTGGCCATGTCGAAAGGACATAGCAGTCAGCTTGGGGTGCCTGGCTGGCTCATTCAATAGAGGATGTGACTCCTGATCTTGGAGTTGTGAACTGAAGCCTCACATTGGGCGTAGAGCTTACTTTTAAAAAATCAGCTTGAAGGGGCTTCCATAGCCAAATCTGGGATAATTTGAGCATCAAAATAAATAATGATAATAAAGGATTATAACCTATTGAGTGAAGAATCCAGTAAAGTGCATTAAGATACAAAACAGATGACCCTAAGGGAAGGGAAGCAAAAATAATATAAAAACAGGGAGGAGGACAAAACATAAGAGACTCTTAAATATGGAGAACACACAGAGAGTTACTGTAGGGGTTGTGGGAAGGGGGATGGGCTAAATGGGTAAGGGGCATTAAGGAATCTACTCCTGAAAGTATTGTTGCACTATATGCTAACTAACTTGGAGGTAAATTAAAAAAATAAAATAAAAAGAATCCAGTGAAGTCCAGACCAATGTAAATAAATAAATGCATAAATAAAGAATTGATGAAAAGTATAAGCTCTTCTTTACTGTAGGAAGTCAACCTATAAAAATGTAGATGGAGTGACATAATTAGGGGTGAAAAATTACCATTTGGCAAAACCATTATAATTATTGTTGCTCTGGCAAGAATTATCAGTAGATGCTGAAACTAGTAAATGAAAGTTTAAAGAGTAACAGTATACTTCCACAGCTTCAAAATATCTACCCACAAGATACTTAGTAATTACAAAGGTAACTTTACCACTTCAAACAAATGGTCAAAATAAACATCACCAGTAGCTAGAAATGAACAGAAAGTGTCTTCTGATATAATGCACTGAGAAGAACTCAGCATCATCACTTCTGTGGTAATTTTGTCCGAAGGGCTTAACCTAAATCTAATCACAAAGAAGCATCAGACAAACCCAGACTAAAGTACATTCCGCAGAGTAATCCGTACTCTTTAAAAGTGTCAATGTCATGAATACAAAGACTCAAGAACAAAATGTTTTAGATTAAAAGAGGCTAAAGAGTCATGACAACAGAATGCAATGTATCCATCTTGAATTCTCTTTTCCTATAAAGGGGGCATTATTGGGACAACTGGTGAAATCTTAATAAGGCTTGTGCATTAGATAACAATATTGTATCAATTATAATTTTCTGATTTTGATCACTATACTATGGTCATATAAGAGAATTCCTTATTTTTTTAGGATATACATGCTGTATTTTAGGGATAAGGGAGCATCATGCCTATAACTTACTCTTAAACAGTTCTGAAAAATAGTAATATTTATATGTGTGTATGTGAGAGAGATTGAGAAAGAGTTTGAGAGCACATGTAATAAAATATTCATATTTGAGTAATTTAGATGAAGGGTATTCAGGAATTCTTTGTGCTGTTCTTGAATCTTTTCTGTAAATTTGAAATTATGTCAAAATAAAAAAAAATTGAAATCTTAAGAGAAAAAAACCCAACAACTTAAAGAATGAAAGAGTTTACTCAATGAAATTTGAATACTGGTTTTGGAGAAATATATTTGGGGTAGATATAGAGTATACTTCTGTGTAGCCTTTAAAATATCTTTAAGAACATTCTTGTTCAATTTTAGAAGATTGATGTCTATTACAAAAACTTTTTGGGGGGCGCCTGGGTGGCTCAGTTGGTTAAGCATCCATCTTCGGCTCAGGTCATGATCTCGCGGTTCATGAGTTCGAGCCCCGTGTCGGGCTCTGTGCTGACAGCTCAGAGCCTGGAGCCTGCTTCGGATTCTGTGTCTCCTCCCCCCCCCCCCCCGGCCCTCCCCTGTTCGCTCTCTGTTTCTCTCTCTCCAAAATAAACATTAAAAAATTAAAAAAAAAACTTTTTGGTTTAGTTAAATACACTGAAAAATAGCAAGAATGCATTTTTATGCAGGTAGAAAAATTGTTTTGGATTTCTGGTTGTAATGGCTTACAGTGTTTATGATATGGCCGTCTTATCCATTACAAACACATGGTAATGATACATAAAATTTTCTGAAGAGAAAATTTAAAGGACATAGCCATGTGTAAAGTCAATATAAATTCATCTATGGACCAGGAACTAAACAAACCACAATGCTAATGGGGCTCAAACCACAGACCTCCTGTGATCTGGGTTCAGAAGCAAGCATAGGAAACTGAGAACTCATTTCTTGTGGAATAGTAGAGACCAATGTGTCACACACAGGGCGGGAGATTTTTTTAAAAGTATGATTGCTACCTGGGAAGTGGCTTATATAAAACCTGGGACAATGAAAGGAAGCAGACAGCCTTGCAACCAGGCCTGAGTGGTCTGAGCTACTCAGGGGTCCAGTGACAGTCTCTGTGATATCCCCAATATCATTGGGAATGGAGCCTTACCTCATCCAATATAAGATCTGGTCCTAGACTAGGATCTGTCCTCAGGACAGCTGGAGAGAGTGATAGCCTCCCACTTAGGTGAGTCTACATGCTGAAATTCCAAAATATATGGGAACAACTAATGCTAAGAAAGAGCCAATAAACCCAACAATTGAAATATAAATGTACTCCAGAGAAAATAAGACTAATAATTATTTTAAATTGAGTTTGAAATAAAGTTAAGGATCCTCAGGGAAGTAAAAGAAGGAATGGTTGTTATTAGAGAGAGAGAGAGAGAGAGAGAGAGAGAGAGAGAGAGAACACTGGATTATTTGTATTTTGAGTGTTACATTTTATAAGTCCTTTCTATATTTTGGATACTAACCCTTTATCAGATGTGTCATTTGCAAATGTCTTCTCCCATTCCATAGGTTGCCTTTAGTTTTGTTGATTGTTTCCTTTGCTGTGCAGAAGCTTTTTACTTTGATGAAGTCCCAATTGTTTATTTTTGCTTTTGTTTCCCTTGCCTCAGGAGACATATGTAGTAAGAAGTTGCTATGGCTGATGTCAAAGAGGTTACTGCTTATGTTCTCCTCTAGGATTTTAATGGTTTCTTGTCTAACATTTAGGTCTTCAATGCATTTTGAATTTATTTTTGTGTAGGGTGTAAGAAAGTGGTCCAATTTCATTCTTTTGCATGTTGCTATCCAGTTTTCCCAACACTATTTGTTGAAGAGACTGTCTTTTTTCCATTGGATATTCTTTCCTGCTTTGTTGAAAATTAATTGACCATATAGTTGTGGGTTCATTTCTGGGTTTTCTGTTCTGTTCCATTGGTCTGTTTATTCTTGTACCAGTACCATACTGCCTTAATCACTACAGCTTTGTAATATAACTTGAAGTCTGGAATTGTGATGCTTTGCTTTTGTTTTTCAAGATTGCTTTGTCTGTTCGGGGTCCTTTGTGGTTCCATACAGATTTTAGAATTGTTTGTTTTAGCTCTGTGAAAAAATGCTGTTGGTTTTTTGATAGGGATTCCATTAAATGTGTAGACTGTTTTGGGTAATATAGACATTTTAACAATATTTGTTCTTCCTATCCACGAGCATGGAATGTCTTTCCATTTCTTTATGTCTTCTTCAATTTCTTTCATCAGTGTTTTCTAGTTTTCAGAGTACAGATCTTTTACCTCTTTGGTTAGGTTTATTCCTAGGTACCTTATGAGCTTTGGTGCCTCTGTAAATGGGATTGATTCCTTGATTTCTCTTTCTGCTGCTTCATTATTTTTGTATAGAAATGCAACAGACTGATGTATGTTGTATTCGGTGACTTTACTGAATTTGTGTATCAGCTCTAGCAATTTTGTAGTGGAGTATTTTGGGTTTTCTACATATAGCATCATGTCATCTGCAAATAGTGAAAGTTTGACTTCCTCCTTGCTGATTTGGATGCCTTTTATTTCTTTGTGTGTCTGATTGCTGTGGCTAGGACTTCCAGTACTATGTTACATAACAATGGGGAGAGCGGACATCCCTGTCTTATTCCTGACCATAGAGGAAAAGCTCTCAGTTTTTTCCCACTGAGGATGATATTAGCTGTGGGCTTTTTGTATATAGCCTTTATTATGTTGAGGTATGTTCCCTCTAACCCTACTCTGTTGAGGGTTTGATCATGAACGGATGTTGTACTTTGTCAAATGCTTCTGCATCTACTGAAAGGATCATATCATTCTTATCCTTTCTTTTATTAATGTGGTGTATCACGTTGATTGATTTGCAAATATTGAACTATCCTTGTAACCCAGGAATAAATCCCACTTGATCATGGTGAATGATTCTTTTACTGTTGGATTTGATTTGCTAGTATTTTGTTGAGAATTTTTGCATCCATGTTCATTAGGGATATTAGCCTATAGTTCTCTTTTTTAGTGGAGTCTTTCTCTGGTGTTGGTATTAGGGTGATGCTGGCCTCATTGAATGAATTTGGAAGTTTCCTTTCATTTCTATTTTTTAGAATGGGTTGAGAAGAATAGGTATTCACTCTTCCTTATTTTTTTAATTATTTATTTATTTTGAGAGAGAGAGAATGTGAGCAGGGGGAGGGACATAGAGAGAGGAGAGAAAGAATCGCAAGTAGGCTTTGTGCTGACAGCACAATGCAGGGCTCAGTCTCATGAACGCATGAGATCATGCATGACCTGAGCTGAAATCAAGAGTTGAACACATAACTGACTGAGCCACCCAGCTGCCCCTCATCCTTCTTTCAGTGTTTGACGGAATTCACCTGTGAAGCCATCTGGCTCTGGACTTTTGCTTGTTGGGAGATTTTTGATCATTGATTCAGTTTCTTTGCTGGTTATTGTTTTCTATTTCTTCTTGTTTCAGTTTTGGTAGTTTATGTTTCTAGGACCACTTTGTCCAATTTGTTGGCATATAGTTTTTCATAATGTTCTCTTATAATTATTTGTATTTCTGAGAGGTGACTTCTTCTCTCTCATTTGTGATTTTATTTATTTGGGCCCTTTCTCTTTTGTTTTTGATAAGTCTGGCTAGGAGTTTATCAATTTTATTAATGTTTTCAAAGAACCAGCTCTTGGTTTCATTGATCTGTTTTATTGCCCAAAAAACAAATAATCCATTTCAAAAATGGGCAGAAGACATGAATAGGCATTTTTCCAAGGAAGCCATACAGATGGCCGACACATGAAAAGATGTTTATCATCACTCATCATCAGGGAAATACAAATCAAAACTACAATGAGCTATCACCTCACACCTGTCAGAATGGCTAAAACTAACAACACAGGAAACAACAGGTGTTGGTGAGTATGTGAAGAAAGGGGAGCCCTCTTACACTGTTGGTGAGAATGAAAAATGGTGCAGCCACTCTGGAAAACAGAATGAATGTTCCTAAAAAAGTTAAAAATAGAATTACCATATGATCCAGCAATTGCACTGCTAGGTATTTACCCAAAGGATACAAAAATACTACTTTGAAGGGATACATGCACTCCAATGTTTATAGTAACATTATCAAGAATAGCCAAATTATGGAAAGAGCCCAAATGTCCATTGACTGATGAATGGATAAAGAAGATACGGTATGTATATATAATGGAATATTACTCTACCATAAAAAATGAAATCTTGCCATTTGCAACGATGTTGATGGAGCTAGAGAGTATTTTGCTAAGTGAAATAAGTTAGTCAGAGAACGATAAATACCATATGATTTCAGTCTATGTGGAATTTAAGAAACAAAACAAATGAACATAGGGAGAAAAAAGAGAAAGGCAAACCAAGAAACAGACTCTTAACTTTAGAGAACAAACCGATGGTTACCAGAATGAGGTGGGGGGGGGGGGCGGGTTAGATGGGTGATGGGGATTAAGGAGGGCACTTTTGATGAGCACTGGGTGTTGAATGGAACTGATGAATCACTAAATTGTACACCTGAATCTAATATTACACTCTATGTTAACTGACTGGAATTTAAATAAAAACTTGAGAGAGAAAAAAACCATGTAAATTCTTTAAAACACCAGTTAGGGGCACCTGGGTGGCTCAGTCAGTTGAGCGTCCGACTTCGGCTTAGGTCATTATCTTGTGGTCTGTGGGTTCAAGCCCTGCATCGGGCTCTGTGCTGACAGCTCAGAGCCTGGAGCCTGCTTGGGATTCTGTGTCTCCCTCTCTCTCTGCCCCTCCCCTGCTCATGCTTTGTCCCTCTCTCTGTCAGAAATAAATAAACATTAAAAAAATTTTTTTAAATGCCAATTAAACGTTCTAGAAATAAAAAAGCTACTGACGTATTAAGAAATTCAACAGAGAGAATAAATTTTAGACTAGACATAATAGAATAAAGAGTACATAATTTGGAAGATAATACTAAGGTTAACACAGAGATAAAAGATGAAAATTATGAAAGGACGCAAAAAAGACAGGCTAAATGTATATCTACTAGGGGAAGAAAAGGATAGAGAGGATGACAGTAAAGCAATATTTTAAATTTTTTTTTTTTTTTTTTTTAACGTTTATTTATTTTTGGGACAGAGAGAGACAGAGCATGAACGGGGGAGGGGCAGAGAGAGAGGGAGACACAGAATCAGAAAGAGGCTCCAGGCTCTGAGCCATCAGCCCAGAGCCCGACGTGGGGCTCGAACTCACAGACCGTGAGATCGTGACCTGGCTGAAGTCGGACGCTCAACCGACTGCGCCACCCAGGCGCCCCAGTAAAGCAATATTTTAAAAGATATTTGCTGAGACTATTTTCCAGGATTGACAAAAGATGTAAGTCAGATTAAAGTATTGAGCAAGATAACTAAAAATACACCTACATGATAGACACGTGGTGTAATCCACAGAACATTAATGATAAAGAAAATAGCATATATGAATGGTAAGAATGATTAACTCCATGAGGAATGGCAGGAGTTTGACAGATGGTCTCTCGACAACAATGATAGATGCCAGATGACAATGGAGTAGGATCTTTGAAGTGCTAAGAGAAGATAAATGACAACCCAGAATTCTCCACCTGGTTAAACTATTACTCCAGAGGGTAAAATAAAGATATTTTCAAGAAGATGAAAACTGAGAGCATTTACCACCCACAGCCTTTTGTGGAAACAGCAGGCCTGTGAATATTCAGAAATTCACAATTTGAAGTTAAAAAAGCTTAGAAAACCTGAAGTTGTTTTTGCTGATTTTTCAACAAACTCATTTGGGGGCAAACTTGATCTGGACTAGTTTATGAGGCTATCTTTGGTCTTTATTTATATTCCTTAGTGTAAGGATATGTTTCACTGTGGAAATTTTAATATGCTTGACTATGGGCAGCTACCCCAGCCCCATTGGTGGTGCTATATCACATCTGGTTTGTGCAGCATATTGCCTTTATAAAGTCCAAAAATTTGTCGATTCCAAAACAGAGAGGTCCAAAGTGATAAGTGATTGTGGACCTGTCTTAAAGGATGGTGTACTTTAGCAGGAAAACAATTGAACCAAGAGGGAAGGAACAGAATGAGAAACAATAGTGAGCGAGGTAACATGATATGTTGGTAAGTGTAATTAACTATTGATCTTTAAAAATAATTATTTTTTACATTTAAAAAGATGGAAGTCAAAAGAAATAAAGCACATCCAAATTGGAAAGGAAAAGGTAAAACTATCTATTTGCAGATGACATTATCCTACATGTAGAAAATCCCAAAGAATCCACAAAAGAGCTTCCAGACCTAATGAACATCAGCAAAGATGCAGGATATCAAATCAACATACAAAAATCCATTGTGTTTTTATAAACTAGCAATCAGTCATCAAAAGGAAATTAAGAGAGCAATTCTATTTATAATAGCATCTAAAAGAATTAAATACTTAGGGATAAATCCAACCAAGAAAGCAAAGGATTTGCACCCTGCAAACTACAAAACACTGCTGAATGAAATCTAAAAATACCTATAAAATTGGAAAGACATTGTTCATTGATAGGAAGATTTAGCATTGTTTAGATGTCAATACTATCCAACTAAATCTACAGATTTGATACAAACTCTACCAAAATTCTAACAGACTTTTTCAGAGAAATGGAATAGCTGATCCTCAAATTAATATGGAATTGCAAGAGGTTTCAGAAAGCCAGGATAATCTTAAAAAAGAAGAAAGTTGGAAGACTCCAACTTTCTAACTTTGAAACTTAATACAAAAACTACAGTACTTAAAACAGTATAGCATCGGCATAAAGACAGACATATAGACTACTGTGATAGAATTGAGAGCCCAGAAACAAACCCTCACATGTATGGTCAATTGATTTTCAACATGGGTACCATTCATTGGGGAAAGGACTGTTCGACAAGTCCTTCCAGAAAGTGGTGCTGGGGAAACTAGATATCCACATGCAAAAGAAGTTGACCCATACCTTATACCTTATATAAACATTAACTGAAAATGATCAAGAACTTAAACTTAAGAGCTAAAACTATAAAACCATGAGAAGAAAATAACTGAATGTCTTCATGGCATTATAATTGACAGCAAACCAAAAGCATGGGGAAAAAAATTAAAAAAATAGATAAAATGGACTTCATCAAAATTAAGAACTTTTTGTGCATCAAAGCGTACTATCAAGAAGGCAAGAAAAAAACCTGAAGAATGAGAGAAAACATTTTCAAATCATATATCTTATAAGGGATTCATATCCAGAATATATAAAGAACTCCTACAACTCAACAACAAAAAAAGTTCTTAAAAAATGGGCAAACAGGGCGGTTGGGTGGCTCAGTCAGTTGAGCGTCCAACTTACGGCTCAGGTCATGATCTCCCAGTTCGTGGGTTTGAGCCCCGTGTTGGGCTCTGTGCTGACAACTCAGAGCCTGGAGCCTGCTTCAGATTCTGTGTCTCCCTCTCTCTTTGCCCCTCCCCCACTCACGCTCTGTCTCTGTCTCTCTCAAAAATAAACATTAAAAAAATTTTTTTAGGGGCACCTGGGTGGCTCAGTCAGTTAAGTGTCTGACTTCAGCTCAGGTAATGATCTCGTGGTTCATGAGTTTGATCCCTCCATCAGGCTCTGTTCTGACAGCTCAGAGACTGGAGCCCACTTCAGATTCTGTGTCTCCCTCTCTCCATTTGGCCCCTCCACCATTTGCTCGTTTTCTCTCTCTCTCCCTCTCTCTCAAAAATAAATAAACATTAGGGGCGCCTGGGTGGCGCAGTCGGTTAAGCGTCCGACTTCAGCCAGGTCACGATCTCGCGGTCCGGGAGTTCGAGCCCCGCGTCGGGCTCTGGGCTGATGGCTCAGAGCCTGGAGCCTGTTTCCGATTCTGTGTCTCCCTCTCTCTCTGCCCCTCCCCCATTCATGCTCTGTCTCTCTCTGTCCTAAAAATAAATAAACGTTGAAAAATAAATAAACATTAAAAAAATTTAGAAAAAAATTTTAATGGGCAAAGGACTTAGACATTTCTCCGGAGAAGGTATACACATGGCCAATAAGTACATGAAAAGATGCTCAACATGGAAATACAAATCAAAACCACAATGAGATACCACCTCATACCTACTAGGATGACTATTTAAACACACACACACACACACACACACACACACACACAGGAAAAGTGTTGGTGAGGATTTGGAGAAATTGGAACCTTTGTGCATTGCTATGAGAATGTAAAATGGTGCAGCAACCAGGAAATACAGTTTGGTGGTTTCTCAAAAGGTTAAACATATAGCTACCGTATGGCCTAGCAATTCCACTTCTGGGTATATACCTAGAAGAACTGAAAGCAGGATATGTGAAGAAGAGATATTTGTATACCAATGTTCATTGAAGCACTATTCATTATAGTAGTGCAACCCATGTGCTCATTAGCAGATCAATGGATAAGCAAACGTGGTATACATACATGGAATATTATTCATCCTTAAAAAGGAATGAAATTTCATATAAATCACAACATGGGTGGACCTTAAAAACTTAGTGAAATAAGCCAAACACACAGAGAAAAAATTGTACAATTCCACTTATAAGAGGTACCTAGAATAGACAAATTCATAGAGACAGAGAGGAATAGAGGTTATGAGAGTATGGGAGGAAGGTCGAGGGGGGAGTTACTGTTTAATGTATATAGGGTTGTTGTTGGGGATAATGATAAAGTTGTGTGTATAGATAGTGGTAATGGTTATACAGCATCATGAATGTATTAAAGCTACTGAATTGTACAGTTATAACAGTTAAAATGACAAATGTGTTATGGTTAAAATAATAAATATTATAAACATTTTATCACAGTAAAAAAAAGTTTTAAATTTAAAAAGATAGAAGTCAAATTCTGGAAAATAATATCAGAAGATGAAAAGAGTGCTCATGGGTTATTTAGAGTGTGCTTTGGTTCTTGTCTTGCTTTGGAGAGTAACAAAGATAATGAGTGATTTGGCATTTTAAGAAATGTGTAGCTACTAATTTGAAAAGATATATGCATCCATGTTTATCACAGCATTATTTACAATAGCCAAGATATGGAAGCAACCTAAGTGTCCACTGATGGATGAATGGATAAAGAACATGTGGTATACACGTACAGTGGAATATTACTCAGCCATAGAAAAGAATGAAATCTTATTATTTCTGACAACATGGATGAGCCTACAGGGTATTACGCTAAGTGAAATAACTCAGAGAAGAACAAAACCATATGATTTCATTTATATGTGGAATCTAAAAAACAAAACGAACGAATACACATACACTGTAGAGAGTAAGATGGAGTCACTCATGTCAAGCAGGGGCCTGTGTCAAGCAATGATGCAAACATTTAAGGGTACTGTAGCTACCAGGTATCAGCCAGACCAGCACCAGCTGACCACACCCCAGAACTGATAACAAGCAGAAGCAGAGGAGGTCTGCAGGGGCCCAAGACTGATTAAATCCCTTTAAAAGGGGAAGATTTTTGCAGCAAAATGTCACTCCTCAGACATTGAGGAGACACTGACCCCTCTATGTCTGACCACTTCAAAAAGGCAACATCTGCGAAAGCTCTGTCCGATTGATCTCTGAACAGAACAGGGATCGTCTGAGGCTTGAACAGAATAAGCAGTAAGTGCTGAGAGCTGACCCAGACCAGACTGGACCGGACCGTAGCCTTATCTCAACTACACACCCACAGACTGACTTCACGTTTGGTTCGTTAACTTCCTACCCGCTATGTTATGTTTGTTGTGTGACTTGTCTTGTCTTTTGTTCTGTGTGTTGTGTAAGAAGCCAAGTTAATCACATGGTGAAATGTCATTTGAGTTTGGAATCCTGAACCTGCTTCATAATCATGTTAACCTTGCTTTGTGACTGAATAAAGCCGACATTGTGGAAACATATAACTCGTGTGTGTACCTTCATAGCGTGCTCGTGACATATACAAACGGCCAAAGTCTCATAAATACAGAGAACAAATTGATGGTTGCCAGAGAGGAGGGGGAGGGAGATGGGTAAAATAGGTGAAGGGGTTTAAGAGTTACAATCTTCCAGTTATAAAATAAATAAGTCATGGGGATGAGAAGTACAGCATAGGGAATATAGTCAACTGTAATAACTTTATATGGTGACAGATGGTGACTACACTTACCACGGTGAGCACTGCATGATGTACAGAACTGTCGAAATCACTGTCCTGTACACCTGAAACTAATGTAACATTGTATGTCAGCTATACTTCAATAAAAAAAAATGTGTAGCTAAATATGTATGTTTAATGTTTAAGAGGAATTCTAAGAAGTTACAGATTCTGTCATAGCGTCCGATCTAATGGCGGGGGGAGAGAGAAAAGTAAAAAAGAAACAGCTTTACTAACAAAATAGAAAGCAGGAAAAGAAAAACAAGTCAAAGAAGAATAATTTATGGAAAAGATAAAATAAGATGGCAGAAATTAATCAGATAGATTTTAAAAACCTCGCTTTTTAAAATACAGAGACTGTAAGGTTGGGTAAAAAACAAAATCCAGCTATATACTACTCACAAGAGAAATATCTGACACAAAATGACCCAGGAGAATGGAAATTAAAAAGCACAGTAAAAGATATGCCAGGCAAATACTGATCAAAACACAGTTGAGTATTGCAATATTACAATACAAATAGCAGACCAAAGTCCTGGACTTTTTTTTTTTATTTATTTAAAACAAATTTTTTTTTTTAACATTTATTTATTTTTGAGACAGAGAGAGACACAGCGTGAACGGGGGAGGGTCAGAGAGAGGGAGACACAGAATCTGAAACAGGCTCCAGGCTCTGAGCCATCAGCACAGAGCCTGACGCAGGGCTTGAACTCACGAACTGCGTGATCGTGACCTGAGCCGAAGTCGGACGCTTAACCGACTGAGCCACCCAGGCGCCCCCAAAGTCCTGGACTTTTAAAAAGTTTATAAAATGCCAACTTTTAAGTATTTCCAGTGTGGCTAACTATAAATATAAATCTGATAATTTCTATCTAGTATTGTATATTTTTTTCTGATCTTTCTAGGTCAACTGCCAAAGGGATTTATAGAATAGTATGTACTATGTGTTAGATAATGTAATGGAGGCTAAAATGAGTACAACCTAATTGCTTATTACATAGAACTTATAGTCTAGTAGGGGAAATAAGTCCAATAACTTAAAAAAATTTTTTTTAATGTTTATTTATTTTTGAGAGAGACATAAAGCAAGCAGAGAGAGAGGGAGACACAATTCGAAGCAGGCTCCAGGCTCTGAGCTGTCAGCACAGAGTCTGACATGGGGCTTGAACGCACGAACTATGAGACCATGACCTGGGCCGAAGTTGGACACTCAACCAACTGAGGCACCCAGGCGCCCCAGTCCAATAACTTTTTAAAAAGGCAGCAGATTGTGAGTAGCAGTAGTTAGAAGTAAGTCGTGGTGGGAATTGGGCATGAGTGTAGAATCGGGGGAAAAAACTTCTTGCAAAATGTGGCATTTGAGATGGTCCTGAAAAACTGGGTAGAAATTTTAACAGATGGAGATAGGGAAAAGATATTTCAGGTTGAAGAGAAACAGTAAAGCCTCGGGCAATATATTGTATTTTCTGCTTTTTTGTTACAGCCATCTTATGTAAAATAATTTCCACTGATTATATTAAGATTGTCTATTGACTCTTTAAGTAAAGTGATTGTGATCTCCATACTGACCAGCTGAATTTTATTGGTAGGGATTATCTAAAGGCAGTAATGTAAATACAATTATAAATCTTTTTACTGTATTCAGTATTATATGTCCTTGGCCTATCAGTTTGTTTTTTAAAATTCCTATTTTATAACTTCTTATGTAAATTCTTATCTGTACAATGAGTCTCAGCCAGAGTCTTCAATGCATAAATTATTCCCTAGTTTTAAAAAAAGATATTTTAAAAAAGCTACACTAAGGATATAATTTCACTAGTATTAGTTTCTTTACAGCGTAGACTATGACCTAGACACCAGCTTTTTTCCCATGGGGGGTATGAAGCATACTTTGGGACTAATTCTTTTCTCGATAGCTTCATAAATTTAGACTAGATTGTTATCATTTTAGACGTCATTTGCTAGAAATGTGACCTACCCCATTTACCTGTAACAGCTCATTTGCTTTATTTTTCATTTTCCTTTGCTCAAGACAATAGCATTGCAAACTGCATGGTTAGGTTAACACTTTCATTGCTTCTTAAAAATTGCTCCTCTAACCTAATCCTTCACCAGATGTTTTCCTCATACTTCCTCATAGTGTCTCAGAAGTAGATTTCTATGCTAGTTTTCCACGGGGAGAAGAGTAGGTAATTTGATTTTTCATAGTGTTATTAATATTAACAGGAAGAAGCTAATTTTATCTTAAGTGATAACACACTCTATATTAAAGACAGGTTAGATGTTCCCCTCAGAACTTGGTCAGGAAAAAGGAAAATGGAACAGATGGCTCCTGAAATTTTTTCCTGTCTGGTTCAGAGATTCAGATCCTTCCCTCCTGCGCCCTCCCCGCCCCCCCCCCCCCTTTAAATGGTCAGCAAGTGAAAAGTGGCATTTGGAATTTCCACTGTCTCTCCATTGCTTTGCCATCTTTAGTTTAATGGCTGTTTCTCTACAAAGATTAACACATTTTCCACTCCTGATATACTTGTCAGGGAATTTAGGAGCTTTCTGGAACCTGAAGGCTGCCTTTGGTTGTGATGATTACTGGATAATTGCCTACTCTTTGGTGGAATTTCCATTTTTAGATTACGCCAGGCTCTACAGCCTTTCTTTCTCTGGCAGAAGAACCCAAAAGCAATGGAGTATGTTTTTTTCCCCTTCCCCGGCCCAGCTTAAACAATGACTCACTTGGGCTCTGGGGCTTTGCTTCATACTGTCATTCAGGGGCCACTTTTTACCCTTGTTCTTATTTGCCTTTAGTGTTCTGTTTGCAACCTTTCATTTCCTTTGGCACATGGACTTGCCTGTGAGGTTATTGTCAGAGAGGTATACATCACCCCCAAACTGGAACAGACAATCCAGTTATGTCCCTATGAGCCATTTTGTTCTCATGGCAGCTGATGTAGATCAGAGACAGTACAGAAACAATATCTTTAAGGAAATATACTTCCAGATGTGGCAGGAGAAGTATTCTCCCCAAAAATACAAGTGCCAATGTCATCCAGTTAAAGAATGAAACATTTCCCTCTAGCTGAAGTGTTCCAGTGACTGATGAAAAGTCCCTCAGTACATATATGTCGGAGGTGGGAAGCACACAGAGGAATTGGACTCCAAGAGTTTTCAGAAGGATGTGGTTATATGAAGAGATTTCCTCATTGAAAGACTTCATCTAATCTGTAGTTCAGAGTTTGTTGGAGAGAAAAGATTTTCCTCCTTTTGGGCAGTGGTTCTGTCTGGTCTTGAGTTTCCACTCTGATTCCAGCCTTCCAAAAACTATTCATCTAATGATTCCTTGATTTTTCTCTTTGCAGTTTTAACAGTGTGTGTCAGGGAACTCACATTCTCTTTCGGGAATTCAGCTTCATCCAAGCAACCCCTCACAACAGGGCATCTTTCTTACGGGCCTTCTGGAGATGCTTCCGAACTGTGGGCAAAAATGGCGGTAAGTCTTCCCAAATTCTTTTCTTGCCTTCCTTTCTTCTAAACTTCTGCCTCTCTTTTGTTCCCATAAATACTATTTGAGTGACTGCTATTTGAGGCTCTAGGAACACCTTACTTTTGAGGAGCTATCTGTCTGTGTCACAGACACTACTACCATTACTAGTACCATCGTCATCACAAGGCTACCTACTAGGAACCAAGTGGAGTTCTTAGCACTTTATGTGTGGTCATTCATTTATTCTTCACAACAGCTCTCCATGGTAGATATGATCATCCCCGTTATAACTAGTGAAACCAGGACTCAGAGGGGTTAAGTAACTTGACAGGGTTGTACCCCAAATGCTGGGGTGGGATCCCTACCTAGACAATCTGGCTCCAGAGCCTTTGCTCTTGGTAAATAATAAAATACCATGCAGTAGATGGAAGAAATGGTGCGAATACAAAGACGGAAACTGCTGAGTGGGGGTGAGGGAACCCTATGGTTAGAGAAAGGGGAGCAAGTAGATTAGAGGAGGTTCTCCTGAGAACTGGTTGTTTGGTCTAATTTGGGAAGGGAGAGTAAGAGTTATCCACATGGATAAAGGAGAGAAGACATTCTAGTAGAGCATGTGCTGTGATGTAGAGGCATAAAAGAACCTGAGAAGATCAGAATGGCTAGAGTTTGTGAAGGGCATTAGGGGAGATGAGCCTGTGAAGGAATGGAATAGTCAGGTCCTGAAAGACCATTTTTGCCGTAAAAATAGAAGTTGAATTTTATGCTGTAGGTTAAAGGATTTTATTCAGAAGAGTGGTGTGATGATATCTGAATTCTAGAAAGATCATTTGAAAGGCCATTTCCTATCGAAATGGCTTAGAGGGTGAGTTTGGAGGCAGCGAGCGTGGTTAGGAGACTTGCAGTCGTGAGCAATGACAAGAGCCAAAACTAAGGCAGCATCCACGGAAGGGGCACTTTCAGAGATCAAATCCAAAGGATTTGGCGATTGGTTTTGGCACATAAGGTGAGTGAGAAGAGCCCTGATAAATTTCCAGGTAACTGTACACTCACACTGTGCCGAAATCATTGCTCCCATCCATCTCCAGAACTTCTTCACCTTCCCCATTAAGCACTCTCCATTTCCTCCCCTGCCCCCAGCCTCTGGCAAGCCCTGTTCTACTTTCTGTCTCTGAATTGGACTACACTAGGTACCTCGTGTTAGTGGAATCATGTAATACTTCCCTTTTTGTGAATGACTGACTTCATTTAACACAATGTCCTCAGAGTTCATACATGTTGTGACATGTGTCAGAATTGCCTTCCTTTTTAAGCCTGAAGAACACTCCATTGTGTGTATCCACATTTTGTTTATCCATTCATCTATCAACAGACACTTGGGTTGCTTCCTCCCTTTGACTAATGTGAATGAAATGGCATGTTAAGGTTTTGAAAAGTTGAAATTTCTAGGGACACGGTGAAAACACTCCATGAAGCAGCAGGTAATACAAATTAGTTTCTAGAAATACAGATTTGGGGAAGTAGAATAAAGTTTACTAATACCAGATTTTCATTTCACCTTATAATCTTTGAGACAAGAGCTAAATGCACTAGAAAATACAAGTAATTTTTATATTTGCATACTTTTGGTTTGATTATATTCCAAGGAAAATTAAAAAAAAGAAAACACTGATTGAAATAACTATTTAAAAAAAATTTTTTTTTTCAACGTTTATTTATTTTTTGGGGGGACAGAGAGAGACAGAGCATGAACGGGGGAGGGGCAGAGAGAGAGAGGGAGACACAGAATCGGAAACAGGCTCCAGGCTCTAAGCCATCAGCCCAGAGCCTGACGCGGGGCTCGAACTCACGGACCACGAGATCGTGACCTGGCTGAAGTCGGACGCTTAACCGACTGCGCCACCCAGGCGCCCCTGAAATAACTATTAAATAAAGCAGTTTCTGTTATGATCCTACCTGAGAGTAGAGAAAGGCCTAAACTATTTCCTCATTTACTTAACAGATATTTCTGGTAGACTTACCACATGCTTGGTGCTGGGGTATAGTAAGTGAACAGGTACACGCCCTGATCTCATTGAGTTGACAACATCCTCCACCCTGCTCTCATGATGCTACTGCTACTTTATATATAGCTACTGAGCCTTTTATTTCTTTTTTTTTTAACATGAAATTTATTGTCAAATCGGCTTCTATACAACACCCAGTGCTTATCCCAACAGGTGCCCTCTTCAATGCCCATCACCCACTTTCCCCTCTCTCCCACCCCTCATCAACCCTCGGTTTATTCTCAGTTTTTTAGAGTCTCTTATGGTTTGGCTCCCTCCCTCTCTCTTTTTTTCTTTTTTTTTTCCCTTCCCCTCTCCCATGGTCTTCTGGTAAGTTTCTCAGGATCCACATAAGAGTGAAAACATATGGTATCTGTCTTTCTCTGTATGACTTATTTCACTTAGCATAACACTCTCCAGTTCCATCCACATTGCTACAAAAGGCAATATTTCATTCTTTCTCATTGCCAAGTAGTATTCCATTGTATATATAAACCACAATTTTTTTATCCAGTCATCAGTTGATGGACATTTAGGCTCTTTCAATAATTTGGCTATTGTTGAAAGTGCTGCTATAAACACTGGGGTACAAGTGCCCCTATGCATCAGCACTCCTGCATCCCTTGGGTAAATTCCCAGCAGTGCTATTGCTGGGTCATAGGGTAGATCTATTTTTAATTTTTTGAGGAATCTCCACCCTGTTTTCCAGAGCGGCTGCACCAGTTTGCATTCCCACCAACAGTGCAAGAGGGTTCCCATTTCTCCACATCCTCTCCAGCATCTATAGTCTCCTGATTTGTTCATTTTAGCCATTCTGACTGGCATGAGGTGATATCTCAGGGTGGTTTTGATTTGTATTTCCCTGATGAAGAGTGACGTTGAGTATCTTTTCATGTGCCTGATGGCCATCTGGATGTCTTCTTTAGAGAAGTGTCTATTCATGTCTTCTGCCCATTTCTTCACTGGATTATTTGTTTTTCAGGTGTGGAGTTTGGTGAGTTCTTTATAGATTTTGGATACTAGCCTTTTGTCCAATATGTCATTTGCAAATATCTTTTCCCGTTCCATCGGTTACCTTTTAGTTTTGTTGATTGTTTCCTTTGCAGTGCAAAAGCTTTTTATCTTCATGAGGTCCCAATAGTTCATTTTTGCTTTTAATTTCCTTTCCTTTGGAGATGTGTCAAGTAAGAAATTGCTGCGGCTGAGGTCAGAGAGGTTTTTTCCTGCTTTCTCCTCCAGGGTTTTGATGGTTTCCTGTCTCACATTCAGGTCCTTTATCCATTTTGAGTTTATTTTTGTGTATGGTGTGAGAAAGCGGTCTAGTTTCAACCTTCTGCATGTTGCTGTCCAGTTCTCCCAGCACCATTTGTTAAAGAGACTGTCTTTTTTCCATTGGATATTCTTTCCTGCTTTGTCAAAGATTAGTTGGCCATACTTTTGTGAGTCCAATTCTGGAGTCTCTATTCTATTCCATTGGTCTATGTGTCTGTTTTTGTGCCAATACCATGTTGTCTTGATTACAGCTTTGTAGTAGAATCTAAAGTCTGGGATTATGATGCCTCCCACTTTGGTCTTCTTCTTCAATATTACTTGGCTATTCAGGGTCTTTTGTGATTCCATACAAATTTTAGGATTGCTTGTTCTAGCTTCCAGAAGAATGCTGGTACCATTTTGATTGGGATTGCATTGAATGTGTAGATAGCTTTGGGTAGTATTGACATTTTAGCAATATTTATTCTTCCAATCCATGAGCATGGAATGTTTTTCCATTTCTTTGCATCTTCTTCAATTTCCTTCGTAAGCTTTCTATAGTTTTCAGCATACAGATCTTTTACATCTTTGGCTAGGTTTATTCCTAGGTATTTTATGATTCTTAGTGCATCATAAAAGCCATTTGTGAAAAGCCCACAGCTAATGTCATCCTCAATGGGGAAAAACTGAGAGCTTTCCCCCTGAGATCAGGAACACGACAGGGATGTCCACTCTCACCACTGTTGTTTAACATAGTGTTGGAAGTTCTAGCATCAGCAGTCAGACAACAAAAGGAAATCAAAGGCATCAAAATTGGCAAAGATGATGTCAAGCTTTCACTTTTTGCAGATGGCATAATATTATACATGGAAAACCCGATAGACTCCACCAGAAGTCTGTTAGAACTGATACATGAATTCAGCAAAGTCGCAGGATACAAAATTAATGTACAGAAATCAGTTGCATTCTTATACACTAATAATGAAGCAACAGAAAGACAAATAAAGAAACAAAAAAGAGGTTAGAGTGGGAGAGAGCCAAAGCATAAGAGACTCTTAAAAACTGAGAACAAACTGAGGGCTGATGGGGGGTGGGAGGGAGGGGAGGGTGGGTGATGGGTATTGAGGAGGGCACCTGTTGGGATGAGCACTGGGTGTTGTATGGAAACCAATTTGACAATACATTTCATATATTTAAAAAAAAAAAAAAAGAAACTGATCCCATGCACAGTTGCACCAACAAGCATAAAATACCTAGGAATAGACCTAACCAAAGATCCAAGCCTTTTTTTTCCTAAAACTCTGTCTACCTGTTATCTTATTAGATCATTTCTACTATCCTAAGAAGTAAGTAAGGTAGGTATTATTGTGCCCATTTTATAAGTAAATTGTGTAACTTGCAGAAGGATTGCAGAGTAAGTAAGTAAGTTGGAAATAGAACCCAGATTTACAAATATGCTAATATGCTATTTCTGCTATTTTTATTACTCCAATCATGACTTCTATGACATGTAACTTAAAAGATTATCCATCTTAATTACGTTATTGTACAGAAAGTACTTAGTGTACTGAGAAAATAGCATCATCTCCTTTACAGAAGATATGCGCTAGTGGACAAAAATCAAAGTGGACTCGATTTTAAGTGCACGACCTCAGAGAAACTAACCCATTGGTCTCTACATAAACAAAACTTGGGAGCTGTGAGTATACAGGTGAAGTCTGTAGTATTTCCTCAGAACCCGTTTTCCCCAATCCTTTCCCAGTCCCTTAGCTGGTCAGCAAATATTTACTCAATACTCACTATATTGCAGAATGGTACATACAGCGAGAGCTGGTTTCTGTGAAATAGGCACGTGGAGAGAAGTATGGAAAACAGTCTTAAGGCATCCTCAATTCTTTTCCTGATTTGGAAGTGGGGCCTCTTCAAGAATGTATTTACTATCACAAGGGATCCATATAGCATTTGGACTCTGAGCAGATGTGGGTTTCTTTACCTTTCTTATAGCAGCTGCCAGTGATTCATCCAGCTGCTAAGAGGAAGCAGCTCCAAGTTCTCCCTGTTTTTCCTGTGCCATAAACAAGATCTAGATTTTATGCTGGATATCGATTGTTATGCTTCTTCTTAATCAGACAGCCTCTGAGTTCTTAAAGACCAAATGCAACATTTGCATCTAGGTGATCCTAAAATCTTTGGTTAAACCATTTTTAACATATTCTCAGTTTCTTCCAGGAAACTTTAGAACATCTTTCAGTCCTGGAATGTGTGAGTCCCCAATTTTAATCCAGAATGAGCAAAAACACTCAGAGGCAAAGTTCCAACAGAAAGTACTTATTAAGCCCCATTTTCTCAATTAGAATGCCACGTACTCGGCTCCTGCTTGATAGAGCTGCTACTCTATTGCTCTTCTGCAGATAACTTCCTTAGAACATCATGTACATATTTTAGCATTACCAAGAAGAAATTAGCTCTTCTGGGAAACAGCAAAAGAAGAGCAGAGTTGCAGCATAACATATCTAAAAATGAAGCCACCTGTGGAAAACTAAGGACCTGATCCCTTCTGGCAAGAAACAGTTTGTCCCAGTTTTTAGCAAGTATAAGGATGTAATGTCATTTCTGCATGACTGAGTCCTGAATGATGCTAATTTTCCTGCGTCTGAAATTCAAATAACCTCATGAAGATTATAGTGAACCTCCTGCTATCAAGGCAAATTTAGAGTCTTGGAAGCAAAAAGATCTATTCATATGTAATAAGACTTTAAAATTCAACTTCTCACTTTGGTATTTCTTTCAATGTGAAAAATTAATCTCAATTTTCAAGTCTGGCAAAGATTAAAATTCCCTGAAGGAAATCTTCACTTCTGCTTAGGGATATTAGCTCAAAAGAGCTTTTGTCCAAGGTTTATTTTTACAGTTTGTTAGAATTTAATTTTGAGCTTTGTGCTTTTACAAATGAGTGTGTGTGTGTGTGCGCGCGCGCGTATTTCATTTAATAAAAGAATGAGGGGGCACCTGGGTGGCTCAGTCAGTTGAGCGTCCAACTTTGGCTCAGGTCATGATCTCACAGTTTGTGGGTTCGAGCCCCGCATCAGGCTCTGTGCTGACCTCTACTGCTCAGAGCCTGGAGCCTGCTTCTGATTCTGTCCCTCCTTCTCTCTCTGCCCCTTCTCCACTCACACTTTGTCTCACTCTGTTTCTCAAAAATAAATAAAGGTAAAAGTAAAATAAAATAAAAAAAAAAGAATGAGGAGCACTTCCTCTTCTGCCCTTGAGGAAGTACTTACTAAGGGAATTGTCACCCTGCCATAAACAACTAGAAAATTAGACAATGTATCTGAAACAACTCTTTGAGACATTGAACAGTTAATATGGGGCTGTGGTCTCTGAGAAGCAGTTGCCAAGCAGCAGTATAGGAGAGGAGATCTAAAGAGCCCAGCAGTCTTACTCAGTTGAGGAGGCAGAGATTGGGGTTTGGAGAAGCCAAAGTGGCCAGAATTTGCAGGGCAGAGAACCAAAGAGGAAGGAGTTGCTCAGTAAGCTCCAAAGAGCTACAAGTGGGTATTTGAGTCTCTGGCTACAAACTCTGCACATGTGTGGGTTGGAAAAAGAACCACCAGAAACCAGTAAGCTAAACAATTCCTGGAGTATGCTCAGGGGTAAGAATAGTTCACACTGCTACCGGCCAAAGTGGAGAAACCTCAAGGTACACAGGGCATTGACATTTGATAGAGTCCTCAGCAGCCCCAAAACAGAAGGGGTTAAACTGATCTCTCTGCAAGGAAGTTAACTGTATACCAGACCAAAATTCAATGCTCTTTAGAGGAATACAGTAAAATCTAGCACTCAATAACATAAAATTCACAATGTCTGGCATCCAATTAAAAATTACCAGACATTTGAAGAAATAGGAACATATGACCCATAACCAGGAGAAAAATCTATCAGTAGAAACACAGACCCAGAATCAAAGACCTTACAAATAGTTATTTTAAATCATATAAATATGCTCAAGTATGTAAAGGAAAACATGCATATGATTAGGAGATAAATGGAAGATACTAAAAAGATCCAAATGGACTTTCTAGACAAAAAATACAACATCAAAAATGAAAATAATGATAACGATAGCAATTAACATTTATTAAGTTGCTTCATATATACAATATCTAATTTTTCTTCACAATAATCCTATGTGTTAGGTAGATACTTTTATTTTCACTTTTACACAGAAAATGAAACTGAGATTTAGAAAGTTAAAGAACTTGTTCTAGGTCACAGACCTAGTAAGTGAAAAAAACCAATGCTGAAGAAGCCAGAAACCTGACTTTTTTTTAATGTGTTCTCCATCAAACAGTGTGTGAGATGCTTGAAATACAACTGAGTCAATGACAATACTTGCCCTCAAGGAGCTCATATTCCAGTAAAATAGTCTGGAAATCGTTTCCCCAGAGTATAAGTGATTATTAAAGCCATGTAAAAGATTCAGTGATAGTACAAGGGCAGAACTAGTTCTTCTGCAGAAGTTAGGAAAGGCTATAAAGGAATAAAGATAGTTGGGATGGATCTTGGAGTAGTAGAAAGCTGTTAAGCAAATAAGGAGTATATTCTAGCAAGAAAAAAACAAGGTTTCTGAAAGTATGATGACATGAAACAAAATATTTCCTTTGGGAAGCATAAGAAATTCATTGTGGCTGGTGCCTAGTACCTAAGAAAGAAACATCATCACAGCCAGTCAGTACGGCCTTATCAATTTGTGTGGTATTTTCACATATGAGACTGGCAAAAGCATGGAAAATAGAGTGAAAGGCGGGGATAGTAAGACCATTTAGGAGCCAGTATAGCAGAACAGGAAGTGGAAGGGAGATGAAGAGCTATTTAAGGTTGGTTTGACAGGACCTGCTGATTGGGTGTGGGGTGTGAGAGAGAAGAGCCAAGAATGATTGCCAGGGGCACCTGGCTGGCTTAGTCAGAAGAAGCAACTGTTGATCTTGGGGTTGTGAGTTTGAGCCCTATGTTGGGTGTAGCAATGGCTTAAAAATAAAATATCGGGGCACCTGGGTGGCTCAGTCAATTGAGCTTCCAACTCTTGATTTCAGCTCAGGTCATGATCCTAGGGTCGTGGAATCTAGCTCCGCATTGGGTTCTGTGCTCGCTGAGCGCGGAGTCTGCTTGATATTCTCCCCCCCCCCCCCCCCCCCCCGTCTCCCTCCCTCTACCCCTCTCCCCGACTCATGCATGCTCTCTCTTTCTAAAAGAAAGAATAAACAAACATCTTTAAAAAAAAAGAACGAATGCCAGAATCTAAATTATTGCCGATTTCATCCCTCCCTCCCTTCCTTTCTTCCTTTCCTTTTTTTGTTTTTGTTTTTGTTTTAATTCTTTCGCTTTTTATGTTTTATCCTGAATTCGCTGTGATTTGTCTTCATGGCCTAGGTATATTCACTCATTCAACAAACATTTATGTATTAGTTGCTACTGATAAAGCAGTGAGTGGAACAGAAATTCCTGTTCTCATGGAGTTTGTGGTCTGATAATCAGAGATCTGAAAAAAAAAAAAATCCCTGCATTCATGAAAGAAGATCACATTCTGGGAATCAGAGACTTACAGTCGGTCTATATAAATCATACGATAAAAACTGTTTTTCCTAAAATACCTTGGTTATGGTGGCCAAAGTGATCTCAAGGGAAAATGCAGACAACTTAGGCTGAAATAAAGCTTTTGGTCTGACTTCTCTATGTAACTGCCTCAAACTTCCACCTGATTTTGCTGGTCACTAATCCTCATCCTCACTACTAAAAACCATTCTGTGAAGATTAACAGTGTTTACTTCATGAGTGGGTGGCTGTCTTGTTTGAAATATTAAAGAGTATTTGTTACTTTAGTCATTTTTTAAACAAACAAACAAAAATCCTTCCATGTAATCTCTTCAGTCCTGTGGTTTCCTTTGGCCCGTCCTCTGCACCTGCTCCCCCAAGAGCTCCACGTCTCCATGTTTGCCCCAGAAACCTGATGTGGCCAATAAACAACTTCTTCAACCCCAAGTTCCTGGTTCCTATCCCCCATTTTACTTATTTCTTCTCTATTCTGATTTTCTTTTCTTTTTCCATTTTTACTTCCTTCTTCAAAACCTTTTCTCCAGGGAGAACATTGACATTTGATGTCACCTCAAATCTTTCAGCTCTCTACCTCTAGTAACTTTCATCTTTCCCTCTTTTTAATGTTCCTTTATTTTGTTTTTTTCTATTTCAATTATTTGGGGGCTACCACACATGTCACACAAGCATTCCCGGAATGCTTTTGTCACCACCTCCTTTCGTACCCCACCCTCCGTGCCCTCCATGCATAATACCCTTAGGTTGCTAAACTCTCTTTATCCTTTTAAGCCTTAGTTTAAAGGTCAGCTCCTTAAAGGACCTTTTCTCTTACTCCCTTCCTGGTCTGAATTGGATCCCTTCATTATTCTTTTGCAAATCATCCTGTAACTTTTAGTCATACTGTTTATTACAGTTGCTGACTAAATATTTTTTGAATGGCCCTTTACTTAATGTCCACCTCCCTTATCAAATTGTAAGCTTTATGAGGGTAAGGAGCTTGTTTGCTTTGCCAGTAACTGTATTCTTAGCACCTAACATACATAAATTATTTCTTTTATGTTATTTAATATGAAGGCCCATCACTTCCCAATCCCTATGTAATCTGTGATTATTGAATGGATTATATTATCATCTCTTATATTAGAGGGTAGGGTTGCTTTTGAAAGAACTTTATACTCTTTTCCAATTTGTATCGGAGCCTTGATTTAAAAGAATAATAGCTGTTACTTATTGATCACCTACTATATGCAAGGCACTAAACTTCATGTTCAAAGTGCCCCTCTAAAAACTGACCCATTCAAAGCTATACAATATCATTTGACCCCTAATTAAAATAATATTCAGGGGCGCCTGGGTGGCGCAGTCGGTTAAGCGTCCGACTTCAGCCAGGTCACGATCTCGCGGTCCGTGAGTTCGAGCCCCGCGTCGGGCCCTGGGCTGATGGCTCAGAGCCTGGAGCCTGTTTCCGATTCTGTGTCTCCCTCTCTCTCTGCCCCTGCCCCGTTCATGCTCTGTCTCTCTCTGTCCCAAAAATAAATAAACGTTGAAAAAAAAAAATTAAAAAAAAAAAATATTCAGTATCCTCTGGTGCTTCCAAACAACGATTAAAAGATTTAGATCATGATCTGTATGCAAACTTTAAACATTGGTGAGGATCTAACTAATAGTACTACCTCCATTTCTTTTGTATTCTGGGTGTCACATTTATGCTGTGAAAGAAATCACAAACTAGTGGTCATCTGACTACACAAGCTTTGGCCTGCAGTGATATTTTCTTTGGCTTGCACTGTTAAAATATTTTTTTTAAGTAGATGCCAACCTTTAACATAAAAATCTCAATTCAACTTCACTTAAAGAATGGAAAATCATGGGGTGCCTGGGTGGCTCACTTGGTTGAGTGTCTGGCTTCAGCTCAGGTCATGATCTCATGGTTGGTGGGTTTGAGCCCCATGTCTGGCTCTGTGCCGACAGCTCAGAGCCTGGAGCCTGCTTGGGATTCTGTGTCTCCCTCTCTCTCTGCCCCTCCCTGCTCTTTCTCTCTCTCTCAAAAAACGAATAAGCATTAAAAATTAAAAAAAAAAAAAAAATGGAAAATCATCCCGATACCACGCCCACATTCCAACAGGGAGGCGGTTTCCCCGGGGCGGAGGTGCAGCTGCTGCCTTTAGACAGGGCATGTGGTGGCCTCAGATTTACCGCCATCCCCAGCTGCCTTGCTTCATCTGCTTATGTTTCCTGCCTGGCCCCTGTAGGCATTTGAGTTTGCTACCATTGCTACAATGCCTTGGTCCATTTGTAACCTCTTGAAAGGTAGAGTTACACGGTTAATTCAGAATGAGGAGTCAGGAGCTGATTCCTCCACTAGATTCAGTTTCTCTTTTCTCCTTGTCACCATGATGTCTCAAAAGATGTTCAAACAGGAAAGGACCTTAGCAGTCGTCTTGTCTTGCAACTAGGCCTAAGGGTTTTAAAATATATTTATCCCTTGATTGTGGTCAAATATATATAACATAAAATTTATCATTCTGACCACTTTTTAAATAGGGAAATCTTCTTTGGTGATAAAATATAAGCATAAAATTGAACAGTTTGACCATTTTTTAAAATGTTTATGTTTGAGAGAGACAGAGCATGAGTGGGGGAGGGGACAGAGAGAGGGAGACAGAGGACCCAACGCGGGCTCTGTGCATACAAGCAGCAAACCTGATATGGGGCTCAAACTCACGAACCATGAGACCATGACTTGAGCTGAAGTCGGATGCTCAACTGACTGAACCACCCAGGTGCTCCAACATTGTAACCATTTTGTTTCTTTTAATTTTTTTTTAATGTTTATTTATTCTTGAGAAATAGAGACAGCATGAGCATGGGAGGGGCAGAGAGAGAGGGAAACACAGAATTGGAAGCAGGCTCCAGCCTCTGAGCTGCCAGCACAGAGCCCGACGCGGGGCTCGAACTCATGGACCGCAAGATCATGACCTGAGCCGAAGTCGGATGCTTAACCGACTGAGCCACCCAGGCGCCCCTTACCACTTTTAAGTGTACAGTTCAGTGGCATTAACTACATTCACATTGCTGTGCAACCATCACCACCATCCATCTCCCTCTTCTTTCATCTTCCCAAACTAAAATATTTTGCCCATTAAGAAATGACTGCCCATTTCTAGCCCCAGATTTTATTTCCTGTCTCCATGTCTTTGACTATTCTAGGTGCCTCATATAGGTAGAATTATGCAACATTTGTTCCTTTGTGTCAGTTTCTTAAACGAAGCATGATGTTTTCACAGCTCATCCGTGTAGCATGGGTCAGAATTTCTTCCCTTTCTGGGGCACCTGGGTGGCTCCCTCAGTTGAGCATCCGACTCTTGATTTCAGCTCAGGTCATGATCTCCCAGTTCATGGGTTCGAGCCCCACGTTGGGCCCAGTGCTGACTGTGCAGAGCCTGCTTGGGATTCTCTCTCTCTGCCTCTTTCTCTCTCAAAAATAAATAAGTAGGCATTAAAAAAAAAAAAAAGAATTTCTTCCCATTCTACCCATTGTGTGTATATATCATACTTTGTGTATCCATTCATCTGTCACTGGACACTTGTGTTGCTTCTACCTTTTGGCTATTGTGAATAACACTGCTGTGAACCTGGGTATACAAGTAGCTGTGTGAATACCCTGTCTTTGGTTCTTGGCCATATACTTAGGAGTAGAATTGCTGGATCATATGATAATTCTGTGTTTAATATCTTCTAAGGAATTGCCAGACTGTTTCCGACAGTGGCTTCACCATTTTACATTCTTACAGGCAATTCACAAGGGGTACTATTTCTCCAGATTCTCACCAACCCTTGCTATTTCCTGTTGTTCTGATAAAAGGCATCCAAATGGATACAAAGTAGTATCTCATTGTTTTGATTTGCATGTCCCCAGTGAGTAATGGTGTTGAACATTTTTTCTCGCGCGTGTTGGTTATTTGGGGGTTTTTTTATGGGTTGCATTTTTAAAAAAAATATTTTAATTCCAATGTAGTTAACAAACAGTGTTATTTTAGTTTCAGGTGTACAGTATAATGATTCAACAGTTCCTTATATTACTTAGTGCTCAGCAAGATAAGTGTACTCTTGGGGTGCCTGAGTGACTCACTTGGTTGAGTGTCCAACTCTTGTCTTGGCTCAGGTTTTCATCTCGTGGTTGGTGAGATTGACCCCCAAGTCAGGCTCTGTACTGGCAGTGTGGAGCCTGCTTGTTCTCTCTCTCTGTCTTTCCCCCACTTGTGCTCTCTCTCTCCCTCTCTCTCAAAATAAATAAACTTAAAAAAAAAAGATAAGTGTACTTTTAATCCCTTTCACCTATTTTGCCCATCCTCCCACCCACCTTCCCTGTGATAGCCATCTGTTCGTTCTCTATAGTTAAGAGTCTGTTTCTTGGTTTGCCTCTCTCTTTTTCTCCTTTGCTCATTTGTTTTGTTTCTTTTTTTTTTTAATGGAGATTGTTTAATGTTCATTTATTTATTTTTGAGAGAGAAAGTGTGCGAACAGGGGGAGGGGCAGAGAGAGATCGGAGAGAGAGAATCCCAAGCAGGCTCCTCACTGTCAGCACAGAGCCTGACACAGGCTGGATCCCACAAACTGTGAGATCATGACCTGAGCCAAAATGAAGAGTTGGATGATTAACCAAATGAGCCATCTAAGTGCCCCTCATTTGTTTTGTTTCTTAAATTCTGCATATGAGTGAGATCACATGGTAGTATCTTTCTCTGATTGACTTATTTTACTTAGCATAATACTCTCAAACTCCATCCATGTTATCGCAAATGGCAGGTTTTGTTCGTCTTTATGGCTGAATAATATTCCACATCTTTTTTACCCATTTATCTATCGATGGACACTTGGTTGCTTCCATAGTTTGGCTATTGTAAATAATGCTGCAATAAACATAGGAGCACATATATCCCTCCAAATTAGTGTTTTTGTATTCTTTGGATAAATACCCAGCATTGCAGTTACTGGATCATAGGGCAGTTCTATTTTTAATTTTTTGAGGAACCCCATACTGTCTTCCACAATGGCTGCACCACTTTGCAATCCCACCAATGGTGCACAACGGTTCCTTTTACTCCATATCATCATCAACACTTGTTGTTTCTTGAGTTTTTGATTTTAGCCATTCTGACAGGTGTGAAGTGATATCTCATTGCGGTTTTTATTTGCATTTCCCTGATGATGGGTGATGTTGAGCATCTTTTCATGTGTCGGTAGGCATCTGTATGTTTTCTTTTGAGAAGTGTGTAAGTCCTTTGCCCATTTTTTAATAACATTGTTTGTTTTTTTGTTGTTGAGTTGTAGGAGTTCTTCATATATTCTGGATATGAATCCCTTATCAGATGTATAACGTGAAAATATTTTCCCTCATTCTGCAGGTTGTCTTCTTGCCTTTTGTTTTTTTAAGTTTATTTATTTTGAAAGAGAGAGAGAGTCTGAAGCAGGCTCCACACTGTCAGTGCAGATCCCGACGCAGGGCTCGATCTCACAAACTATGAGATCATGACCTGAGCCCAAACCAAGAGTCAGACACTTAACCAACTGAGCCACCCAGGTGCCTTTGTATTCTTGCCTTCTTAATGGTATCCTTTGGTGCATAAAAGGTCTTTATTTTGATGAAGTCCAGTTTATCTGTTTTTCCCTTTATTCCTTGCTCTTTTGGTGTTATATCTATGAAATCATTGTCAAATCCAATGTTATGAAGACATTGGATTGTTTCCTTCTGACAGTTTTATAGTTTTAGCTCTTCAGTTTGGTCTTTGATCCATTTTGAGTTAATTTTTATTTTCGTTTTTTTAGAGAAAGAGAGGGAGAGAGAGAGCTGGGGTCTGGGGGAGAGGTAGAGGAAGAGGGAGAGAGAGAGAAGCCCAAGCAGGCTCCATACCCAGCACTGAGCTGGAAGCAGGGCTCCACCTTATGACCCTGAGATTATGACCTGAGCTGAAATCAAGAGTTGGACACTTAACCTACTGAGCCACCCAGGTGCCCTGAGTTAATTTTTATATAAGATCAACTTCTGCGTGTGGATATCCAGTTTCCCAAGCACCACTTGCTGGAAAGACTTGCTGAGTAGTCCTTTCCCCAATGAATGGTACCCATGTTGAAAACCAATTGACCATAGATGTGAAGGTTTGTTTCTGGGCTCTCTCTTCTCTTCCAGTGGTCTATATGTCTGTCTTTATGCCAGCACCATACTGTTGTAAGTACTGTAGCTTTGTTTTAGGTTTCAAAGTTAGAAAGTTTGAGTCTTCTGACTTCATTCTTCTTTATCTAGGTTGTCCTGGATATTCAGGGCCCCTTACAATTCCATATGAACTTGAGGATCAGCTATTCCGTTTCTGTGAAAAGTCTGTTAGAATTTTGATAGGGATTGTGTTGAATCTGTAGATTTCTTTGGATAGTATTGACATCTTAACAATATTAATTCTTCTGTTATTTAACAAAAACTCAACTAAGTGAATTTTAAAGATCTAACTGGCTCTATTAATAGATTCATGAATCAGGCATTATCCCTTCTAACAAATATAGGGGAGCTTTGTTGAATTGCTGAAAACAAAAAAATAAAAAATGTCTTTAAAGGTAAAGAGGGAGCAGAAAAAAGGAAATTATTAGCAAAAAATCCATTGTTTTAGGCAAGGCTCACTCTCCTAAGGGGACCAGAAGGGGCCTATCGGTAAATTTCCTTGTACTGACCCAGTAATTCCCATGGTTTACTGGTTAAAAGTTACATTTCTTGGGGCGCCTGGGTGGCGCAGTCGGTTAAGCGTCCGACTTCAGCCAGGTCACGATCTCGCGGTCCGTGAGTTCGAGCCCCGCGTCGGGCTCTGGGCTGATGGCTCAGAGCCTGGAGCCTGTTTCCGATTCTGTGTCTCCCTCTCTCTGCCCCTCCCCCGTTCATGCTCTGTCTCTCTCTGTCCCAAAAATAAATAAACGTTGAAAAAAAAAAAAAAAAAAAAAAAAAAAAAAAGTTACATTTCTGGGGGGGGTTGAAACTGCAGTTAGGTTAGGTATTAAGTCTTGGTTTACTGATATGGGACTTTAACATAAGTGACACCATTTGGGGCCTGTGATTTTCTTCTTAACATTTCCTATCCATGAATAAAGGATGTCTTTCCATTTAAGTCTTCTCTGAACTCATTCAGCAGTGTTTTATAGTTTCCAATATGCAAGTCTTCTACCTCCCTGATTAGATTTATTCCTAAGTATTTTAGTCTTCTCATGCAATTGTGAATGAAACTGTTTTTCTTCATTTCCTTCTCACATTTCACTGCTACTTTATGGAAATGTAATTGGCTTTTGTACGCTGTTTTGTATCACCCATCCTTTGCAGATTCATTTACTGTTGTAATAATGTGTGTGTGTGAGAGAGAGAGAGAGAAAGTTCTTAAGGTTTTCTATACAGAAGATGATGTCCTCTTCAAATAGAGATAGTTTTGCCATTTCCTTTCCAACTTGGATGCCTTTTATTTCTTTTTCTCACTTAATTGCTCTGGTTAGAACTTCCTGTGCTGTGTTGAGTAGAAGTGGCAAAAGCAGGCATCCTTGTCTTGTTCCTGATGTTGGATGGAAAGCTTTCCAGTATTTGGTTTTAAGATAAAAGCTTGTCAAGAAAATTGTGATTCACACAGATTATTAGCTGCAGATACTTAGAGATTTGTTTTATAACATCTTGACATCCAGTCAAAAAAAATTTTTTTCATTTAGTTATATGTCTAAATGTTCCAAAAAGGAGTGATAGTAAATTGTTGTGTCAAAGCTGAACAACCAATGGACCTGCCAATTGCTCACATTCCTAATTGTTGAGTAATCACTGGAGAAATCAATGAAAAGTTTTCTCAGCTAGTTTAAAATTTTTATTCTTTGGAGAAGAATAAATGTGTCTTATATCATTATATATTAAATAACTGGTGTTATTTCTTAAAAGAATCAGATACCTCTGAGGCTGCTAGGGATTGAATTGTGTACCCCAAACTTAGTGTGTTGAAGCCCTACCCCCAAGGTGACTATATTTGGAGGGAGGGCCTATAAAGATGTAATTAAGGTTATATGAAGTTATAAGGGTAGGGCCCTGATCCAAAGGGATTAGTGTCCTTACAAGAAGAGACACCAGGGAGCCTGTGCCCTCCTCTCTTTGCTGTGTGAGGACGCAGTGAGAAGGTGGCCTTTTTCAACCAAAGAGAGACACCCCCAGACACTGACCCTGCTAGACTCGCAGTCTCCAGAACTGGGTGAAAATAAATTCCTGTTGTTTAAGCAACCCAGTCTATGGTATTTTGTTATGGCAGCCCAAGCAGACAAATACCAAGGCCATCATTTTTACTCAGTTTCAGCAGAGAAAAATTAGTTTTATTTTGCATGCTGAGTCCAAAAGCTGTTTTGATTTTATCACTAACATTTTATCAGAAGCCATAAGTATGGCAGTGTTGTAAGCCTTAACTGAGCTATTTGATTTATGTAAGATATCAGCAAGCTTTCCAGGTTGATAAACCTATATTTAATGAATTTATTTAAGGTAGGCAATGGAAATGATAGCAATTAATTTTATTTGACTATCGTTCTGACAACTGCCTTATGTCAGAAAACTTTAGTATAAAAGAATAAATTCTGGTATCACTACTGATAAGTCTGAAGGGTCTGCAATCCAAAAGCCTTCTCCTAATAAAATTTACAGCCCATCAGTTTGTATAACATTTATCCTATCATGTTTTAAAAAAAAATGCTCACCTAATTTTGTCTGCTAGTGTTTATCTACACAGCATCTGAGGACCTTTGAAGGCCTGGCCTTTGCATGATCCACTACTCCATAAATTTTCTCTGCCATTGCTCTTCCAGTCACAGTACAAACATGACTGGTTTTTGTTTGTTTTTTTTTTTTTTACCTCTTTGTTACTATCTTAACACTCGAAGCCTTCTGTTTTATAATTATCAAATATTTTATAAAGTAAAAAGTCTGCTTTTGTTCCATAACCACATCACATAGAAGGAAGTAAGAGGAGGACTTGATAACATCTGTATTCTCACTCAGCAGAATTTAAAGGTTTTATGTAATTTCAGCCTTTATACCAATATAGACCTGGATTAAAAAGAAAAGAAAAAGACCAAGGCAGATAAAAAGCTTTCTAATCAGTGGCATATTTACAGGTTCAAATATATATATAACATATATATTATTTATATATTATATATATTATTTATATAATATATATAATATGTAATATATATAATATATTATTGTAGTATAATATAGTATACCGTATATAGTATACTAGTGTATAGTATAGTATATATATATATAGTATATATAGTATACTATATGTATAGTATAATATAATATAATATATAATTATAATATAATATATATTATATGTATGTATGTATACACACACACACACACACATACACATTTGTGGAGCAGAAGAAGCTCCACAGTGAGTTAACTGAAAGCACAGGTTGGTAGTGTATATATAATAAAATTTACTCTAGGGGCACCTGGGTGGCTCAGTCAGTTAAGTGTCCAATTTTGGCTCAGGTCATGATCTCACAGTTCATGGGTTCAAGCCCCACGTCAGGCTCTCTGCTGTCAGCATGGAGCCCACTTCGGATCTTCTGTCTTTCCCTTTCTTTCTCTCCCTCTCTCTCTGCCTTTCCCCCACTCACATGTGTACATACTCTCTCTCTCAAAAATAAATATTTAATAAATAAATAAATAAATAAATTTTACTATGTAACAGATTTAGTATGCATTTTATTTTTCTCATAGATTTTAAATAAAGGTATGTCTTTAATAAGAAAAATATGAAAATTAAACATTTATAGAACCTTCTAAATGCCTCTGAAAATTTTTAGGCTCTGGTTAGAAAACTATTGATGTACATCAACCCTTCTCCCATCATATTAATAAAAAATTGGGCTCCTCCAAAAACTTGGGGCCCAATGTCTCCCAGCCAGTTGCTAAGTTCAGGCATTTTCTCAGTCAAGTGCTCTTGCCCTGATGCTAAATGAACACAAATATGACATTCAGTTTCTGAGATCAGTGTATAATTTGCTGAAAGCCTAAAATGCAATCAAAGGAGGTAAGGCATAAGAATGTATTGCATTTGTCTGTGATCATCTTTCATCACTTTATAGATGGAGGAAAGGCAGCTACAAGTTCTTTTTTTTTTTTATGTTTATATTTTTGAGAGAGAGTGAGTAGGGGAGGGGCAGAGAGAGGGGGAAACACAGAATCTGAAGCAGGCTCCAGGCTCTGAGCTGTCAGCACAGAGCCTGATGCGGGGCTTGAACTCACAAACCACAAGATCATGACCTGATAGGTAGCTACAAATTCTTTAATTTCAAGTTCCATTTTACACATGTTCAAGAGAAAAGATAGTTACTACATTTTGTATTTAAAGTTTAAAAATCATGATTCTTATTACTGGGGGAAGTATAGGACTTGCTTTACTATGTATCTCATGCTTTGAAGGACATAATAAACAGAATTTGGAAGTTCTCTGAAAATATAACCAAGGATTTTTTTTAAAGTTAGGCTGAAGTGAGACTGTACTATGTGATGGTATTAAACCCATTCTCTAAAGTAAGTGTACCAGAAGACAGAATGGTATCCCTTAGGCTTCTGAAATCTCTTGATTTCGTGGTTCTGTTAGAAACAAAAATAAATGACTAATTTCAACTTATACACTATGAATCAAAATAAAACCATCTTAGGTTAAATATGTCAGCTTATGGGGCGCCTGGGTGGCGCAGTCGGTTAAGCGTCCGACTTCAGCCAGGTCACGATCTCGGGGTCGGTGAGTTCGAGCCCTGCGTCAGGCTCTGGGCTGATGGCTCAGAGCCTGGAGCCTGTTTCCGATTCTATGTCTCCCTCTCTCTCTGCCCCTCCCCCGTTCATGCTCTGTCTCTCTCTGTCCCAAAAATAAATAAACGTTGAAAAAAAAATTAAAAAAAAAAAACGTCAGCTTAATAAACCATACTCAAATTTGGTTGTTTTGGTGGATTTTAAGCTGACAGTATATAAAAGCAAGTATAAGTAGTGTTGAAAATTTAATCTTTTCCAGTTTTATGTTGCTTGGCATAACCTGCTCTTCATTCCCACTGCCACCACCTGACCCTAATTTAGAACCCTAATTAATCGGAGAGGTTGTCCTAATTAACCCAACATTGGAGAGGTTGTCAAAAAGACAGATTCCCTGATCCCATCTCCAACCTACCAAATCAGTCAGCAAGGGAGGGACCTGGGAATTTCTTTCTTTCTTCCTTTCTTCCTTCCTTCCTTTCTTTCTTTCTTTCTTTCTTTCTTTCTTTCTTTCTTTCTTTCTTTCTTTCTTTCTCTTTCTTCCTTCCTTCCTTTCTTTTTCTTTCTTTTTCTTTCTTTCTTTCTTTCTTTTTCTTCCTTCCTTCCTTCCTTCCTTTTTCTTTCTTTCTTTCTTTCTCTTTCTTTCTTTCTTTCTTTTTCTTCCTTCCTTCCTTCCTTCCTTTCTTTCTTTCTCCTTCTTTCTTTCTCTTTCTTTCTTTCTTTCTTTCTTTCTCCTTCTTTCTTTCTCTTCCTTCCTTCCTTCCTTCCTTCCTTTCTTTCTCCTTCTTTCTTTCTCTTTCTTTCTTTCTTTCTTTCTTTCTCCCTTCCTCTCTCCCTTCCTTCTTTCTTTTGCAAGCATTTCAGGTGATTCTTATTATCACTCAAGTGTGGGAAACATTGAATAACTTTTGAACTTTTTTTTCTTTGCTCCAGTCCTTGTTCTCCATCAGTGGTTTTCAACCCTGGTTGCGTATCAAGTTAACTTAGGGAGCTTTTAAAAAACTTGTGATGCCTAGGCTCCATCCCAGAACAATTTAATCAGAATCTGTTGGGTTGGGGCCTATGCTTTTTGTTCTTTTCTTAACGTTTTAGGTAAAAAAAAAATGTTTTGCAATATAGCATGTGCAGAGAAAAGTGCAAAATAATAAATGTACAACTCAGTGGATTTGTACAAAGTAAACATGTAATATTCATCTGGATAAAGATAGAGAACATTACCAGCACTACAGACACCTCTTCCAAGCCCCCTTCCAGTCATTAATCTCCCCTAAGGTATCACTAGTCTAACTTTTATCACCATAACATTTACGTGCCTGATTTTGAACTTTACGTAGCTAGAATCACAGAGCATGCACTCTTCTGTGTCTGGCTTCTTTTGCTCAACATTTTATTTCTCATCTGTTGCTGGGTTTAGCTGCAGTTTGTTCTTTTTCATTGTTGTACAGAATTCCATTTTATATATAAACCACAGTTTATCCATTCTACAGTAGGTGGCATTTGGGCTGTTTTCAGTTTGGAGCTGGTACAAACAGCATTGCTATAAGCATACTTTTACATGGTGCTTGGCATATAGATTTCTGTTAGGTATGTACTTAGGAGTGAAATTGCTGGGAATGCATATGTTCAGCTTTACCACATATTCCCAGGTTTCCAAAGTGATTGTACCATTCTCCACATTTAAGTGCAGTTTACGAGAGTTCCTGTGGCTTTGGAACTTTTTGTGGGGCCCACACATTTTAAAAGCTCTGCAGGTGATCCTGATACACATTGAAGCTTGAGAACTACTTTACTGCTAAGACCTTTTATAAGTATAATTCTCTAAAGCACAGCCCTGGGCTTGTTCAGCCCTGCTTAGAATGTCCATGGTTCTGTGTTGCCTACTAAGGAAATATGAATTCCATCTGCTTACATTGTAGGCCACTCATGATCTAACCTCAGCCTTTCCAGCCACTACTTTCCTACTCATAGCCTAGACCCTAACCATTACACAAAGACACTTTCCCCTCCACACTCCTATCCTTTTCCCCTTGCACACCTTTGTTTTACTGTTCTATCAATGCAGAAGAGCTTTCTTGCAAGTCTCTCACATTCCTGCCCATTCTCAGGTAGACCCAGCTCAAGAAATGCATCTCAAAGTCCTTGTGATTACCACGTCCTCTCTTCCTGGGCCTCCCTTACCTCCGTTCAAAGGTGATCTCTCTTATGGCACTTATTCTATCATATCTTTTACGTGGTTATTGGCAAACATAGAATCTCTTTCCTAAGCTATCATATGGGATTAAGAAGACATGGATTTTTATGTCCTTCTTACATCCCTATCTAGATTGTAAATTTGTAGCATCAACTTCACATGAAGCACTACAGAGAAAGCCTTGTTAGAATTAAATGGTCCCAGGTTCAGGTGGGCTTTTTATTAGATATAACTATGCAACCATGGTCAAGTTACTTTTTCCAGGCCTTAACTTTCTCATCTGTAAAATGGAGAGTCGACTACTTCAAAGTTGTGAAAACTAAGTGAGATAACAGATTAAAGCATTTAGTAATCTTGGCACATAATAACTGCTCCATCAATGCCAGTTGCTTGTGTCATTGTGATAAGAATCATTGTTACTCCCTTAATGGCAGAGGCAGCATATCTTATCTCTGAAACCTCATTCAATGCCTTTGCTTGTTTTTGGTGCTCTAAATGTTGGGTGAATAAATTCATGAATGCCTGCTGGATGATTGGATGGGCATGCTTATTTATAGTCCATTTCCAATAAGTTCAGCATGTCTTGGAAGGAGCGGTTCAAATCTCCATTTAACCATCAGATAGGGACAGAAAGTAGGGTTTCTACTGCAAACCTTTAAAGCTGTATTAAAAAGACCGAATCCCCAGTTTAACCATACAACAGCTGCTGTCCTGCTGCTGCCAGAAATAGGGAAAACCCTCCAAGAGCTATCTGCTGTTTGTTTGTTCATCTGATAAACATGCCATGACTTGGGGAGAGCACACACTTCCCCTGCAGGCAAGCGCGGGTCTGGGAAGTTGCATGCAACAGCAATAAGGAAGAAATCCCCACTCTGTGGGAGAGGTTTCGGCAGGGACTCTGCTAAGCCTATTTGCAGTTTTGCTGAGTTATTTACCAAGATGAAGGGACTGGGTGTGGCTGGTCTAAGATTCCTCCTGGGAAGTCACTTCAAGAATCTCCTTAATTTCCTCACCCTTCTTCATCTTTGTTCTCTGGCTTTGGTGCAAGGGTGCAGTCAGTCGCACCCAGTTGGCCGCTGTTCCCGGCACACTGAATTCTTTGAAGCCGGCTCTTGCAGCCAAGGATTCCCTGCCCTGTTCTTTTCTCCTTGCCCTGATTTTAAAAACAGTTCTGGAAATTCGCATCTGGCATGGAGATGGATGAAAAGGAACTTCGTGGGTTGCATGCTGTTTTTCTAGACACATAGGAACCAAAAAGGACCTTTAGGAGCTTTAAAGTATTATTTCTCAAGAAAACCAATACTAATGCATTTTACATGAACAAATTATAAAGTAGGCTCTGCCATCAGCACTATCATTTAAAAGTATTTTAGTGCGAAGAGGCCATACAAGTGGGACGAAACTGATACCGGAAAGTATTTATCACCACCTCTGTCACTTGAAGAAGGAATGTAAGAGTGTATTAGCTGATTGAAACCTTGGGAAAGACGTGTAACAAAACATACAAAGATTAATGAGTAGTCCACAAAGACATTTACCAGGTGACCAATATTTTTTAAAATATTTACAAATAGGGGCTCCTGGGTGACTCAGCTGGTTAAGTATCTGACTCTTGATCTCAGCTCAGGTTATGATTTCGTAGTTCCTGAGATCGAGCCCGGTGCTGGGCTCTGTGCTGATAGCATGGAGCCTGCTTGAGAGTCTCTCTCTCTCCCTCTCTCTGCCCTTCCTCCTCCCCCATATGCTCTGTCTCTTTCTCAAAATAAATAAACATTAAAAAAATATTTACAAGTAGATGAATTTAACCACATTATAATCACAGTGGGTCTGGTGACAAAAAATTAGTAGTCTGAAAAATATATAATTTCAGTTTTCACAACCTTATTTGTCTTGCTAACTGGCCAATAATTCCTTACAAGCATATTTCTACTTTTAAAATAAAATTAAATCAGGAGGCAATGCTGGACAAGGAAATAATAAAATTCTAGGGAGACACTGAAAAATCTACATTTATTATTTAAAGTTGCAGGATAGCAGAATGGCATAATACCATTTATATAAAATTATATATATTTTATGTCTGTGCATGTTTGTGTGTATACCAAGATGTTTGGAAGGAGGTTTACCAAAATATTAGTGGTTTTCTCTCAGTGCTGGCATTTTACTTTTTTCTTCACACTCTTCTATAGTGTTCGAATTTTTTTTATAATGATCATGTAACATTTTCACAATCACAATGAAAATAAAGCTATTTTTATTTTGAAAAAAAAAGGAAAATTTTGTTGGAGCATTTGTTATGCCCAAAGTGGTACTAGGAGTTATTAGATGTAGAAAAAAAGACTGTGGCCTTGCCACCGAGATGCATACAGTCTCGTTGGGAAGACGACTAAAGAGTGGTATAGTGTAGGGGTACCTGGGTGGCTCAGTCGGTTGAGCCTCAGACTCTCGATTTTGGCTCGGGTCATGATCTCATGATTTGTGAGATCTGTGCTGACAGCAGGGAGCCTGCTTGGGATTTTCTCTCTCCCTCTCTCTCTCTGCCCCTTCCTTGCTTGCTCTCTATCTCTGTCTCTCTCTCAAAATAAATAAAGAACATTTGAATTTTAAAAAGAGTGGTATAGTGTAATCAGGTGTCAGGATACGTGTTTCAAAGAAGTGCTACAGGTCACCAGGAAGAGGAAGTCACATGGAAGCTTTCATTAAAGACAGTTGGCTCAGGTTGAACCTTGAAAGATGGCTGAATAGGACTAAGAGGAAGGAAAAGGGCATTTTAGGCAGCGTGAGCACTGAGGTGATAAAGGTATCTGGAAAGACAGTGAGGAAACCAGCTTATCGGGAGTAATAAGCAAATATGATTTGTGGTAGAGAAATTTACTCTCTTGCCAAACTTATTCCATAAGCTATCTTTATTTGGATCTATTACAAACTACATTTTAGTATACTTGAGCATTTTAAAAAGCAGATCCTAGAAGAGTAAATGAATTCTGAATATTGAAAACTGAAAACTGAATTCTGAATATTGACCTAAAGTGACATAAAAACTAGGACCGCTGGGAACATTTCATTATGTTAGTATATTGAGGATGAAAGACTTCAGTATGTGTCCCCTGTAATCCTGTCATCTCTGTCAGAAGCTTGCTCTCAATTCAGCCAGTGGCTTTTTGTACAGCCTTATAATTTGTAATTAACATATTCCTACCCCTTTCTTCTTCTATTAAAAAAATCAAAGAGTGGGACATGAAGGATGGGGCCAAAACAAAAACAAAAGTTTATTTTTGAAAAGGACATTAAGAATGAGACTCTTCCAAACAACGGAGTCAGGATTCGCTTTCAGTAGTTACTTGGTTAACGTGATTGCATTACGTTTGTAGTAAACTCGCTAAATACTGTAGCTATGTAAACTATACTTATCATGCAAACAAGTTTTTCTGAGAACCATATATTTGACATTTTAAATACAAAATGTCAGTCATAAAGCTTTCCTTTTTGAATTCGTGTATTTATTAAATGCTTTCAGTGTTCAAAGAGCCATGCTGGGTGATGAAAAGTACGCAGAGAACTCGTTCATTCATCTCTTCATTTACTCAACAGTATTTGCTGAGTGTGTCCTCAGTGCCAGGTTGTTATTGTAGGTGCTGGAACTAAAAGGATAGAGATAGTTCTCTTTTCAAGCAGTTCATAGTTTGGGGGCGCCTGGGTGGCTCAGTTGGTTAAGTGTCCAACTTTGGCTCAGGTCATGATCTCACAGTTTGTTAGTTTGAGCTCCACATTGGGTTCTCTGCTGTCACCCCAGGAGTGTAACAGTAAAAAAACTGGGCTTCCAGAAAAAGAAAACAGAGGAATTAGAATGCCATCAGGTTTCTTAATAGCAGCACTGGAAGCTAAAAAACAATAGAGCAATGCTTTCCGAATTCTAAGGCAAAATTATTTCTGACCTAGAATTCTGTACCAAACCAACTCTGAGATAGAATACAGATTTTTAGATAGGCAAGAGCTTATAAATTTTAACTCCCATAAACCTTTTCTCATGAAACTGCTGGAGGATGTATTTCATCAAAAAATGGGATTAAATCTAAAAAGATAGAATTATGGGATCTAGGAACAAGGGATCCAACAACACAGGGCAGAGGTAAAGAGAATTCGTAGGATGATAATGAATGATAGTTGCAGACAACCATTTGTGCAGGAGAGCTAGAAAACAAACAATTCAGATTGGAGAGCAGAAAACTCCTAGAGGAATGTGTATAAGAATATAAAAAAAAGAACTGATCAAACTTTTTAGTTTTATCATTTGGAGAAGTAGAGATTAATTTGGAGAAGTAGAGATTAATACTTCAGTTAAAGAAGTAACAATTAGGGGTGCCTGGCTGGCTCAGACAGATGGTGGAGCATGCGACGCTTGCTCTTGGGGTTGTGAGTTTGAGCCCCACGTTGGGTGTAGACATTACCTGAAAATAAAATCTTTAATTAGAAAAAAAAAAGTAGTGATTAATTCTTAGAAACTCCAAGCAAACCAAGAAAGTGGTAAGTATTCCAAGAAAAAAAGTTGTATAAGAAAAAATGTGCTAATAATATACTCTGTGGCTTGCTGTGAATAATGTTTATAGAGCATAAAAATATAAGTACTGAACATTTTAAGCTAAAATTAGCACTGTATAGGGGCGTCTGGGTGGCTCAGTTGGTTGAACGGCCGACTTCAGCTCAGGTCATGATCTCGCGGTCTGTGAGTTCGAGCCCCGCATCGGGCTCTGTGCTGACAGCTCAGAGCCTGGAGCCTGTTTCGGATTCTGTGTCTCCCTCTCGCTGACCCTCCCCTGTTCATGCTCTGTCTCTCTCTGTCTCAAAAATAAATAAAATGTTTAAAAAATTTTTAATAAAAATAAAAAAATAATAAAATTAGCACTATATATTAGAAAGATTGGAATATGGGAAGTGTGCGTAGGTGGTAAAAAAGATAATTTGTCATCTTCAACTAAGAGTCCAAAGATGATGTCTAAAACTTAAATATTGATAAAGAGCAGCATAAACATATTGTTAAAAAATGAAAAGTGGAAAACAGAAGGCTCGGTGAGTTTGTGAAGTGGAATTAGTTAAGAGTTGCGGCTGTAGCTTGATTTAGAGTCAACTGAGTTTGAAAAGCCAGTGAACCTTTCAAATGAGCTTGTCCAGCAGCTTTCAAGACTGATACAGAGATTGGAAGAGGAAATATGGTCAGTAGTTAAATCATGTGAATGAGTGAGATCGCTGAGGAATGAAAGTGTAGTGAGAGGGGAGATAAGGGAAGAACTTTGAGGGATCCTTATATTTAGAGGGTGAAGAAGGAAGAAGAATCAGGGAAGAAACAGTCAGCATGTATGAAAAGAAATGGCATAGTATGACATCACAGAAGCCAAGGAGGAGAGTTCCAAGGAAAAGATGAGCAACAGTATCAGTTGTCACAGGTGGAAAACTAAGAAAAGACCCTTCGAATCCACAGTGATTGAGTGATCACCCATAACTTTCAAGAGAACAGTTTAGTTGAGCGATGGAAGCAGTATTGAAAGGATTACTGAGTGCATGAATGGGTGGTAAGAAAGAGATAATGAATATAGCACACCCTTCTGAGAAATTTGGTTTTGAAAAACAAAAGGAGAAGGCAGCTCTTTCTGCCCATGGGTCCTGTCCTGGGCTTTAGTAAAACACGTTTCTGCACCCCCACCCCACAAAAAAAGTAGCTTTAGTGAATAGTCTTTGAAATTTTTTTAGATTAAGGGATCACTTAAACATATGTGAGTAGATAGCAAAGAGTTAATGGAAAAGGCAAGGTTAAAGATGCAAGTGTAAGGGGATAATTGATAGAGCGAGGTCCCAGAGAAACAGAAAGAATATGGACTCAAGAGCACAGATGGAGAGATTAATCTTAGTAAGAAACAGGAAAGATTCTTTCTCTGAGAGAGGAAAGAAAGAGGTGAGGATAACTGAAGACAAAAAGAAATATTAAGGCATAGGGGAAGGAAATTGAAGGACTTAATAATCAGGTGACTTGATCTTCACAATAAAATAGTGTATCTGCTTAAGGTTGGGAGTTGGGGCAAAGGGTTAGTTTGGAAATTTGAGAATGGAAAATGTCTGGGGCAGCTGTTGTAAGAATGTAATACAAAGTCAGAAGGAGATGACTAAAAGGATTACCCAGTAGCCATGAGCATCCAGTTGAGGTTAGATATGAATTTGTAATAAAGCCAATCAATATGGTTTCTGGACTTCCTCCAAGAACGCTGTATCTCCAAAAGTTGTATTAGTCATCATCTTGGCGGGAGAAGGGTTTCCTTGGAGTGTCTTAGGAGATCCCAGGGTTCAAAAACTTGAGAAAAATGTTTGCTCAAGGAGAGTTAATGCTCAGGAGTAGCAAAGAACAGACTTGCCTTGTGGGATACTTCCATCTGTGGGTCATTCAGAGGTCTTGTGGGAAGAATCATGGGCAATGAAAAAGAAATATACTTAAGAGACTTAAGAGAAGCAAAACAGTTTGGTATCAAAAAGATCTATAGCTGCTTGTATATCTAGACACACATCTGAGGGTGGGGGCATGTTGGAGAACATCTGGATTCAGATAAAAGAAGAGCAGAAGAGAAGTGACATCATCGTGGGATTAGACTGTAGTTTACCTAGCCAGATGGAAGGTATAGATTAAGCATTTTTGATGTACATCACAAAACTGGACTGAGTTAGGAGAGTATGGTGATAGGGATTTCAAATGTCAAGACATAAGCTCAAAGTCACATTCAGCCAGAAAACAGTATACTTGATTCCTTTGTGTTTTTCTGATCATTAAAGGAATACTTGCTTATTGTAGAAATGTAGTAGAACAGAAAGGTGTAATGAAGCAGAAGAATAATCACCTCCAAACCCACTACTAACAGCACTCACCATTTATTTATATACTTGCTGTTATTCCTAGTAGGGTTTTTGTTTTGGTTTGGTTTGGGTTTTTTTGCTTGTTCGGGGGTTTTTGTTTTTGTTTTTGGTGGGGTTTTTGGCTTACACAACAGAAATTTATTTTCTCACAGTCTCCAGGCTAAAAGTCTAAATCAAGGGGTCAGGGGCGCCTGGGTGGCGCAGTCGGTTGAGCGTCCGACTTCAGCCAGGTCACGATCTCACGGTCCGGGAGTTCGAGCCCCGCATCAGGCTCTGGGCTGATGGCTCGGAGCCTGGAGCCTGTTTCCGATTCTGTGTCTCCCTCTCTCTCTGCCCCTCCCCCGTTCAAGCTCTGTCTCTCTCTGTCCCAAAAATAAATAAACGTTGAAAAAAAAAAAATTTAAAAAAAAAAAAAAATCAAGGGGTCAGGAGGTTTGGTTTCTCCTGAGGCCTCTCTCCTTGGTCTAATTTTTTCTATATACATGGGTGTTTTTACCCAATACATATTATGCTAAATATACATTTGTATAACCTTTTTTTTAAATGTAGAAGCATTTTCTCATGTATAATTCTCACATATCCCATATATATCTTCATATATATCTAAAGTTCTTTTTAAATTTCATTTTATTTATTTTTTCTTCTTTAAAATTTTAAATCTTTGATTTGCCTTCATGTTATCTTTATCTCAGAAGGAGGCAACATGAGATAGGAGTTCTAGATATAATTATAAAAACAGTTTCACTCTGGGTGGCTCAGTCTGTTGAGCGTCCAACCGTTGATTTCAGCTCAGGTCATAATCTCGCGTTTGGTGAGTTCGAACTCTGCATTGGGCTCTGCGCTGATGGTGTGGAGCCTGCTTGGGATTCTCTCTGTCCCCTTTCTCTCTGTCCCTACCCTGCTAGCACCCTCTCTCTCTCAAAATAAAGAAATAAACTTAAAAAAAATTTTTTAACAGTTTCAACTCTTTACTATTTGCTATTCTTATTTATACTTTTCTGAAGATTCCAGTCAATACTATTAGGCAGGAAAAAGAAATAAGAAAGAAATAAGAGACATAGAATTTTTAAGGGGAAGGAAAATTACATTATTTGGAAGTGATATAATTGCTTGGAAAGCCCAAGATAAACTGAAATCTATTATAAATATTATAAAACTTCAGCAAGGCAATAAGAGAAAATACACTAAAACGAATAATTTATTTAAAAATAATAGCCTTTATATATTCAAATAAGAAGAAAAGTCCCTTTTTATAATAGCAAGGGAAGATAAAATACCTATGAATAAACCTAACAGGAATATGCAAGATCATATGAAGAAGGCTTTAGAACACTACTGAAGAGGGGTGCCTGGGTGGCTCAGTTGGTTAAGCATCTGACTTCAGCTCAGGTCACAATCTCACAGTTCATGATTTCGGGCCCCACGCTGGGCTCTGTGCTGACAGCCTGGAGCCTGCTTCAGATTCTGTGTCTCCCTCTCTCTCTGCCCCTCCCTCACTCATGCTCTCTGTCTCTCTCAAAAATAAATAAAAATTTAAAAAATATTTTTAAAAAACCACTACTGAAGAACCAAAAAAACACTTGGCCATATGGAAAGGCATACTATGTTCTTGGAAAGGAAGACTTAAAAATCATAAAACTGTCAGTGCTCCTTTATCTAAGTCCTTTAGATAAAATAATTCCTTTAATCCTCACAACAGCCCATTGCAATGAACTTGCTCAGACTCACAGAGCCAGTAAGTGGCAGAGGTTGAATTTAAACTCAGGAAGTTGGCTCCAGTATACATGCTCTTCATCACTATGCTATACAAACATTCATTGTTGGCACAGGAATAGATAAGTAAAAATCACCGGACCAGAATCGAGAAGCCCAGAAATTGACCCAAATGTGAAAGTGGAATTAACCTATGTTGGGGTAGGGAGGGCATGTGAAATCAATGAACTCAACTAGTAGCAATCTTTAAAAAAAATTAAGTTGGATTTCTTCCTTATACCTTATATAAAAATAAATTCCAGATGGATCAAAAATTTCAATGTAAAAATTGAAACCATAAATATACTCAAAGAAACCACAGGAAAATGTTTTTATAATCTCACAGAGAGAAAAGGCTTTCTAAATATGAATGGCAAAAAAAAAAAAAAAAAAAAACGCTGGAAGCCATAAAAGAAACTATTGATGTATTTCATTAGATAAAAAAGAATGAAAAATTGGCTTGACCGAAAAAACCCTATAAATAAAGACAAAAAATTAACAACAAACATGGAGAGATATTTGCAACTTATATTACAGATGAAGCGCCAATTTCCTTACATACAGAGTTCCTAAAAATCAATTATAAAAATACTGGGGCACCTGGTGGTTCAGTTGGTTAAGCATCTGACTTTGGCTCAGGTCATGGTCTCATGGTTTGTGAGTTCGAGCCCTGTATCAGGCTGCTGTTGATGCAGAGCCTGCTTCAGATCTTCTCTCTCCCTCTCTCTCTCTGCCCCTCCCCTCTCATATGTGTTTTCTGTCAAAAATAAACTTTTTAAAAAAAAATCTAAAAAAAAAATCCAATAAGGTATACAATTCAGTGGCTTTTAGTATATTCATATACAGTTGTACAACCATCACCACAATCAGTTTTAGAGTATTTTCATCACCAATTCCCCCCATTCCCCCACAAAACCCCATACCTAATTAGCAGTAACTCTAATTACTAATTACTTACTACTTTTCCCCCACCTACCCACTCCTAGCCCCAGGCAACCACTAATTTACTTTCTGTCTCTGGATTTGCCTATTCTGAGAATTTAATATAAATGGAATCATACAATATGTGGGCCTCTGTGTCTGGTTTCTTTCACTTAAAATAATATTTTCAAGGTTCATCCATTCTATAGTGTATATGCATGCCTCATTCCTTTTTACGACCAAATAATATTCCATTGTATGGATGTACCACATTTGTTTATCTACTCATCTATGGACAGATATCTGAGTTGTTTCTTCTTTTTGGCTATTATGAATAATGCTGCTATGAATATCTGCATTCAAGTTTTTGTGTGAACATGTGCTTTCATTTCTCTTGGGTACATGCCTAGGAGTGGAATGCTTGGTCATATGGTGATTCTTGGTGTAACTTTTTGAGGAACTTCTTGACTGTTTTCCAAAGTAGCTGCATCATTTTACGTTCCCACCAGCAAGGTATGAATTATGGCTTCTCCACATTCTTGCCAACACTTGATATCATCTGTCTTTTTTATCATAAGCATCCTAATGGGTATGAAGTAGTATCTCATTGTGCTTTTGATTTATGTTTCTCTCATAACTAATGACGTAGAGCATTTTTTCACGTGCATATTGGTCATTTGTACAACTTCTTTGGAGAAATATTCATCTACATTGTGGTATGTATCAACACATTTGTTTCTTTTTATTGCTGAGTAGTATTCCATGATATGAATATAACACAGTTTAGTTTTTGTTCACCTGTTAATGGACAGGTAAATTATCTAGTGTTTGGCTACTATCAATAAAGCTTCTATGAACATTTGTCTACAAGTCTTTTTGTGCACATATCTTTTCCCAGCTTTATGGTGATATAATTGACACATAACATTGTAAGTTTGAGGTATACAAAGCGATGATTTGATACATATATATATATATACACACTGCAAAATGATCACCGCAATAAGGTTAGTTAACACCTACATCACCTCACATAAGCACCTGGGTTTTTTGTGGGTTTGTTGTTGTTGTTGTTTTGGGTGGTGAAAACATTTGAGATTTGCTTTCTTAGCAACTTTCAAGTATATAATACAGTATTCATAAGTATAGTCATTATACTATATGTTACATCCCCAGAATTTGTTGATCTTATAACTAGAAGTTTATACCCTTTGATCAATATCTCCCCATTTCTCCCACCCCACAGTTCCTGGCAACCACCATTCTACTATTTCAATTAGTTTGTCTTTTTTAGATTCCATATATAATTTTTTTTATTTTAGAGAGAGTGAGTGTGAGTGGGGGAGAGGGGCAGAGAATGGGAGAGAGAGACAGAGAGAGAGACAGAGAGAGACAGAGAGAGAGAATCCCAAGTAGGCTCCATGCTCAATATTGAGCCTGATGCAGGGCCCAGTCCCACAACCTGAGAATCACCACCCGAACCAAAATCGAGAGTCAGATGCTCAACTGACTGAGCCACACAGGCACCCCTAAGGTTCCATATATAATTTGAGATCATATAGCATTTGTTTTCCTCTGACTGACTTATTTCACTTAGCATAATGCCTTCAAGATCCATCCACGTTACTGCAGAAGGCAGGATTTCCTTCTCTTTTATGGCTGAATTGTATTCCACTATATATATATATATATATACCACATTTTTTTAATCCATTTGTACGTCAACACTTAGGTTGTTCCATGTATTGACTATAGTGAAGAATGCTGAATGAACATGAGAGTGCAGATATGTCTTTGGGATAGTTATTTCATTTCCTATGGATATTATACCCAGATATGAGGTTGCTGGATCATATGATAGTTCTATTTTTAACATTTTGAGAAACTTCATACTGTTTCCCAGAATGGCTGTACCAATTTACATTCCCCTTAACACAAGCATCTTATGTATATGTTGGTCATTAATATGTCTTCTTTCGGAAAATGTCTATTCAGGTTCTCTGCCCATTTTTTAATTGGATTATTTGGGGGTTTTGCTATTGAGTTGTATGAGTTCCTTATGTATTTTGGATATTGATGACTTATCAGATATATGGTTTGCAAATCTTTTCTCTCATTCTGTAGTTACCTTTTCATTTTGCTGACTGTTTATTTTGCTGTGTAGAGGCTTTTGTATTTGATGCAGTTACTTTTTGCCTTTGTTGCTTGCACTGTGGTATCACATCCAAAAAATCATTGCCAAGACCAACGTCAAGGAGCTTTCCCCCTATGTTTTCTTCTAGGAGTTTTACAGTTTTCAGATCTTCTATTTAAGTCTTTAATCCATTTCAAGTTAATTTTTGTGAGTGGTGTAAGATACGGGCCCAGTTTCATTCTTTTGCATATGAATAGCTTGTTTTCCTGGCATTGGCACCATTTATTGAAGAGACTATCCTTTCCCCATTGAGCATTCTTGGCTCCCTTGTCAAAGTTTGTTCACTGTATATGTGTGGATTTATTTTTATGCTCTTGATTCTTGTCAAAGTTAGTTCACTGTATATGTGTGGATTTATTTTTATGCTCTTGATTCTGTTCCATTGGTCTGTGTATCTGTTTTTGTGCCAGTACCATACTGTTTTGTTTATATTAGCTTTGTAATATACTTTGAAATCAGAAAGAATGATGCCTCCTGCTCTGCTTCTTTCTTAGGATTGATGTAGCTCTTCAGGGTCCTTTGTGGTTTCTTATGAATTTTAGGATTTTTTTCCACCGCTATGACATATGCCATTGGAATTTTGATAGGGATTACATTGAATCTATAGATAGCTTTGAGGAGTAGGAGCGTTTTAACGTTAATTCTTCCAATTCATGAACACGGATATCTTTCCATTTGTTTGTGTCTTCTTCAGTGTTTTTCATCAAAGTCTGAGTTCTCAGTGTACAGATTTTTCACCTCTTTGATTACATTTATTCCTAAGTATTTTATTGTTTTTGATACTATTGTAAATGGGATTGTCTTCTTTATTTCTTTTTCAGATAACTTGTTGTTAGTGTACAAAAATGCAACTGGTTTTTGTATGTTGATTTTGTGTCCTGCAACTTAACTGGATTGGTTTTTTAGTTCTATCAGTTTTGGGATGGATTTTTTTTTTTTTTTTTTTTTTTTTTTTTTTTTAAGAAAGAGAGGGAGCACACACGAGCTAGAGAGAAGGGCAGAGGGAGAGAGAGAGACAGAGTCCCAGTCAGGCTCCACACTCAGTGCAGAGCCTGACGAAGGGCTCAATCCCATGACCCTGGGATCATGACCTGAGCCAAAATCGAGTCGGATTCTCAACTGACTACACCGCCCAGCTGTCCCTGGATGGATTTTTTTAAAGATTTTCTACATAAAGTTATATCATCTACAGAGACAATTTTACTTCTTTTTTTTTTTTTTTTTTTAATTTATTTTTGGGACAGAGAGAGACAGAGCATGAACGGGGGAGGGGCAGAGAGAGAGGGAGACACAGAATCGGAAACAGGCTCCAGGCTCTGAGCCATCAGCCCAGAGCCTGACGCGGGGCTCGAACTCACGGACCGCGAGATCGTGACCTGGCTGAAGTCGGACGCTTAACCGACTGCGCCACCCAGGTGCCCCAATTTTACTTCTTTTAAAAAAAAATTTTTTTTTAATGTTTATTTCTCTTCCAGAGTGAGACAGAACACAGTGTGGGAGGGGCAGAGAGAGAGGGAGACACAGAATCTGAAGCAGCTCCAGAGCCTGACATGGGGCTCGAACCCAGAAACCACGAGATCATGACCTGAGCTGAAGTCGGACACCTAGCTGACTGAGCCACCAGGCGCCCCTTACTTCTTCCTTTCCAATTTGGATGGCTTCCATTTCTTTTTTATTCCCTAATTTCTCTGGCTAGGACTTCCAATACTATGTTGGAAAGGAGTGATCTTGTTCATGGTCTTAGAGGGAGAGCCTTTAGTCTTTCACTATTATGTTAGCTATGGGCCATAAATGGCCTTTATTTTGTTGAAGTACATTGCTTCTATACCCAGTTTGTTCCGAGTTTTTTCATGAAAGGATGCTTAACTTCATGGACATATGTTTTTATTTCTCTTGGGTAAATATCTAAGGGATATTTGCTGGCAGACTTTTTCCAAAGTGATTGTACTGTTTTACATGTCTACCAGCAATGTCTGAAAAATCCCAGTTGTTTCATATCCTTACTAACATTTGGTGTTGTCAGTCTTCTTTTCCCCCCTAGCTTATTTATTGAGATATAATTTGCTGAGATATAATTGACAGATAACATTGTATAAGTTTAAAATATACAATGTGATGATTTGATATATGTATATATTGTGAAATGATTATCACAATAAGGTTATTTTTTTTTAAATATGGAACACTTCACAAATTTGCATGTCATACTTGCACAGGGGCCATGCAAATCTCTGTATTGTCCTAATTTTAATATATGTGTTGCCAAAGCAAATACAGACTTTTCATTTTAGCCTTTCTAGTGAATATGAAGTGGTGTCTCATTGTGGTTTTAATTTGCATTTCCCTGATGATTACTGACACTGAACAGTTTTTTATTGCTTATTAGCCATTTTCTTTGTGAAGTGCCTCTTGAAATCTTTTGCTCAGTTTTGGGTGGGTTGTTTTAATTATTGTGTAGTAGGAGTTCCTTGTAACCAGTCTGGTTGTAAGTCAGATATGCTTATTGCAAATATTGCTACCATTCTTTGGCTTGTTTATTTCCTTAATGGTGCTCTCATTGAGCAGAAGTTTTTAAAGTCCACATTTGATCAATTTTTTCTTTTATGATTAATGACTTCTGGGTCCAGTGTTAAAAAAACCTTTGCTACCCTAAGTTTGTGACAGTATTACCCTTCATTTTCGTCTAAAAGCATCAGAAATCTAGCTTTTATGTTTGGTCTATAATCCATCTTGAATCAATTTTTGTGGGTGGTTTGAGGTTGAGGTCAAGATCCTTTTTTGTACCATCTGGATAGCTAGTTGTTTATTCCAACACTATTTGTTGAAAAGACTTCACTTTTCCCACTCAATTGTTTTGGTTCCTTTGTTAAAAAAAAAAAAAAAACACCAAAAAACAAAAACAATTGACTATATATGTGTGGGTGTGTTTCTAGATTTTCTATTCTGTTCTATTGATATATTTGTTACACTTTAGTCTTGATTAGTTTAGCTTTATAATAAGGTAGTGTACACACCTCAACTTTGCCTTTTTCTAGATTATTTTGGTCATTAGAGGTCCGTTGCATTTCTATATAACTTTTAGAATAAACTTGTCAATTTCTACAAAAAAAAAAAAAAAAAAAGAAAGAAAAGTAAATAAAGCCTGACAAGAATTTGATTGAGATTTGAAGACTCTGTAGATCAATTCAGGGTGAATTGTCAACTTCACAGTATTGAATCTTCCAATCCATGGACATAGTACATTTTTCCTTAGATCTTCTTACATTTCTTTCAGCAATGCATTACAGCATTTAATATACAGATCTTACACATTTTATTAAAGTTATTCCTAAATATTTTGTTTTGTTCTCCCATTATAAATAGTATTTTTTTAAGTTTATTTATTTATTTTGAGAAAGCAAGAGAGCACCAGTGACGGGAGGGGCAGAGAGAGAGGGAGAGAGAGAATCCCAAGCAGATTTCGCACTGTCAGTACAGAGCCTGATGCGGAGCTTGAACTCACAAACTGTGAGATCATGACCTGAGCTGAAATCAAGAGTCGGACGCTTAATCGACTGAGCCACCCAGGTGCCCCAACAGTATTATTTTTTAAAGTTATTTTCTTTACCGGTTTTCCATTTTAAGAATATAGAAATATAGGGGCACCTGGGTGGCTCAGTCAGTTAAGCATCTGACTCTTGATCTCAGCTAAGGTCTTGAGCTCAGGGTCATGAGTTCAAGCCCCGCACTGGGCTCTGTGCTAAACATGAAGCCTACTTAAAAAAAAAAAAAATTACCTATATATAATTACCTTTTGTATATTATATCCTGTGACTTTGGTAAATTCACTTATTAGTTCTCATAGTTTCTTTGTAGATTTCTTAGAATTTTCTGCAGCAAAATCATGTCACATGCAAATAGAGGCAGTTTTACTTCTTCCTTTACAATCTTGGTAAAGGTCTTTCTTTTTTCTTTCTTTATTGCACAGAGTAGGACCTCATTACAATATTAAATAGAAGTGGTAAGAACAGATAACATTGATTTGGCCAGAAAGTTTTCAGTCTTTAGAATTAAATATGAGGTTTTTCATGGATGCCCTTTAGTCGGTTGAGGAAATTTACTTTTATTCTTAGTTTGGTGAGAATTTTTATTGTGAATGGGTATTCAATTTTTTATTTTTCTGAATGTATTGAGTGACATATGGTTTTTCCCCTTTCTGATGTTCATGTGGATAAATCCACCTTAGTCGTGATTTATTATCATTTTCACATATCATTGGATTTCTTTAACATTTTATTAATGACTTTCGCATCTATCTAATGAGGTATTTTAGGCTACGGTTTTCTTTTCTTGTAATATCCTGTCTTTTCTGAGTGTCAGGATTATTCTGACATTAAATCATTAATCATAAAAACATTGTGATTAAACTCATAAAATGCGTTTGGAAGTATTTCCTCCTATCTTTTCTGAAAGGGTTTATATAAGATTGGTAATTTTTTTTAAGTGTCTCTTTTTCTAAGAAGACTTGAACTTTTAAGTTAGGTTCAATCTGCTTCTTGTAAGCTCTTTTCCTAACATTTCTCATACATATAATTATTTGCTTAAATTCTACTTTTCTTGGGGCACCTGGGTGGCTAAGTCGGTTAAGCATCTGACTTTGGCTCACGTCATGATCTCGCGGTTCGTGAGTTCGAGTTCTGCATCAGGCTGTCTGCTGTCAGCAAAGACCCCACTTTGGATCCTCTGTCCCCCTTTCTCTGTCCCTCCCCAGCTTGTGCTTAGACTGTAAGTTCCAGGAAAGCATTTATCTATCTTGCTTACTCTATGTTCCTAGCATCTAGCCAAGTGCCTGGTTCACGGTATATATAAATGAATACTTAGTGAATTGCATTAAATTAAAGGGAAAGTAAGAGACTAGGAAAACTGAGAATTGTGGCAAAATACTGAAGACAATATAAAAAGTTTTCCTTTTAATTTTTTTATTTTAATTTTTTATTTGAGCATAATGGATGAACAATGTTACATTAGTTTCAGGTGTACAACAGAGTAATTCAACATCTCTGTATGTTTTGCTGTGCACACCACAAGTAGTTACCATCTGTCACCATACAAGTATTATAATAAAAGTGATTATATTTTATGATGTACCTTTTATTCCTATGATGTATTCATTCCATAACTGGAAGCCTATATTTCCTACTCCCCTTCACCCATTTTTCCCATATCCATACCTTCCTCCCCTCTGGCAGCCATCAATTTATTTTCTGTATTTATAGATCTGATTATGCCTTTTGTTTGTGTATTGATTTTTTTTTTTTTAATTCTTTTTTTCAACGCTTATTTATTTTTGGGACAGAGAGAGACAGAGCATGAACGGGGGAGGGGCAGAGAGAGAGGGAGACAAAGAATCTGAAGCAGGCTCCAGGCTCTGAGCCATCAGCCCAGAGCCTGACGCGGGGCTCGAACTCACGGACCGTGAGATCGTGACCTGGCTGAAGTCGGACGCTTAACCGACTGCGCCACCCAGGCGCCCCTTGATTTTTTTTTAGATTATACATATGAGTGAAATTACATGGTATTTGTCTTTCTCAGTCTGACTTACTTCACTTAGCATAATGCCCTCTAGGTCCATCTATGTTGTCACAAAAGGCAAGACCCCATCCTTTTTTATGGTTATATAATATTCCATCTCATATATATATATATATATATATATATATATATATGGTACACATATATGCACACACACACACATATACCACATCTTCTTTATCCATGCATTTATTGATAGACACTTGAGTTGGCACATCTTGGCTATTATAAATAATGCTGCAATAAACATAGGGGTGCATATATAAAAGTCTTCCTTATTAAAAAAATTACATTGCAGCAAAAAGAACAATGAACCCTAGATGGATGGTATTGTATTAATAAATGAAAGAAAAGAAAAGAAAATTCACCTCCTACTTTCATTTATTCTTCTCAGTTAAAGAGGGTGCTCTTTGGACTGGAAAAGATAAAATGAACAGTAGTTCCAGGGAATAAAATCAAACATAACTGAGATTATAAGAGATCACCTAACTGCTTTAAATGAACTTAAGTTTCTGGATCTAATTTATATTCCAAGGTACCGAGGCCTAGTAGATAAGCTGACTGAACCACTGCCGGCGGTGTTTAGAAAGTGGAAATTGTGAGGGTACCTGGGTGGCTCAGTCATTTGAGCATCTGACTCTTAATTTCGGCTCAGGTCATGATCTCATGGTTAATGGGAGCAAGCCCTGTGTCGGGCTCTGTGCTGACAGGATGGAGCCTGCTTGGGATTCTCTCTCCCTTTCTCTCTGCCCCTCCCTCCCTCATGCTTTCTCTCTCTCTCAAAATAAGTAAACTTGAAAGAAAGAAAGAAAGAAAGAAAGAAAGAAAGAAAGAAAGAGGAAATTGTGCCCATCATGGGGAGGGAAGGGGAGAGAAGTTCCAAATGTAGAGGCAGGGACCCAATATTCAGAAGGTCATTTCAGCAGACTGAAGGCTGGTGACCTTGACATCTATCTTGGGTGATATTCTTCAACTATTTATTAAAAAGAATCAATATCTATACCTATTCAGAAAAGGAAGTTGTGTTAACTGTAAGTCTATCAGAGTTTATTGAAGAAGAAGTTAGGGGGGAGGATTTGGGGACGGAGGGGAGAAGAGAAGAGGGAAAAGGAAAGCAAGAGAGCCCATGCTTGGTGGGTAAGAAGACCTGGTTTCAACCCCAGCTCTGTCACCTCTTAGTAAAATGACATTGGGCAAGTTACTGAATCTCTATAAGCCACATTTCCCAATTGGTGAAATAGAAATAATAAGAGAACCACCTATTTCATAGGGTAGTCCTGAGGTTTAAATCAAATAATATGTCTAAAATGGTAATTTATTTCTCAAAATCAGTGATAACTGTGAAGTGACAGGAGCGATGGTACATGATGTTAATGGCAGTAACATTGAAGGAGGAGGGAATGACACAGCCAGTGCAAACTTCTTCCCTTTGTGAAGGGATTACAAGACTGGTAAATCCGGAGAAAACTATACTTAGCATGGCTATATTCATTATATTTGTTTAGTTTAGTTGAATCTCAGCAGGACCTTGGCACCCTCTCCATGATATCCTTATGAATACGCAGAAGGAATAGAGGATGGGTAATAAATAAGTGGTTGAAAATCATACCAAAAATGTGCTAATTAATGGGTTCAGATCATGCTAAAGGGATATCTCCAGAAGTAGAATTCTGGGCTCTGTCCTTAGCCTTTCTTTTTCTTTCTTAATCCATTATTTGAATGAGAGCATTGATGGCAAGCTAATCAGAGTTGGGAGGGATAGCTAAGAAGCTGCCTAAAAGAAACAGGATCTGAAAAGAAATAGTATAATATAGTGGAGCAAATATGGACGTAGTATCATGGGTCTGCAACCACTAGCTGTGTGGCCTTGAGTAAGTTAAGTAACCACCTGAGCCTTTGTTTCCTCATAATACCACTCGTCTCCTGGTAGTTGTGAGAATAAAATGTGTGTGTGTGTGTGTGTGTGTGTGTGTGTGTGTGTGTATTAGTTATCTATTGCTATGTGATATATTTACCCCAAACCTTAGAGGCTTAAAACAATAAACATTTATTATTTCACACAGTTTCTAAGCATCAGGAATGCAGAATCAACTTGCTTGGATGGTTCTCCCTCGTAAGACTGAAATCAAGATTTAGGTTGGGGCTGCAGCCATCTGAAGGCTTGCTCACTTATATCACTGTTGGCAGGAGGCCTCAACAGTTCTCATGTTCCTCATGATTATGGCAGTGACTTCCCCAGAAAAAGTGATCTCAGAGAGAGCAAGAAGGATGCCACAGTGCCTTTTATGAACTAGTCTCTGAAGTCACACACTGTCACTTTCATTCTATTCTATTCATTAGAAATGAATCAGTAAGTTTAGCCCATACTCAAGGGGAAAAGAATTGGGATCCACCTTCAAAAGATTTTGTAGATGTATCTGAAAACCACCACAATATAAAAAGCACTCTATATAGTGCTTAACTCTTAGTAGGTACCCCATATATGGCACCTATTATTATACTGTTATTGGTATACACCTAATACATGTGCTCTTTAAAGCCATTGTGGGCAGGACAAGAAAATCTCATGATTCTTCAGATTCCTGGCAAATACAGAGAAAGAAGCACCATGTGTCACTATATTCATTACATCTGTTTTGTAAGCTAACATGAATGGACTATGTTGCATGAAGAACTGATAAAAATACATTTTAGTAACACTTAATAGGTGTACCTAAAATGTCTTGTCATCCTGCAAATACCAGTGACATGAATAATTTGAATGACAGTTCACCCCAAAATTGATTTTGTTGGTTTTATTAAGAATTTTATACTTATACTTAAATATAGGTATGGCTCATCTGAGAATTCATTGAATTTTAATTGTGTACTATACCAACTTGTCTGTCTGAGGGTTCTGGTCTCCTTTCCACTTAAAAATGGGCCACAGCTGGGGCTCCTGGGTAGCTCAGTTGGTTAAGCGTCCAACTTCCGCTAGGCTCATGATCTCACAGTTCGTGAGTTTGAGCCCCACATTGGGCTCAGTGCTGACAGCTCAGAGCCTGGAGCCTACTTCAGATTCTGTGTCTCCCTCTTGCTCTCTGCCCCTCCCCCACTCACACTGTGTGTGTGTGTGTGTGTGTGTGTGTGTGTGTGTGTGTGTCAAAAATAAATAAACATTAAAAAAAACAAAAAATGGGCCACAGCTAAGACTGACAGAGAGGCCCCAGTCTACAGCAAAGATAAGACTTGTTAGTTCACACACCTTCCCTGAGGGCAAGAAGCAATTTGGGGGAGAAATAAACCAACAAACACAAAAAGTATTTTATCAACAAAGGGCTCAATTAAGCAGGAGCGTTAATGTTGACAGTAAAAATGTAGAAGCCAGAATTAATATGGCTAAATCACTGGGTAATCTAGATTTCCTCTGTTTACGTATACATTTGTATCTATATGGGTACAGAATGTCCGTCAGTAGCCTTAAGGATTGTCTGATGTTCACTGTAAACAAAAACATGAGAACTCTGTAACTTCAGGTAGACAGAGCAATTACTGGGTCATTTTGATAAGATACGATCATTAAAGTGAAGATATTTTCACACCTTAAGCCGATTAATTTTCTAGTCTTTTGATTTGCATTAAACATTAGACAGATCCTCAGGCTAGTGACTGACGTGGTTGAACTCTTTAATATCTTAACAACGTAGCGGTCAAACTACTAAGGTGTTCAAAATATAGTCACTAATTTGAAAGTAAGTAAAAATGGACCCTGAAGAGCTAGTGTTTACAGGGTTTACATGTGTCTTAGCAGGCAGGGCACGAAGTCTCTTAAGCGTTTCCCAGGGAACCTCTTATAAATGCATAATCTTCAAATACTGATTAGGTCATCAGCTGCAGATAAAAAGTAGTGAGAGTAGTCTAAAGTGTTGCTAGCCTTAGCCACTCAATTAAGTTCCTAGAACCCATTTCAGACATGGAGGGTGGGGGCTTCCCACACAACACCAGCAAGGTGTCCAAGAATTCATCTTAATTCACCTAAATTCTGACACTATCAACCTGGAAATAGCATCAGATTCCACAGAGTAAGGGTTCTGGCCTACAAGACTGCCCCTCACCTCCTTACTTCAGATGCCAGTCACAAGCCCAGGCTGTTAACCTGTACTTTTGACCAATTAACTATATATATCAGAGGTTCCCAGTACTTCCTCCTCAGGTTTGAGAGTAACTTGCTAGGGCAGCTCACAGAACTCAGAGAAACATTCTACTTACTGGATTACCAGTTTATTCTGAAAGGATTTAACTCAAGCAGATAAAAGGATGCATAAGGCAAGGCATGGGGGAAGGGCGCTGGGCTTGCCTGCCCTCTCCAGTTGAACCACTCTCCCCGAAGCTCCCCATATTCCCCAACCCAGAAGCTCTCAGAACCCCATCCTTTTGTGTTTTTATGAAGGCTTTATTACATAGGTGTGGTTGATCAAATCATTGGCTTCTGGAGGTGGAGCTCAATCTCCAGCCCATCTCTCCTCCCTGGCAGTAGGGGGATGGGACTGAAAGTTCCAACCCTCTAATCCCAAGGTTGGTTCTGGCAGCCACATCCTTAGGTGCTTTCAAAAGTCACTCATTCACATAACAAAAGACACCTTGGTCACTCTGAACACTTAGGAAATTCCAAGTGTTTTGGGAGCTGTGAACCAGGAACTGTGCATGAAGACCAAATACATACGAGATATATATTGTGGTCATCCCAATGACCAAATATATATATTTTATAAATCACATTATCACAGCCACACACTGACAGTCGTGATAAGTGTTATCAGAAAAGAGAAGAGGATGTGGAGAAACGGGAACCCTCTTGCACTGTTGGTGGGAATGCAAATTGGTGCAGCCGCTCTGGAAAGCAGTGTGGAGGTTCCTCAGAAAATTAAAAATAGACCTACCCTATGACCCAGCAATAGCACTGCTAGGAATTTATCCAAGGGATACAGGAGTACTGATGCATAGGGCCACTTGTACCCCAATGTTCATAGCAGCACTCTCAACAATAGCCAAATTATGGAAGGAGCCTAAATGTCCATCAACGGATGAATGGATAAAGAAATTGTGGTTTATATACACAATGGAATATTACGTGGCAATGAGAAAAAATGAAATATGGCCTTTTGTAGCAACGTGGATGGAACTGGAGAGTGTGATGCTAAGTGAAATAAGCCATACAGAGAAAGACAGATACCATATGGTTTCACTCTTATGTGGATCCTGAGAAACTTAAACAGGAACCCATGGGGGAGGGGAAGGAAAAAAAAAAAAAAAAGAGGTTAGAGTGCGAGAGAGCCAAAGCATAAGAGACTGTTGAAAACTGAGAACAAACTGGGGGTTGATGGGGGGTGGGAGGGAGGAGAGGGTGGGTGATGGGTATTGAGGAGGGCACCTTTTGAGATGAGCACTGGGTGTTGTATGGAAACCAATTTGTCAATAAATTTCATATAAAAAAAAAACAAAAAAAAACAAAAAAAAAAGAAAAGAGAGTCACTAGAGACCCAAGCGGTGAAGAGAAAATCCAAATTAAAAACGGTATTTGATCCACAGAAGCACAGTGTTGGGTGTTTGCACAGTGCAAGCACTGGGTGTTGTATGGAAACCGATTTGACAATAAATTTCATACTAAAAAAATAAAAAATAAAAAATAAATAAAAATGGTCTTTGAAGGTCAGTTACCATGTAGCTGTCAAATAAATAATTTTATGAATCTTTTTTCTCCTTGAGGATATCTTTCTATTATGTTCCAGGACAATAAGCCATATTCATAATGTTGAGTTATGAATTTTTACTATATTTACTATTATTTTTTAGTAAGACAAGGAAGTTTGCGATGCAGTTTAGAGATACTCCTATCCACTGTGCTTAAAATTGGGGGAAAAAATTGACATTTGAGTAAGCTTTTTACTTATTATCTTATGTAGAATGCTACATAGAATGCACATAGAAGGGGTCACTAGCGGCCTCTGGAAATACTGTGTACTGATCAGCATCAGGAGGGTTGCACGTCCTATTCCATGAATAATAAAATAATCATAACAGGCATTATTTAAATGGGTCAGGAACTGTGTTCAATCTTTTCATGCATTATAGTATTGAATCTTCTCAACCACCGTTTGAGAAAATATTACCATCTCTGGTTTAAAGACGAGGGAGTTGAAGCACAGCAGATAAGTAATTTGCCCAACATTAAATAAGTGGTAGGTCCCGGAAGCAATATGAGGTCTGAGTACCTCCATCCTGGTTTGCTCTCCCAGTCTAAGTGTTTATGGTGATGAGAGATACCCTTTCTGAGGAAGAATGATATGATACCTTCTAACTTATTTTCAAAGAATTAGTGAGGATCCTCTCTTTTATTTCTTACTTATTTACATGACCCTTTCTCATGCTGTGGTAAACTCAATAATGGCACCCAAAGATACCCAGGTCCTAATGCCTGGAGCCTGTGAATGTCATTTTATTTGGCAAGAAGAACTTTGCAGATAGGATTAAGTTAAGGATCTTGAGTTGGGGGAGATTATCCTGGATAATATAATCACTTGTAAGTGGCAGACAAGGTTTGATGACAGGAGAGGAAAAAAGTAGTGTGAAAGCCAAAACCGGTGGGAGGAAAGGGCCACAAGCCAAGGAATAAGGACAGCCTCTAGAAGACTGAAAAGCCAAGGAAACAGTCTCCCCTAGAGAAGAAGGAACCAGCCCTGCAGACACACTGATGTTAGCCCTGTAAGACACATGGTGGACTAATGGCCTCCAGAACTGTTAAGAGAATAAATTTCAGTTGTTTCAAGCCACTAAGTTTGTGCTACTTTATTACAGCAACCATAGGAATCTAATATACACCCTGTATTACTGGCTTCATGGCTAATTTGCTTCCTACTTCGTCCTTGTGTTTTTCCTGTACTTTGTGATTATTTTATTACTAGCTTGAATTCAGCTATAAAGTGTGTGAATAACAGATATGTGAAAGCACTATTTCAGATCAAGTTGAAGGAAGAGTGTACAGAATTTAGCTAAGCTGCTCCATGGTATTGCTGCCTCAGCATCCAATTTGTTTGGCCTGCAGGGACCTTAAACTGACACTAGTCCCCTTGTGCAATCCAATGCTCTGGATAACAGCTGGAAGAGCCACAAGCGGTTGAGTTCCTGATGTGACTTCCCTAACAACCCTTGTGATCAGCAGTCTCCCCTACCTCCCAGGGCCTTCCCCTGGTGCGCCCCTTAAACAAGACCCCCATGGAACTCACTAAAGCCTCACTTGTTTGGTTTGAATTGACCAATCTGGCCTTAGCCTGGGGATCCCAAAGCACTCCTCCCACAGACCCTAATAAAGGCATGTTGCCCCAGGTCCTATCGCTCTCTGTCTGCACCTTGCCTTGACCTCCCCCTGTGATCCCTCGGAGTGTGCTTTGTGCTTCTTCCAGGGCCTGTCAGAAATACATGTATCTATTTCAGTTTCTCTTGTGGGCTACTGTTGAACCAAGACTCACCTTCTGGCACCCCGTGCTCCACTTAATGTTAATTTAACAAAGTCATGGCAAAGAGATATTTTGAGAGAATATCCCGTGGCTATCCCATATCCTAGCCTTTCCTCTGGCCACAACAGAAAAGGGAAAGTGTTGCTAGGTATATGATGAAAGGAAATACTTCAGGATGAGGGATCAACCCACTCATAGAAAAATGTTGAGCAACAAGAGTCAAACTAATTAATCATGAGTCACATTTCTGACTAGAAATGGAATAAGTTTCCCCCACTCCCACCACTCCTTATTTGAAAATTTTCAAACCTACAAGAAAGTTATAAAGACACCTCTATGCCCTTTACCTGGATTCACCAAATGCTGACATTTTGTTACATTTGTGCATGGCAGGTAGGTAGGTAGGTAGATAGATCATAGATAGATAGATAGATAGATAGATAGATAGATAGATAGATCATTTGAAACTAAGTTACAGGAATCCTGACACCTTACCCCTACATACTTCTAACAATAAGGGCATTCTCCTATTCTCCTGCATAATCCCTATGTCATTATCACATTTAACAAAATGAACAATAATTCCATAACATCATCTAACATCTAATGCAAGTTACAATTTCCCTGATTGTTCTCAAATATATTTAGCTGTTTGTTTTCTGACCCCGGATAGAATCAAGGTTTACACATTGTACTTGGTAACGTCTCTTTGGTTTCTTGTAATCTGGAATAAATCCTCTACTGTTTTGTTTTTCATGACATGTTTTTCTTGTTTTGCCTGACCTTCCCTGCACTCGCTTGTAAATTCCACAGGGGCAGGGATTTCGGTCCCTTTTGTTCATTGCTGTATCCTCAGCATTGAGAATGGTGCCTGACACATATTAAGACTTAGTAAATATTTGTTGAATAAGTAAATGAGCGAATGACTAAGTAATAAAGAGTATCATGAAAGGTGATTTAGAGGATGCCAAGAGGACCGAGAAGCTAGTCTGTTGTTCATATGTAACTCGTACCTCTGTGTTCCAGTTAGATGTGTTCCAGGCTGGAGCAACAAGCTCATTCTACAACTAAAATGGGAAAATATAAAATATTAAATGTAAGTAAAAACTGAGTTAAAAAATGCCCAATTGAAAAAATTGGTCGAGAAAAAGTGTCATGATAATATGTACCTTAACAATAAAATAGCAAGAGACTTGAACTGAGTCTTGAGCACAGGATGATGTGACTCTAAAGAAGCTAAATTAGCCTTGGATTAATACAAAAAGAACAGAGGCCTTCAAGAGAAGGTGTTTGTTTTGCCCTATGCATTCCTTCTTTCATTCAAGAAGTATTTTTTTAAGTTTTACTTATTTATTTAAGTAATCTCTACAGCTAATGTGGGGCTTGAACTCAATGACTCCGAGATCAAGAGTCGCATGCTCCTCCAACTGAGCCAGCCAGGTACCCTTCAACAAGTGTTTATTGAGTGCCTGCTGTATGCCAGGCACTAGTTTATAGGTTCCCGAAGGTCATCTGTTTTAACCATGCACTAATAGTGGAAAGACAGTTTTGTTTTCAAGGGAAGGGAGGTAATTACCACAGAAATAAAACTACTGTGTTATTTGGAGACATTTTAATTGTATTGATTGACTTAAAAATTGCTTGTTTTCAGCCCATCGCTCTAATTAGAGAAATACATCTCTGAGGGGAAATGGCCTACCATTGGCATGAATGACCATGACAAAGTACAGTAATCCCTACCTCTTTTTCCTGAAGGAACTTTCCCATGATTGTTTAGATCAGCCTGAGTAGGCTTCTGTGACACTTAACCACTGAGGGGAACAAAAGAGACTGTGCTGGATGAGTTTTTTTAAAGCCCAGAAGGGGTGAGTCTCGTTTGAGCGGCCAACATAAGACAGGATTTCATCTGTGAACTTTGTTTTCTTGTCCAACTCCAGTTTCCACAGGTTTCCGTCTTCCTTTGCTCTCCAGTCAAAAGGAAAAATACTCACATGATTATTAGAAATACTGGAGCAGTAAATTGTTTGAAGGACTTGAAACACCCTTTTTCCTCTCCCTTCAAAGCCTTAAATGATACTTGCTGTATTGAAGCTTACAGATCATTAAAAACAGGCCTGCCAGGATGATGTAATACATGTTTTAGTTTCAAAAAAAAAAACCTCTACCACACTAATCTTTGAGTCATGAAGAATTTTTCTTTTCTAATTTTAGTATTTTGGGGGCATTCCAGCACCTTTTCATCGCCTACCATATACAAAACGCCCTTATATTCCGTGAGCCAAAAATGAAGCTGGTGTCACCTCTAACAACTATGAATTCCTAGCCCATTTCAAATATGTTCTTATTTGCTCACTTATTTCATTGTGGAGCTGCTCCCAAGGACTAGTGTCCTGGAAAAGCAGAAATAACACAGAAGAAGCGCAGTAGTTCTATGGGCATCGAGAGTACCATTACAAACCTGAATTTTTTTGCATCTTTGTGGCTTCAGTTGAGAGTAACTGTAGATTGGCAGAGACCGGGCTGTCTCCCAATTTGACCCTTGGTGAAGCTAAAATCTACAGGGGTGCCCTGGTAGCTCAGTCGGTTAAGCATCTGACCCTTGATTTTGGCTCAGGTCATGATCTCACAATTGTGAGATCAAGCTCCATGTCTCTCTCAAAAAAAAATAAAATAAAATAAGGCTAAAAACTACTTGACAACTAAGGATACCCTACTTCCTGTCACTTACCAGCAGGGAAACATAAAAGGGCCAGACTAACAAAAAAAGGAAATCACATTTGTTAAGTGCCTACAGTGAGGTAGGCATTGTGAAAGGTACTTTTTACTTATTTATTTTTGTTTTTTTTAATTATCTTTTTCATGAGAATTTTATTTATTTATTTATTTATTTATTTATTTATTTATTTATTTAACTTTACAGACATACTTTAGAGTATGAGTGGGGGGAGAGGGACAGAGGGAGGGAGAGAGAGAATCCCAAGCTGAGCGTGGAGCCTGACTCAGGTCTTCATCCCAGGACCCTACTTGGGATTCTCTCTCTCCCTCTGTCTCTGCCCCTCCCCCACTTTCATGCACACATGTGCATGTTCTCTCTCTCTCTCTCTCTCTCTCTCTCTCTCTCAAAATAGATACACATTAAAAAATCAAAAAGAAGGGTGAAGGTACAAGAAGATATTTTGAGAGAGACCACATTCACATAATTTTTATTACAGTTTATTGTCAGAATTATTTTATTTTATTATTAGTTAATTATTGTTGATCCCATACTATGCCTAATTTATAAATTAAACTTTACCATAGATATGTATGTATAGGAAAAAACATATATAGGGTTCAATACTATCCCTGGTTTCTGGCATCCACCGGGAGTCCTGGAATGTATCCTATGCAGATAAGGGGGTTACTACTGTATTGTCCCTATATAATAGACAGGAGGCTCATGACTAATTTGTTCAAGGACATACAATAGGTAGTGGAGAAGAAATTCTAAAACTGATTCTGTGTGGCTTCAAAGTTACACCCTTTCTACCACTTCTTCCTTCTTCTCTGACCAATCCTTCCCATTGTCTCTTGTTCCTCATCCTAAATGTTGTAATTGCCCAGTGTTCTATACTGGGCTTATTACTTTACTCACTACACGTAGTTACTGAGCAGTCTTATCTCTTGACTTTCCCACTGCCTTAGGCAAATGACTTCCCCATCATCTACAAAATGAAGCACATAAGGCTTTCTGCGACCTGATCTCTGCCTCCCTCTTCAGCCTCATTTCCAGCAACCCCTTGCCTTGAAATCTCTTCAGTTTTACTGAACTCAATTACAGTAGTTCCCCTCATCTCACATGTTGTTTCCCATCAGGATACCTTTGTTTAGGCCCTGCCAGTAGCACTACCACCCCATCTTTTCACCCAGAAAAAACCCGACTTCAGTATTCATTACTGGTAGCACCTTCTCTAGAACACCTTCCCTCAGCAGTCCTCTACCTGCCCCTACCAAGTGGGCTAACCCTTGTCCTTTATGTTCTAAGCTATCTGCCAGTACATTATCAACATGTTTTGAAATCAGTTGTTTCTCTTCTCCATTAGACTTGAAGTTCTTTGGGCACAGAGACCATGCCTTATTGAATTTTGTAATCCTGGTGCATAGCCCAATGCCTGACACAGGGAGGACTCTTACTAACTATTTAACTTTTTTTTTCTCCCTCAGGAATAGAGTTTAGTGATTCTTCACTTACATATAACACACAGTGTTCATCCCAACTAGTGTCTTCCTTAATGCCTCTCACCCCTTCACCCTGTCCCCTCACCCCACCAGCAACCCTCCAGGGTTGCAACACCCCACCAGCAACCCTCAGTTTGTTTTCTGTATTTAGGAGGCTCTTATGGTTTGTCTTCCTCTCTGTTTTTATATTATTTTTGCTTCCCTTCCCTTATTTTCATCTGTTTTGTGTCTTAAATTCCACATATGAGTGAAATCATATGATATTTGTCTTTCTCTGACTGACTTATTGTGCAGTGTAAACACTCGAGTTCCATCCACATTGTTGCAAATGGCAAGGTTTCATTCTTTTTTGTCGCCAAGTAATATTCCATTGAATATATATATCACATCTTCTGTATCCATTCATCCATAGATGGACATTTGGGCTTTTTCCATACTTTGGCTATTGTTGATAGTGCTGCTATAAACATTGGGGTGCATGTGCCCCCTTGAAACAGCACACCTGTATTCTCTGGATAAACACCTAGTAGTGCAATTGGTGGGTTGTAGGGTAGTTCTATTTTTAATTTTGTTAGGAACCTCCATACTGTTTTCCAGAGTGGCTGCACCAGTTTGCATTCCCACCAGCAGTGCAAAAGGGTTTCTCTCCTCTGCATCCTCACCAACACCTGTTGTTGCCTGAGTTGTTAATGTGTGCCATTCTGACAGGTGTGAGGTGGTATCTCACTGTGGTTTTGATTTGTATTTCCCTGATGATGAGTGATGTTGAGCATCTTTTCATGTGTCTGTCAGCCATCTGGATGTCTTTTTTGGAAGAGTGTCTATTCATGTCTTTTGCCCGTTTCTTCACTGGATTCTTTGTTTCTTGGGTATTGAGTTTGATATGTTCTTTATAGGTTTTGGATACTAACCCTTTATCTGATATGTCATTTGCAAATATCTTCTATTCCATCGGTTTCCTTTTAGTTTTGCTGATTGTTTCCTTCGCTGTGCAGAAGCTTTTTGTCTTGATGATGTTCCAGTAGTTCATTTTTGCTTTTGTTTCCCTTGCCTCTGGAGACATGTCAGGTAAGAAGTTTCTGTGGCTGAGGTCAGAGAGGTTATTGCCTATTTTCCCCTCTAGGATTTTGTTGACTTCCTGTCTTACATTTAGGTCTTTCATCCATTTTGAGTTTATTTTTGTGTATGGTGCAAGAAAGTGGTCCAGGTTCATTCTTCTGCATGTCGCTGTCCGGTTTTCCTGATACCATTTGCTGAAGAGACTCTCTTTCTTCCATTGGATATTCTTTCCGGCTTTGTCAAAGATTAGTTGGCCATACTAACGGGTCTATTTCTGGGTTCTCTATTCTGTTCCATTGATCTGTGTGTCTGTTCTTGTGCCAGTACCATACTGTCTTGATGATTACAGCTTTAAAATACAGCTTGAAGTCTGGGATTGTGATGCCTCCAGCTTTGATTTTCTTTCTCAGGATTGCTTTGGCAATTTGGGGTCTTTTGTGGTTCCATACAAATTTTGGAAGTGTTTGTTATAGCTCTGTGAAGAATGCTAGTGTTATTTTGATAGGGATTGCACTATTTAACTTTAATTGAACAATAACATGTGATGTCTCAAAAATGCCTTCTATATTGGAGGCTCAAACCAGATCCTTCTCTAGGTAGATTAAATCTGACAACTATTAAAATACAAGGACATCAACCACACAAAAAAGCAAACAACCTGATTAAAAAATGGGCAAAGTAACAGACACATGGACCGATGCTCAGCGTCACTCATCATCAGGGAAACACAAATCAAAGCCACACTGAGATACCACCTCACACCAGTCAGAGTGACCAAAATGTACAAATCAGGAAACTATAGATGCTGGCAAGGATGTGGAGAAACAGGAATCCTCTTGTACTACTGGCGGGGATGCAAACTAGTACAGCCACTCTGGAAAACAGTATGGAGGTTCCTCAAAGAGTTAAAAATAGAACAACCCTATGACCCACCAATAGCACTGCTAGGAATTTACCCAGGGAATACAGGAATGCTGATGCATAGGGGCACGTGTACCCCAATGTTTATAGCAGCACTTTCAACAATAGCCAAATTATGGAAAGACCCTAAATGTCCATTAACTGATGAATGGATAAAGAAGATGTGGTTTATATATACAATGGAATACTATTTGGCAATGAGAAAGAATGAAACCATGCCATTTGCAGCAACGTGGATGGAACTGGAAGATATTATGCTGAGTGAAATAAGTCAGTCAGAGAAGGACAGATATCATATGTTTTCACTCATATGTGGATCTTGAGAAACTTAATAGAAGACCATGGGGGAGGGGAAGGTGTTACAGAGAGAGAGGGAGGCAAACCATAAGAGACTCTTAAATACAGAGAACAAACTGAGGGTGGATGGGAGAGGTGGGGGAGAGGGGAAAATGGGTGACGGGCATTGAGGAGGGCACTTGTTGGGATGAGCACTGGGTATTGTACATAAACCAATTTGACAATAAATTATGTTTTAAAAAATGATCAAAGAACTTGAACAGACATTTCTCCTAAGAAAATATATAAATCATAGTCAGCCATGAATGAAATGAAAGGATGCAATGAAAGATGCTCAGCATCACTAATCATTAGGGAAGTGCAAACCCAAACTACAATGAGATACCACCTCACACACATACTAGGATGGCTCGTATTAAAAACAACAACAACAGAAAGTAACAAGCATTGGCAAAGATGTGGATAAACAGGAATCCTGTGCACTGCTGGTGGGATTGTAAAGTGGGCATGGATACTATGGGAAGGCATATGGTGGTTCCTCAGAAAATTAAAAGTAGAATTACCATGTAATAAGTCAGTGATTCCATATCTAGGTATATACTCAAAAGAACTAAAAGCAGGGTCTCAAAGAGATAGCTGCACACCCATGTTCGTGGCAGCAGTATTCACAATAGCTAAAATGTGCAAGCAACCCAAGTGTCTATCAGTGGATCAGTGGATAAGGAAACCGTGGTACACAGATACAATGGAGTTTTATTCAGCCTTAAAAATGAAGGAAATTCGGACATATGCTACAACATGGACGAACCCTGTGGATATCACTGCTGAGTGAAAGAAGCCAGTAGCGAAAAGGCAGATATTATATGATTCCACTTATATGAGTTACTCAGAGTATCCATAATCATAAAGACAGAAAGTAGAATGGTGGTTGCCAGGGCCAGGGTGGGAATGGGAGTTAGTGTTTAATGGGTGTAGAGTTTCAGTTTTGCAAGATAAATCCATGTGGAGATGGGTGGTGGTGATGGTTGCATGACAATATGAATATACTTAATACTACTGAACTATATACTTAAAAATGGTTAAGATGGCTGGGGTGCCTGGGTGGCTCAGTCAGTTAAGCATCCAACTTCGGCTCAGGTCATGATCTCACGGTTCATGAGTTCGAGCCCTGCATTGGGCTGACAGCTCAAAGCCTGGAGCCTGCTTTGGATTCTGTGTCTCCCACTCTCTTTGTACCTCCCCCACTCGGATTCTTTCTCTCTCTCTCTCAAAAATAAACATTAAAAAAATTGTTTTTAAGTGGTTGAGATGGTAAATTTTTTGTTATGTGTATTTTACCACAATAAAAAAATTGAAAAAAGCAAAATCAAAAGATAACACAGGACAGGGGAAGAAGTCTAAGAGTTAGTAAGCTTCTTGAATTGGCACCACATTCCCCCAGTACAGACAGTATCCAACCATGTTTTCATGAGCCTACCCTAAGACCCAATAATTCCCAAATAGCCAGTCTGGGGTATGGCCAGAGAACCTGTAACTTTAATAAGCACCTCAGGGTGCCTGGGTGACTCAGTCAGCTAAACCTCTGACTCTTGATTTCAGTTCAGGTCATGATCCCACAGTCATGAGATCGAGCCCCACATCAGGCTCCATGCTGAGCCTGGAGCCTGCTTAAGATTCTCTCCCTCGCTCTCTCCCTTGCTCTCAAATAAATAAATATGTGTGTGTGTGTGTGTGTGTGTGTGTGTGTGTGTGTGTGTGTGTATGCACACATACACACACACACACACACACACACACATATATATAAATTAATAAGCACCTCAAGTGATTCTGATGAACAGATAAATTTGAGAAACTGCATAGATTACATTATTATAAAGGAATGATTGACAAGCCCTTTATCTGGATATTTTTTAAAACAATACAGATCTAGGGGCACCTGGGTAGCTCAGCTGGTTAAGCATCCGACTCTGGATTTCGGCTCAGGTCGTGATCTCAACAGTTCATGAGATGGAGTCCCACATGGGGCTCTGTGCTCACAGCATGGAGCCTACTTGGGATTCTTTCTCTCCCTTTTTCTGCCCCTCTCCCACCCACAAGCATGTGAATGCACTTGTGCTCTCTCTCAAAAAATAAACTTAAAAAAAAAGATCTTTTTTAAAAATTGTGGTCAAATATACATAATAAATTGATCTTTTTAATCACTGATAAATGTATAATTTAGTGACATTAAGTACATTTATAGTATGGTGCAACCATCACCACTGTCTGTTTGCAGAACTTTTTCATCATCCCATACTGAAACTGTACCTATTAAACAACTCCCCATTTCTCCCTACCCTACCCCTAGCCCCTGGTAACTTCTATTCTACTTTCTGTTTCAATGAATTTGCCTATTCTAAGTACCTCATAAAATTGGACTGATAATTGATTTTTAATGGAAGTTTAATTGCCTTCTTGCCTAGAGGCATGAGTCTGGGTGAAGGGAAGCAAACATTAATTGGGTGCCTTGACATGACAAGCCAAGGTCATACTCGGATTTACTAGATTTATCTCAAGCAATTTATAAACTTTGGTTTCATGGAATCATAGAGATTCCTTTTATCCTAATTACTTTTCACATGACCTATGTGTTTGTTATAAAGTCTATTCATTCAAAATGGTTACTGATTAGTCAATATTCAATCTGATTTTCTCATAAAATTAATAAGCATCTTTTTGAAAATCCCATCTCAATTATATCATTCTAAGCTTTTTCTGCAATATCAAGACCCAGCAGAAAAGAAATAAGGAGACTACTATTAAAATCATTCCCAAATGAGCACTGGGTATTGTATGGAAACCAATTTGACAATAAATTTCATATATTGGAAAAATAAATAAATAAATAAATAAATAAATAAATAAATAAATAAAATCGTTCCCAAGTTAAAGAAAAATTAAGAGATTCTGGTGTCTTTTATCTCCTTAAAGCCATCATAAATTTGAAATTTTAAATCATCTTATCCACAAGATTTAATACTTGACTGAGGTCCTTTTGGCTTCTTCTAGATGTCCCAGTGAAGAAGGAACTTCTTCAGTGCCCAGCATAACACTCTGGGGAAAAAGTCCCTTTATCTTGTCTAGAGTAGGCCTTCAGATATCTATGCCCAGGAAAGACCCACCACTTGGAATACAGACAAAAGAGATGATTTTTTGTTTATTTTAACTGTATTTCTCAAACTTTTAAGGCCAACTATCTGTAACATATTCACCACCATCACTGACTGATAGCATGTCTGACCCATCAGTTATATAGTATGATAGCACCTAATGATGTGTTTTGTGCAAAATTATGAAACAAATAGTACTATCTGTTGCTTACTTAAACCTTGCATTGCAAAATTGTTTTTTTCTATCTGTTCCCCTGAGGTTGGACTACTGTACTGTGTGTATTAGTCTGATAGGTCTTCCTACTCATTCCTGTTCTCCGTTATAAGAAAAAAAAAAGTATTCTAGCTTTTAGTTCTCAAACCTCCAGGGGCTCTTCTGATAACCTACATCTATCACTATTCTCAGTTGACTGCTGGATTCTCTACCACTCCTTGTCACAAACCTACTTTGTAACTTTCAGCACATTGTCCTCACCAGCTTTCCACACTCCTGTTCATTAAGCATAAAACCAGGATAATAAGACCACCTCTGGAAAAAAGGATTAGTGAGTCAGTGGGTCTGTTTCCTTACTTCTATCTGGATGGGAAAATACCTTCTTATTCTTCCTTCTGAATCCTCCCTTTTGGTCCCTGGCCCAAATGAAGAATTGCTCTCCTTGGCAGCATCTAGAGCTGCCAAGACGAACTTTACCACACTGCCTTTGAAGTGCTGGGGCAAAGCTTTTACCAGGGTGCTTAGAGGACCTGGCACCCTGGAGAATCCCCACCCACACCCTCTTTGGGAGGTTCTTTTCCTAAAGTTGTATTCAGACTTACATCAATGTGCAGAGGAGACATCCTTCCTACAAAAAGCTTGTTTTTCCTCCCACAGCTGTGGGGAAAGTGGTGAAGGGGAAGTGGGAACTGGGTATAATATTGGCAAATGTTTTGAGCACTTCAGATAAAAATGTTTGATAAGTACAGTCTTGTTTTCATTGCTTTATACTGCTCGTTGGAGAATGTGTTTTCTTTGGTCACCTGCCAATGAAAAAGATTAGCCTTTTCCTGAATCTAGGATTTTTTCTTTAACTAGTTCTGTTGGTAGAACAAGATAGACAAATGCTGACATTAACAAATCAAGATTGGACCATGGTGATGCTCATGTCTCCTCACTGCCCATTCCAATTCATTGACAGCTGCTGTAAACTGTAGGCTCAGTGGTTTCGGTGGGGCTCGCTTTCTTGCCTCACCTAGTCCAAGTTGGAGTATTTTCAGTTTAATTCCCTTGCCATGATGTCCAAGACTTTAAATGATTTGCCCCACCCCCTATTTGTTCCTGTTTTATGGCATCCAGTAGGAAATGGTTTTTCTTTCTTTTTTTTTTAAGGAATGTTATCTTTTTTTATTTTTAATGTTTATTTATTTTTGAGAGAGACATAGCATGAGCAGGGGAGGGGCAGAAAGAGAGGGAGACACAGAATCTGAAGCAGGCTCCAGTCTCCCAACTGTCAGCACAGAGCCCGATGGCCCAGTGTGGGGCTTGAACTCATGAACCGTGAGATCATGACCTGAGCCGAAGTCGGACACTTAACTGACTGAGCCACTCAGGCGCCCCTAAGTTTATTTATTTTGAGAGAGAACACAAGAGCAGGGGAGGGGCAGAGAGAGAGGAGAGGGAGAGAATCCCAAGCAGGCTCCATGCTGACAGCGTAAACCCATGACCTTGAGATCATGACAGGAGCCAAAATCAAGAGTCTGATGCTTAACCAATTGAGCCACCCAGGTGCCCCAGGAAATGGTTTTTCATTTAACTGCCTCTTCTGTAACACAAAGTCAATTTTTAGATTTCCATACCTAGTTTCTGTTTTAGTCCAGAATAGTTATAGTTGCATTTTCTTTGAGACAAACTGTGAAGTCTTCTTTGTTTTTTGTTTGTTTGTTTGTTTGTTTGTTTGTTTGTTTGTTTTTGCCCTCTCTCAAATAAATTTGTTCTCAATTTTGTTCCCGGTTTACAGCAAAAGAAGGACTAGCATAACATTTCTGTATCAGAAGCTAGTTGAGCTAAACATATATACTTTGATCTTTGCTTTAATGTGTTTGTGTTGATCTAGGGTGTATTTTTTGGCTCTGAACATTCTGAATTAAAGTTAAAGCCTTTAACCCTTAATGAGCTCCTCTCCGTGTCTTCAAACAAAAAAAGGAAACTAACTTCTATTGCAGTGTGAAGGACTGAGGTCACACATGAGGAAAATTTATTAGAGATGATGTTATTTAATGTCATACTGGGTTCCTAAGCAATATTGCAGAATAGTCTTCTTTGGAGTTCTTTGTTTCATTTTTAGAAGAATGGAGTCTGGTTATGAGGAATAGATTACATACAGATCTACTTGAAGGCATGAGATAGACAAGTTATCTCTTGAAGTCTCTTACTGTTTAGAACAAATAAGTTTATTTTGTTCTGTGGGAATTCTAACACTGGCTTAATTGGGAAAATTAAATGAGCCCGAAGCCAGTTTATAGAGAAGAGCCCTGTAGGTAAATTTTTTATTTGGTTTGCCAGATGCTAATTCCCACTCGCTTAGTGTGAGTTTCAAGTATAGATAGTTCTAAGATGTGGTCACTTTCCATGATTGCTAAATAAAATATGAATTTCTCATGTTACTTGAAGACCTATTTGTGGGAGGTCTGGATTTGGGTCTTTGTATCTTCTGAGGAGTGCATCATGGTTTAATACATCTCATTTGAGCCCTGCAAAGATGGTGGTATTCATCTTAGAAAAGAAAAACCTTGTGTACTCCCCAATATGGTGTCCTATGCTGCCTAAGCCATTTACTTGTGAAAACAATAACCTTTAGGACAATAGCCTGAGGTCGCTTCATTTCTCCTGCTTAGTCAGTTCTTCTCTGGCCTTCTTTTGCTTTTCCGCTGTCAGATGGAGACAGTGGCAGGCAGAGGCAGAACAACCTTTATAAACATTTCTCCAGCAGGGTACGAAGATCCTAGATTAAAGCAGGAACCAGAAGACACAGGGTCTAGAAATCCTCAGAGTGACCTTGTGTGACAGCTAAGATATCTATATGAAGAAACTTCAGTCCCTGTGACCTAAATTAAGCTACTGAACCGCTCATGTCCTCAGCTCTCTGCTTGTAAAAGGGGAATGGCAATACCAATCACTATCTTCCTCTGGAGTTTAGGAGAAATTTAATGAGATAATGAACTTAATTCTACTCTTACAAGGGAATGTATTGTTGACTTTTAGGAGAGTGAACTTTTTGGGGGTCCCTAAGGGACCTGGCAATCTATTACCTCTTCCCACACTCAAATAGAACTATTGTAAAAAGCCAATCCACTGCCAAAAAGGAAGCCCTTTATTCTGTGGATAGATCAGGTCCAGTGTGAAAAAAAGGATTTTGATCTCTTCTTTGGAAGAACTATCACTTAGATAGACACAAAAATGTCCTTTTTTCTCTTTTTCTTTTTTTAAAATCAGAACAGAGGTGTAATTGTGTTTGATGGTTCACTTTGGGAGAATGTTAGGTTCAATCCGAGAACACATGAAATCAGATGATGTACTTTTATTTATTTTTAATGTTTATTTATTTTTGAGAGAGACAGAGTGTGAGTGGGGGAGGGGCAGAGAGAGAGGGAGACAGAATCTGAAGCAGGCTCTAGGCTCGGAACTGTCAGCACAGAGCTGGACGCAGGGCTCAAACTCTTGAGTGGTGAGATCATGACCTGAGCCAAAGTTGGACACTTAACCAACTGAGCCACCCAGGTGCCCCTAGATGATGTACTTTTATTTTATTTATTTTATTTTATTTTTATTTACTTATTTTTTTATTAGATGATGTACTTTTAAAAGTCTCTAGAACATGCATTCTCAATGGGAGCAATATTGCCCCCAAGGGGTTCTTTGAGAGGAAATCTCATGAGGGGTGGACAGTTGGAAAAAAATATCTATGAGGGCTGGTGGGGCAGGGGAGAGGGGGGGGGGAATGGAGGGGAAAAAAAGGTTGAGAAACACTGCTGCCATTAATTACCCTTCCAGACATGTTTGTTCCTAAACATAGGTGAGCTGCAGATTGTCAGGTTGAATACAGATTGCTATTGATTCCTTCAGTCCAACAGCAACTGAGTTCATAGAGAACTTGAAAGAGCTGAAATTTATACCCTAAGGGGTAATGATCTCAGACAAACAACTCAAACATAAAATCTACCTGTTAGAACCAATACTTTGTACTTAAAGAAATGTGGTTAAATCTTCAGGGTAAGAGATTCCTTTTTTCTCCTGCTTCTTTAGAAAGGCACATCAAGGGTAGGAATGATCTTCAAAGTACTTCACTGAAAAAGCCAGACTGGGAGAAAGGAGAGGGTGTGGACCCCACAGGCAGGAAGGGAAGAATTATCTAAATAGTAATGTAAAGTGCAAAGCAAGCGGTGAAGATAAGAAATACAATGGGAATTGGCATTTACATATTTAAGAAATTTTAAGTTTGATGTTGCTGCTGATATTAATAAGCATTTATATATCCAAAATATTTTTCCCTCCAGCCCCTCACATGTCATATAGTCCTTTCATACCTTTTGACTGGGTGGGACAACCCAAAATTGACTTGCTGTGTACTGTGAAATTTTCCATTAAGCTCAGCAGCCCTGAAATGATAGAATGGCCATAGTTTAAGAAAAATATTTTCCTGCAGCCTCTGACTCTTCTTTGCTTAATCATCCTATTCTTTGATAGACATAACCATGACTTAGGGGAAGGAGAAACAGTGAGTATTCCTCCCTGCTTACCCATTTCCCAGTGACGCTCTGGACAATGAGCTTTACTCTTTGTCCAAGCCAAGCATTGCTAAGCATTAGTTGCTGTGGCATTTAACCGCCTTACAGAAATCTACCCCAACCCCCTGTCTGTTGATTTCTTAAGATCATAGAAGAAAATTAAATGCGTTGGAGAGAGGCCTTCAAGTCCCCTGACACCCATGGGGCCCACTCGTCTCCACCCCCCCACCCCAATTCTAAAATGGAACATATTGCTCCTTTCATAGTTCCGCAGAGCCCCGCCCTTCAGCTTCTCTTTGTTACCCCCTGGGTGGGTGTAACCAAACCTCAGTCACACCGTGGCCCCAGCAGCTGGGCTTCTCTCTCCCCCATCACATTGCAGACATTCTTTTCACATCATTTTGTCCCCTCTGCTGCATTCCCTCCATTTGGCATCATTCCCTCTGTGCAAACTTCTGTTTCAAGGGACAGGAGTTTGCCAAGGAGATGCTGGCAGAGAGGGTCCAGTTCTCTCCTTTCTATCTGAAGAGCCCAGTGTCATCCATTAGCATATGAGAAGAATGGTTGTAAATAAACATCAAATGAGGTTAACGAGCTGCAGCTCATCAATATTAATGAAGTCCAACTCACAGCCTTGGAGGGAGGTACTGATGGCTCTAATCACAAGAACGGGTTTCCTAAGGCCCCCAGTTACAGGGCAAGAAGGGTTAGATTCAGCCTGTTGGAATGTTTGTCATTTTCCAACCCCAGGAATGCTACAGAGAAGGACCGTCTGATACCAGATCTGTGTTTGCAAGGCCTCTCTTGTGTTCACATCACATCTGTTTGTCTCAACAGGTGGGAGCCTAGAGGAAGAAGGCTATATCTGCTAAGCCAGACTCGGGTGGGAGTGGGAAAACTCCAGGTCAATCTGCATTGCAGCTCCCAAGTCAAAACTCAGGTCCCCAGAGTACTAGGATTTGCCTTTCCTCAGTAGTCCCGTGGAACTCAAACTCTTGTTGCCAGTGCACTGAGGAAAGATCTGGGATCTTCTAAGCCCTGCCTGATAAAGAGATGAAAAAGCTCCCATTTTGTGTAGCTCATGTGCCAACCGCCCATCAGGTCCCCCCACAGAGCCACACTTGAGTCCCGTGCCTGTTTTTGGAAGATTCAAAGGGTAGTAAGTACAGCTGTCATCTGTTAGACACTTACTTTTCCCAGTTGCACTAAACATTTCTGATACTGTTGTATAATCCTCTCACTAATCTTGTGAGGGTGAATCCACTTCCCAGGTGAGGAAGTTGAAGCTCCTTGATTTTATGTAACATGTCTAGGATCACACAGGTAGCAAGTAACAGGCCTCCGTCTGACTGACTGCAAGGCCCATGCTCTTAATCGCCACATTCTATGGCATCCCAGACTCACTCATGCCAAGTATGTGAGCCTTTGTGCTGTTCCTTTGCTTTTGTAAGATGCGTGCCCTTTCTTCTGCAGTTCAAGAGACCAAACACAAAGTAGTTCTCTGAAAGTAGAATCGGAGGACTTTACTATTAAATTTTTGAAATTATTTTCAGAAAGGAAACTTCCACTAGATGAGGTTTGTGGTTGTTGTTGTGGGTTTTTTTGGTCTATAAATTTGGGGTCAGTGGGATATGTGCCCTGAGACTTTGTGTGTGTTTGGTAGCAGTGATACTGATTATCCACCGTCAGTGGGATATGTGCCCTGAGATTTTGTGTGTGTTTGGTAGCAGTGATACTGATTATCCACCTCCTCAAGCCAGTTCCTTTTATGATTAAGCACACACCTCGTGCGCGGTCAGTGACTGCAACACAAAGAAACTGCCTGGCTCCCATGGCTGATTTGAACCTACAATCCTAGCCTCGATCACACAGTTTCAACACTTGAAACTTACTACTTAAAGTTCATACTGTCAGCTCCTTATCTGTGATTTCATTGGGGGCCAGAAGGAGAACCCGATGCTTCACCCAATGGTCGTTACCACAGAAGTTACACCTGATTGTTTATTTAAAGAACTAACTCATAGTGAAAGCATCTGAAAGTGGAACAGTCACTCATCTTTCTTCTCCTTTCCTCCTTGAAAACTTAGGGACCTTACTTGGTAATTTTCACTTAGGCAAAACGCCCAGGAATGTTTCCACAGAATGGCACCCAAAGCCCACCCATGCAGGAGCCCTTCCTGCCACCAAGGTAACCAAGACTGGGAAGCAATTGAAACTGGGCCTTCCTTTCCCAGGCCTGTGGCTGTCAACTTGGCTCAGAAAGAGGCAGACTGATGACTTTGTCTCCTCACCCAGTCACACTACCACACAGTTCTCATTTGAGCCTGAAGTCACATGGGTATGCTGCTGTGGCCAAACAAGGGTGCGCTGTTTCCAGTTCTTTGCCCCCTGGGCTCGGCCTGGGCATCCTTCGTTGAAATCATCAGGGCCCCCAAACCCTGAAGCCTTTCCAGGGACAAATTGCATGCAGTGGTGGAGAGGAAGAGCTGAGCGGTGCAGTGGAGCCGTGGCTGGTGTGCAGTTGGGATGTTTGCGAGAGCCAAGGGGTTAGTTCATTGCTGCTTTGTATACCCAGGCACACCAGAAAACTCAGATTAATAGGCTGTTTATTCTTCAGCATGTTCCTTGAATCAAAGGCTCTGGATGGTATTATTAAAGAGTGTTTGTGAGAGCGCCCTGGAACACTCCTTCTGGGCTCCGCTCACTGAAGAGGAACGATTGAGTCCTTTCATTTCCTGGGCAGCATCCCTCATGCCCAGTGCTCACTGTAGTATAAAGGTCTGCGGAGCCTTTGTTAGAAACAGGATCTTTTGTTCTGTCTTTTTGAGGTCCCATTACCTACAGCACCTTCGTCTGTTAGAGCCTAATTATTGAATGTTCTAGTCTTTGAGCTGCCTGAACCTAATGAACGTGGTCCCCTGTATCTCAGGGAGGTTTTTTGTTGTTGTTGTTGTTGTTGTTGTTGTTGGTTGGTTGGTTTGGGGTTTGGGGGATTTTGTTTGGTTTTGGTTTTGGTTTTGTTTCTGTTGGCTCTGTTTGGTACCAGTTCTCTGGGCAGTACTGTCCTCTTTTTTTTTTTTTTTTTTCTTTTTTCATGGCTGTTTAAAGGAATTTTGCCAGGAAAGAAGAAAACATCCACCTGAACCCTATTCTGTGAAGCAAAGGAAGATTTTTTTTTTTCTGGCCCTCAGAAGATTCCCCTACAACATAACAAAATTTCTTCAAATCTTAGAATTGAAATTTATGGAATTAGGAGAAACTGACTTCCCCCACTACCACTCTCTGCAGGAGAGATTTATGTTGGAGTAGGTCAAAACATTAGGAGGGAACCTGCTTCTCTACCTCCCCTCCCAACCCGCTTTCCACAGCAGCATGCCATCATGTGAGTGACCTCTGTCCCCTGCTCCCTCTGGCAGTTACACTTTATCTGTGGCCTGGAATATATTGTACTTCAGGCCTTCCACAACTTCTGTGGGCAGACGCACACACACACAACACAACCACACCCCTTGTGGGCGTGCCTTTAACACAGAGGCAGCCAGCATATTGCAAAGGTGCTCGAAGCTCACTAATCACCATAGACAGTGCGACACTCAGCACATTACGGGCGCCTGTATAGATAGATAGATAGATAGATAGATAGATAGATAGATAGATGTGTATCATACAAATCCAGGACAAATCATAAGCAATAGCTTTGAATCTGGCAAACCTCTTAATTACCACAGCCAGAGGCCAGAAAATGAAATTGGGGTCGTATATCTGGGGTTAGAACTCTAGAAACCATCTGGCATCCCGTAGCCCCAAGTTTCCCCACGGAGGTACACCTTGGAGCAATGGGAGTCCTCTCATCCAGAAAATGCTGTCCCCTCACTTCCCTCCAAAACCAGCACAGCTGTGTGGTGAGGCCTATTTGCCATATATACACTGAGACCAAGATCTATGTACACACGCTGGCGTTCCGCCTGAATCCATCCACGAAGTCCATCTGTTTATCCAGTTCCAAATCCCAGAAGGCAGTCACCAAAAAGTAAATAGTGAGAAGGGACAGGTTTTTTTCTTTCTTTCTAGATAAACATGTTCCAATGAACAAAACAGATTTTGCAAACACATTCCATCTAGTAAATCTTACCTAACAGCTGTGTGAGAAGGGCTTGGAGGAGAGAAGGATGAGGCGTGGGGGATCTCAGGACTTGGGCAAGAGAATTAGAAAGAAAAAGTTCAGAAATCCATAAGGCAGGGCGGTTCAGGACTATCCACTTCTTGTTAAATGGAAATTTGCTTCTTTCCTTCATTCTGTCCCCTCGTCACTAACCGGGGATCTGTGGTGGGCTTGCCAGAGATCGAGATCCAGCTGCAAATACCAGCTTCTTCAACTGAAAAACCAACCCATCGAAACTTTATCTCTAGGAGACAGGGCCTGCGTTTCTGACGGCACCTTCTTCCTCTCCCACTGACCCTGCTCTCCACTTCAGCTGTAATGCCCCTCTGGAGTCAGACACGGAGTCTGGGCCTTGCGCTGCCCATCTGGCCCATGTCTACTTCACGTCTCCCCTTTTGGCTAGGAAAATGAGGACCTGAGCATAGATCAAGAACTTGGATCCTGAAGAACAGGGACAAGCACGAGAAATTGACCTTTTGCCTCAGAGGCGGCTGGATATTTGTGTGTCTCTGTTCAATGTCGAATTGGCTCACTGTACCACTCAGGAGTTGTTTTTAAGAAATGTCCTCCTCACTCCTCATTTGCGGGTCAGATGCTTTGGATAATCCAGTGGAATTCTCTCTGCTTCGCTGCTGGTCGCTGCCAGACACAGAGTGCTAAATCCTGTCACTTGGTGACTTGGAATGACGTTGTGTGAAACAGCGCTGCGATTTGGCCGTCCTGCACTCGTTCACCCGGACTGCTCTGCCAGTTAGCCATGGTAGTGAGACGCGGCATTACGGGGGTGGGGGAGCGGTTTCTGCAGCCCTCACCTTATCTTGACCCTGGGATCAAAGTACCTGCGTATTCTCGCACCTTCCCCCAGTGCCGGTATGTTTCTCTAGCAGTCGGTGCACCTTGGAATCCTGTTCCGTTCAATATTTATTACTCCTTTCCCAGGCCTCAGAGAGCAATTTCTTCAGCAGATTGTAACATGCCAGTGACAGAGAAACTGCATTCATGTGCAGAATAGGGAAGTGGCAAGCAGAACATTCTTGCTGCCGGGTCCCACCTCCTGGTCTGCCTTTGCTGGATTGCATGCCTGACTCCTTCTCCTCTGGGTTAGGTCTCAGCTCAAGTGCCAGCTTCTAAAAGAGGTTATCTGTGACCACCCCACCTAACGTCCCACCCTCAGTCATTCCGTATCACACCACGCTGTGTTACACATGTCATTGCCTCTATCGCTTTCTTTTTTTTTTTTTTTAATTTTTTAATCTTTATTTTTGAAAGAGAGAGAGAAAGACAGAGTGTGAATCAGGGAGAGGCAGAGACAGAGGGAGACACAGAATCTGAAGGAGGCTCCAGGCTCTGAGCTGCCAGCGCAGAGCCCGATGTAGGGCTCGAACTCACAAACTGTGAGATTATGACTTGGGCTGAAGTCAGGTGCTTACCGACTGCCTTTATCACTTTCTACAAGCATTTTCACCCGGCACCCCTGCCTTTATCACTTTCTACAAGCATTTTATTTATTTGTTCCCTTGTTTACTGTCTACCTCTCCACCCACACACGTACTAGAATGTAAGTTCCCTGAAAATAGGGATTTTTGTCTATCTCATCTGCTGCTATTCCCCCAGACCCTAGCATGGCCTCTGGAACACAGTTGGCACTTAATATTTATTAACAAAATAAACAGGTAAGAATGTAGCCGTTAAGAACTCCCAAAGTTGGGGCGCCTGGGTGGCTCATTCGGTTAAGCGTCTGACTTCGTCTCGGGTCAAGATCTCGCGGTTTGTGAGTTCGAACCCCACGTCGGGCTCTGTGCTGACAGCTCAGAGCCAGGAGACTGTTTCAGATTCTGTGTCTCCCCCTCTCCCTCTGCCCCTCCCCTGCTCACGCTGTCTCTCTTTCAATAATAAATAAACGTTAAAAAAAAATTTTTTTTTAAAAAGAACTCCCAAGGTAAGTAAGTGGTTGCTCTCAGGAGATGGTAGGGTAGGCACTTGAATAGTTTGAGGTAAAGGAATAAAAATACAAGGTTTCTCAAATTGGCTTTCGTAATGGTTTTAATTATAAATTGAATGTATTGAGTAAAAGATCACATAAATTGAGTCGCTCTTCATTTTTTCTGACTCAGATGAAACTGTTCCCTATTGAGTAGGTTAAGTCAGGGTCACGGAAACCAAGTACCACACTCTTCCTTGCCAGGCTGGCATACTTGAAGCCACAAAGGATGCCCACTTCCAGATTTCCACTGGACGGTGCCTGACGTTGCTTTCCGTAGGGCAGGTGCCAGAAGAAACTGGCACAACAATTTAAAGCAATTTAAAGCCCACTCTGGGTATCTTCATCCAGCCTTCATTACATTCTTGCCTGCCTCCAGTTCCCAAAGAGACCACATTCCTCTCCACAGCTCCGAGGCCCTGCAGTTCTTTTTGTTAGGAGAGCCATGGAGGGTGGGTAAGTGTGTCTTAGCTCTGACCTGCCCAATTGTGAGACAATGTGACCAAGAAAACTTGTCCTTTTAGCCTGGCAGACACAGGGCACTTGCCTCCTGAGAGGCCCTTCGCTCCTCAGAAGTTATCCTTTGTCTTGTTGGGGCAAGATCAGTGCCTAGTGTCAAGAGAGGGAGATTAAAGATTAAAGAACCTCCACCAGGAAAGGGAATAGTTTTGCCTGAATCTCTTAATTTGTCTTCTCCCCCATGCAAGTGCATTCATGTTGCTGGGCTCCCTGGCTCACTCCCCACCAGTTTGTAGTCATTATTCTCATGACTTTGTGGTCTCATTGATATTAGCATGGGTTTCAACTGCTGTAGGTGATGCTTCTACGCTCCATTACTTTTTCTCGTACCTTGCTAATGACTCTTCTGTTGGTTTCAGCCTTTAGCCAAGCCCACCCCATCCACACCCCATCCTTTCCGTCTTTTATTGATGCTGTGTTGACTTTGTGTGTCTCTGTTAGTTTAGTTTTCTGAGCACCTGCAAAGAATTAACCATCTCTACTTGCTGCTTTGGGAAATGTTGAAGGACCCTATAACCCCACCAAAGTACATAAAAGGTGCTATAGTCCCTGTAGCCTGACCTTCCAGACTAGCTCTGTTTAGGGACCAGAAGATACATATTTTTAATTAATTTATTCATGTTTTAATTTACATCCAAGTTACTTAGTATATAGTGCAACAGTGATTTCAGGAGTAGATTTCTTAATGCCCCTTACCCATTTAGCCCATCCCCCCCCCCACAACCCCTCCAGCAACCCTCTGTTTGTTCTCCATATTTAAGAGTCTCTTATGTTTTGTCCCCCTCCCTCTTTTTATATTATTTTTGCTTCCCTTCCCTTATGTTCATCTGTTCTGTAGCTTAAAGTCCTCATATGAGTGAAGTCATATGATATTTGTCTTTCTCTGACTAATTTCACTTAGCATAATACCCTCTAGTTCTGTCCACGTAGTTGCAAATGGCAAGATTTCATTCTTTTTTGATTGCCGAGTAATACTCCATTGTCTGTATATACCACATCTTCTTTATCCGTTCATCCATCAATGGACATTTGGGCTCTTTCCATACTTTGACTACTGTCAACAGTGCTGCTATAAACATTGGGGTGCATGTGCCTCTTCGAAACAGCACACCTGTATCCCTTGGATAAATACCTAGTAGTGCAGTTGCTGGGTTGTAGGGTAGTTCTATTTTTCATTTTTTGAGGAACCTCCATACTGTTTTCCAGAGAGGCTGCACCAGTTTGTATTGCCACCAGCAGTGCAAAAGAGATCCTCTTTCTCCGCATCCTCACCAACATCTGTTGTTGCCTGAGTTGTTAATGTGTGCCATTCTGACTGGTGGAGGTTGTATCTCATGGTGGTTTTGATTTGTATTTCCCTGATGATGAGTGCTGTTGAGCATCTTTTCATGTGTCTGTCAGCCATCTGGATGTCTTCTTTGGAAGAGTGTCTATTCATGTCTTTTGCCCATTTCTTCACTGGATTCTTTGTTTCTTGGGTGTTGAGTTTGATAAGTTCTTTATAGATTTTGGATACTAACCCTTCATCTGATATGTCGTTTGCAAATATCTTCTCCCATTCCGTTGGTTGCCTTTTAGTTTTGCTGATTGTTTCCTTCGCTGTGCAGAAGCTTTTTATTTTGATGAGGTCCCAATAGTTCATTTTTGCTTTTGTTTCCCTTGTTTCCGGAGACATGTTGAGTAAGAAGTTGCTACATCCGAAGTCAAAGAGGTTTTTGCCTGTTTTCTCCTCTAGAATGTTGATGGCTTCCTGTCTTATGTTTTATTCATTTTGAGTTTATTTTTGTGTATGGTGTAAGAAAGTGGGACCAGAAGATATTAATGTAAATACAGATGTGGATACCATCCATTAAATGTTTACTATGTGCTGTATACTGTTCCAAACATTTAACATGACTGTTTTGTTTAATCCTTACTTGCAGGCCTGAAAGGCCAATACATGAACTGGCCCCAGGTATTTCTCTAACCTCATGTCTTATTCCTTTCTCTCTCATGCTGTTGGCTCCAGCTACACTGGCTTCTGTGCTGTTCCTTTTACCCAGTAGACATGCACCCAGTGGCTGTTTCCTCTGCTTGGAATGTTCTTCCCTTCGATGTCCACCTAGATTACTTCCTAACCTCCTCCAAATCTTTGTCTAGGTGTTACCTTCTCTATGAAACCTACCTAGTCTACTCTCTATAAAATTGAAGGGGCACCCTGGCTGCCTAAGTCAATAGAGCATATGACTTTTGATCTTGAGGTCGTGAGTTCAGGCCCCACGTTGAATGTAAAGATTGTTAAAAAAAAAAAAAAAAGAAAAAGAAAACTGGGATAAAATTGTACCACCACTGCCATTTCACACTCCCTATTTGAACAGCTCTATTCTGTTTTTTCCATTATAGGTATCACTAACTTACCATGTAGTTTACTTGTCTGTTGTACTTATCACTTAATATCTGTCTTCATGAGGTAGGCTTCATGAGGGCAAGGAGCTTATCTGTTTGTTCCCTAATGTATCCTAAGCACCTGAAAAACAATAGCTGGCACACAGTAGATGCTCTATAATTCCTGGTGAATGAATGAACTTCGTCCCTTCAAAAACCCTGTGAGATAGGTGTAAATTTTTTAAAATTTATTTCTATTTTTTTATTTTATAGAGAAAGAGCCAGTGGGGAAGGGGGGCAGAGGGAGAGAGAGAGAATCTCAAGCAGGCTTCACGCTCAGTGCAGAGCCCAACACAGGGCTCGATCCCACAACTCTGGGATGATGACCTGAGCCAAAATCAAGAGTCAGACACTCACCCGACTGAGTCATTTTAAAGATGATGGAATTGGAGCTCAAAGAATTGAAATAACTAACTTGCCCCCAGATCATTCAACTAGGAAGTAGCAGAGCTGGGAATGACTAACTCCAAAGAATTTACTTTCAAGTTAGGTCAATAGTTCTCCAACTTTAAGAGTCACTGGGGCTATTTGTTTAAGTGCACATTTGCAGACCTTGACCGTGAGAATTCTGATTCTGATTCTGTAGGCCTGGGATACAGATGATCCATGAATCATAATTGGGGAAACATTGGGATATACTCCATTTCCTTTAACGTTTGGAATCTACATAGGGAAGCATAAAGATAAAAATCTGTTGAACATTTTCGGAGTGCCCCTAGGTACCAGTCCCTGAGACATAGAAAAGCAAGTAAGATGAAGTCCTTACTCTCAAGACTCAGTGTGTTGGTGATGATGATACAGACACATTTATCATAATTAGACCATCGATAAATCACAGAGTGCTTTAAAGCACATGCTTTGGATTCAGGCAAACCCATGGTTCAAAGCCTGAACATGCTACCACCACTAGTCATATAACTGGGTAAGTGACCTAACCTCCCAGTGTCTGCAAGTAAATGAGAACAACAGTATTTACCCAATAGGACTGTTAGGCAGACTTAAATGAGATAAAGGGCATACAGCACTCAGGAAGGTAGCTTAAAAACACATAACCAACACCAGGAGGCAGTTTATAGTGTATAAGAAATGATAAATAAATGGCTTAGAGACAGTAAATATAGAAAAACTCAGGGAAGTTTTCCAGTTTTACAGCCTACTGTTTTACAATTAGAGTTTGGGTACCAATTTTTTGTTGTAGTTTTTAATATAATTTATATCAAAATCTTTTCAAAATATATTTAAATATATATATATAACACCCTTCCCTGCATTACTTTTTTTTAAATTTTTTTATTTTAAAGAGAGACCGAAGGAGAGAGAGCATGCCCACCAGCTGGGGAGAGGGGCAGAAGGAGAGAGACAGAATCCCAAGCAGGATGGAACCAAGCAGGCTCTATGCTCAGCACAGAGCCAAACAGGGCTCAATCCCATGACCCTGGGATCATGACCTGAGCCGAAATCAAGAGTCAGATGCTCAGCCGACTGAGCCAACGCAGGCACTCCTACCCTTCCCTGCATTCTTAAATATAATTTACCTTAGCATCTAAGTATCATCTTTACAAACATAAATTATTTTATTATGCTGGAAAACATCATTGCCTTCAAGAGTTTGTTGAAGCGTACCCTAAATACATCCAGATTTCATTTTAAATATTTTTTCCTGCTTCTGTGTTCCTATCAGTGCTGTTAATGCCTGATTTCTCACTGCTGATCTTGCACCTGCCTTTTATAGTTCCTTTTCCTCTCTCGGTTTACTGTGTCTGGTCAGCATTGAGCTTAGAAAATAGACAGCCCAGTGCATTAAAACTGAGTCTAATCAGAGCTTACCTCAGAGGCCTGTAAGTTAACCACATAAGCTTTAATGTGTGAACCTTGTGACATCTGTTTTGCCTACTTAGAGACTTACTGGCATTTAGATATTTGAGATTGCCTATTAGTTAAGTTTTAAATACGTTAGGTATTATCATGCAGGCTACAGACACCTGGAGAAACCATTTTCATTGTTCTCAGCGTTGGAAGTTCGTCCATTCTGTGGCCCCACAACTTCAAAGAGCTTAGGGAATCATAGGATCATAGATCCGGCCGTTTTGCTCTCAAGTAGACAACTGATGGTTATCTCCATCTTACAGAAGAAGAAACTGAGGCCTAAAGAGTAAGTAGCTTGCTCTGATGCGGTAGTCCAGCAGAGCCAACGCAGGATTCTGAGTCTCCTGAGACTTCCTTCTGCTCAGCCGCACTGTCCCCAGGAGGAAACAGAGAATCACCTTGGGCTATGGAAAGGAAGGAAAACCATTTATAAATATCACTAAAAATCAGAAAAACGGGGCGCCTGGGTGACTAGGTCACTTAAGTGTCTGACTTTGGCTCAGGTCATGTTCTCATGGTTCGCGAGTTCGAGCCCCACATCAGGCTCTCTGCTGTCAGTGCAGAGCCCGCTTTGGATCCTCTGTTCCTCTCTCTGCCCCTCCCCTGCTCATGCACATGCACACATACACACACGCACACACACACATACTCTCTCTCTCTCTCTCAAAAATAAACATTATTTTTAAAGTCAGAAAAATGAAATCTTGTTAGTATTGTAACAAATCAGTTTTAGCCTTGACTTTGATAAGTGTTTTTCCTCCCACCCCATCCTCATTTGAAGGGATGTAAAACCTGACTGTGCCCCCCCCCCCCATAAGCCTGGACTGTGAGCACATACAAAGAAGGACCAAGGGCATTATAAAATCCATAAGCATATAAAGTATTATAAAATATGATGATCAGCTTTGCACCCTCTTTTCATTGTAGACAAAACAAGGTGATTTTGAGGGGGAACATAGAGCCACTGAGAATGGGGACATGGAAATCGATTTCTTTTTTTTTAAATAAATTTATTGGGGCACCTGGGTGGCTCAGTTGGTTGGGCGACTGACTTCGGCTCGGGTCATGATCTCACGGTTTGTGAGTTCAAGCCCCATGTCGGGCTCTGTGCTGACAACTCGGAGCCTGGAGCCTGCTTCAGATTCTGTGTCTCCCCCTCTCTCTGCCCCTCCCCTGCTCACGCTCTGTGTCTCTCTGTCTCTCAGTAATAAATAAACGTTAAAAAAAATTTTTTTAATAAATTAAAATAAAATAAAATAAATTTATTTATTTATTTGTAATCTCTACACCCAATGCGGGGCTTGAACTCACAACCCTGAGATCAAGAGTTGCATGCTGTTCTGACTGAGCCAGCCAGGTGGCCCCTAGAAATTGATTTTTGAAGGAAGGTGCCAAGTTGACCATTTCTGTAGGTGGCTTCCTTCCTTCTTTCCTTCCTTCCTACTTTTTCTTCCTTCCATCCATCCTTCCTTCCTTCCTTCCTTCCTTCCTTCCTTCCTTCCTTCCTTCCACTATTCTATTGAGATATAATTTTCATGCTGTAAATCTAGGTGACTATTTATTCTTCCCATTGTAAGAAAACACAAAGCATAATCCCCAAATGCAGAGTTGACCACCACTATTAACACTTTGGTATATTCCATTCTTTTTCCTATGCAAATTTATTTCCTTTTGTTTTCTTTGAAATCAAAGATGGAATCATACTGTACACAGCGATTTCTATTTTGCTCTTTCTTCTTAGCGTAATGAGGTTACCTAAGTTTGTGTATTTTCGTTTGAAACTCATTTAGTCATATGAATTAAATCTTTATTGTAAATTCTTCTTGAGAGAAATTCTGCATCTGTGGTTGAAAACTCAAGTGCCTGCAAAAACCAGACAGGTAATGTAAGGAGCACAGGTGTCATTCAGTGAACAGCCATGGGGGCCATGGCTGACTTACAAGGATAGCCTCCGCCTCAGCCCCAGCTGATTGATTGCCAGGAGTGATGGTCCGAGACTCCAGGGCCTCTGATTTTTTTAGAAAAGACATATCTGGAATCTAGATTGTATTGCAGGAAATGTCTTGACTTTTCTAATGTTTCAGCCCCAAATTAAAAAAAAATAAGTTCAAGCCAAACAAAACCTGTCTGCCCGCCATTTCTGTCTTAGGCGGTGAATGTGAAGAGCTTCATAAGTAGTAGCTCACTTAATTATCCCAGCAGTCCTGCTCCTTTAACAGTTATTGAGAACCAACACTGAATGAAGGAGGCAAAATCTCTGATTCCTTGGAACTTACATTCTAGGAGGGAAACAAGTAATATGGTTGAAGAATATATAGTAGATCATACAACAATAAGTTCTTTGGAGAAAAACTAAGCAGGAAGTAGGGGGAGCATTGCGGTTTTAAATACCATGGCCAGAGGTGGCCTTACTGTATAATGACATTTGAAAAGAGACCTGAAGGAGGAAAGAGCTATGTAGAGATCTGGGGGGAGAGGGGAGAGCAGATACAAAAGCCTGAGACAAGAACATGCTTGACGTATTCCAGAACTACAAAGCCATTGTGGCTGGAGTGGTCTGAGCAAGGAATGTGTAGAAGGAGATGCAGTTAGAGCAATAGCAGGGGCCCCCACCGTGTAGAGTCCAAGAAAGAAGACGTATAATCCAATTTTATAGATGGGAAAACTGAAGCTTAAAGAGTTTCGCCCATGCCCCATAACTAGGAAGTAACAGAGGCATCTTGAACCCAAGACCGTCTCAGTTCCAAATCTCATGTTCTTAGCTACTACGTGTGCCACACTAGAATGAAGCAATGTGGATTGTGTAACATTCCCACCCTTCTAGCAAGTTCCATGCTACCTGCATCCAAATCATGTCCTACCTGTTCTTTGTGCTCCTGCCTCAATCAGAGAGAGTTACAGTGAAAGAATCCTAGAATCTTGGACCCAAATACAACGCTGAGGATTACTGAGACAAGAAGTTTGCACTTTTCTTTTTTATAATTCTGAATGCTCATGCTTTTTTTTTTTTTTTTTTAAGACTCTTTGATGTCTTCCTGGTGCTTATACTTTTGTTTTCTTAATTTTTCAAGTGGGTTATATACATGGAGGTGACAAAATGCAAAAGCTCAAAAGGGTGTGCAATCTTACGTACTTTAAAGTAGATTTAACTTCATCTAATCCACCCTGATCATTTAGACATGAGGCATGACAGAAGAGGAAACTGAGACAGAAAGAGCTGGTGTCTGATTGAAGGCCACCCATCAATGAGGAAACCAGGTACCTTGTCCAAACCCCAGTGAGTAAGATCAGACTTTGTTTTTTAGAATACTGGTGCATGAAAGAAATTGGGTGGGTTCATCCTTTGATGCCACTGGGATATTTTTCATCTTTTTTCCTTTCTTTTTGTACGCCTGCCAGGCCCACTGAAAGATAAGGATCAGGGTCCAGAAAGCCTAACCATTGTGTCATTTCCCAGGACGCAGAGCCACTATCATTTGGTTCACATTTTTATTAAAATAAGATGAGTGATTCACTCACATTACAGGCAAAGAATCTTTTAACAGGAAAACCATACTTTGAAAAACAAAGTCGATGGCTTTAAGGAACAGTAACTGCTAATGTCAATTTCCTTTCCCATCCCATTTCCAGTCCCCAAAAAAGTCAACCACTCTTCTGTCTCTAGCCGCCTCTTTCTCTTACCCACACATATACATATAATTATAGATAGGGTACATTATATATGCCCACAAAAGACAGAAAGCAGCAGGAAAGACAAAGGTGGATTCATCTGAAAAGATGTATGTGTTTATCTATATCCACCCTTCTTTCTGGTTCTTGCTGTTTTTGTTTCTTAAGTCTATTTTTTTAGTTGATGGGTAGCCATAAATCCGTCATCATTGGTGGAAGTTAGTAGATTCTGACAAGAGAACAGGCTGTGGTCTTTATAAATACGCCTACGTGCTGGCAACGGTCTTCCTCTACTCACACAATCATCGAGAACGGGGACTTAGATTGTTTTCTTATTTTTAGTCTGTCTCGGTTCAGATCACTCTTAGTGAGTAACTCCGTTAGCCACTGCTTCTTTTTATGTTTATTTAGAAGAAAAGGAAAATGCATTTTAAGCAAATCAAATGCATAATCTGTTCCACTTCCTATTTATTCTATGGCTACTTTGGACAGTGGAAAGCCCAGAGAAATACTTCTGTTGGTTTTTGTTTTCTGTGGCTTGCTTTCTCAGACAAGCCATCAGTTTTGCTGATCGCTTTTTTGAAATTCCATCCCAGGGGCACCTGGCTGGCTCAGTCAGCAGAGCATGTGACTCTGGATCTCAGGGTTGTGAGTTCACGCCCCGAGTTGGTCATAGAGATTACCTAAAAAAAATTTTTTTAGTAAATAACAAATAATAATAATAAAATCCCATCCCAACTGTCAGCCTGATTTTAAATTGGAAAGGAGGGGCGCCTGGGTGGCGCAGTCGGTTAAGCGTCCGACTTCAGCCAGGTCACGATCTCGCGGTCTGGGAGTTCGAGCCCCGCGTCAGGCTCTGGGCTGATGGCTCAGAGCCTGGAGCCTGTTTCTGATTCTGTGTCTCCCTCTCTCTCTGCCCCTCCCCTGTTCATGCTCTGTCTCTCTCTGTCCCAAAAATGAATAAACGTTGAAAAAAAAAATTTACAAAAAAAAATAATAAATTGGAAAGGAAAAAAGTAGTTGGAAGTAATTTTTGTGTGTACATTAAATATACTTTGCTAATCTATGTTTAGTCCTATTCAAATTGCAGATACGGGCCTATAATGGCTTAAAATGTTTATTATTTTTGTTGTTCCTTCTCTGTTTTCTTATAGAGATTAACAGCAGTCTCCTAAATTAGAAAGGGTCTGTCAGTTTGTTTTAGGGGCAGCAAGGAAGCGGGGAGCCAGGTAGACCACATCTGACCCTGGAGCCAGTCTAGGCGAAGGAGGATAGGAAGAGATGAGCTAGCTGGTAGCAGTTTTAAATATTAACGGTAATAATAACAATAACAGCAGTTGCTGCTAACATTTACTGCCCTCTCATTATGGAATCCACTATGCCAGGTGTTTTTCATCCCTGGAAGAAATAAAAGCGGGCTAAAGTCCCAGGAACCATATAGCAAGAGAGAAAGGACATCATAAGGAACTGGCCTGTGTAGTGAGTGGAGAGAGGCCCTGACCTGGAAAGAGAAGGCTTGATTAGATTGTGGCTCTACCATTTACTTGGTACTTTTTGTCCCTTACTGAGGTTCATTTTCCTGGTTCATAAAAACGGGAATAATACTGTTTTCCTCTCCCCGCCTGTCAAGGTTCTTATGGGGATCAAAAGTGATCATGCGTATGAAAATGGTTTGCATGATTATACAGTCTGTCTATAAATATGACTCATCAGTACTTTCACTAGTGAGATGATAGAGGATTGGCAGGGTACTGGCTCTCAAGGAAAGTGGTGTGCACCTGCCTTGGGGCAGGAAGTCTGTTCTTCTCTCATCAATAAGAACAAAGGCAAGATAAAATAATCATGAGATAAGGAATAAGATTGTTTTAGCCACCCACTGGCTTGAGCTTGAACTTGGATGAATTGTGCCTTTTGTTATGCAGGTGCCATCCCACCTGTGTGCCTCAAAAGCCGCGGTAACAAGAGCAGGTACTGTTTATTGAATACTTACCCTGGGCCGTATACTAGCACTTTAAATTTACTATCTCTTTTATTTTTTTAATTTTTGTTTATTTATTTGCATACGGTTGACACACAATGTGACCTTAGTTTCAGAGTTTCAGGAGTACGGCGTAGTGACTCAACGTCTGTATACGTTATGTTCTGTTCAGTAGCTACCAATCGCTCTCTTTTTTAAGTCATCTATTCCACGGGTGCCTGGGTGGTGCAGCCGGTTAAGCGTCCGACTTCAGCTCAGGTCATGATCTTGCAGTCTGTGGGTTTGAGCCCCACGTCGGGCTCTGTGCTGACAGCTCAGAGCCTGGAGCCTGCTTCAGATTCTGTGTCTCCCTCTCTCTGCTCCTCCCCTGCTCACACTCTGTCTCTCTCTTTCTCAAAAATAAACATTAAAAAAAATTGTTTTAATCATCTGTTTTAATCCTCTCAAAGACTCTCCTGATTAGGAACATTATTGTTCATACTGTTAGTATCATTAGTATTAGTATTAATATTCACTCTCATTTCTAAGTGGCTTGCTCAGTGTCAACACAGCTAGTTAGCCAAAGAACCAGGACTTGGACCCTGGTTGGCCGATCCAGGAGGCTGCACTGGGTAAGCAGGGGTAAGACCCACTTAGGGGTTAGAGCCAGGGCTTTTCAAGCCATCCTCAGTAGAGCCCTAGAATTTTAAAGCAATGCCTCGAGCCTTCTCTCCCAGCCACTTCATTCCTCACACCTCTAGACTAGGTGAGGGCTACTGAGGAGAAAGTCGAGTAAGAAAGGCTTTGCTTTTATCTGTTATACATTGAGGTTCCTTATAAGATTTCCATTGAAAAAAAAGTATATCTGTTTAAAATTTTTTTTCAACCTTCACGTACCACATCTTTCTCATTTCGAGGTGACAAAATGGAGGCCCAGAAGAGTTGTGCCCAGAATAATGTGGTTAGTTCTTTGCAGAACTCAGGCTGAGTTCTCTTGTCTATATTATAACCTGCCTCTGGGAGAACAGACCTTTCCTTCCTCCAGAACAACATGAAAACCCTCATTCTGGTTATAAAAACCCATGTGAGGAAGTGTAAAATACGCCTCTTTGTCAAAGATTGAGTGACGTTTTCCAGATAGACCACCACTGAGAGGGCAGGATGTTTCCTCTCACCTCCAGTTACCATGAGGGGGGCCTGAAGTTCTGTCTCCACCTTAGCTCTTATGCCTGTTTAACCATTTCTGCCCAGTTAAGAGCAGGTTTGGGTCACAGGAGTTTGAGACAGCACTTGCTTCTTCCTGGATAAGAATTACACCTTGGCTCTAAAGTCTCTGTGTCAAAGAGCACTTCCTATCACCCTATTTCCAAACAAAAGCATGAAGTACCAATACCTGAGGGTGCCCGGGTGGCTCAGTCAGTTAAGTAGCCGACTTCAGCTCAGGTCATGATCTCACGGTCTGTGAGTTGGAGCTCCACATCAGAATCTGTGCTGACAGCTCAGAGCCTGGAGCCCGCTTCAGATTCTGTGTCTCCCTCTCTCTGCCCCTCCCCCACTTGCTCGCGCGCACGCGCGCGCTCTCTCTCTTTCTCTCTCTTTCAAAAATAAATAAACATTTTAAAAAAGTAGCAACACCTGGTAGAGCTGGACATTGGTCTCTGAATTAAAATGTGAATGGGTGGGGGCGTGTGGATGGCTCAGTCAGGTCAGTTAAGCGTCCGACTCTTGAAAAGCATCTGACTCTTGATTTCGCTCAGGTCATGATCTCACAGTTCAAGAGATCTAGCCCCTTGTCAGGCTCTGCACTGGCAGCATGGAGCCTGCTTGGGATTCTCTCCCTCCTCTCTTTCTGTCCCTTCCCCCACTCACTCTCTCTCTCCCTCAAAATAAATAAATACACATTGTTTTTTAAATGTGAATGGGTGCAGACGCTAAGCTTGAAATAACTTGATACCCTGCTGGGCCCTCTAAGAACTTATGGTGCCAAGATCCTTCTCCACATTTTGGTGTCCAAAGCTGCCTCCCAAAGCTCAATTTATTGAGCTTCCTCAATAATTGTCAGGAGACTGTGCTCGTGCCAGAATAGCTGGCCCTGTTGCTACTGGACAGAGGGTTTCTTGTCTTCTGGCGCTGGTGCCTCCTTCCACAACGCCATAGGGTTGCCCGTCCTGGGCATTGCAACCTGCTGTGGTTCGTGTCATCAAAGCTGTCTAAGACAGTGTCCTCCCCCAGAACCAAGCTTTGCCTTAGTCCTTGAACTCCCAACAGCCCCATCATGACAGACAGAAAAGATGCTCTAACATGGTATGTGGGATTCTTGTCATGTCAGACCTGGCCTCTGGTTCGGTGCCACTGTGGGAGCTAGGGATGGCCGTGGGTAGCCTAAATACCGGGCCAGATTGCCATGATGTGCCATGCACGATCCCTGCAGATTTTCAGATGCTGATTAGAAATGCTCATATTTCTTTAAATCTTTGGTTAATATAAACAATTCCTGGGGGGTTTCTTTTGTTCATTCTAAAAATTGCCATGCAATTGTTACCGTGTGTGATTTAATACTTTGCCTAGAATGCATATACTGGTCAAACAGAAATAATCATTTGATGTTGGGCTCAGTCATAATGAAGGAAAGAAAGAGAGGGAGTCTGGCTTTCAGCCCTGGTTTAAATACACTGAACATGCTCTGGGGAATAATGAGCTCGCAAAGGATGGTGTTAATAATGGCCCAACTACTTTACCCCACAGGTGTCAGTGGAAGCCAGTGCTTCTCATTCCTTTTGTGAAATCATTTCCTTTTCAGTGAACTAATTATGATTTCCCTCCATTTATAATATAAAACAACAGTGCTCTCAAAAGGGATAAAATTTAGGAACACAGCCTGCTCTCCTTCTGGGGTTTGCTTGACAGGAACATAGCTCTAGGATGTCAGCAATCTTCCTGTGACTTGTGGGACTACATGCTACGTGGGGAGTGAAGCTGTCAGATGTCTTGCCTCCTTCCTCTTCTCTCCTCCCTGCTCTCCTTCCCTCCCATCCCCCTCCTTGCAGAGTAGTATTTACTCAGCTGCAGACTGGTACCAAAGCCTCAGTGCGCTGGGGGTTAGGAAGGGGCGGTGTGGTCATGCCCCAAACTATCCATGTCCTTCCGAGCATCTCTTGGCAGAGCAGGCTGGCTGAGGGTGAGTGTCATTTAGAATGAGCATCCACAAGCCCTGCAGAACAGAACATAAAAACAATTGCAACTGAAAATTGGAGAGTCCACTCATGGGCTGTGGTGTTCTCTGGCCTCTGTGGCCTCCTATGGAGATTATGCAGCCAACCAACTAGAGGTTGTCCAGTCCACTGGGATTCCCCAATGCTTGGTAACATTTCATTATCTCTAGCTCTGGTCCTAGCACTAGCTCACCCAGCCATCAACATTTGTAGGCAGTCACAGAAACAAATCCAGACTAAAGCCCATTTCATCCCCCACCCTTTTGGTGCTAAAAATGCTTGATTTGGGCTTTCTCCGAGTGAGGGACAAAGATATGGCGCTAGTTGCTTCTGTCTGGCACTCCTCCACTGGTCTCCTTTATTTTCTTTTTTAATGTTTATTTTTGAGAGAGAGAAAGAGAGAGCACAAGCAGGAGATGGGCAGAGAGAGAGAGGGAGACACAGAATCCAAAGCACACTCCAAGCTCTGAGCTGTCAGCACAGAGCCCGACATGGGTCTGGAACCCACACACTGTGAGATCATGACCTGAGCCAAAGTCAGGACACTTAACCGACTGAGTCACCCAGGCGCCCTCCACTGGTCTCCTTGAATGACACCACTCTGACCCTGGAAAAGGTTCCCACCATTTCCCAGGAAGAGAAAAGGCATCTGAGTCTACAACCACACCACCGCAGTTCTTCCTGAGCAAATGTGTGGGCACACAGGGTGGTCTTGGAGGAGGATGTAGAGATGACTAAGCTGCCCCCACAGAGCTTCCGAAACAGGAATTTCCACAGCAAGAAGGCAGGCCAGATGTAGAAAAGACAAGAGGAGACCTTCATCCTTCTTTTCCAAGAAAGAAGGATGTGAGAACAAGTTAGTCCTTGATTATTGGGCATCAGCAATTTCTGATTAGACTAATTTTCTTATTCAAAATAACCTCACCTGTCACCCTCTGGGATTAGAGTAGAGATAACCAGCAAAAGACTATTCTAAACCAGGGGCTGGTTATCTTGAAAAATACAGTATTCCTGCAAGAGTTGTAACAGTGGTCAAGTGAATTATTATGAAGTAAGCCTTAGGTTTCCTCTGGTTTTCATGGTAAAATTGGTGATATAATCCTATGAAAACAAATATCCAAGCTGACTGGATTTAACACTGATGAGAAGGTGCTAGGAGTCAACAAGCACGTGGAGTGTAGTCCCCCTGCCAGGACGTATTGTGTTCACTGAGAGTTGTGGTACCTACTGAACAGGACGTTTTCCATTTTCAGCACTTTACAGCTCCAACATCTCCTCGTGGCCCCTTAAATTTGTATATATGCCTCCTGTGCCTGGGGAGTCCCCATCTCGGTAGTTCACCCAGTGACCAGAAATCTGTCCATCTGAATTTTCCTCTGGGTCTCTATGTAATGCATGTTTTTATTCACTCATTCCTTCCATAAATATTTACTGCTGTGTGCCAGGCATTGTGCTAAGGGCTTTAAGTCTAAAGATTCCTTAATTTCAGGACTTCAAGTTTTAATCAGTTAATAACTATAAAATAATCCTACCACTTATCGGGCACTTCAAAAATTTCTCAGAAAAGTGCCTTATATTTAAATTGCCTCATTTGGTTTTTACAACAATCGCACTAGGTAGGTACCATGGTCATTCACGTTTCTAAGAAGAGGAAACCAAGGTTCAGAGAAGTTGTGCAACTTGTCCAGATCACACTAGAGGTTAAGTAGTGGAGCCAGGCTTTGAAGCAAGGTCGTCTGATTACTACGTCTGGGCTCTCCACTAATACAACTGCCCTGCCCAGTTTAATGTGGCCCACCTGCAGAGTATCTGTATGTTTAACTTCAATAGAAAGCCTGTCAGTCACCTGGTGTGAACAATCCTACCATCAGAAGTCAAGTCCTCCATAAACCAGCCGGATCTCACCTGCTGGTGAGAACTAGAAGGACCTTTGGAGCTAGATGGGCTTACCTGCGAATCACTGTTCTCCCTCCTCTAAGTTGTTCTGTTTCCTTGAGAAGGTAATCAACCTTTAAAGAAACCCTAGGTTTTTTTAATTTCTAAAATAATAATAGCAAATAGTAACAGAGCACTTTTGATGAGCCATTGTTCTAAGCCCTTTACATTAACTCACAACAACTGTATGATGGTGCTACTGTCATTATCCTCATGTTATAGAAGGGGAAACTGAGGCACAGAGAGCTTAATGGTCAAGTAATTTGAAATCAGTGGCAAAGCTGAGATTTTGACCCAGGCAGGATAACTCTGAAGTCTATGCTATGAGCCACGGTGCTACGCTGTGTTGCCTCTGGAGAGAAGAGAACCAAGGATGTAAAAGCCTCTGGTCCAGAGCCGGGCACACGGTCAATGGGACTATTACAATGCTGAGAATAAGAACGTTTAACAGCTCTGACCACCCACAAAAAGAGAAGCACCAATTTGTAGAGAATGTTTTAATGTTGATCTTATACCAAACCCTTCTTGTGCCTTCGCCTTTAATCTTTCAGGACCTGCTGGCTGATGCTTTCCTAGTTGGGGGTGTGGGGTTCCTTTAGAGAAGGTGTCTGTCTGTCCGTACACACCACTTACCTTCCCTGCACCTGCCAGGGCAAAGAGCGGCTGGCAGGTGGGCGGGGATGAGAAATGGTGGCGAGGCCAGGAGCACAGGTGCACCCATCCCCCGCCCTCCCGTGGCCTGTGGCCCAGCACAGGCTGTGCTGCTGGAGCTGCAAGTCTTTCCTGTTGACAGTAATTAGACCTTTCAGACTAAATTTCTTACATGAAAAAAATCCCAAATCACTTGAATTGTCTCCTTGATCCAGTTCACCTGGAGCTATTTAGTTCCCGCAGTTTGTTTGGAGGGAAAAACAAGCTCTTAAGCCTTCACACATTATGGTTGATAAGATCAAGGTGCTGAAAGTGTTAGTTGGGTAAACGCTAGAGCCAGACTGCCTGTGTCTGAATGCCAGGTCTACCTCTTACGCGTGCGTGATCTGAGTTTTTGTGTCTGTGAAATGGGGGTAACCATAGTGAAGATCAAATGAGACGACATAGGACAAGCCCTTGCAAGAACAGTGCCTGGCCCATAGTAAGTGCTCAATAAATGTTGGGTGTTAATATTATCATTAAGCCCACCCAGCCTTCAGACCCCCATCTTTCCCTCCCAGCCTCAGGTTTTGTTGTGGGAAGCCATGTTCCCTTCCTGTCCCCCCAGGCTCTGGACCCTTCTTTTATCACTTACCAAATGACAGTCAACCCTTAAGCAACATGGGTTTGAACTGCACAGAGCCCTTTGTACATGTTTTGTTTTTTCCAGTACAATACTATACATGTATTTTCTCTTCTTTATGTTTTTCTTAATATCATTTTCTTTTCTCTAGCTTACTTTATTATAAGAATATATAAATACATATAACACACAAAATATAAGTTAATTGACTGTGTTATCAGTACAGCTTCTAGTCAACAGTGGGCTATTAGAAGTTAAGTTGTTGAGGAGTCAAAAGTTATACATGGATTTTTGACTGTGCAGGGGGTTGGTGCCCCTAACCCCACATTGTTCAAGGGTCAACTATACTTCACCTCTCTAAGCCTCCTTGTCCTTGGCTGTGAAGTGGGACTGGGAATAATGGAGTCTACTTCATAAGGTTGTTGCGAAGGTGAAGTGAGCTAATTCAAGGCTCAGTGACTATTTAGTCTCGTTACTGTTGTTCCTGAGGCACAAAGCGTTGCCTGAAAAGCCTTTGAGATCTTGGAGAGCTCTTAGAGGGCCCGAAGTAGGCATTTAGGGTTAGCTAGTGCCTGAGTGTAAGTCTCGGGAGCTAAGAAGACTGCTGGCTTCTTCATCGCTGTAACACTGTGCCTGAAACTGAGGAGGCCCATAGTAATACGAAATGAAGGAATACTGCAAAGAGTATTTAAAAACATGTTTGGCTCAGGCAACCTGACAGAGAATTTCAAGGCAGACCACTCCTAGGTGTTTAAGCACTTAAACTCAGCAGGAAACACCTTCCTCTTCTCACCTGTCTTTGCCCCCAGCATTTAAAAACAAAACTAAAATATCCCCCACTGTTTGGTGTTACTATGTTGTAGACATTCTGCTAAGTACTTTATAGACATCCTCTCTTTTAATCTTGACTTCAACCCTGAAAGGTAAGTGTCATCATTCCCATTTTATAGATGAGAAACTGAGATTTAGAGAGATTGAGCAATTTGCCCGCGGTTGCGTAACTGGTAAATTGCAGAGCTAAGGGTTGAACCCTAGCCCGAGAGACAGGAAGCGGCCAGCTCCTATTTGCTCATCAGTGTTCTGATTTTGGAACAAGCGTGACCACTTGCCATTCTCCCAAATACCCACTACGCAACTGACGAGTATCTCCGAGCAGCAAATGCCTCTCTCTCAAAATATCCAGCCACTACATTAGTAGAAGTAGAACTGCTGTCTTCCACAATGAAGGTGGCAAAAGTTCTCTATTTGCCTAGATTTTCATTCATCTCTTTATCTTCCTCATTTTCCATTTGGGAAAGTCAAGTTCCAGAAGTGGTGAACAAGCTGTATTCTGTTATTCTGATGTATTTAGTATTTCCAAGAGCTGTTGTTGCATTAGAGAAATACAAAATGATTTTTGTAAATCATCCTTCTATCTTTGGAAGCAACTATTTGAAGTACATGAGTTAGAATGTCATCAAGAACCTAAAGAGAGCTGAGGGTCTGGAAACCAGGAGGCTGAGATTGATACCCAACCTTGTCTTTCTTGACTCAGTGTGGGAGTTACACAGTCCTCTAGGCTTCCCGTATTCCTTCACTGATTTATCTTCCCAAGGATATCTTGTGGGTAACTTTGGGGGACAAAAGTGAATTTCTGTGAAACACTTTGACCCCCTAAGAATGATCAGATACATCCACCAATTAGCCGAGGAAAGCAATGATGATTCAAAGATAGCATTTTCTTTTATAGACGTGTTTGTGCTTCGCTGACATTGCATTTTTTTACAAATTGAAGGTTTGTGGCAATCCTGCATTGTGCAAGTCCATCGGCGCCACTTTTCCAATAGCATTTGCTCACTTTGTGTCTCTGTGTCATGTTTTGGTAATTCTCACAATATTTCAAACCTTTTCATTATTGTGGTCATCTGTGATCAGTGATTACAACTTGCCGAAAGCTCAGATGATGGTTAGCATTTTTTAGCAATAAAGTATTTTTAAACTAAGGCATGTACTTTTTTTTTAGATATAATGCTATTGCACACTTAATAGATTGCAGCTTAGTGTAACCATTACTTTTACATGCACTGGAAAACCAAAAAATTCATTTGATTCACTTTGTTGGGATGTTTGCTTTATTGCGGTGTTCTGAACCAAACCCACAGTATCTCCAAGGTATGCGTGTATTTACTTCCTTCCAGAAGTCACTCCTCTTTACACAGGGAGTTCTGGAGTGAGAATAATGTGGGAATCCGTTATATTCAATAGCTTTTCTCCCCTTTCTTCACCTTTCCTGCCCCTTACCTTAAAGCTGTAAGACCGTGAGTGGCTATTACACCATCCTTTGATGAGCAAAACCTCCTACCAGGCTGTGCCTAAGGTCAGGCGAATGAGGAGAGGAAAGTGCACACCCCACTGTGGCCAAGACGAAGGCCACAAAAGCCATCTTGATCCTTTGACCTACACTGGCACTGAGCCTGTTGCTTTGGTGACCCTGACTTTGGCAGTGTGGTTAGTTTAACTCTCTGCCCCCACCTTGAATTGAGCTTTGATGAAAAAGTAGTAGGAACCCAGGCCTGTCCCTGGAGATTTGGGGTTTTTATCTTGGAAAAGCATCAACCAAACTAGCAGGGCAGGAGATCTGGATGCCTGTGGCTTGGGCTAACTTGGGTCCAAAGAAACCAAGTGCCTATGATCATCATCTTCATTCCCCAAATGTGGCCATGCCCTCTGGATTCCCTTGTCTCACTCATTCTCCCAGTTAGGATGGCTTCCAGGTTGCCTGCTGTTGCTTTACCATTAGCTTGTTCTTCCATATTTGAAATGCTTTGGTATACAGAGTACTTGCGGATTGCCTGGCTGTTCTAAAATCTTTTGGCTTTGGTACATGTAATAACAAAACAACCTTTACACATCAGTGTATTTCCTCCCCCTTGGGAGCCGAGAGACCTCCCTGAGATTTGCATCTCTGGGTTTGCTGCTGGGCTGCAGAGCCTCATCCTGGCTCATCTCTCCCAGGGCACTGCTTCTGTATATCAGGAATCATCTGGTTGCCTTGATTGTATATCTTGAACCTTTGTCTTGGTTTCCTATAATAGAATGGCCAGATTTTTGTGCAGGCATCCAAAAGAAGCCAGGCTGTGCAATACTGGATGACAGAGTAATAAGGTCTGTGGGTTGCTGTGATGTATTCTTCTCCATATATTGAAAGACTGAGTTTGCCTTAGTAGTGCTTCCAGATATCTATGGATGGTCTTTGGGCATGTTGTGGTGAATGCTACCATGCCAGAGAATTTCAGCAGCTTTAACCAGCTTTGAAATGACTCGTTCTTGTAGATTTTCATACACAAGGAAAACCGGACTAAGAATGTGGATCAAGGTATCCCTCTTGTTCCCTTCTCACCCGACCATTTTTCAAACCAGGGAAGCTCCGTTAGCCAAAATGTTGTAGCTGGGTACCTTCCACCCGGGAAAAACTTTGTAGAAACATTGATCTTAGAATCTCACTACCAGAGGTTAGTAGCTAGCACTAACTCACCTTTACAAGAGCAGCTCTACCGAGGCTAGGTCTGAAACCCATGAAATGGCCAAACAAAGAGCAATGACTTCACACGCAGAGACCTAATGTGTTCCTCTCCATTTCAACTTCAGATTTGCTGACCATGAGAGAATATCACTGTTTGCTGCAACTGCTGTGCCCGGATTTCCCCCTGGAGCTCACTCAGAAAGCAGCCAGGTATGTGCCCTGGGCTCTAGAAGCTAACTCAGCGCTCTGCGGACCAGGACTTCTTAGAGAAACCTGAAATGTATACACACAAACAAGCAAACCATTAGGAAAAATACAAAACCATTAGGGAGACACTGGAATTTGGAGAGGGGTCTGTTTGAGATTTGCCCCAAAACATAATGCTCACTTTCTGCCTTTCCCAAGGGAAGCCAAATGATCCTTTGTGGTTTCTGTGGGGGGCCTTAGGGTCTGCAGACAGAGCTGGGGGGTGGTGAGATGAAGACACACACACACACACACACACACACACACACACACACACACACACAAGTCTCTAGAGGATATTCTGAGAAACGAAAGGGCAAGAGTTGGCAGTGACCAGTGAATGAAGGCATAGATTGAGGTTGGAGACTGGAAAGGTATGGAGGTGATAAAGCCCAATTAAGAGAAGGATAAGTGATATTATTTATGCTGAAAGAAGATTTTCAAGATTAGTCCAGAACCAGGAAGACTTGGCAGAAATAGTTTGAACCCCCTTATTTCTGCGTTTGATTTCATGGTCATTCCCATTTTAACCAAATGAGGTAGTTGGACTGTGCCTCAGTTACCTTTTACTTGACACGAAATTTGACCTAAGGTGACAAATGGAAGAATTTCAAAAATTGTGTTGTCTGAAATTGTCAGAAAAGAGGATTTTTAGGAAAATACTCTGCATTGTACTATACATGATAGATACATGTCATTGTACATCTGTCCCAAAAGCACACATGAAGGGTAATGTAAAGTATGAACTCTGGGTGATCATGTTGTGTCAGTGTAGCTTCATCAATTGTAACAAAGGTTCCACTCCAGTGCAGTGCAGGTGTTGATATGGAGGAAGCTATGCAAGAGTTGGGGGATGGGGGGTATGTGGTAAATCTCTGCACCTCCCCCTCCATTTTGCTGTGAACCTAAAACTGCTCTAAAAAGTAAAGTCTTGTTTTTCTTTTTTAACTTTTTAATGTTTATTTTTTAGAGAGACAGAGGGCGGGGCGCGGAGGGCAGAGAGAGAGGGAGACACAGAACCCGAAGCAGGTTCCAGGCTCTGAGCTGTCAGCACAGAGCCTGACATGGGGCTCAAACTCATGAACCGTGAGATCATGACCTGAGCCAAAGTTGGACACCCAACTGACTGAGCCACCCAGGCACCCCAAAAGTAAAGTCTTTTTTTTTGTTAATGTTTATTTATTTTTGAGACAGAGAGAGACAGATCATGAACAAGGGAGGATCAGAGAGAGAGGGAGACACAGAATCTGAAGCAGGCTCCAGGCTCTGAGCTGTCAGCACAGAGCCCAACGCGGGGCTCAAACTCACGGACTGTGAGATCATGACCTGAGCCGAAGTCGGCCGCTTAACCGACTGAGCCACCCAGGTGCCCCAAAAGTAAAGTCTTAATAATATTTTTTAATGTCCATCTTACCTCAAGCATAGTGTATGCATTTACCTTCATTATTTCATTTAAATTCATTTACCTTAATTACCTCACTTAATCCTTATAAAAACTGTTACCTTCCTATTTTACTCAAGAGGAAACTGATATGCCTCAATTAAAAAAAAAAAAGAGGAAATTAAGGCTCAAAGAGGTCAAGTATGTGGCCTGAATTTACTGATAGCTTGTAAGTAGCAGAGGCATGACCTAAACCCAGGGCTGCCTGAATCCACAGACTTTGCCCTTAACCTCCTCACCCTCCTGCCTGCTCATCTTGTGAAATCATTTCTGTGTGGTGGTTTGACCCACTGACACCACAGCTGCACTGGCTACGCTGTACCAAGAACCATCTGAGTCCTTCTGAGGTGAGCCAACCATCCCCTCCGCTGCCAGCGACAGACTCCAGCCTCACACCGGGGCGGGCTGTTCTGCAGTTCACAGCTCACACGCTGATTTGGCTGGTCATGTGCAAAACTTGTTTAGTGGTCACGCAACCAAAATCTTCTTCCCTGCGTTGTCCAGTGGATACTTACCTTTTCCAGTGGCACTTGGCCCCTGGTAAAAGCAGCAATTCGGGTTTTATCATTTTAACTGATCTGCTATCCAAAGGAGATTTAGATTTAGATTTTTTTTCCATAGTTGACAATAAAATGTGGGAGATTATCTCTTGTAATTTAAGAGCAGCCAGCTGGAGTTACCTTCAGATTTCCAATGATAGTGCCCCTTGAGGTCAGATTATTTTAAGGAAGAGTCAGCCCCAAATTTGGGGGAAAAAAACTCTTTAAAAACTGTACTATGATTTCTACATAGCTGAATAATAAAAATCAGCTGTGATCTCTAACTAAAATCTTCCCAGAGAAAAGGAACCGTAAGTGTAAGTAAGCTCCAAGTAAGTGTAAGCTCCATGAGGGCAGGCAGGATCTATACCAGTCTTATTTGCTGCTGGATCCCTGTTGCCCAAACCAGTACCTAGATACGTGCTAGACACTCCATTAAGTGTCTCCCGATTAAATGAACATATGAATGACATCGCTTGTCAGGCATTTTACGTAGTTCAAATAGTCCATGATTCTCAGTAACTCGAAGAACAAACATCAGCCACTGTATCCTATATTCATTTGTTCATTCATTCATTTATATATTCATTAAAAATTTTTAACAGCTTGGGGTTTCTGGTCCAACTCTTGATCTCAGCTCAGGTCTTAATCTCAGGGTCATGAGTACAAGCCCCACGTTGGGCTCTGCATTGGGCTCTGTGCTGGACATGAAGCCTACTTAAAACAAAATTCAATGGGCTTTTATTATAGTCACAGAGTATATTCGTATCCATCAGCACAATCAAGTTTAGAACATTTTAATTGCCCCCAAAAGAAATCCTGCAGTCCTTAACCACTACTCCCCAATCCTTCCCTCCTCCTCAGCCCTGGGCAACCACTAATCTACTTTGTGTCTCTATAAATTTGCCTATTCTAGACATTTAAAATGAGTGGAATCATATAGTATGTGGTCCTTTGTGACTAGCTTCTTACACTTGGCATAGTGTTTTCACGGTTCACCCATGTTGTAGCAGTACTTCATTCCATCAGGTATTTCTTGAATGCCAGGAGTGATTATGTACACTGGGGATACAGTGATGAATAGATGCTGTTCTTCCCCTCAGGGAGCTTAACATTAGGTGTAGAAGAGGACCCCTTTGGGCCTCAGTCACTGTCTGCCACCACTCTGTGACATCTCACCTTGGTTTCTGTCACTCCAGAACAGTTACTGTTCCCCTTTCCTGAAAGGTTGGTGGCAAGTTAATAAGGGTAACCTTCTGTAGGATTTTCAACCCCTAGCAGCCTCAGCTTTGCACTTGCCCCACCCAACTTCCAGACCCTTCCAAACAATTTGATATGTGTAAGCACTCAAGATTAGAAGTAACACCAAGTGGGGCGCCTGGGTGGCTCAGTGGTTAAGCGTCCAACTTCAGCTCAGGTCATGATCTAACAGTCCGTGAGTTTGAGCTCCGCATCAGGCTCTGTGCTGACAGCTCAGAGCCTGGAGCCTGCTTCAGATTCTGTGTCTCCCGCTCTCTCTGCCCATCCCCTGCTCACCCTCTGTCTCTGTCTCAAAAAAAAAAAAAAAAATTAAAAAAAAAAAAAGAAGTAACACCAAGAATGAACTATTCTGACCTCATCAAGATAAAAAGCTTCTGTACAGCGAAAGAAACAATCAGAAAAACTAAAAGGCAACAGTGGAATGGGAAAAGATATTTGCAAATGACATATCAGATGAGTGAAGTAAAGAAGATGTGGTATATATAGACAATGGAGTATTACTCGGCAATCAAAAAGAATGAAATCTTGCCATTTGCAACTACGTGGATGGAACTAGAGGGTATTGTGCTAAGCAAAATTAGAGAAAGATAAATATCACTTCATTCATATGTGGAGTTTAAGATACAAAACAGATGAACATAAGGGAAGGGAAGCAAAAATAATATAAAAAACAGGGAGGGGGACAAAACATAAGAGACTCTTAAATACAGAGAACAAACTGAAGGTTGCTGGAGGGGTTGTGGTGGGGGGCTAAATGGGTAAGGGGCATTAAGGAAGACACTTATTGGGATGAGCACTGGGTGTTAAACATAGAGGATGAATCACTGGGATCTACTCCTGAAATCATTATTGCACTATATGCTAACTAACTTGGATGTAAATTTAAAATTTTTTTAAATAAAAAAAGAATAGAAGTAACACAGTCATCTAAAATGCTCGGATTCTTACAATTATTGATACAATACAAATATTGATACCACTGACTTACAATACAAATATTGATACCACTGACTTCAGCAGTGGTATCCCCCTAGCTGTGGCTGGAAGCAAAGCTTATCCCCTCCAGGAAGCCTGCTGTTTGATAGTCCATGCTGGTAGCAGTGTGAGGGGATTATGGGAATGCAGGTAGAAACAACAGAAGGGCCTAGGACAATCCTCAGGATGCTGGCTATGAAATTAGAGGTGAGGGTCACCTGGGTGGCTCAGTTGTTTAAGCGTCTGACTTTGGCTCAGGTCATGATCTCACGCTTCATGAGTTTGAGCCCAGTATCGGGCTCTGTGCTGACAGCTCAGAGGCCGGAGCCTGCTTCCTGCTTCCGATTCTGTGTCTCCCTCTCTCTGCCCACCACCCCTGCTCACACACTCTCTCTCTCTCTCTTTCTCTTTCTCTCTCTCTCTCAAAAATAAACATTTAAAAATATATAAAAATAAAAAATAAAATAAAAAGAAGTTAGAGGTAAATTCAGAACCAGGGGAAGTTAGTTTGCTCCCTGTGTATTAGGCCTTGTGTCAACCCCGCCTCCCCAATGCCATTCTTTGCTCACTCCACTCCAGCTGGCGTGTGGGTACAAAACTTGTCTATATCCCAGAAAGCGCTCTCTAGCGCTTAAGCTAGCTTAAGCTATTCTTACTTTGTCCCAAAGATCGAGATCCCAACTTCCTCACACAAGGCCAGGCTTCTGATCAAAATCGCAAATGGAGGTGGTTAGGCCTCCAAGGCAGTTACTGTTGCTAGAAGAGGCATCGCACTCTCCCATGTCATGGCTGGGCTTATTTTTCTCAGGGCCCTGAGGTCTGGGGACAGGCCACAGAAAGAGGCTCCAGGCTGCGATGATGTGTGCATGGAAGAATGTAATCCACACGCAGCTGCACAGCAGAGCCTGTTCGGGGGCATGGCGTCTCCACGTGTGCCTGACTCATGGACGGCAAGCACCGCGGCCAGGCCCTGGGGCAGCAGGTGTGAGCCAGAGGCACAGGAAAGATGGCAAATGGGCTGCAAGACAGGCCTAGCCCCAGACGCCCTCCACCTCGCACATTCCTGTAGCAGTGGGGGGGTCATCACAGGTTTTATCCTTAAATGATCACCACAGCATCTCTGTCTCCCTCCTCCTTGGACCGGGAGGCTTTCCTGAAGGTGAGAAGCACCTTGCCGTGTCTGGCAATTCGAGCCAGACTTCTTGAGTTCAAATCCTGGTTTCACAGTCCACCAGCTTGTGCCCTTGGGAAAGTTGTTTTTTTTTTTTTTTTTTTGAGCCTCATTCTCCTCATTTATCAAATGGAAATAATAATAGTTGTAATAATTGAAGAAGTACATAATGTGCTTAAAACAATGTCTGGCACAGAGTAAAGTTTCAATGTTAGAAGTAGTAGTCTTAACCCTGACCTATAAGAGCACAAGCATCATAGCATTGGAAAGACCTGGATGTACTTGCCACTGGGGCCCCATTAACTGGATGACCTTGGGGATTTCTCATAACTTCTCTAAGCCTTGTGTCCATATCTGTAAAATGGGGAATAATACTAACTCACTCCAAGGACAGTGTAACTTTCAACAACTAGAAAAAATATATATTTTATTTTATTTTTTATTTTATTTTTTTTTAAATATATGAAATTTATTGTCAAATTGGTTTCAAAAAATATATATTTTATGAATATATGCATATTAGCACATTGTAGACATTCAATAAGTAATAGTTTCTTGCCGTTAAAATAATGTTGGCATTATTATTATTACCAGATTTTTAAAAATAAACAAGAAGAAGGGCGCCTGGGTAGCTCAGTCAGTTAAGCATCCGACTTCAGCTCAGGTCATGATTTCACGGTTCGTGAGTTCGAGCCCTGAATCGGGCTCTGTGCCGAGGCTCGGAGCCTGGAGCCTGCTTCTGATTCTGTGTCTCCCTCTCTCTCTGCCCTCTGCCCCCCGTTCATGCTCTGTCTCTGTCACTCTCTCAAAAATAAATGAACATTAAAAATTTTTTAAAAAATAAAATAAACAAGAAGTTTCTCAGCCCCCTAAGGCAGTTATTTCTGGCCTTTTTTCACTTCAGAACACTCAGAAAATAATATACACATAACAAAAAGTCAGTAAAGATGACTTTGCCCGTGATCAGCCTGCGGGCTCTGGCCTCCTCCCTGCTGGGCCAAGAGGACCCTCACACCTGTAACCCGTTCAGGGTGCAAGTTGACACAGGGTCACCTGCAGGGCTTATTAAACCACAGATGGCAGACTCCATCCCCAGAGTTCAGGGGATCTGAGGTGGGGCTCCAAAACTCATATTTCCAAACACTTGCCAGGTGATGCTGATGGTCATCCACTTTGAGGAGTATGGATTTAGTGCATTGAAAGCCAGTCTGATTCTGGCATTTTAGAATCGATCCCATCAAAAGGATTTACATTTCAATCTCTCTCTTGTCATTTTTTTTTTCTTTTTTTAATTTTTCTTTTTTTAATTTTTTTTTTCTGAAATTTATTGACAAATTGGTTTCCATACAACACCCAGTGCTCATCCCAAAAGGTGCCCTCCTCAATACCCATCACCCACCCTCTCCTCCCTCCCACCCCCCATCAACCCTCAGTTTGTTCTCAGTTTTTAACAGTCTCTTATGCTTTGGCTCTCTCCCATTCTAACCTCTTTTTTTTTTTTCCTTCCCCTCCCCCATGGGTTCCTGTTAAGTTTCTCAGGATCCACATAAGAGTGAAACCATATGGTATCTGTCTTTCTCTGTATGGCTTATTTCACTTAGCATCACACTCTCCAGTTCCATCCACGTTGCTACAAAAGGCCATATTTCATTTTTTCTCATTGCCACGTAATATTCCATTGTGTATATAAACCACAATTTCTTTATCCATTCATCCGTTGATGGACATTTAGGCTCCTTCCATAATTTGGCTATTGTTGAGAGTGCTGCTATGAACATTGGGGTACAAGTGGCCCTATGCATCAGTGCTTCTGTATCCCTTGGATAAATTCCTAGCAGTGCTATTGCTGGGTCATAGGGTAGGTCTATTTTTAATTTTCTGAGGAACCTCCACACTGCTTTCCAGAGCGGCTGCACCAATTTGCATTCCCACCAACAGTGCAAGAGGGTTCCCGTTTCTCCACATCCTCGCCAGCATCTATAGTCTCCTGATTTGTTCATTTTGGCCACTCTGACTGGCGTGAGGTGATACCTGAGTGTGGTTTTGATTTGTATTTCCCTGATAAGGAGCGACGCTGAACATCTTTTCATGTGCCTGTTGGCCATCCGGATGTCTTCTTTAGAGAAGTGTCTATTCATGTTTTCTGCCCATTTCTTCACTGGGTTATTTGTTTTTTGGGTGTGGAGTTTGGTGAGCTCTTTATAGATTTTGGAGACTAGCCCTTTGTCCGATATGTCATTTGCGAATATCTTTTCCCATTCCGTTGGTTGCCTTTTAGTTTTGTTGGTTGTTTCCTTTGCTGTGCAGAAGCTTTTTATCTTCATAAGGTCCCAGTAATTCACTTTTGCTTTTAATTCCCTTGCCTTTGGGGATGTGTCGAGTAAGAGATTGCTACGGCTGAGGTCAGAGAGGTCTTTTCCTGCTTTCTCCTCTAAGGTTTTGATGGTTTCCTGTCTCACATTTAGGTCCTTTATCCATTTTGAGTTTATTTTTGTGAATGGTGTGAGAAAGTGGTCTAGTTTCAACCTTCTGCATGTTGCTGTCCAGTTCTCCCAGCACCATTTGTTAAAGAGGCTGTCTTTTTTCCATTGGATGTTCTTTCCTGCTTTGTCAAAGATGAGTTGGCCATACGTTTGTGGGTCTAGTTCTGGGGTTTCTATTCTATTCCATTGGTCTATGTGTCTGTTTTGGTGCCAATACCATGCTGTCTTGATGATGACAGCTTTGTAGTAGAGGCTAAAGTCTGAGATTGTGATGCCTCCTGCTTTGGTCTTCTTCAAAATTCCTTTGGCTATTCGGGGCCTTTTGTGGTTCCATATGAATTTTAGGATTGCTTGTTCTAGTTTCGAGAAGAATGCTGGTGCAATTTTGATTGGGATTGCATTGAATGTGTAGATAGCTTTGGGTAGTATTGACATTTTGACAATATTTATTTTTCCAATCCATGAGCAGGGAATGTCTTTCCATTTCTTTAAATCTTCTTCAATTTCCTTCATAAGCTTTCTATAGTTTTCAGCATACAGATCCTTTACATCTTTGGTTAGATTTATTCCTAGGTATTTTATGCTTCTTGGTGCAATTGTGAATGGGATCTCTCTTGTCATTTTAAAACACAATTTACCTCACGTCTCCCTCCCTGAAGGCCAGATTTCTAGTGAGTAATAATATGTGCTAGACAGAGACAATGCCTGGAAAACACACAAACTCCTAAGGAATCTAGTTCAGACCTAGTAATTCATCCCAATTTAAGAGGTTCACTTTTCAGCTGGTCCCTGTGTCACAAAGGCAGGACTCAGGTGCTGGAGCCAGACAGCCCTGGATTCAAATCCCAAATTCTTTCACTTACTGGCTTATGACAGTGAGCAGTCTCTCTAAGCCTCAGTTTCTTCATCTGTAAAATGGAAATAATTATAACACCTGCCTCATAAAATTGATTTGAGGATTTAATGAGATAATGCCTGTAAAATGCCTGTCACACAGCCCTCAAAAAATATTACCTATTTTAGAAAAGTATAACTGGTAAATAGGGATTGATTCCTGTATTCATTTTTCAGCTGTTTCCTAAGCATCTTCTATATGCCAGACTTCATACCGTGCATGACAATACAGCTTTATGCTTTCTTGGTGTCTTTCTTTATGCCTCTCCCCTACAATAGCTTTCTGCCTGGATATCTTCCCCAGCTCTGACTTGCCATCTAACAGTATCACTCAAAAATAAATAAAAACATGAAAAAAAATTTTTTTAAGGCTTTAAAAAGTTGATCTATAAAGAAGTAATACTTTTTAAAAATTTTTTTAATGTTTATTTATTTTTGAGACAGAGAGAGACAGAGCATGAATGGGGAGGGTCAGAAAGAGAGGGAGACATAGAATCTGAAACAGGCTCCAGGCTCTGAGCTGTAAGCACGGAGCCCAACACAGGGCTTGAACTCACGGACCGTGATATCATGGCCTGAGCTGAAGTCGGACGCTTAACCGACTGAGCCACCCAGGCGCCCCTATAAAGAAGCAATACTGCAGAGCAGTAGGGAAAGGGGATCAATTCAAGAAGAATTGATGCAGCAGTTGGTTATTCACATAGGGAAAAATCAAGTTAGATTCCTACTCCATATCATATTCAGAAGTCAATTTCATATTCAGAAGTCAATTTCACATAGATGACAAGCCTAAATATGAAATGCAAAACTAAAATACTCTTAAAAGAGAATAGAGGAAAATATATTTATGGCCAACAGGTAGTAAAAGAATTCTTAAGGTATGAAGAGCCCAAGCCCAGTGGACGAGATTGATCAACTTGACCGCAAAAAAAAATTGCATTCATTTCTTCATTCAGTCAGCATTCATTGCAAGTACCTTCCAGGTGCTGAGAACAGAGCAGTGAAAAAATACAGTCCTCGCCCCGCAGTAGAGCTGACTTTCTAGGGCAAAGAGAATTATCAGATAGAAAGCAAGAATTCCCTGATGGCAAATTGAACCCCAGCCATCCCTAAACCTGAGGACTACCAGGGAATTAAGAATTAAAGTTCTCAGGGGATGCCTGGGTGGCTCAGTTGGTTAAGTATCTGACTCTTGATTTCAGCTCAGGTCATGATCTCCCAGTCTGTGCATTCGAGTTCTGCATCAGGCTCTGCACTGACAGCATGGAGCCTGCTTGGGATTCTCTCTCTCTTTGTCTCTGCCCCTCCCTCCCTCTCTCTCTCTCAAAATAAATAAATAAACTTTAGGGGTACCTGGGTGGCTCAGTCAGTTGAGCATCCAACTTCAGCTCAGATCATGATCTCTCAGTTCTGTGGGTTTGAGCCCAGCATCAGGTTCTACAATGACAGCACAGAGCCTGGTTTGGATTCTCTCTCTCCCTCTCGCTCTGCCCCTCCCCCACTTGTGCACGGGCTGTCTCTCAAAAATAAACAAACATTAAAAATTTTTTTAATAAATTTAAAAAAAGAATTAAAATTTTCAGTTCAACCAAAGATAGCATAAACAAAGCTGAAAGACAAGTGAGAGACGAGGAAAGGAGATTTATGTGTATGTCTAACAACAGATTGGTCTGCAGAATTTTTTCTTCTAAAAAAAGTTTTATAAAGAACTCCTACAAATCAATAAGGAAAAGATGAAGAACCTCAGTAGAAAAATAGCCCAAGGATATGAGCAGGCAATCCACAGAAAACTCTAACAGCTAATAAGCATATGGGCGTATTTTCATGCCCAAACTCACTAGTAATCAGGGAAAGGCCAATGAAATTGAGATGCCACTTCACATCAAATGACAAAAATTTTAAAGTCTGATAACACGAGCGTTGGTGAGGATGTGGAACTCTCATAAAGTGCTGGTGGCAGCATAAAGTGGTACTATCACTTTGGGGCAATGTAGGCAAATCTAAAGAAATTCACAGGTGTCCCTTGTTATAAGGAAATATGCAGCATTATTTGTAGTAGCTCCCACTGGAACACTCTGCAAGTCCCTCTGCAGAGGAAAGGATAAAGTGCAGCAGCATCATACCATCCACAGAATTCTGTACACCAGCTGAAATGGATACAGGTAGAAATCTATGCACCAACACTGATCTGCCTCAAAACGTCAAGTTCCAGAATGGTGCGTAGAGTTTGAAAGCAAGCAACACAAAGCTAGATCATGTTTTAAGAATATAGGCATCTGTGTGAGTTCATGTAGTATTGAGAAACATGTAGAGCGATGCTAAACCGCCAAGTTTCAGTGGTGATTTCAGAGGAAGAAGCGTAGAGGGATGGGATGAGGGAGGGCGCGCAGGTGGCTTGAACGTCATGTGTAACATTTTACAGAGCTTTAAAAATTGAAGCAAGGAGAGCAAAATGTTAAGGTGTATGAGGTTGGCCAGGGGTACACAGGTTTTTGTTATGTTCTGGGTAACTTTCTGAAGCTTTAAATATTTCATTTAAAACAAAAGGCACGGGTAGCACTGAGGTAGGGAGCGATGAGTGGCAGGTGAAAAAAGTGTCTAGGGGAAATCGGCAGCCTGGAAAAGAAGCCAGGCTCTCACCAGTCCTGACCTAGAGGAGCTTTGAGAAGCCAGTGGTTCTGGAGTTTAAGGAGTTCGGGGACCAGACGGGGAAATGAGGGCCTCACAGGGCCATGCGTTGGATTTGGTCTTTATCCTGAGAGCGAGGAACAGTTCTCCCCTAACTATAAGGCTTCTTGGGAGGGGCTGGGATAATGGGGTTTGGATGGCTGTTGCTGGTCCTTCCAGCTCTCTGCAGGGTGTAGCGGATGAGGCCTCAGCTTCCAGCCCTCCTGGGGGCAGTCGCTGTGTACTTGCTAACAAACTCCGGGAGTGAGAGAAGGGACAGCGCCACCAGCAGGAAGATGTTATTGCCACTCGAGAGCACAGAGCCTACATTTTCTTTCCAGGTGCAGCTGTGATTAGAGTCAGAGAGACCTGTGTTTGAATGACAACTCTTGCACTTGTACCTGCAACCTTGGCCAAGTTTCTGAACCTCTGTGTTCTCAGCAAGATATTCATTGGACTTACCTCATAGGATTAGTATGAGCAGGAAATGAAATGATGGCTGTATATTGCTGACACAGTAAACCCCTAATGAATATTAACCATTGTTGTCTTATTGTCTGCACTCCCTGGATCAAGCTTAGGCACTACAGGGCAGCTGGGGTTTGGGGTACCCCAGGCTGGAGCCAGGGGAGAACAATGACCCAGACCTCCCAAGCTCCTCTGCGGGCCTGGACTTGTGGCAGCTTGTGCGACATGGGGGTGCATCCCACACAGTCCAGAAGAGGAAGTGTCACAACCCTAAGGAAGTGTCCCAGGAAACCTCGGCAGCAGCTTCTTCCCCTGACCTGCAGAAGGTGGCCAGAGTGTGGCTGCAACCTCACTCATGGCCGGATACAAAAGGACAGTCCCCCAAGGTGCACTGTGAGCCCAACAGGCTTTGGGACTCACCTCACCCCTGAGAGACCCTGGTCATGTGACCTCCTAAAAGTGGTGCAGCCATGGAAGGTGGCTCTTCTTTCTGGCCCTGGCCGAGGGCTGGCTTCCCCCCAAAGTGGACTCGAAACTGGATAGCTGGCTTCCGCCCGAGAGCCTCTGCGTGGTTGAGTGATGGTAGCACTTACTTTCTCTGAGCTATATTTCTGCTTGCTATTTTGAGTTCTTCCAGCACCTTAAGCCAACTAGAATACACTTATTGATAGCAACTAACACTTGTGAGTGTTCATCATACACTAAGCGCAGGACATCATAGGGACTTTTCACAAGAATCCCATAAAATAGGAATTATGATTATCTCCTCTTCTCAGATGAGGATAATGAAGCTCAGAGAGAAAAGATAATGTGGCCAGTGAGTGGTGGAGCTGGGATTTGATCCCAGGGCTGCTAACCCAGAACTGTAGGTAAACAGGTGCGGCTCATGTCATTTGTCTAGGGACACTGACCCGGGGGTGAATAGAAAGTTGGCAAGTTGGTAGATTCAGACTGGAAGCTATTGCTTCCCTGGCACCCACTTAACGCCCAGCCAGCCAGCCCATCCCAGCTGTTGGAAGTCAGCAAGGGAGGGAGAGAAGGGCCAGCCCCCCGGGATTAGCTCTGACCCTGCCAAGTGTTCTTTCTTCATTCCAGTTGCCTGCCCTGGACTCCACCCTTCACATGGTTCTGCTCAGAGCCAACCTGAACTGGACTGCCTTTACTTCTCTCCCACAGTCCCTCTCTCTAGTCCTAAGGCACGGCCTGCAAGGATCCTTCCATGATCCAATAGATTTGTACAGACTCTTGTTGGCAACAGCGCCTTGTTGGCTCCACCTCAAAGCAGTGGCCGCCCGGCTCCTCCAGGTGTCAGAAGCAGCTGGCACGTTAGCAGGAGGCCTCTGGCAGGAAGGGGTGTTGAGCCAACTGCCATCCACTGGAGAACAGCACATGTGGATGACCTCGTTTCCAAGAGATTCCTTTGTGAGCCCTCTGGGAGTGTTGACAAGTTTGAGTTCAGGATGAAGGAGCTGCCCACAGGACCGAGGGCCCACAGCCTGGGGTCGTCCCTGCCACCAAAAGCAAAGACAGACCTGTAGCCTCCTGCCTGCCTTGTCACAGTTCTTCCGAGATTCCAGTGCCAGATGCCCAGAATTTTCATGGGTCAGAGCAGTAGTTTGGAGATGGACACTGCAACATAGGGTGCTTCTAAGAGCATTTTTCTAAGTCTTTCAGACTTTTCTGCAGCCACAGTCCTCCAAACAGCAAACTTCAGAACCAGCACTAACGGAAAAGCTGTTAGTTCTGGCCAACCTTGGGACGACACAGTCTGTCAGAGCTGGAGGAAGCGCTCTCATGCTTTTGAGTAGTACAAACCTTCAGGCTTCTGCTTGAATATCTCTAGCAACAGGCAGCTCGCTCCTTCACAAAGCAGCCATAATCCCAGAGCTGGGCAGTTTGGAGGTCTTCCAGAACCAAGCTTTCGATCCCTGTGACATCTTCCTCAGGGGCAGGCCTTCAAGAGTCAGGTCTCAGCCTGTGCTTCTTCCCTAGTTCTCTTCTAAGCTGAAGGATCAAAATGCAATCATTTGTCTGATATCATGGTTTATAGACTCACTAGCACTCTGACCCCCTCTTCCATGACTCTAGTTTATTCCCCTTAAATGGACTGTCCAGAACTGAATGTAGTATCCAGGTGTCTCCTGGAGAGGAGAAAAGAAAAGAGTACTGAGGCCCCTCTTCTCCGTTTAGCCACATATTTACTGAGTGCCTACTATGGGCCCTGCACACGCCAGGCCCTGGAATCAAGCAACAAGCTGAGAAACAGAGTTATCACCTGGAGATCTCATAGTCTGCGGGCAAAGACAAACACGAATAGTGTGAGGAGGTCACAGAGAACCGTGGAAGCTGGTAGCAGGGAGGCCAACCTCTACCTAGCCTGGAGTGGGGAAGGCTTCCCAAAGAGGCGTGATGTGAAGAATGAGTGGGCATCGGATAGGTGGGGAGGGTGGCACGAAAGGCCCAGAGCATTACAGGTAGAAGGACTGGCTGGTCTGAAGGGCATGAGGAAGGGGGGAGCACTGGGGAGAATGTTAGGGTCAGTGTGGAATACAGCGAGGGAGGCTGCCTGTGGCCTCCGGTGCATCTAGAGGGGTGGGGGGTGAGGGGAGACGGAGCAGATCACGTGGACTCATAAGCCAGGATAAGAGTGGCAGATCTTGTTCTAAGGTCAATGGGAAGCCCATGAAGGGCTTTAAACAGAATTGTAGAGTGGTCAAATTCACATCAAAAAAACCCATTTTTGTGACCACAGTGTGGATACTTAAGTAGAAGGAGGCAAGGGTAGTTGCAGAAAGCCAGGCAGAAGGTCATCCAGTGGCCCACGAGAAAGACACGGAGGCGGGCACGGGCGGTGGCTGTGGAGGTGGCCAGCAGTCAGCAGATTCAGGAGACATGTTAGGGTGGGATTGCTGGACCTGGAGAGTGATTGCTGTGGGTCGGGCAAGGGAGGCAGTTTCCAGGAAGTCCGGAGGACTCCCAGGTCTCTGGCTGAGCAGAGTAGGGGGTGGTTTTGCCGTTCATGAAAGCTGAGATCCAGTTGGCTTTTTTGGCAGTCAGTCGCACTGCCTGCAGTCAAGAAAACCCCTCTGTCCTCTGCACGCATGCTGCTGGGATCCGGCCACATGTCCCTCAAAAAGAGAGCCCCTGCCACTGTCTGCCTCCCCCAGCCACCCTGCTGGTCCCTTGTGACCGGTGTCCGTTTCAGCCCACCGGAGAGCCACGGTCGAGACCAGCGCGCACACAGGGCTGAGGCTGACACGCTCACATGGTGGGTCTCCTGCCCTCTGACGGCTGTGCTCTCCCTCCTCCCCAGCTGCCTGTCTTAGAAGAGGCTGCTAATGTTCATAGTTCAGAATGGCCACGGACAGAAGGCTGCAGGCCAGTTCCGAAGCTGGAAGGGCGGGCCTGTTTGCAGCTTCTTGTCCTCTCTGTGGCTGAGAGACGACGATGCTTATGGCAATTGGCTTCAAAGCCCTGGTGTGGCAGGGCCTGTCTCGGGAGCATGCTGATTAGCAAGAATTACAACTTCTGGAATTAGACAGTGGTGGTGGTTGCACAACTTTGTGAATATACTAAAACACACCGTACACTTTTAAAGGGATTTTATGGTACTTGAATTATATCTCAGTATAAATGAAGAAATAGATAAAGAAAGATATAGTGCGTGGAGGTAATTGCTATAAACAGGAGCACTGGGTCCAGGTTGATGATAAGGAAGAGAAGCCAAGTAACATCTTCAAAGGCTTTGACTCCCCTTTGTGGTTTCCTGCTTGGGGACGTTCTCAGCCCAGTGCTCTTCCCTAGTAATTAACTTCAGGCCATTCGGGTTCTTAGCCGTCCTGGGAGTAGGGCAGGAAGGAAAGGTCACTGGCGTCCTTCCTCGGGGACCTTTTTCTTCTCTGCTGAGCCTGGACGGAAAAACTTTGGGGTGGCTCTACCCGCCTGAGTGCTCTGGGAGAGCTTGCTCTTCCTCTGAAGTTTGGGTGTCTTTGCTAACCCCGGTCTGCCCTACCCCACTTCTCTCTGCCCTTTAGCGCCTCTCCCTCCCAATCCGGATATCAGAATCTGGGCTCTGTGCCCTCTCGCTTCCTTTTTGCCTGCCTGGGTTCTCATGGGTTAGAAGAAATGGGGGCAACTACCTGGTCTGTGGCTCAGCATTTGGTCCGAAGAGCTGCTGATCGAGGGACCAGGGCGCCCTCCTGTGACCATCAGCAGCATTGCTCCTTCCCACCCTCTGGCCTTGAATTTTTTCCAGCTAGAATTTGAATGCTCAACTCTGGTAGTTGGGGCAGCCTTTTTCTTCCCCAAGAGACGCATGAGGAACAGTAAGCCCTTAAAATATAGGAGAAGAGAAAGAAGATAAGTTAACCACAGAAATTAAGGAATAAAATGTTAGTGTTTATATTCTGTATCTGTATTTTAAAAGAGGCAGTGTGACCTAATGGAAAGTCCCATGGCCTGTGGAGTCGAGCAAACTTATCAGCTATGTGGTCTCAGCAAGGTGACCTCTCTGCTTAGTCCCTTCACCTGTAAAATGTACATAATTGCAAGGCCTACCTCATAGGAATGTTGTGAGAAAATTTAATATAGTTAAATACCTTGCACAGTTGCCTGCTATGAAGTAGGTACTCAGTACGTGCTGCTTCTATTGTTGTCGTTATTAGAACTAAAGACTAAGAGGGGCACCTGGATGGCTCAGTAAGTTAAGCATCTGACTCTCGATCTCAGCTCAGGTCTTGGTCTCAAGGTTGTGAGTTCAAGCCCCATGCTGGGCGTGGAGCCTACCTTAATAATTAATACAGACAGACAGACAGACTAGATATAGGAGCATTTTCTCTCTCCACGGAGATCTGAAACCAGGGCCAGCTGCCTTGCATAGTTGCAGGGGCACCTTACGTTATATTCCCTCTAAAGCCCCCCCCCCCCCAAGAGGTGAGCAGTGCTGGCTGGCTGTCTCTGGAGCTGATCCAGGTGCCAGTTTGGGGATCCTCTGACACAAGGAGGTAAAGATTAACAAAAATACACAAGAGAGCAGAATAAAACAGTTTTGTAAAAAAGGAAAGATAAGGCCAGTCAGGCCAGTCAGAAACAGGTTGGGGGCCCCTCTCCCCTTCAGCAGATAGCTTTGGCACCCTGCCTGGCACATGGATAGAGCCCAGCAAGTGCTAATTTCCTTCCCTTCCTGCGCCCTCCTGGATGAGACCCTGAGCACGGTATGAACATGGCCATGGTCTGATCAGTCAGATGGTTTTCTTCCTATGAGGTGGGAGGGCCTGGAGATGAGAACCCAAGGGATGGTCCGCTTGTGGGAGCAGAGAGCAAGGAGAGGCATGGCCGCCACGGCGTCACAAGACGGGATGTGTTCTTTGACCCTCTCAAGTGCAGAGGCCCCGGTAGCTCTCTACCCTCTTCCCTTGTCTGCCTTCTGTGTCCCAGGACGGAGGTGCCTGTAGTCGCTTAGGCCCTTGGAAGCTTATTAAATCTCAGTGCCACTTGCCAAGACCCCTTTAAGCTTCCTGGCTGTTCTTTTTGCCTTTTCTGCCCAATTGTATTTATTCTGAACTAAATGGTCCTCACTGCTGGATGAAAGGATTTACTGCTTAAGTATATGAAAAGAAATCTTGGCTGTATTACAGTTGCACCTCTCCTTGCTGCCCCCCGCCTCCTTCCTCCCCATGCTCCATCCGCTAGCTGGTGCCACGGAGACTGACCCGGGAGCCTGTCCTTGGTCGTGTGCTCAGTTCAGCTTGGTGGCAGAGCCCAAGTGATGGAGAAGTGAGGTGACTGGGAGGAGCTGGCTTTGGGGACCTTTCCCGAGTGTCTTGCTGCCCCAAGAAAGACTGTAGCCCCAGAAGGAGCTCACTGACGTGCTCCCCATCCCCACCCCCAGACACATTCTCTCACATCTTCTCTCTCTTTCCCCCCTCAGGATTGTGCTCATGGATGACGCCATGGACTGCTTGATGTCTTTTTCAGATTTCCTTTTTGCCTTCCAGATCCAGTTTTACTACTCAGGTGAGAGCTTTCCAGGGCCCCATGTGGCTCCTGCCAGGGCCACATCTGCCTGTCCTGCCCTGGTACCCTTTCCATCTGGTGCCTGGCACACACATTTCCCTCCCCCACTCCCATCGGTGGAAGCATGCTTCGCCACGGGGCCCGGGCAGGATGTCTAGTTCCCGCAGGCGGTCACAAGATTCAGTCTGCGGAGCCTACTCTCTCCGCCTCCTCAAGTCACGGAAGACCGCTGTGTTTGCAGTCAGCAGTGCGGCAAGTCCATCTGGGTGATAATGGCAATGAATAGAACAATGCACGCTACTGTAACAGTACGCAACAGATTCACCATTTATGGAGAACTTACCATGTGCCAGGCAGAGCACTGACTTTAATCCTTATGACAGCCCTAAGAGATGGGTCCTGTCAGAGATAAGCTTAGAGGTGAGGAGCCAAAGTCTCAGAGCTAGTGAGTGGTGGAGCCCAGACCCGAACGGAAGGCCCATTCCAGAGCCGGTCCTCTTAGGCGCTGTGCTGTATCACTGCCGCCAGGGGGCAGTGATCTCCCTTGGCCCTGACTCCCGTGTGTGGGCACGCATCCTCCCACCCACACAACTTTTAATAAGCAGACACCAGTCCTGTCTCACTCACATGCCCGTTCTGCTCCCCATACACACCAGCTGTGCCCTTAAATCCTTTCTGGAATCAGGTGTAATAGAAATAGATGAATAAATACAAACGGACACCAGCTCCCACAGAGCACACAACGACATCTAATGGGGTGTCGGGTTCAGAAATTGCTGACTGTGTCCGTAAACAAACTTGTTTCAAACGGGCTCTTCCAGTAAACAGAAGGCTGTCCTTGGAGCCTGGACATGGCCTCCCTGCCAACCGGTGGCCACAGCCAGCCCTGGCCTCTCTCAGGCGCCACATTCTGTTTTCTTGATGGCAGCCCAAGGGCCTGAACCAGCAGGGGCTGGAGCCTGGGGTCTTGCCACCTGCTCTTAACAGCTGCAGGCATCTATTTCCCATTTCCCTGAAGCTCCTGGGCCCTGGAGAAGGAGGAGCTGTGTCTGGGAGATCCTTCCGGGCCTTCTCGCAATGCCCCAGGGCCGGCCAGCAGCAGTGTGTGCCAGTCAGCGGTGAAATGGGCCACAAGTCACTGGTTACTAACACTGGCTCGACTCCTAACATTTGCAAACACTTCCAAATGTGTAACAAATGAGCAGCTTGTGGCGTTCTTTTCCACCCTGGTATTCCGCCATGCTTTCCGGAGTCAGAGAAGCAAGCGGCCTCGCAAGGGAGATGGGGCTCACCAGTGGAAGCGTGCACACGTTAGCTCTTTAAAGAGTACGTGTAGGGCGCCTGGGTGGCTCAGTCAGTTGAGCTTCCGACTGCGGCTCAGGTCATGATCTCACGCTTGTGAGTTCAAGCCCCACATCGGGCTCTGTGCTGACAGCTCGGGCCTGGAGCCTGCTTCAGATTCTATATCTCCCTCTCTCTCTGCTCCTCTCCCTGCTCATGCGCTCATGCTCGCTCTCTCTCTCGCTCTCTCGCTCTCTCTCAAAAATAAAGAAACATTAAAAAAAAAAAAGTATGTATAGAATTTAATATGTGCCCAGCACTGTGTTAGGTGCTGGGGCAGGAAGGCTGACAAGGCACAATCCCTACCTTTATACACGGATCTTCCGCTCCAGCTGGAAGGCAGAGCAAACAATTTTTCAGAAAATTCATGGTTGGAACAGTGCTACAAAGAAGCACAGGGTGCTCTGAAAGTATGTAATAGGGCCTCTACTTGGTCTAGGAACAAGTCCCCGGAGGAGGGACACTGAGCTGAAACACACGTTCATATCATTGCTCATGAGTGCGGTGGTCACACGAGGTTGAGGGCTCCTGCTCCCAGCCACCAAGCACTGAGCGCCAAGGCTGGGGAGGAGCTGAGTTAACAGGAAAGAAAGGATCCAGTGAAGGGACGAAGTGTGTCCTCCTTGCCTGACCTGCCCACCCCCTCCCTCCCCAATCATGGTACTCAGAATTCCTGGAGAGCGTGGCTGCCATCTATCAGGACCTGCTGGCAGGCAAGAACCCCAACACAGTGATTGTGCCAACATCATCCAGTGGGCAACACCGCCAGCGACCTACCTTGGGCGAGGCTAGTATGTTGGAGGGAGTGGAGGCATCACTGTTCTACCAGTGCCTGGAGAACTTGTGTGACCGGCACAAGTACAGGTAAGAAATGGGTACGTAGACCCCCCACCTCAGCCCCAGGGACTGTGGGCTGCTGGCTCTGGAACAGATCTCTAGCAGATGTTCTGATGGATCCGGGGCTTCTAGAGCCCTTGATGGTCATATATAAATGAGGACAGTGCCATCCGCCCCAGACCAGGCTGTTGACCAAACAACATCCCAGGTGGCTCACTTAGGGAAGATCACTTCCACTTCCAAGCTGTAGATGACCAGCTTGGGCCCCTTCTCCTTGCCAGGAGATAGATTGGCCTTAGCTTCAAAGAGAGAAGGGGAAAACATTCACTGTACAAAGAATTCACTCTGCAGAGAGGGAGGGTTAAAGCTGTCCCGTGTAGCACGAAGTCTCCTTAGAGACAGAGCAGCCAGTTTATGGTCTCCTCCAAGATGTGGTTGCCATCCATTGCCTCTTCCCTGTTCCCTCCCTCCCACTCCCCTAGTGAAAGCACCAGTTAGGCAACATGCCAGCCCTTTCTGTCCACAGTCAAGGCCTTGCTTCTAGAGATCTGCCATGTTCCTCCAGGGTTTTAGGACCCCCAGAGAACACAGGGTCCCTCAGTCCCAGCTTTGGGCATCCTCCTAAGCCTTAAAGTATGGATGAAAAGATGTCAGACTTGCTAGTCTTTGAATCTCGTATCTGTATTCTCCCTTCTAGCTGTCCACCCCCAGCACTTGTCAAAGAGGTACTAAGCAATGTTCAGAGACTGACCTTCTATGGATTCCTTGTGGCTCTTTCAAAGCATCATGGAATCAACCAAGCCCTGGGTAAGCCAGAGCTAGCTATGGCTAGCCTCTCCTGCTCCCCCAACACTAAGCCATGTAGGAGCCAGCTGCTATTGGCAGACATGGTCCCGTGAAGGAGGGGGGATATCACCACCTGCACCGTGACTTCTCAGGGCCAGACTCTGAGACCTAGGGAGCCAGAACGTGCACAAGAAAGACTGTGCCCTCTTAGGCCTCTCACACTCCCATGGTAAGGGACAGCCTTCCCCTCCCAAAGCCCTGCCCCAACATGAAGCAGCCTCTCTGTGGCAGAGGTGTGGCTGGCCCCTCCCCAGAGAATCCCCAGCTCTGCTTTGGGGAGTGGCCTGCAGGTTGGGCAGACACAGGGCTATTTACTGGGTGGCTTTGGAGATTATATATCAAAGAGACCTGAATCCCATTTGTAAGCAGGGCAAAGGTGTGTCTGGGGAGGCCTTTTTTCCCAGCTGGAAAGAAAAAAGAAAAAGAAAAAAAAAAACAAAAAACCTGATTAATCTGAAAGGGAGCAAAAAAGGGGGGAGAGAGAGGACTGTACTGGCCTAGTTTTTCCTGTCTGTCGTCTATTCTCACTGGCTGGCCTTCTCTACCCACCCCACTCTTCTCCCTCTCACACCTGCTGCTCTCCCAAGGGAAGAGCCACCCGGCCACCATCCACCAGAGCTGGAGGGATTGTTATTTGTCTCGCTCTTCAAGAGGTATCCAGGTGTGTTTGAGGCCCCAGGTTCCTGAGTCTCAAAAAACACATAACCTTCCCCTTCCTCCGGCCACTTGAGGGAATGGGGTCAAGGGAAGGGAATTTAACATTCTTTAAATGCCAGCCATTGTAGGCCTAGTACAAACTAGTTGCTTTAGATCTTATGTGGTATGAAGCCTGCTGGGGATGCACACGGGATGCACACAGCAGGACTGATGGAGGGCTTACTGAGGCGTGATGCTACCTAGCAGCCTCGTTATTCTGAGTTGATGCTTGGGGTGTGCATGAGCCTACGGACCCCTCAACTAAGTGACGCTGTCGCCAAGACCACCGGCTGGACCAGAGTAGAAAGGCAAATAGGAGTCAGAAGTCAAGAGTAAGGGGACAGCGGGTGGGGTTGGCTTAGGGTTTCTTTCATACACCTAGGTAACTGACTGCCCTGCCTCCCTTTCCACCAATCAGCCCATAGGAAGAGAAAGGAAAAGCTAACTAGGTAAGATCACAGCCTGGACTAACCCCATGTGCTCGCTTTTTCTAGGGCCTTTAAAAAGGGCACTCAGTTGGGGCGCCTGGGTGGCGCAGTCGGTTAAGCGTCCGACTTCAGCCAGGTCATGATCTTGCAGTCCGTGAGTTCGAGCCCCGCGTCAGGCTCTGGGCTGATGGCTCAGAGCCTGGAGCCTGTTTCCGATTCTGTGTCTCTCTCTCTCTCTCTCTCTGCCCCTCCCCCGTTCATGCTCTGTCTCTCTCTGTCCCAAAAATAAATAAACGTTGAAAAAAAAATTTAAAAAAAAGGGCACTCAGTCAACCACTTTTACCAACACTAATGCCAGGCTGGGTTGAGTGGGAGATGGAGAGAAGCATTGCCCTCACCTGCATCTCCAGTGTAGGAACTAGAGATCTGGAGATCCCCAGGGTGGAGCCAGTTGTGGAGAAGGGTTGTCCTGTTCCTTAGTCCTCAAGCCACCCGCCCCCCCCCCCCCACACACACACACATTCATGCACACAAAATGAGAGGGCTCTGAGGGACACACTTTGAACCACTAAGGAAGAGCAAAAGGGGCCAGGAGGCATCATCTGAAAAGCTCTGGAAAAGTAGGGAATTGGACTGGAGCCAGATGGTAAGTTTAAGATTGTGGCTTTCTGGACACCAGCATTGTTAACTGCCAAATCTATGTCCTGACCACCAGTGGGCTTTTCCCCTGAACAGTTTGCTGGCGAGAATCTTTCCATCTGCAGACTTCAGCTCCCCCTTCCCTCCACTGTTAACGGCTCCAAGGAATATCCAAGACTGTCTCCTCTCACCATCCCCAGTATCAAAGCATTACTTCCTTTGGTTTGTAGCTGAGGGAACCAGCTCAGAGAGATTGCGGCTGAGCAGAGATGAGGCAGATCCCACCCCCCACCCCCCACCCCCCACCCCCACCTGGCAGCTCCCCGCCATGCAAGACTTTGGTCTGATTCTGACCCAGCCTTCTTTTCTCACCCCCAAGACCATCTTGAGGAGCTAAGGCACCAATATTAACCATTCTGTCTCTAAAGTGAGGTCACTCTGATTTGGGGGCACAAAACTAGATAATTTCTGGTTTGGGGGGATTAGCTGGCCCATACTCTGTGTCTCTGGCTCCTTTTCAGCCCAGTATCTGGGGACTCAAGGAAGGAACTGAGCCCCCTACACAGCTCACAGCCCACCACCTAATCTTGGAAGGAGATTGCCCTGTTGGTGCAGTGACCTTGAGGTTTGGGGATGTCTCATAGCTGTGATTCTTGTCCCGAGTTGGAGAGGGTAGGCACAGGTTCACTGAATTTATAAGTAGCCCCAACTTCCTGCCCCCACAGCAGTTCTCGTTTTAAACTTTTCTTAAGAGCTCTTCCCCCTTGGACAAGTCACGGGATTAAAAGATACAGCACAGGGAACACAGCCAATGATACTAGAATAGTGCTGTATGGTGACAGATGGTAGCTACACTCGTGGTGAGCACAGCATAACGTGTAGAGACGGTGAGCCACTATGTTGTACACCTGAAACTAATGTAACATTAGGTGTCAACTATACTTAAAAATAAAAAGAATTTTTTTTTGAAAAATTTTTTAGACTCTTTTTTTTTTTTTAACGTTTATCTATTTTTGAGACAGAGCATGAACGGGGGAGGGTCAGAGAGAGGGAGACACAGAATCTGAAACAGACTCCAGGCTCTGAGCTGTCAGCACAGAGCCCGACGCGGGGCTCGAACTCACGGACCGCGAGATTGTGAACTGAGCTGAAGTCGGCCGCCCAACCGACTGAGCCACCCAGGCGCCCCTAAAAAGAATTTTTTTTAAGGGACACCTTAGGGTGCACCAAGGGGCTCAGTCAGTTGTGTCCAACTCTTGATCTCAGCTCAGGTCTTGATCTCAAGAGTCGTGAGCTCAAGCCCTGAGTTGGGCTCCATGCTGGGTGTGGAACCTACTTTAAATTTTTTTTAGAAAGAGCTGCTCTTTCTTAAATCTTTTAGATCAGCCCTCCCCGGGTCAGCAGAGTAGGTAGACATGAAGGTGAGGGGCATGGAGGCACCTGCTGGGAATGGAGCTGTCTGACTGGAGCCTGCCTGAAAGACACTCAGAGTAAGTTTTGTGCCCCCCAATTTTGTCCTAGGAGCTTTGCCTGACAAAGGAGACCTAATGCACGACCCAGCCATGGATGAGGAGCTGGAACGACTGTAAGTGTCAGGTGGGAAGAGGCTGCCCCCTTGTGGGAAGGCTATACCTCAGTCGGACCTGGCAGTGTCCTATTGTGGGTGACAGTGCTTGTCCGCAACATCCCCATCATTCAGGGAAGGGTTTGGGCGCCAGCAGAGGCCTGAGGTAGCCTCTCTTTGAGTCCTTTGGGAATACAGCCCATGGTTTCATCCAGATTCAAGAGTGAGCATGGAGGTCCTGGTCTCTAGAGAGGAAGCACCTGGCTGCCTTCTGGGCTTCTTCCCTCCTTCAGGCTTGTCCAGATCCCAGGCCTGGTCAACTCGGCCACTGCCAATCCGGAGGCCAGCTGCCTGCCTTCCCGAACCCCTCCCCGGGTTGGCTCCCCCTGGAGACCCCTCCATCATGCCCGCAAGATGGATGCAGAGAGCGATGGCTCCACTGAAGAGACGGACGAGTCCGAGACTTGAGTCTGAAGGGTCCTGTCCACAACGCCTGTATCCAGCTCCCACCTACCTAGCCCTTGGGACTCCCAGCCATCCTCCTCTCCCACTCCTGTGCCATGCTGCCCTCTGCTGGTGAAAAGCTTGAATAACAACAGCCCAAGCCCAAAGACCAGCCAGAGGGGTTCTGGTATCAGCCAAGCCAAGCAGTGACCCTGAAAAGTAACAGCCTACTCTCCTTGGCTCTGTCAGCCTCTGTGCTTTAGGCAGGCCCCAAGCTGACAGCAGACTGAGCTGAAGCCACCAGGAGGTGACTTGGCTTTAGTCTTTTGCTGACAGTCCCTGCATAAAGGTGGTCTCCTCACAGCAACTCCAGGAAGGGGAGAGACCATGAATAACCATGCAGGGCCTTGCATGGTCAAGGGCAACACCAGTGATGCAAGTATGGGGTGGACATAAACATGGTAGCCTTCTGCTGGAGGAAGAGCCACTACCATGATAGGATGAAGGGTAGGCAAGAAGACAATTCCACTTTCAAAAACTGCTTCAAGTCTCCTCTGTGTCTAATAGTTAAGTATGTTAAATGAATAAAGTCCCTTGTATCCAGTAAGTGGTGAGTCTAAAGCCACTACACTGAGCGGGTGAAGGGAAGGGGCGAGTTTGGGTTTTGGGTGCTGAGTCCCAGCTATCCTAGCAGGACTGGGAGGCAGGGGCCAGAGGACCACTCAAGCCTGGAGACGAGCCTCAGATGAGCCAAGAGGGATTCAACTCGGGCACAGGACAGCAGCCTCTCAAAGGAAAGATGCTCACAGCTGGAATGGGCCTTCAGAAAACAAGCCCAGAGGGTTCGAGGCCAGGTTCAGAACTCAAAAGACGCTGACCCCAAAGGGTTAGCACTGCAGAGTCTTCTAGCCAGAGTTTCATTAAACATTTGTTAAGCAGCTGCTCGAGACTGGGACAGTGGGGATGCAGCCATGGGCAGGCCTGAGGAAGACAAGCTTCCAGCCAAGACTGGAGGAAGGTTAAGGACAGGTGGTCTTCAAGTTCCCGAAATGGGCAGTTGTCTAGAAAGTAAAAGCCACTCGGGGACCCAAGCAGAGCAGCCTGCCTCCTAAGCCAGGGGTCATCTCACTGGGCACACACATTATCCTGGGCTCATCCCTGCCCAGAGAAGCCCCCCTAAATAGTTTCAGGAACTGGCTCCCAGAGCCCTGGAGTGCCAGGCCAGAGCTGGAAGTTCCAGTCCTACTGAAGCTCCAAGTCACGTGAACTCTCCAGGCCCATCCTCCTCTCCAGCCTCTGGCTGATTGACAGCTCAGAAATCCTGGTGTGCATCCGAATCACATGGGGAGCTTGTTTACGATGCAAGTTAACCAAGTTCCAGCTTGCGGTGGGGCACAGAAATCTGGATTATGAACCCTCCAGAGGACTCCAGAGCCGGAGGCCCAGACCCACACTTTGGAAATCAGTAACTAAAAGTCCCCATGGCCCCCTCTGCCCATCCTTTCTAATCATCCATCTCCCAGACCAGTGGTTTATACCTGTACCCTGAGGACCCCTAAGGTGCCATATGTATTCCAGGAGTCCCTACAAGGGAAAAGAGTTGCCAAGCCCGGGGGTAATACACACCCACACCCTTTCTTCCTGGATTTAAAATGGTTCCATTAAGGCTGTACATTTCATTTGTCTTTAAACTCCACTGAGAAGCACACCCCAGTCAAGCTGACTGCTGGGATGAGGTCCAGAGCTGCTAGGCTGCTCACCTGCCCACAGCAGTATGGCTCAGTAGATGAGTTAAAGGGCCAACTAACACCAGCTCTTTCCTCCGCGTGCAACAGGGTGGTGAGGTCGAGGCTGCACCGGACCTCGCGGCAGCACAGGGCCAAGGAGCCAGGGGCCTTTGGCTTTCAGAGAAGAGACAAGCTGGAGGCCCTGGAGAGAGTGCCCTCAGCTTCAGCACCGACGCCCTACCCATATCGGTGGGAGCCCAGAGAGTGAGGCCAGGGGCCTGCGCTGGGCAGGGAGGCAAGGATCCAGAGAGGACACTACTTGATTCAGATCAACAGTGGCCCTGGGCCCTGTCAAGGCTTTATTTGACACCACTCTGTTTCAATACAAACAGTCCAGAAAGAAAGTCAAGTCCCTTTGGGGGGGGGGGGGGGGGGGGGGTAGGGAAGAATGGTCTGTGTTGCTTGGGAGCCCAACCCCAAACCCACAGGGGGCAGGGTGGGCCCAGACTGTCAGCACAGCAGGGGAAGATGGCACCAAGGATGACACAGTACATGGCCTAGTGGCCAGGGGGCAAGGCGTGCAGCTCTGTAGGTGCCTCAAGCTCTCAGTGGTGGGGTGCTGTCCAGGCCCCCCTAAGACCAGGATGACACAGAAGAAAGTTGAGCCCCAAGAGCCTGTTTCTGTCCCTCATGTCCTCTGCTTCCTTGGCCAGCATTACGCTCACAGCATCCAGAGCAGGGCACAGGGCAGATGAGACCCACCATGGCCACACCAAGCAGGGGAAGAAGGGACAGAGGGTCCTGTGCTCCACAATAGATGGTATGGAAGGACTCCGAGACACCCAGGAGAAGTATCCCTCAAGTGATCACTGTAAAAAGGGGTGGTGAGACAGGAGAAGATCACTCGGGCCTCAAGTCTGATCCCAAATGAAACCTTTCAGTAGCGGGTAAAGTTTCTAGCCCTTAAGAAGGCCCAGACGAAGGTCCTTCCCCTCCCCTGCCCTCTCCTGGGACCCAGAAGAGGCCACTGGAGCAGCCTCCCTACCCTGGGGCTGGTCTATAGCAGAACTCTTTCTAGACCTGCCCACTGGTTCCAGAGGATGGGGACCAAACCCCAGACAACCTGGAAGGATCCTAGAGCTGGCCAAAAAGCCTTACACTTCTCACTTTCCCTACTTGGGGAAGGGCTGGGCCCAGAATAAACCCTCCTGAGGAAACTCCTCCCCTCGCTCCCAGTGTGGCAGGACGAGCAGCAGCTTGGGGGCAGGACCAAAGGACAGTAATCTAGCACACAGGGGAGGGGGTATGAGGGGAGGAGAATAAAAGGGCTCAGTCTACAGGCTGAGGTGAAGGCTGGAACCACCCATCCCCCTCACCCGAGATCCTCAAAGGCCACCCCACTCACACACAACACATATAAAGTAACAATTCCTCCCCAGCTTCCACAAGGCAAGCGCCCCTGGCCTTGGAATCATGGGGGGTTTGCTGCTGTCGCCACCATATGCCTGAGCCGTGGCACCTGGATCAGTAGGAACCATAGCGATCCTGGGGAGAGGGAAAGAAAAAACAAAGTCAGTCTCTCACCTGCAGCTTTCCTGCAACACGCCCCTGCAAGACTAGGGTACTCCGGGGAATCAGGCACCAATCTCACATGGCAGAGACTGTTTTGTATTTTATTGTGACTCAGGAAAGGGGTTGTGACAAGATCCCAAGGGGGAAGCCCTGCCTAATCTTGAAGCTGGGGAGGGAGGAGAGAGAGAAGTAAGGTGACAAGGCTGCGGAAATCCGTGCAGACATGGCAGCATCTTAGGGAGGCCGAGCCCTGGTACCAAGCTCAAAGGAAGGAAGCTGCCTCTCCAGGAAAAGAAAAGGCTCTCTTTCAGGCTCAGGAGCTACCCAGCAGCAGTGTCTGGATGTGGTGGAGGCGGCCAACCCCCAAGCACTACTCTATAGCGCTTTACCCTCCCGCCCCAGGTCAAGCAGCCCTAGCCTCACCTGCAAAGAATTCATCACGCCATTGGCCAGCACAGCCATCTTCCCGGCCACAGACTTGACACCCTGCTTAAACTGGGCAATGTCAGCTGTGGGGAGCACGTTGCCCAGAGATACGCTACCTGTAAAAGCAAGGGAAAGGGTAGTCTGGAAGCCCTGCAGGAAGCCCTTCCCAGCCCACAGGGCCCTCCAGCTCTGCCCACGGGCCTTGCCTGGCATGCACCTTACCGCCAGGGCCCTACCTGCTCCATGAGCTCCATCCATGTCCCCGAAGAGGTCAGAAGAGCTGATGGCACTACTACCCGAGAGCTGCTGGAGACGAGACCTGGCTTCATGCTGTGGTGAAGAAAGGGAAAGACCTGGAGATCTTTTGGCCGATGAGTCAAGCACTCCTTATCGGCCAAGACACCCTGGTGCTAAAGCCCAAAGCAGTGGCAAGGAGGAAGCTCTTACTCCACCTGCTGCCTCCAGGCTCAGGGTGGACAACCCTACTTACCTCGGCATCCACCTCCCGCCCAAAGAACATGTCCGATGAGATGGCTTTGGCTCCTGCAAATTTCTGACGTGCTTCACTGGACTCGAGGCCTGAGCTCCGGCTTTCCACTTCCCTTCTGTTTGTGACTCTGAGGGGTGGATGTGGGATAGCTCTGATCCTTCCCATTACTGTCAGAGCCTAGTATTACTAATCCCATTACTAACAGAGGCCAAAAAAAGCACCAGTGGCCTTCTGTGGATGCTTACAATGGCCCACCTGGCTATGGCTCTGGGCCCTCTCCCCTGGACAAGGCCCTTCTCTTCTCCACACCGAAGCCAAGGCACAGACAGCTTACGTTCACTCTACTAGGTGGCATGGAAATACATTAGGGTTCTGCCCCAAACCACTAGAGCTTCGTCAAAGTCTCGGATGTCCGAGGATCACTACTGCCAGTCTACTCCTAGTTACAAGTGGCCTAACACTACAGTGACCGTATGTCTCAGCTGGCCTGAGTTTATACCTACTCTTCTGGCATTTCCACTCTCAAAAGCATCCCAGTGTGGACCTAAAAGTGTATGGTCACTCCTATCTACCACTGACGAGCAGAGACACTGGCCTAGGTGCTTTGTAAGTTTCATTACTTTTAATCCTTCCAACGGCCCTGTGAAGTCATTACTTATGTCCCCCATTTTACAAATGTTGTGCGGGTAATTTGTTAGTTAAACATTGCCCAGACTGACATAAGATAGGCTTTTAAAAAAACAAGGAACATGGTGGCCAGAGACACATACCCCTGAGTGTTCAGGACTGAAGCACAAAATCAGGCCCCTCTTGCCAGAGAAACAGATCTTGAACAAAAGAAGCTGCTAGGCTTTCTGTGATGATAAAGCAAAATTCAAACCAAAGCCTAATTCCTGTACTACCTAATCTTGGTAGCCACTAGCCACATGTGGCTACTTAAATTTATTAAAATTAAGTTACAAATTTCAGTTCTTCAGTTACAATGGCCACATCTGAGGAGCTCAGTAGGCACACAGTCAGTGGTCATCACACTGGACAGTGCAGGTACAGAATTTCCATCACCACAGAAAAATCCTACGGGACAGTGTTGCCCCTGCCCACTCCACCTTTCTGAAATAGGCCGGATGCTTGAGACGGTCACTTCTGGCTCCTTCTCCTCCATCCTGTCCATACCCCAGGCGGTATCTGTATCCCAGCGGGAACTGAAACTTTCCCCCAAGGAAAAGGGGTTGTCCTTGTACCTAGTGAGACAGTAGAGTAGCTCAGAGAAGCCTGATGAGGAACATGGTGGCCAAGTCTGCACCCCAACAACAGCCTTACTTTGGGGGTCCAGAGGCGAAAGTACCGACATCATCAAACAAGTCCAGCTGCGAGCGGGAGGATTTTGCACTCACTGGGGTTTCCTGCTCAATCACCTGCATCTCAGACAGCACCGAGTGGGAGACAGAGCTGTGGAGACAAGCAGAGCCAGGCCCAAGGGCAGGTATGAGCAACAGTGTCACTACACAAGAGAAGATGCCCAGCTGCTGGCAGAAACCTGGGTTCTCTTTCACTGGGCATCACCCAGAGCCGTCTCCCCCTGCCTGTGCACAGGCACAGGGCCAGACCCAGCAGGGAGTGCTAGGAACCCCGCTGAGCTGGAGCACACGCTCAACGGTGCACACATCAGCTTTGTTTTCTCAAAGCAGGGCTTCCCTCACAAAGCACCGTTTGCCTGTTATAATTTTAATGAGGATGTGCACCAAATGATAGCGCTCTTTTGCCCTTGGAAACAACTCAGCAGACTTGCTGTATCATAAGCCGCATCCTTCACCCAGATGAACACATACACATGGAAAAGATGAAAAATGCCCCAGAACCAGGGAAAGGAGTCCGATGGCATCAAAGAATGAGTCCTTAATTGTCCTAACCCTACACCACCCCGCCTTTTTTTTTGAAAGATGAAAGTATTTCAAAGTACACAGCCTGGCTATATGCACGAAGCCCTGGGACTGCTGTATGGTATCCCAGTGAGAAGAGGCAGTGAGTTGGGCAAGAGGTACTAACTCTTCATGCCTCACTTTCATCCTGTGTCATGCTCCACAGAGGCATTTTAAGGATTAATTTCACTTAAGTAAACTCATTAAAAAAAATCTCAAAAAACAAACAAACAAAAAAAACACTATAGCTTTTAGCTGACAGAACCCCAAACAGTGAATATTTTACAATAGGGCATTAAACAGAGTTGGCAGAGTTTAAATAAAGATTCTATTGCACTGCAAAAAAAGAAAAAAGAAAAAAGAAAACAACAGCTGAAAAAATTGTTCATACCCTTTAACCCAGTAATTCCTGTGACCAAAACAGGGAAGGGGAGGAGATCTAAAGTCCTTCCTGGGAGTAAAATTTTATGTTTCTCTGATTAGCTGTGGGTTACACAAGCAGCACACAGACTGAAATGGAATAATTTAAATCTAACTAGTACGTGTTCTGAAAGATTAAGCAGAAATAGCCAGCCTTATCTTCTTTCAGAGAAGTGGAGTATAAAGGCCCTGAATGCTGAATTTGCCATCAGTAGTTCTATGTTCAAAATCTAGTGGTGCCAATTACTAGATTCGTGGGCTTCGGGCAAGTTGCTTACTTGCTGTAAGTCAATTCTCTCACCTGTGAAAAGACATAGTAATACCTCCTGCACAGGACTGTTGTATTTAAGTAAATAAAGCCAATGGCAGAGCTCACACCCCCTCGAAAGAAAGAGCCAGCACTTAGCACAAGCCCGCTGTAGCCAGGATTGCTGGCCCCAGTGCTGTCTGATGTTCCGATTTTTAAGCGAGATCAAAAGTCTAGTGTTACCGAAATCTCTAAACGTGAGCTCTTAGTGTAAAGCAAACAAAATGCATAATAGAACTGGTTTGCAGTCTTTGTTTTGTTTTTAAGAAACCACAGCAACACAAACCCAGTGGTCCTGAAATAGGAAGGATATTGTCAATGCCAAAGGGCATTGTCTGGGGGTATTTCCAGGCGTTAGCGTGTCTGGCAGCAATGGCCTTTAGTGGACAGGGCTTAAGAATGCTAAAAGCCTTGTAATTCTTAGGGAGGTCTTGAAAAATAAAGAAATGTCCCACCAAAAGTGCCATTAGCACCCCCATTACACAACACACCCTACCCTCTTGGGTATATCAAACAAGCATCTGATCCTGTGTTTCCTTCATTTAACAAACACTAAGCATATACCTACTCTGTGACAAACATTGTACTAGGCCACTTTAAGACAATAAGCAAAACCATCTATCTGTTTAGCCTCGGAGGAAGACTGAGCCTAAAAACCCAAACTGCTGGGAAGGATTTGCAGCGGCTCTGGGGAGAACAGCGGCACTTCCCTGCCACACCCCAGAGCTGAGCCTCACCTGCGGGACACCAAGCCCATGCCCAACCTCTCTGCCTGTTCTCGCTTCTTCCCTTCCAGATTCTGTAGCTTCTTCTCCTCCTTCTTACGGTCAATCTGGAGTTCCTGGTAGGCCAGGCGCATAGAGGCAACCCTTGGAGGGAACAAACATGTCAGGGGCAGACACCCATCCTGACCTGTCCTACCTGCCCACCCAACCCCACGGGAGCTGAGGTCCCTCTGGCAAACACTCACATGGACTCCTCAGCCTGCTTCTTGGCATCAGCTGCCTGCTGCTCACGGAGCTTCTCTGCCACCTGGGCCTGCCGCTCGATCTCACTGAAGCTCTGGCTGCTCACCTTCTGGGCCCCTAGGCCTTTCTTGGCACCCAGCTGGGAGGAGAATCATGGGATGAGGGTCTCGCCGACCAAAATGTCTTTGGTTTCCTCCCAAGCATGGGTCCTCTAGCCACACCCACAAAGAAAGCATTCCTTCCTAAGTTCAGGTAAAAACTAGGAGCCCAGCCAGCATGGTCAAGAGGGACAACAGTGGTTCTGCTGGAGCTGGGCATGAGGTGGCTCACACAACAGCAGAAGCTTCAGGGCTGACCAGGCCCAGTATGTGCCAGGCACTCAATGTGCACAGTCTCAAAGACTCTTCCCAGGAGCCCCTTGAAGACAGGCATCTTGACAGCCCTTTCATTGATAAAGTTCAGAAAAGTACCTTTGCTAAAGTCATACAGCCAGTAAGCGGCAGGGTCAAGGGGTGAATCCAGCTATTTGATGCCAGCTCCTAACCATCACCATACTGCCTCTCTCCACCTACCCCTTTCTTAGCGGCTGCTGGCTTCTTCTTGCCAATGAGGGAGGTTCTCGGTTCTGTGTGAGAAAGAAGATGGGGCATGAGTGAACACAAAGGGAGGTCAGAGACAGCAGCTCAACCCATACCATGCAGCTTCTTGGCAAGAGCTTCTAGGCAACAGCTTCAGGCAGAGGAAGGCAGAGCTGCCACCCACCGGTTCCAACCAACGGCATTAGGATAGTCCAAGCCAAAGACAGACAAAGTTAGGGGAGGTTACAGACTCCCAGCAGACTGACACAAGAACCTAGACCCAAAGTACCAGAGATAGTCACAGTCCCTGAACCAACACAAAGACTACGAGGCAGGGAGGCAGATGTTAAATGCCAGCCTCAGCTCCTACAGCAGGGAGCTGACATGCAAGGGGCTGAGATCCCCAAAACAGCTGTTGGTTACCTCTGGCAGGAAGGGCCCCTTTAGGTGACAGACACATGGACTCTAGAGAAAAAGACTTGCAGCTAACAAGGGGCCCACCCCAGAGCCTCCATACAGCTCCCAAGCCCAGAGGCCAAAGTTCTTCCCAGAGGGCTCTAGAGTCTCACTTTAGACCAAGCCACGCCAGCCTTCTCATGGGGTTTCACAGTCATTCCATTAGCTTCCCGCCCCAACCCCCAAGGGTCAACAGAACAACAGAGATCAGCAAATACTGTCCAAACCTGAACCGAGACTAAAGAACACTAAGGAAAGTAAAAAAGAGCTGAAAGGCCAAGGACAAGCTAAGAAAGGAGCTTTGCCTCCAGCTGTGAGAGCTACACCCCTATCCCATGAAATGGACCAGACAGGCCAATCCTGCCTCAGACCCCAGGGTTAGGTGTCCAATCCTGGCTCCCCACACTTTGGCCAGACCCAGCTCCACATCCAGAGGCAGACCCCAGGCCTTGTACACCAGCTTCCAGGTTCATCAATTCAAAGGCCCTGGTGCTAAAGTCCTTGCAGTTGATGCCACAGCCACCAATACAATCCCAGTCCCCACTCCAGAGAGGTCAAATGCTGTTTCCTGGGGCCTCAGTCCACATGACCAGGCAGCACCAGATCCAAAAAGAGCCCTAGAGGCTCACCCTCTCTCAGTCACCCCACACCTGCCAGGTAGCATACTGACCTAGAGAGGCTTTGGGTGAGGTGCCAAGCAGGTCCATGTTGGGGCCGTGCTCCGGCTCTGTGGATGCAATGGTGGGAATTAGGTCTAAGGCACAAGCTTGCTTCCCTTAACGGGAAGTGATGGGACAAAAATGGGGAAGACTGGCTTTCCTCAGCTTGCTGAGGCCACCAAAAGATGAAAGGGATCCTCCAAGGGATTGAATGATGATTCAATCCTCCAAGGGATTGAAATGAATCCTAGCCCACTGAGAAATATAGGAACCCCCACACATACACATACTTTTATCCCCTTGGCCAGGTGTCCCATTCTTAGCTCCAAGTCCTTTGCCAAGACTAGGGCACTTGGTTGAAATCCAGACTGAACTCACGTGCCAGGCTACTGATCTCTGTAGAAGGGGCTGGCTCCTGGGTCTCTGCTAGGTCAGGGGCTGGTTCTTTCCAGGCAGGGGGCTGAAAAAGAGGCCATATCACAGAAGCTTTGATGAGCTATTTCTATTGGCAAGGTGTATGAAGAATCTAAAGGTACCTTGTGGGTATAAGGCTCTCCTCCAAGCCCATGAGAAATGGAGACTAGAATTTAATGACTACTGCTGTTGACTATGGAAGAAAGAAACAGGAAATTAACAGTCACCTCCACCCTTCCACTATTTACTTACAGCCAGAGCCTGTTCCCTAATTTCACGACTAACAACTATTAGGCACTTATCACATGCCAAGCACAAGTCTAACGGCTTTTCACATATAAATACATTCAATGATCACAACAAACCCTATGAGGTAGATACATCTCTTTTAGAGACGCAGGTTTTGACAGGTAAAGTGACTTAGCCACCATCCTAGAAATGCTAAAGACAGGAGGAGCAGGAATTCAAACTAAGAGAGTCTGACTTCAGCACCCAGTGCCAGTAGATGAGAAACCTCCTCCCAGGGGTGGGTTGCTGATGAGAGAGTCCTTTCCCTGTCCCCAACTGCAGTGGCTTTCTTATGGGGAAAGAATCCAGGAAAAGTTGTCTGGAACCCCTGACATCTTTTGAGCCCTCAAGAAGCTGGTCCTCCTCCCTACTATCCCAGTTTACAGGGGTCCATTCCTTAGGAGGGCCATACTGTACGCCTACTCATGAGAGGAAGAAACATCTGGACCTACCAAGCAGTGGGCCCCAGACACTCTCTGTCTGAAGTATTACACCAAGGTGAATGGACTCCATGCCCATGATCACAGAAGGCCTTGGCCTTGGTTAAGTAAACCACCTGCCAACATCATGAGAAACATTCCTTGTGGGCACTCACTTGAGTGTGTTCCGTGAAGAAATCAGAGTCCTTCTTCTCTGGGGAGTGACTGGGAGCACTACTCATATTGTCTATCCAAAGCTAGAAGGAAGAAGACACCCTTGAAACCCAGGGCTCTGAATATTCCCACTCACCCCACGACCCTAGCCCCAGGGAACAGGCACTTACATCAGTGCCATGCCTAGCCAGGGCTGCACTCCCCAGCTGCCGGATCTTTTCCCGATACATCTGAGCAGCTCGGCTATTATATTTGGTGTTGGCATCACTGGCTGTACATCCATGTTGGCGGAAGAAAGCTGTCTGGGGAGCAAAGAAGAGAGGAGAGTATGCTACAGGTGATTCCCCCAAAGCAAAAGAGGCACCTCCTTGTAACAGTCCAATTATTATTTACACACAATACACCCTACTGACACAGGCAGTTTTTCACAGAGGTAAAGTTCCTCAGAAATTCCTGCAGAAAAACAACCTCCCATCCTCAGAGATGACTGACTGAACCTCAGCCCTTACTCAACCCTGCCTGAGGATAGCATGCCATACCCATCATACTTGTGATCTAGGCTCACAAGATCTGGATGACTGTGGAGGCCCCAACTCCCCTAGCCTTTCCCCCAAGAACATCTGTCCAGTTTTGTTGAATCCAAAGCCTATTTGAGATGAACAATAACCAATTTCCAAGTTTAGAGAATAGTGTGCAGTGTTGGTATAGACCAGAAAATCCTCTGAAAAGAGATAGTGACAGGGCCCTCCTAGGAAGACACTGTAAAGTTACTACCCAAGCAGAAGAATGGGAGCGGGGAAGATGGTAAGAAGGAGCTTTACCGCGTTGGCATTCCCGCCGACCTGCATACACCTCAGCTGGAACCAGTTCCAGTTGGAATCCAACTCTGTGGACCTGTGTGCAAGGGCTGCGTGTCACCCACCAGCAGGTATCAGGAGACGCTTCCCTGGCAGACCCACACCTGTCATTTGGCCTGGGGCTTCAGTAGGCGCCCAGGAAACATTAATCAGCCACCACCCTACTTCCTCCACTCTAACTTGTCTATGAAAAAGTTTGCTCTTCAATTGTCTAGTCAAAAAGGTGCTAATTATTTTCCAGATCCAAAACGGGGTCGAATTCTCAGGCACTCAAGCTTGAATTTGGCTTTCCCCTTAAGGACAGTCATAGTCTCACTTCAGACATACTCGACCAACATTCAGCAACAAGGTCAGTGCAGCTAACTTCTCCCCCAAAATGAATACTCTGAGTGTCAAGTTTAACCAACAGAAAAGAAGGATATTTTAACCCAGACACGGAGACAAACTGCCTATGTGACAAGGGGCCCACACAGGCGGCTCCCTCCGGTGCTGATCCACCGGACCCCTCCCTGGCCGGGCAGTCGAGGCAGCTACTCTCCCTTACTGAGCACACAGCCCCGGCCGGCCGGGTAGAAGCACAGCAGCCGCAAGATGACCCCACCTGATGAAGCTGAGATGAACGCCCAGGGAGCGGTGCACCCCGGAGCAGTCAATGCACAAGAAAACACCATATGTGATGCTGGCCCAACTCGGATTCTTGGCGCCACAGTCGAAGCAGGCCTGGGTGGAGGAGGCGATGAGCCAATGGTCAGGGGCCCCGAGTCGAGGCCGGGCGCTGACACGCCAGGGAAACAGCCCACGCCCGCCCCTCTCCCTCCCTCAGGCCCCAGGGGAGACGGGAGAGTCCCATCTCCGCCGGCGCCAGACCCCGCGCGCCTCCCGCTCGCGCACCTTGTTGGTCGGAATCCCGCGAAGCCGTTTAAAAAGAGTCTGGATTTCGGTCTTGCTCGGTTCCGCCGCCATTTTCTCTCCTTCCCAGACCCCAGCGCGACCGACGGGTCCTGTCGCGGGCCAATCCGCGGCCGGGAAGGCGGGGCACCGGGTCGGCTCCTGCAGTGCCCCCACCCGCCGGGGGCGGAGCGATTTGTCCCGCTCTGGGCCAATGAGCGGCCGGCGGAACCGGAGCGGAGACCGCAGCAGCCCCGGGCTCTACAATGGTCGCCGGACCCACGCCGCGCCACGCCAGGGGCCAATCCGCAGCCGGGGCGGAGCGACGGCTCGCGGGCGGGCCCAAACCTTGCCGGAGCGCCACCGGGACGCCCCGCCACCCCCGGAAGGTGGTGCGACCTTCCAGAAGGGGAGGGCTGCGAGGCCGGGGGCCGGTGGCCAGGGGTCTCAGATGGGGCCAGTTCCCGATGGATGAGTGATGATTAACAGCCCTACCAAGCACTTATGGTCCCACCGGCCTGAACGGGAAGACAAACTGTCTGGGCCCCCGTCCAGCCCAGAACTCAGTAGTCAGCCTCCAGCCTTGGCGGGCTCACACCAAACCCAATCTCGAGTACCTCCCACCCCAGATTAGGGTCCCGAAGTTCCAGAGCAGATACCAAACTGGCAAACCTTTTTCCATGACATACTCTTAGACCCACACACCTCCCCACTCAGTGTCTCCAGATGCCCTCTGCAGTCTGGCAAGGGTGGAGTATCAGAAAAGATGCACACACACCTGACAGTGCGCTTTTTTTTTTTTTTTCTCCAACTTTAATACACACTAAAACAAGTCACAGGAGAGTGCTCCTAGCCCAGAACTACACTCACCACCCCAAGACCACCCCAGGAATCCCAAAACACTGAGACCAGGAACTGGGTCCACGGCTCCTGGGGAGACCCATGCATTCCTGGAGAGGCCCAGGCACCCCTGAGCCCTTCTGTCACCTCCTGACCTCCCTATCTTCCCCTCAGGCTAGATTCAGTTGGCCCTTCCCTACCAGTCCCTTCCTAGATGCAGGCCGCCCCCCTCCCTGGGACCCAGGACTTCCTTCCTCCTCAAGGGACAGAAGGGCAGCAGGGGGCACCATGGTCCAGGGTCCTCGGGTCGGCTGTCCAAGAGAAGCTGGGCTCTGAGGCAGGGTGGAGAAACGCTGCAGAAGGTCTGTCAAGGCAGATCAGGCCCCCACACACTCCACGTAATTGGCAGGGTACAGACCGATGCGGCCACTCTGCAACTGGCCCTGGCACCAGCCCTGCTCATCCTCCTCGCTCATCTTCAGCAGCTCCTCCCCTGGGGGAAGGAGGATTAGTCACGGCCAATTGCCCTGGCCCAGCTCGCTTCTGCAACTGGGTCAAGGACTGAGGGAGAGGGGACAGTAGGAGAACCCAGCTAGAAGAGGAGACCTGTCTCAGGCAAAGGGAGGTCAAAGTCAGCAAGCCACTCCACCTCAGACCCTGAATGCATCAAGCAGGCCCAAGCTGGTGACTTTGAGAGGCAGGTGAGGGCTCAGAGCAGACACTCTGACTCCTGGGGGCTGGACCCAGAGTAGCCTTAAGAATCAGAGAACTGGGGCGCCTCGGTGGCTCAGTTGGTTAACTGTCCAACTCTTGGTTTCAGCTCAGGTCATGATCTCATGGTTCGGGAGTTTGAGCCTCATGTCGGGCTCTGCACTAGCAGCATGGAGCCTACTTGGGATTCTCTCTCCTGCTCTCTCTCTCTCTCTGCCCCTCCCCTTCCCCCCAAAATTAATCAATAATAAACATTAAAAAAGAGAGAGAGAATCAGAGAACTGGTCCTTGGGAGGTAAACATTAGGCTTTCCTTTCCCACACCCCTGCTCAAGTTATAAAGGAAGGAAGGGGGAAGCTGAAGCCTGGAAAGGAACAGGAAAGGGGTCCCTGGGTACCTGCTCGGAAGCTCAGCTCATCAGCTTCCTGGCCAGCGTAGTCATAGAGTGCCCGCACCCGCACCCCTGTGGCAGCCTTCCGAGTGTTCTCCTCATCTGACCACTCCTCATCCTGCCCACCGCTAGAGACAGGAGACAGAAGTGGACAGGCTCAGGGCCCGAGAACCACCTTGAGCAAGAGAGCCTAGGACTCAGGGCCAAGGGCTCACCCTCTGGAAGAATCCTGGGAGAGGCAGGTGGGGAGAAACTGAAAAATCCCAGTCTGAGCTCTGCCACACATGCCTGTGAGCTTGGTGCATTTCCTGCCACACAGGGCTGATGTGAGCAGTAGACAAGAGGGACCATGGGAAACGCCTGGCAAATCTAAACCACCATGAACACCGGCATCCTTGTAACTACTGAGTAGGTCCTGAGGTTCCTGGCACCAATTTTCAACCCCACTTTGGGTGTGAGAGGAATGAAGGGAAGGAGACAGAGGGAAAGAAGGCAGGGCAGGGGGCAGAGATCTTTCCTTCCCACAGCCAGGTTTCTGGCTCTTACCCTGCGGACCCCAGGGACTGGGGTGGGGGTGCAGCGCCATCTCTCGTGGGCACAATGCTGGTCAGAGTAACCTCATCAGGGCTCCGGCCACCCTTCTCCTTCCTGCTAATCGTCCTCTGTGTATCCAAGGACCACTCCTATGGGGACAGTGCTTAGGCTCAGACTGGGCCGTGGGGCTGTGGAGGCAGCCGGAGCCATTCAGACCTTCACCTACTTCATCCCAAGCCCTAGCCTCCCTCCTCAGGTCCAGGCTGAGCCCCCCACACCTCCCATACCTCAAACTGTGGCCAGTTCATGGCCATGCCTGGCCCGTGGGTGCTGCGCCACCAGCGCAGATCCTCTTCGTCACTGGCTGCCTCGATGCCCTGATGCAGGTCTCGGTGGAGTTCCTGGAACCTGTGACCCGAAGCACAGCCTCACACCGGGGAACCCCGAGCCCCAGCACCGCCCCCCAAACTCATTGCACCTGGCCAGAGCCTGGGGGAGATGGAGGAGACCCAGCGTTGCCCAGACCTCCAGGCCCACCTCGCAGGCCATACCTCTCACTGCTGGAGAGGTCGAGGTGCTGGTGTAAGGTAAGCAGCATATCCTTGAAGAACAGAAGCCGCTGGCGCTCCGCGGCCTGGCAGGTCTCGAAGGCCTGCTCCATGTCTTCCATGTAGCGCGGGGTGTAGCGATGCAGCTCCGCCAGCGTCTGCTCATACTGGGTTTTCATCTGGGTGGGACAGGAGGGGCCCGGTGAGGACAAGACCTTCTTCCACTCAGGACTCCGCTCGTGTTTACTGAGCGCCGCCATGGGCGAGAGACCCCGGGCTAGGCACCGGCAGCAATCATTCTACAGACCCAGCTCCTGCCCTCCAAGACCCCAGCAGCCTAACAAGGGAGGTCACACTTGGGCAGAGCAGCTTTGAGAGTCTGGTGAGCGAGGATGGAGAGTGAGGTGAGGGTCAACCTATAGGGAGCGGTGGGCGGAACGGGGAAAGGCTTCATGGAGGAGGTAGAAACGGAGCAGCAGATACGCAGAGCTGGAGGAACGGGTGCTCTGGAAGAGCAGGCCACATGAGAGCCTGTCCCAGGCAGGATGCGGTGGAAGGAGCTGGAAGGTCTCCTCAACTGCTAAGCTCCTCCCAACACCCAAAACTGCACCGCTTCTTTCCCTGGGTAAAGCATCATCTTTTCTCTGGGTCCTCTTTTATTTTTTTTTTTAAATTTTTTTTTTCAACGTTTATTTATTTTTGGGACAGAGAGAGACAGAGCATGAACGGGGGAGGGGCAGAGAGAGAGGGAGACACAGAATCAGAAACAGGCTCCAGGCTCTGAGCCATCAGCCCAGAGCCCGACGCGGGGCTCGAACTCACGGACCGCGAGATCGTGACCTGGCTGAAGTCGGACGCTTAACCGACTGCGCCACCCAGGCGCCCCTCTCTGGGTCCTCTTTTAAATGATGACCTGGAGAAGAGGTGGCAGGTGAGGAAGAGGGCTGGGAAAGGCATGTCGGCCGCCCGGTACCTTCTCAGCCTCCTTGGTGCAGCGTTCCACCCGCTCCTGCAGCTTGCGCAGCTGCTCCTGGGAGACGGCGCTGTCTGCCTTTGCGTGGCTCTCCCGAGTCTGGGCTGTCTTCTCCTCCTTCCGGGCCGCATGGTAGCTCTTCTTGGACGCCTCAACCTGGCACGCACGGGGACAAGTCTGGACCCTGCGCGCCAAGCCCCGGCCCCGGTGGCCCAGGGCGGATTCAGGAAGGGACCCACCCCTCCCAGGCTCACCTCCTTCAGCCTCTTTAGCCAGGGCTTCTGGGCCTTGCGGAAGCCATCCTCGGCGGCCCGGCTCTCGCGGAAGCCACCCAGCACTGGCCGGTGGAAGGCCCCCCGCTGCCAGGAGCGCACCCGCTCGCTGTCCTGCCCCTGAAGCTTCTCCCGCACCTCCAGGTGCAGCGCACTCAGCCTCTCAGCTGCCGTGAAGAAGGCGTGCCAGGCCTTCTCCAGCGTGCCGTACTGGGGGCCTGCAGGGAGGAAGGGGCTTGGGCCAGGCCAGGGACGTCACCAGAAACCAGCCCACCCCCTCTCACTGGGTGCTGCGCCGGGCACCAGGCACAGAGGGAATGCAGAGATGAACAACAAAGATGTCAGCTGCTGCTTTATCGGTATCTACTCTGTGCCTCGATATACGAGATCTCACTGAATCTTTATCCACCACCATGCAGAGAATGTCGTGGTCAACATTTAACAGACAACAAACAGCAGCCCAGAAAAGTGAAGTTAACTGCCCAAAGCATTACAGCTACAAGTCGAACTGAGAATCAAACCCTGTATGAACCACTATACTTTATTGTCCCAAAGGGAAGAACTAGCCTCTGCCCTCAAGGAATGCAGCTGGTTAGGATGGAAAGATCCAAGCTCTTGAGTCAGAAGACCTAGGTTCAAGCTTTAGCTCTTCCTAGCTGTGTGACCTCAGGCAAGTCACTAAGCGTCTCTGAACTTCTGGATTCTCCTCTAGAAAATGTATAGAACAGGACTGTCTCCATCACGGGGCTGTTACAAATATCAAAATAAGTGATGACCATACTTTGCAAACTCTTAACAGCACAACTGTAAGAATAACCAGGAGGCTCTTCGCTCTTCAAAGGGAAGGCAGACATGGAAGCCTCAAGCTTTCCATAAGAGGTGCAAAAACGAATCTGCCTTGTCTGATCTCCCTACCCTCAGTGGCCCTCTGCTCCTGGCTAGGCCCAAGCGCGGCCTCACCCTTTTCCACGGTGCCCCTCCACTTGCGGGCCCAATCAGCCAGCTGCTGGGCATAGGCCTTCTCGATGCGGGCGCGCTCCTGGAAACAGCTGATCAGATCCCCACATAGCCGATGCCCGTCCTCCACCCGCTGCACGGTCCTCCTGTAGTTGCCAGCCTGGGGCAGACGGGAGAAAGGCAGTGTCTCCAGGGAGAAGCCCCACCCAGGGCTGGGGCTGACAGCTAGCCTCCTCCCTGGAGAGGTGGCTGGGCCCAGAGTGGAGTGGGTACCCCCAAACCTAGGACCCAGCTGCTCACCTCCCAGAAACTGCCCTCTAGGGCCTCCCCTCCAGCGTCTTCCTCTGGGGCCATGGTGTCCCTGCAGCACGGAATGGTGGCGGACTGGGGCTGTGGAGAGCAGAGGGGTAAGCAGGGAAGCCTGATATACACTTTTGGGGAGAGAAGAAGATCCTCTCCTATCCCTGGGCTTTGTCCCCACTACCATCCCCACCATCTAAGGAACTGTCAGAGCTAGGACTTAGCAGGTAGACGTCTGGAAGGCCCCGGGAGGGGCTGGGATAGGAGAAAGGGTGGCCACTTCAAATCTCTTCCTCATGCCATGAGTCTGCCCACCCCCTCCCCCACCCAGCCTCATTCCACCTACCGGGGGGGCCTACAGATCACTTCAGGGACCTGGGCGTCCAACTCTTAAAGCTTCAACCGTGATTCTGCCTTGAAGCTGACAAAAGCAAAAAAGCAAAGCAGGGGGTGAGGGCAGGGACTTAGAGCGTCCAGGGCGGTGCCCAGCTCCCCCGATATAGCAACTGCTGTCAGAAGCGCCAGATTCCAGCCAGGAGAATGCCAGGCGGGTCACACGATCCAGCAGGGGATTAGGCGGCAGGCGGGGTGGGTGGTGGGCAGAGGGCCCTGCTGCCCCCGCCCCCCACCCAACTACAGATGAGAAAAGAGGATACCTGCCCAAGCCAGGCGCCATCGCCTTTGCTTGAACAACAAGGAGACCCTTTACCAGACGAGGCCAAGTCAGAGGGTTCCCGGCCACACTCCAGTAGCTCCCTTTGCCAGCAAGAGCAGACTGGGGGCCAAGAGGCCCGAATCCTATCTTGGCCAAGAAGCTTGAACAAGTGCATTTTACTGTCCTCCTAAGGAAGCCTTGGCTCCCTCCTAAGATGGAAATTTTGCCTCCTGGTCTTCTGTGCCAGGGCTGGTTTAAGACTCAAACCAGGAAGGGGTGCCTGGGTGGCTCAGTCGGTTGAGCATCCGACTTCAGCTCAGGTCATGATCTCGTGGTTCATGGGTTCGAGCCTTGCGTCGGGCTCTATGCTGACAGCTAAGAGCCTGGAGCCTACTTTGGATTCTGTGTCTCCCTCTCTCTCTGTCCCTCCCCTGTTCGCTCTTTGTCTCTCTCTCAAAAATAAATAAACATTAAAATAAAATTAAATTTTAAAAAAAGACTCAAACCAGGAGGGGCACCTGGGTGGCTCAATCCGTTAAGCGTCCAACTCTTGATTTCCGTTCAGGTCACGATCTCAAGGTTTGAGCCCCACGTTGGGCTCTGTGCTGATGGTGCGGAACCTGCTAGGGATTCTATCTCTCTCCCTCTCTCTGCCCTTCCCACGAGCTCTCTAGCTCTCTCTCAAAATAAATAAATTAATTAATTTAAAAAAAAAAAAGACTCAAACCAGGCAATGAGCAAGAAATATGAGGGCCTGACAGTCACAAGGGACATTCATCCTGTTCCACAGCATCCACTGAGGTCCCACAAGCCTCCATGAGTAATGAGTAATTCAGCCCCGCCCTCAAAAAGCCCAGAGTCTGGGGCAGAATGGGAGGAGTCAGACAGGTGACCAGGCACTTGTAAGAGTGTGCTCCAGAATTGTAGAGGAGGGCAAGGCGGATTCCAACCCCAAAGCCACCACCCCAGAGGTTAGAGGACACAATGGCACGCGGCCACTCCCCTCCTGACCCTTGGCAGGGTCTCAGCTGTCCCTAGCACTGACTCAAGCCCCTAGAAGGAAACTGCTTCCTCCTCTGAGCAGGCCCAAGGGACACCACGAGGCCCAGGACACAGTATGTGCCCTCTGCCCCCAAATCAGGACTCTATCACACTGCTCCCCTCCAAACGGACAAACAACTATCCATCCTTCAAAACTCAAATTGAGGCATCTTCACAGTCTCCCCCACCCCACTGCCCCATCCCCATTTACACAGCCCCTTGTGAGCCCTCAGTCCAGTTATATATGATATGTTCCATTGGGTTGTGACTGACAGGGCAGAATCTGTCCCCAGTCGTTGACAGAGGTGGTCCAATTTGTGTTTGTTCAGGCATTGGAGTTAGCAGTTGAATGAAGAACCAAACGACATCTACCTAAAGACCAGGGAACCTGATGGCTAGAGCAGCTGTGAGAAAGCTTGCCTGAAGTGGGATCCAGCCCTAATAGCTCGGAGAGAGAGCTGAGGCCTGCAGTGGATGGAGGTGTCTGGGTACAGAGCAGGAGAGGGACGGAGCAGCTGGTCCGCAAGGGTCCTCGGCACTTCACCTTGCTTCCTCTTGAATCTGCCCCATTTACCCAGAAAGGACTTGCCAACCAGATGGAGAGAAACAGAGCCACAGCTGTAAATCACAGAGCCTTCAGAGCTGTCCCAGTGAGGTATCCAGGGGCCCGGGCCCCCTGCCTGCTCCAGCCTCCAGGCTTGGCTCCCGGGAGAGCTGCCCCCCACCCGTTCCCTCTCTCTAGCCCCAGAACAGAGCAAGCTGTGTGTGCTTGCTGGCACTGCTCCCTCCCGCCTCCCAGAGCAAACACAAGCCCAGAGTCCCAGGCACAGCCAGGCCCCGCAGCCCTGGCTAGATCCAGCCGTGGGGGTGGGCAGTGCAAACCATGGCCCCTGTTGAGGAGAGCCAGCACCTTGTGCCTCCTGACTTCAGCAGAGACCCAGATTGGTCCCCAGAACACACTCTGCCACCCGCAAGAGCTCAGAAAGCTAATAATGAACGCTTCCCAGCCAGGGTAGCCAGTACCTACTGGGCCTGCAGAAGTCTGCTGCGGCTTGGCAGGGCCTCCTCATAACTGCCTGGGCCAAGGTAAGGGAGTCCTGAGCCTCAGGGAAGAACCCACTCGCCCTACCTAAGGCAGGTAGGTACCCCCCCACCTGGGCGCAGACCAGCCCCTACCCTTCCCAGAAGCTGGGGGCATGCCACTGGGAGGGAGCACTGCCACCCTGCCCTGCCCATCCTCCTGAGTCACAGGCTGCGCCCAAGGGTTTCTTCTCCCAGCAGCCCCTCCCCATCCTCCCTAAGCCCTAAGATGTGAAGGCTCAGGAGTGGGCGGCCCATTGGTCCAGAGAGTGGTGCCTAGGCTAGAGCGGTTGGGACCAGCAGCCAGAGCCGCCCCAGAGGGTGGGGGAAGGGGTGGCGCAGGGAGAGGGGAGGAGGCAGGGCCAGGGAGGGGCATAACAAAGGGGCACTTTTGGAAACCCGACCTGCAGCCCGAGGTGCCTGCTCCCTGATGACGCACTCCAAACCCGGAGCCTCCACACCAGACCTCGGAGCCCAGGGGCTGCCCGTCTCTGGCCTCAACCCTTTTGGACGGCGCCCTTCGACCGGCCCTCTTGCCGGCCCGGAGCTACACAACTCGGAGCCGGTGGAGCCCACGCGGAGCGGCCGGGCCAAGGCCTAACCATGGAGGCTTTAGGATTTGTTGGCCAAACTTGTTGAACTTGGTCTCGGCGGGGGTGGGGCCAGTCGATCACCGCTGAGGGGAGGGGGCGCACCCTGCCGGGACAGCCCGGCCGTGGACTCCGGAAGGTGACCCGGGATAGCGGCCCAGGAATTAGGGCTCTTTGCAGAGAGCGAAGGGTCCCCGGGCAGCGGGGCCCCCAAAGGGCGTTTGGCGGCCTTTGAAAAGCCCTAGGAGATGGTGTGCCCCTCCACCCCCGACGTCCCCGTCTCCACTGCCAGCCTGGGAAATTGCGGGGTGCGCGGCGCAGCAGATGAGACGCCCGCTCCACTCGGCGGCACCTATTCCTGTCCCCGCACGGAGTTGGGTAGCCGCGGGTTCCCAGAGCGGGAGTCGGTCCCATTGCAAACTTTAGGAGCGGGAGGAGAGGGCGGGCTCTCCCGCCGCCGCCTCCCCGTGGTTCCCGCCGGGGCAGCACTCACCGCGTCCTCCCTGGGCGTCTCGGAGGGTGGGGGTCCGACCACGCTCCGGCCAGAGTCCTGCCGCTCTCGGGCCGGGGCCGCCGCCTCCCGGAGCGCGCCCGGCCCTCCCCCGGGAAGCCCGGCCCCCGGCCCCGCCCTCTCCTCGCCGCCGCGGCCCCAACCCCACCCGCCACAGGCTGGGGCGCAGGGGCTGCAGGCATCGCGGCGACCGGCTGCTCCTCGAGCGCGGGCCGTGGGTATCGACTCTAACAGGAGAAGCGCCAGGGCCCGCTCCCCAGGGTGGCGCCGCGTCGCTCTATAGGGAGTCAGATTTCGGCTTTGCCCTTACCGGCCTTTGCAGAGCCTGGGAGACTCGTGGAAGGGGGAAGGGATAGGGCCTGCCGTGGCACCCCTTGGAGGGAGGCCTCGGGTCTACACTGCCTTCCATTTTATTTGCTGAGCATAGCTTTCTTAGAAGTTCGTTCCAGCGAGGCTCACAACCATCCTCTTTTAAGCATTAGGATTCCCATTGTACAGATGCAGAAACTGAGGCTCAGAGACCTTCCTCAGCTTGCAAGAGATCTGTAGTCGGGCAAGACCCTGAACTCCAAACCCGTGCCCTTTCCATGTGCAGCCCTGCCTGCCAATCTGGAGGCGCATTCTGTGGACTGGGTAGGACACGCGATGGGGGTGGGGCAAAAAGGCATGAGCTCCTCCCGCTCCGTGTTCTTATTCCCAGATTTTGTACCAAGATTCATTCTTAAATCCCTTCGTCCTTCCACTCCCTTTGTCAGTCACCAGCCTTGGTAGATTTTTCCAGATCGCCACGATACCACCCGACTCTTAGGAAGTCCCTTCTTCCTCACCCCCTTAGCCCCCACCCCGGGATTTTTTCGCAGCCAGCCCGTCTGTTATTTATATCCACTGGAGCGGTCCAAGAATGTTCCTAGGCTGACCTAATCGCCACCTGCTTGACCTCCCGGTCCCACCCTACCCCCCCCCCCCCCCCGCGGATCCCTTTTGGGCCGGGAGACCCGGCAACCGAGCCCTCCCCCTAGCAGAAGAGAGGGGGCACGGGCGGGCTAGCAGGGTCCGAGGCACCGGGCGCTCAGAGGGTCCAGAGGGTGCAAAATCCCTCGGGGAATGGGAAGCCGCCTCGGACTCCAAGGAGTGCGCCCCCAGGGGGACGGTGCGGTGCTCTGGAAAGCCAAAGGCCAGGCTGTTCTCTCTCCAGCACGTACTCTTGGTCCCCACTCCCCGCCCCTCCACCACTCCCTGAGGAGCGTGAGTGTGTGTGCGCGGATTTTTAAACTGCAGCTTTAAAAATAGCAGAAGTATGTTGTTTCTGAATCCGAGAGGAGTCACTGACGCGTTCTTTACGCAGATAAATCCGCTCATGAAATGGAAAAGGGCCCTGAAGAGAATGAATGAGGGTAATTTCAGGTGGTAGTATTAGCCGCTGAGGATTGAGTTACTCCCCAGTCCTGGCAGGAGGGTGAAAATGGGCATCCAGGACATACCGTGTTTGGCAAATCCTACCTGAGTAGTGGATCCTGGCCTTGTCGCTCACAGGGTGTGTACTCAGCAGGATGTGGCTTCTGAAACCAGTTTCAACACCTAGTCTCTGTTGGGGCATGAAAAAGCCACTTTTCTCCATATTTCTGTTTCTACCTCTATGAAACACGACGTGTGACCCGGCTGACCTCCCAAATGGGCCATGTGCCCTAGCTAATTAATGATCATAAAAGCTGTAAATGAGAGGAGCTGGGGTAATATATAATGACAGCTATAGTGTTCCGTACTATTTTAAATCAGTTAATATCCCACCTAGTGCCTCGAGGCCTTTAGGCACCTAGACAGAAAGTGTGAAAACACAAGAATGAAATTAATTACAGGAACCGCCTCTTAAAACCCCATTAAAAATAAAGGCTGCAAGCCAGACTGGCACCTGGGGAAGCCAGGCCAGAGACAGACTCCGTAAACAAGGCTGTTCGTCAGATCTCAAGGAGAAGGAGATATGGAGTGGAAAGCATCTGGGTTCCCTTAGATTCAAATCTGGAAGCTGAAAGCAGAAACGTTGCGGCTGATTTTAAATGCCCCTAAGGTACTGCAGGGAGAAAAAATAAACCAAAACCCAGAGCACACTGAGCTGCTTCAAAGGTGAAAGGAGACAGAGCTGCCTCAGGAAAGCCAGGCCCCTGCTAGTGCTGCCTGCTGGGCTCAGATTTCTATGCCCTGTAGCCAGAAAGCCCCGGCACACTCACATGGCCCTATGAGCGCAACACCCAACTTGAACGGAGTTCAAGATGAGATGCCTGAGGGGCACCTGGGTGGCTCAGTCGGTTAAGTGTCCAACTCCTGGTTTTGGCTCAGGTCATGATCTCACGGTTTGGGAGTCGAGCCCACATCAGGCTCTGTGCTGACAGGGGGAGCCTGCTTGGGAGTCTGTCTGCCTTCCTTCTCAGTCCCTCCCCCATTCGCATGGTCTCTGTCTCTCTCAAAATAAAAATAAATAAACTTAAAAAAAAAAAAAGATGAGATGCTCTAGGTCAGAGGGCTGGATAGACAGAAACCTAGAAAGGCAGCTTGGTTCAGGGCACCAGGGGTGGGGGGGTCTGGGGGGGTGCAGATTGGTCCAAAGCCCAAGCTCACAGCACTCGCGGGCTCACTCACCTTGAGTTTCTGGAATGTGCTAACCACTGTTTATTTATTCGTTGTTTATTTATTCATTCAGTCATCCAGTCAAGAAATCATTTGCATTTTTGTTCTATGCTAAGCCATATGTTAGATATTGAGAATACGAGATAAACAAGGCAGAGCCTTAAGTGCATGATAGTGATACAGTGTGGGTAGGCAGTACTTTGGGAAAACAGAGCAAGAGACCACCCTTGGCCCGGTGATGACACTTGATTGATCTTGATGAGCAGGAATTAGTCACATGCAGAGGCATTCTAGGCGGGAACACCAGGGTGTGCCAAGCCCCAGAGGTGTTAGCATATGACTTGGTGATCCAACAATTTTTTGGAATCTACCCTAGACAAACATGTGTAGAAGTGCAAAAAAAGGTACAAGGATGTTTGCATGTAGTATCGTTTGCAGTGAGGGAAAACTGGAAACTAATGTCCATGAAGAGGGTGCTGGCTGGCAGGTCACCAAGGTGCATCGGCCAAACAGTGCCAAGAGGCCCTGGCCCACAGACTCCCTCTGGGGACAGGCTGATGGAAACATCCCATCACTTGACAGCTGCACTAACACGTAACCACTCGCTCTTTGTCGCTATTTCACACTTGTAGTTAGGAACTGAATTTTTAAGTTAATTTAATTAACTAAAAATTTAACAGCCACGTGTGGCTAGTGGCAACTGTACTGGACAGTTCTGGTCAAGAATATCTAGAATAGTGAGTTCAGGACGGGGTGTAGGCAGATGGAAGATGAAGCTGGGAAATGAGATTGAATAGTGAAGGTTTTGCAAGGTGGTTTGAAGGGGTTCCGACTTGATCCTATAGGCAGTGGGAAGTGTGCGTGTGAGGGGCTCGGTGAAATTTATCCAAAGAACTCTGGCAGGCAGCCTCACGAAGGCAGAGGAGAGCAGACAGAGAGGGCTGCTGGCAGGCTTTGTCTTTTCAGAAGGCTGCTGTGTTTCTCTCCGTGGCCTCTGGACATTGCCCCAGCATTCCTGATGGGCAGCTGAGTAAAGTATTCTGGTTCAACAGCTATGTTTTTAAGATCTCCGGCAACCCCAGGTAGAAAAACTGGTTGGAGTTATCCAGAGGGGTTAACCTCAGTGGGGGAAGCTGTTCTGGGCAGGAAGGACAGCAGATGGATGGTATTAGAGTAAGAATGCATAGCAGGCTTCAGCGGAGCCTGTAGACAAAGCTTCTCCAGGGTCAGGAATTCGCCCGGGGCAGATTCTTTGGAAGGTACCAAGGAGCTGCCACTATACCCAGTCCAGGTTTCAGCTCAGTAGGCGGATGGTTCTGCTCAGGAAGGCTGCCCTGGTTCATTCGGACCCTACTCCGAAGACCACTGGGGGCCTCCTTATTTCAGAGAGAAATTCTAGTGCAGGATGCATTGATTTAGCTAGCTTTCACACCCAGTCTGCCAGACACCAGGCTGGGTGCTTGGTCCACAATGCAAGTAAAGCAGACACGCTCTTTGACTTCATGTGGTTGTCCACTAAAACCAAATAAACGCGGCCCATATACATAGTTACAAATCGTGATAAGTGTTCTCAAGGGAAAAAAAACCCATTTTGGGCGCCTGGGTGGCTTAGTCGGTTAAGCATCCCACTCTTGATTTCAGCTCGGGTCATGATCTCACAGTTAGTGGGTTCGAGCCCCACATCAGGCTCTGTGCTGACATGACAGAGCCTGCTTGGGATCCTCTCTCTCCCTTCTCTCTCCCTCTCGAATAAATAACCATTTTAAAAAAATTAAAGGAAAAAAAAAACATTTAGGATACAGTGCTATGAGAGAATAACAGGGGAAACATAAATTCAGTTAGAGGAGGGTCAGAGAAGACCTCTTTCAGGAAGTTTCAGCTTCTCTACCCCAAAAAAGGCTCCAAAGACCCCAAAGACAAATGGAAGTGAGCCTGGTAATGAGGGAACCACCGAGGAGAGAGCACTCTATGCTAAAAGATTAATGTGTGCAAAGGCCCTGAAATGGGAACTTGACCTTCTGGGAAAGAAGGTAAGGTGGGTAGGGCATGGTGAATGAGAGAGTGAGAAGTCCGGGGTGAGGTAAGAGAGGCAGGCAGCACCCAAACACTGCAGGCTTTGTCTTATTCTGAATGCAGGATTTAAGCAGAAGAGTGACGGACTGTCTTTCTGGATGTTGTGGGAGGAATAGATACAGAACAGGGCACCAGCAACCCGTAGCCTGGATGGAACACGAGCGAAGAATGGTTTTTACATGTCTAAATGGTTGAAAACAATCAACAGAGGTATATTTTGTGATATGTGGAGGTTATAAGGAATTCAAATTTCAGTGTCCATAAAGTTTAATTGGAACACAGCCACACCCACTCGTTTACATATTGTCTATGGCTGCTTCCACGTTGCAATGGCGGAGTGGAGTAAATTGCAATGGGGATTGCATGGCCAGAAAAACCTAAAATATTTACTATCAAGCCCTTTACACAGAAACTATGTGGCCTCTGTATTAGAGGGAGACTAAAAGAGGGAGACCAATTAGGAGGTCGCTTCAGTCATCCAGGTACTGGGGATAGGGACTTGTTGTAGGGGCTTGCTCAGTGTATGGATTGAAGAAGTATTCGGGCGGAAAAAATCAATGGAACTTGATGATGGGTTAAATGTAGATGGTGAGGGAGAAGTACATTTCAAAATGAATCCCAACCTGTGATCTTGGATTGGATTCTGGTCCGGAGTAGGACATTAGCGGGGCACTTGGGAAAATTGGAATAAAATTTATAGATTAGATAATAGTGTTTTTAGTACTCACTTTCTCTCTCTCTCTCTCTCTCTCTCTCTCTCTCTCTCTCTTTCTCTCTCTCTCTCTTTTTAAAGTAGGCTCTGTGCCCAGCGTGGGGCTTGAACTCACGACCCCTGAGATCACAGGGTCCACCAACTGAGCCAGGCAGGCGCCCGGTAATTTTCTCATCTTGATCATTGTATTGCAGTTACGTCTCATGTTACACTCAGGATATTAGGGAAGAGCGTATGGAAACTCTGTAAACTTTTCTTCGCCACTCTTTGTTAAGTTTGAAATTCTGTCAAAGTGAAAAGTTTAAACATAAAACAAATGCAAATGACTTGCAGGTGTTTACCTTGAGTCCTGAGGCAGAAATGCCAGGGAGGGGAAATGTGACCGAGGCAGGGGAAGAGCAGAAAATCAAGATTTCACTTTTGGATACAGTAGGTTGAGACGCTGAGATGTCCAAGTGGCTGCGTCAGGAAGGCAGAGCCAGATTATTCCGGACGTCACCTATGAGCCAGGGGAAGGGATAGAACCCATGCAAGCCAACCTCAGACAGGGGGGCTCTGTGCCTGAGGTGAGGCGGGCCACAGTGAAGCAGGACACGGGTGGGGGGGGCGCATGCGCATGGAGTGTCTGTGGCTTGGCACGCGTTGTGTCCCGCGCTTTGGCCTCTGAGCCTCGCAACAACCCTCTCCAGGAGGCCTAATTCTTCCCAGTTTACAAAGGAGAAGACTCAGAGAGGTGCTAAGATTTCTCGAAGACCCAGCAAGGATATGGGAGAGTGAGAGCTGTCTAACCCCACCACCAGTGAGTCGCTCTCCCACTTGGTGATGCGGACTGAACACCCACGGCAGAGACTGGGTATGTTAGTTTCCTGCAGCTAACAAAGTAGCACACACTAGGTGGCTTAAAACAACAGAAATTTCTTCTCTTCTAGTTCTGGAGGCCAGAAATCCAAAATTAAAGTATCAGCGGGGTCATGCTCCCTCCCGAGGCTCAGGGAGTGGGAGGTGGGGGGTGGGGAACGCGGGGGAGGGAGTGGAGAATCTTGCCCTTCTCCTAGCTTCTGGTGGCTGCCAGCAATCTGGTGGTCTTTGGCATACCGTGTATCACTCCGATCTCTGCCTCTGTCTTCACATTGCCTTCTCTGTGTGTTTGTCTCTTTGTCTGTCTCATTCCCCCTTTGCCTCACTGTTTTTATTTGCCTATTTATTTATTTATAACTGCTTTATTATTTATTTTTGAGAGAGACAGAGTACAAACGAGGGAGGGTCAGAGAGAGAGGGGGAGACGGAGGATCCGAAGCAGGCTCTGCACTGAGAGTGTAGAGCCTGATGTGGGGCTCGAACTCACCAACTGTGAGATCACGACCTGAGCGAAACCAAGAGTCCGACGCCTAACCAACCGAGCCACGCAGGTGCCCCCTCACTGTTTTTATTCTTTGACTCGTTTTATTTTTATTGAATTATAGTTGACACACAATGTTACATTAGTCTCAGGTGTGCAACACAGTGATTCCACAACTCAACACGTTATGCTATGGTTTGTTGTTGCTGTGGGGTTTTTGTTGTTGTTTGTTTTTAATTGTTTGAGAGAGAGAGGGAAAGAACACAAAGAACGCATGTGAGCCAAGGAGAGAGGCAGGGGGAGGGAGAGAGAGAGAGAGAGAGAGGGAGGGAGGGAGGGAGGGAGGGAGAGAGAATCTTAAGCAGGCTCCAGGCGCTCAGCACAGAGCCCAGCAGGGGGTTCAATCCCACAACCTTGGGATCATGACTCAGATGCTCAACCAGCTGAGCCACACAGCCCCTGCTGTTGCTGTTGTTAATTGAAGTAGAGTTGACACACAATGTTGTATTACCTCTGCCTCACTCTTATAATGACATTTGGACCTGGATTTAAGACCTACTGGGATAATAATCCAGGATGATCTCCTCACCTCAAGACACTTAAATACATCTCTGAGGTCCTTTCTCTAGGTAACATTCTCAGGTTCTGGGACTTAGGATGTGGATTTCTCTTTTCAGGGACCACTACTCGGCCCGCCACACCAGGCCAGCTATTAGCCTTGGAAATCTGTAAAATGTGACATGAACTTAAAAAGCAAGCCATCTTTCGGAATTGTTCATCCAGTTCCACTAATGTGCCTCTTTGCAGAGTACAGCAGCAGCCTCAATGCTGCCACCACACATGTGGCTTGGTCTTCTAGGCGGCCTATAATTACAAAACTTTCAGACTCCAGGGCCTGATGACACAGGGAGAATCAAGCACAAAGGACAGTAAACGTGTCTGCGAGGATGCCCACTGGAAGTCTCAAGTGTTGGGGAGGCTGTGAGTGTATCTGTACCACGATACCCCCTCCAGGCTATTGGCTTCACCAATAAGAACCACAGCTCCCCATGCCACCCACTGCCTTCCCCGACAGAAACTCAGCTGTGGTTCCTTGGGCCAGTTTTTTGTCACATGTTCCTGGAGTTACAATGTCATAGTAGGGACAAGAGCCAAAGCAGGGCCGTGGAGGCTGGGGTGGGAGAAGGGAATATAAGGGGATGTGAATGTAGCTCTCCCAGACCCACTAGCATGTGACTCATCCACCCATAGGCAACTGGCTTGGCTGTAACACAGAGAGAATCATTTTTATTCCTGCCACTTGGGATTTTTGCAGTCCTTGGAAGAGAGTGAGCAGAAGGCACTGCCAGAATTCAAACCCCTGGTTTCTGATTCTCTGGTCCTCCCTCTTCCACTGGTGGCTACCTGACTGGTGGAACGCTTAATGGCAAAGAGCATTACCTTTATCAGACCTTATCAGTAAATAACATATCGCCAGGAGATTATATAACAAGCTCTATTTGTAGAACACTTTACAGTTTGCAAAGCACTCTCCCATATACTATTTCAGTACTCTGGCAGTTGCCCTGCAAATCTGGCTGCCTAGAGAAGTTTCCTGGCATCCCGTATCTATGGTATTTCATGACAGGGTATTGATTTAGAGTGTGGATTGTGCCTCATGTCCCACAGCAGAGACAGAAGGTGGGTTTTTTTTCTTTTTCTTTCTCTTTCTTCCTTTCTTTCTTTCTTTCTTTCTTTCTTTCTTTCTTTCTTTCTTCTTTTTTTGTATTTACACAGCTGTCTGACACTTCCAAAGCTACCCCAAATATTTATTGACTTTGAGAGAGAGAGAGAGAGAGAGAGAGAGTGGGGGAGGGCTAGAGAGAGAGGAAGAGAGAGAGATTCCCAAGCAGGCTCCACGCTGTCAGTGCAAAGCCTGATGTGGGCCTCAAACCCACTAACCATGAGATCATGACCTGAGCACAAATCAACAGTTGGATGCTTAACCGACTGAGCCACCCAGGCACCCCTATAGTTTTGAAAATGGATGCTATTCCCAGAGGGTAGGAATCATGCTCTCATTTAGCACTACTACAGAATTTATTCATATGTGGGCATTTAAATATGTATTGGAGATGCCAAACAACAGGGACCCTGGATGCTGTATTCCGTCTGTCTCCAATCCTTTTGCAGGAATTTAAACCTCGGTCCCCTGCAAGCCCTGCAGAATCCTCGAGGCTGTCATTTGCAAACCACTGGATGCAGTAACTGTGTGTGGGAAGCCAGCACATACCATCCTTGTGGATTACGGATAGCTTTGCAGACTCAGCAGAGTTTTTGGATCCATAGACAGCCTGATCAGAATCAGAGTCATGTACCGGCCTGCACCAGAGAAATGATTCCTACTTGATGGGAATTTTCCACAAGGAGGCCAGAGTTGAAAGCAGTCGCTGGTTTCTGCTGCTGTAATAGCAAGTCACAAGATCCCGGCTTTTAAAACTGGAAGGGATCTGAAAGACCACGAGTACCTTGTCCTGATTTCATGATGATGAAACTTAGGCATAGAGAAGTGAAATGAAGAACCCAAGATACATGATGTAAGAACAGTGCTCTTCCCACTGTGCTATATTATCTGTTCCAGAAAACACATAAGCCACATACTGTTTTGCAGATCAAAGAAACTGGCATTATTTAGGGTCATGCTCGTGGTCTGCCCAGCTTCCAGTGTGAACACGAGACGTTAATTTGCTATCACCAGCAGCTTTTGAATGAATTGCCTTGTGATGCCTTATGTCAAAGATAGTGTCACAGATAAGACCAAAACACCTATAAACAGTTTCATAGCACAGCCTCTCTGTGGCATGAAACCAGAGCAATGCTGTACCATTCACCTCATTATCAGGTTAGCAGCATCACAAAATACGTATTAAATTTTTTTTAATCCTTATTTATTTTTGAGAGAGAGAGAGACAGACAGACAGACAGAGCATGAGCAGGGGAGGGGCAGAGAGAGAGGGAGATACAGAAGCCGAAGCAGGCTCCAGGCTCTGAGCTGTCAACACAGAGACCAACGCGGGGCTCCAACACACTGACCGCGAGATCATGACCTGAGCCGAAGTCCGACACTCAACCAACTGAGCCACCCAGGCGCCCCCCCCCCCCAAATACTTATTAAATATTTTTGTCCGCTCTGCACCTGATGGTTCATCAGATGGGAACGGATGACATTAAGTCCCCAGGAAGTCATTTTGTGGTGAAACACAGCAAAACCCAGGGTAAAAATACCCCAAAGCACAATCTGAAACAAAATACTTTACTGGCATGTTCAAGGCAGGTTTCCATACTCACACGTAGTTTTTTTAATTCACCGTGGAAAAGCTCCCCAAACCTAAAAACAGATTCTGGGAAAACCTGGCATTAAGCAGGACATTTCCTCTGCTCGTGAATCCATCACAGCTAATTATTACCTCCACATCTGTCTTCCCATTTCCTACTCTCTCTGCCTGGAATGTTCCTTCCCCACCCTCCCATCTCTCAAGATTCAGCTTAAGTGACCCCTTCTCTGGGAAGACTTCTTTGACACTGTTCTTTTAAGCTTTACTCCAAGCTGAGTTAGTGTCCTTTTTCTGTGCCTACCCTCAGCCCCACCAGAACCCAATGCTTCCTCTCTCACTAAGCTTATCACATCCTATTGTAGTTGTAGGATTACCTGTGTCCCCCATGATTAAAAAGCACACTCCAGGGGCGCCTGGGTGGCCCAGTCAGTTAAGCGTCCGACTTCAGCCAGGTCACGATCTCGCAGCCCGTGAGTTCGAGCCCCGCGTCGGGCTCTGGGCTGATGGCTCGGAGCCTGGTGCCTGTTTCCGATTCTGTGTCTCCCTCTCTCTCTGTCCCTCCCCCATTCATGCTCTGTCTCTCTCTGTCCCAAAAATAAATAAAAAACGTTGAAAAAAAATTTTTAAAAAGCACACTCCAGGGCACCTGGGTGGCTCAGTTGGTTAAGTGTCTGACTTCAGCTCAGGTCATGATCTCACAGTTTGTGGGTTTGAGCCCTGTCTCGGGCTCTGTGCTGACAGCTCAGAGCCTGGAGCCTGCTTCGGCTTCTGTGTCTCCCTCTCTCTCTACCCCTCCCCTGCTCTCACTTTGTCTTTCTCTCTCTCTCTCTCTCTCTCTCTCTCTCTCAAAAATAAACATTAAAAAAATAATAAAAACAAAAAGCACACTCCGTGGGGGCAAAGAGCACTTTTTATTTCAGCATTCTCTTTCACTGGAATAGTGCCAGGAACAGAACTTTTGATAAATGTCAGTAGAATGAATGAAATTTGAATTCTGCCTGCCATTCAACTTCCCCCTCCATCTGGTCTCTCTTTGAACAGATCCTCAGTATGACCAACTTTCTCCTCTTCAAGCTGCCTCCTGCCGTACTTATAAATGTCAATGCCTCCAATCCAAACACCATCAAGAACACCCCTGTTGGGATACCTGGGTGACTCATTCAGTTAAGCACCTGACTCTTGACTTCTGCTCAGGTCTTGACCTCAGGGTCGTGAGTTCAAGTCCCGCATTGGGCCCTGTACTGGGAGTGAAGTCTACTTAAAAATACTTAAAAAAAAAAAAAAAAAAAAAAAAAAAAAAAAAGAACACCCCTGTAGGTGAACTTGTGCTTTATTGCTCATTGCAACAGAGAATGCATATGGTGGAACATTGCTGTAAGAAGGTATTAGGAAGGACTTATAGGATTTGGTTTGTGTTGGATGATTTGGATAAGGTTCAGGGGAGTGGGGCTCTGCTCTGGATTAAAGGAGATGGGGGTAATTCTGTGACTGAGTATCAATAAATCTTATCTGCAAGGTGGAAGGAATGAAGGAAAGCTAAAGCTGTGATTGGCCAAGAAGCTGCTTTCATATTAGCCGAACTAATAGGGAGATGTTTGGTTATTTTTGTGGTTTGGGCAATGTTCTTACTTTTTCCTGTGGTCAGACATGTGTGGTCATGTTTTAGCCTTGATCTATCATGGTCACAGAGTGGACTTATCTGGTGTTTTGTGCAATTGTTTATTTCGACAGAACACCAAGGTCTAACTGATACCAGGCCAGCTCTCTTTCTCAAACCTCATGCCCATTCCTTTTACCAAGCTGACCCCCTGCCTCAGATGCTCTCCTCCCTCCTCCAGCCAAACCCTATTTAAATTCAAATTGAACTCCACAAAATTCCATCTTCCCTGTGAAGCTTTCCTAAATACTTCTTTCTCCATTGGATTATCTTTTCTGAATGCATCTAAAAGTCTTGGTTGGCATGCCACAATTTAGTATTCAACTGCCTTCACTCTGGAATGGTTTGACTTGTTTCACGTGTATTTTTCTTCTCTGCTCAGTACGTTGCAAATCTTTATAGCGGCAGGGTCATTTCCTACATTTCACTATCCCCTTAGAACTGAGCACCCTGCTGAGGTGAAACTAGTGGCTGGTGTGAATAAAGGGGGCGGCTCTGCATCTGTGACACAGCTCTGAAAACACAGCCACAAGCCAGCAATGGAAAAGCCACCAGCTTGCCTTTCCCCTTTTTAACACTCTGACCTTTTATCTTCCCATTTTCCATTAAGAAACCATGTTTGAATTTTTCTTTTGGAGCATTCATTTCTTCCCAAGTGTTACTTTTGGAAATGTCTTCTGTCCCTAACTGACCTTTAGTACAGGATCTGCCGTTAATGCATTGTTGTCTCTTCTCACCCTTCCAAAGAGCCTGGCGGATAGCATGAAAAGCCCAGCAGTCCCCCACTAACAGAAGCTCCTGCTTGGCTCATCGTCGCAGGAAGTAGGATGCATGCGAACTGTCTCCTCTGGGGCCGTGCGTAGGGTCACCCACGAGGGCCAATGCCCAGGACTTTGGCTTAAGTCAGGGCACAAGACCTCTAAGCCTGATTAGCCTACACGCCCTCCAGCCCATCCCTTACTCCCTAGGCGGACACTCAGCAGGTTTAGGGAAAATTTAGTTGAAAGCTGCAAGTGTCAACCACTCTGCCCAGAAAAGCTGACATTCGGGGGAGGTGAGGAAACAGAAGCGCGGACACCTATGGCAAAGCAGGCGGGAGGGAAGAGCTCGATTTCCACCACAGGGCGGTGGCGAGCTTTCTACAAAGCCGCCTATGTCCAGGACCAGCCAATCCTAAAGCCCGAAAGGGCGTGATCACCAATTAAAAGGCAGAGAAGGCGGAGCCGAAGCCTTGATTGGCACCTGGTCTCCTGTGGCCTGGCTGAGGCCTGGCAACGCGGAGTCTGAAGAGGCTTCAAGTTGGGTGATCTAGCCATGGCGGCCATCTTTATTTCTGGCAGATCGGCTGATGGGCACCAACGCGCCCAATTTAGAGGCCAGGCGTTGGGTCTTTCTCTAGGGAGCCCATGAGCCCCTCCCCTCGCGTGCCTCTCTGAGAGGGGGCGGGCCGGAGCAGGAAGCCAGATTGAACGCGGTGAGGCTGTTTGGCGGGAAGTTGGCTTAGTTCCCTGGTCCCCGCCTAGTTTCTCCCCAGAGGCTTCTCAATCTTCCCTCCTTGATCTCGGCATAGGGCACAGTACCCTTTCGCACGGAGGACGCGATGGCTCCCAGGAAACGCCCAGAAACCCAGAAGACCCCCGAGGTGGTCGTGCGCCCCAAGACCAGGAGGAGCAGAAGCCCCCGGGAGCTGGAGCCCGAGGCCAAGAAGCTCTGTGTGAAGGGCCCCGGTACTGCCTGCGCCTGCTGCTTTAATAATTCCGCCTTTGGGGGTTCTCACGCAGGAGGCTGGAGTGGGGGGGTGGGGTGCTGTTGGTTTCCTGAGGCTATCCCAAGTTTTAAGGATGCCTTGGGCTGTGCATTTTTCCGCAGGTCCTTTGACACCACAGAGCTTGGGCTTAACCCCTCTCAGGTGATGGGAAGAGGCAGATGAGCTCCATTACATAAGACACAACGGACTTTTCAAATTCCTGTGTACCAGGATTTTTACACACTGAGGACTGCTTAAAATAATCCTACCTTGCCTGGTGGTGCGTGTGGTGAATTTCGGTAGTCATGGTTGCTAGCTGTGTGTCCTTGGTTTCCGCTGTGAGAATCTTCAATTTCCTTCCTTAGAAAACTCATTCTCTGAGGTTTATTGGGGCTTGAACCTGGGGCTATGAGGATTGGGTGGGCACAAAACACTGGAGCAGGGTGTTGCTGATGAAGTGTTTTTTGTCCCTAAGAAAAAGGGATTAATCGGTTGTCAAGAGGCTGGATTCATAGAAACCAGATCCTCAAGTACATCTTTATTCCTATTCTAAGTGGATCTATCTCTCCAAAAGTAGCCAGGCCAGACCCTCTGGATCCTGCTGGTTTCCCAAAGAACAGATTGGACTTGGGGCGAACAACTGGTCACCTCTACACTATTTTAATATAGGATTTAAAGATACTTCTTTTCCCAGTCACTTCTACCATGCTATCCTAAAATCTTTTTATTTTACATGATATGTGATTTTTAAATTGTCACCCAACCCTACCATGAGTTTTCCAACCTACTGGGAAGAGTTCTGTGTATACTTTATTCTTGGGTGTTTCTTTGGTTCCGTTCTCAGAAACCCTGCAAGGGTTTGTTTTCATATTATTTCATATTTAGCTTCGCTTCAGAATTACTATTGGGGGAGTGTTTGGGGCAAGGGGCTGAATCCCTACTCACTATATTTTGTGCTGGCTGAGACTGAGCAGACCATGGAAAGGCCTTAAGAGGTAATGAGAGAGATTGGCTATGTAGAATGGAACAACAAAGCTTTCTTTCTGAGATTTCAGCAGGAAACCCTTCCGTGCGTGAGAGCAGAGAGGAAAATATGTGTCTGTTCTGCTTGGCAGGTTCTAGCAGAAGATTTGACTCAGGCTGCCTTTGGGCGGGGTTGGCTAGCCTTCAGGTCCCGCCATCATACACCAGCATCGTCAGGGCCCTTCACCACCATAAGCTGGGCAAAGCTGCCTGGCCATCACTACAGCAGGTGAGGCATTTCCTGGCTGAAGTGCTCGAGTTTCCCTCGTACCTTTTTACTATTGGGATGTTCTAAAATTAGATGCTCCGTTGGTTCAGCGGGTTGTCAGAGTGGTCAGATCACCTCTACCTTGGTGACTGACCTACTGGGCATTCAGCCAAGTAGAAAAGTCTTATGCTGTAAAGGTCCCATCTGGAATGCACTCTGCCCCCTTGCTTTCCAAGATTAGTTCGTGCACATTGCAAATATTTTCACACACAGAGCCAGGCAGTTCACTTTCCTTTGGTGGGGGGAGGACTTGGCCCTAGGGCTCATCTATGGAGGAGGCAGAGATTGACAATTTACCCAGGACTTGGATTTTAACTCAACTTAATTCTTTTTTCTCTGTGCCAGGGTCTCCAGCAGTCCTTTGTGCACTCTCTGGCTTCTTACCGGATATTCCAAAAGGCTGCCCCTTTTGACAGGAGGGCCACATCCTTGGCATGGCACCCAACTCACCCCAGCACCCTGGCTGTGGGTTCCAAAGGGGGAGATATCATGCTCTGGAACTTTGGCATAAAGGACAAACCCACCTTCATTAAAGGGGTGAGCAGTTCCCTGTGCCAGACAATAGTGCTGAAGAAGTGTTTGTTGAAGGGATGGAGAATTATCCGGTAACAAGGAGATGACTGGGATCAAAGTAACTAGGTATTTTCAAACAAGGAAATGGTGACGATACTCAAATCTTCATTGAGTGCCAGCCCTTAAAATATTAGAAGGTATAAAATGTTGGCCACCCTGTTGTAAGTTATCACATAGAACAGAATCCGAGCCCCTTCTTTTCTCTTGCCCTCATCTTCTGCTGTCTTTCCTCACTTCCTATGCTTTAGCCACACAAGCTATTTCTATTCCTAAAACTGCGTCATTGCTCTTGCTTTTCTCTTTGACTGGAGTGCTCCTTCTCTTGGTTTTCTCATGGCTGGCTCCCTTCAGCCATGACCATTCAGGTCTTGACTTGGTGTACTTCTTCAAACAGCTTTCGCTGACCACTCTGTCTAAAGTAGTCTCTACTTGACTCATTCACTCTGGTTCATTACCCTGCTTCATTTCCCCCACCGACAATGTTTATCAATATCTGAAATGTTTCACTTATTTGAGTGTCTTTGCCCATACAAATGTCTTTGGAAAGTAAGCTCCACGATAAGAGGGACCTTGTCTTTCTGGTTTACTACCATATCCCCAGTGCCTCGAACAATGTTTGGCCTAGAGTAGTAGCTGCTTTATTATATTTGTTGAATGAGCGAGGGCCTTGAAGTATAACTGGGTAGATGGGATATGTACATACAAGATAACTTGCAATATAGATGCTAAATGCTACAGAATGTGAGAGAAGGAAGAACCCCTTGTGAATTAGAGTCAACAGAGAAGGCTCATGGATGAGTGGGGAGTGAGGAGGAATAATATTTAGGTAAATGGAGAGAAAAAGGACAAGCAGAGTGTGTTCGGGGCAAAGTTTGGCATAGCGCTTTTTAGGGATGGCCTTAATCGTGTTGATGTTTATCATCAATTGCTGAGGGGTGAAGGTGTTGGCCCCTCTACCAAAAAGAAGAGCTTTATTGTTATTTACTTATTTTTTCAGCTATAATATTGCTAGTTTATTTATTTTTATAATTATTTATTCATTTATTTATTTTTAATTTACATCCAAGTTAGTTAGCATGTAGTGCAACAATGATTTCAGGAGTAGGTTCCAGTGATTCATCCCCTACATATAACACACAGTGCTCATCCCAACAAGTGTCTTCCTTAATGCCCTTTACCCATTTAGCCCATCCCCCAACCCACAACCCTCCAGCAACCCTTGGTTTGTTCTCTATATTTAAGAGTCTCTTATGTTTTGTCCCCCTCCCTTTTTTATATTATTTTTCCTTCCCTTCCCTTAGGTTCATTGTTTTGTATCTTAAATTCCTCATATGAGTGAAGTCATATGATATTTGTCTTTCCCTGACTGACTAATTTCGCTCAGCAGAATACCCTCTAGTTCCATTCATGTAGTTGCAAATGGCAAGATTTCATTCTTTTTTTTTTTTTTTTTTTTTTTTAAATTTTTTTCAACGTTTATTTATTTTTGGGACAGAGAGAGACAGAGCATGAACAGGGGAGGGGCAGAGAGAGAGGGAGACACAGAATCGGAAACAGGCTCCAGGCTCCGAGCCATCAGCCCAGAGCCCGACGCGGGGCTCGAACTCACGGACCGCGAGATCACGACCTGGCTGAAGTCGGACGCTTAACCGACTGCGCCACCCAGGCGCCCCAAGATTTCATTCTTTTTGATTGCTGTGTAATAATACTCCATTGTGTATATATATATATATATATATATATATATATATATACCACATCTTCTTTATCCATTCATCTGTTGATGGACATTTGGGCTCTTTCCATACTTCAGCTATTGTCGATAGCACTGCTGTAAATATTGGGGTGCATGTGCCCCTTCGAAACAGCAACCTATATCGCTTGGATAAATACCTAATAGTGTAATTGTTGGATCACAGAGTAGTTCTATTTTTAATCTTTTGGGGAACCTCCATACTGTTTTCCAGAGTGGCTGCACCAGTTTGCATTCCCACCAGCAGTGCAAAAGAGATCCTCTTTCTCCGCATCCTCGCCAACATCTGTTGTTGCCTGAGGTCTTAATTTTAGCCACTCTGACTGGTGTGAGGTGGTATCTCACTGTGGTTTTAATTTGTATTTCCCTGATGATAAGTGACGTTGAGCGTCTTTTCATGTGTCTGTTAGCCATCAGGATGTCTTTGGAGAAGTGTCTGTTTGTGTCTTTTGCCCATTTCTTCATGGGATTATTTGTTTTTTGGGTGTTGAGTTTGGTAAGTTCTTCATGGATTTTGGATACTAACCTTTTATCTGATATGTCATTTGCAAATATCTTCTTCCATTCCATCAGTTGCCTTTTAGTTTTGCCGATTGTTTCCTTCACTGTGCGGAAGCTTTTTATTTTGATGAGGTCCAGATAGTTCATTTTTGAAAAGAGAAAACCTTTCGTTTGCCCAGATGGAGGCTAACAAATGGAGGACTCTATTGTAAAAAGTGACACTCTGGGCTTAGAGCAGCAGCCACAGACTCACAGGCCTTAAAAAGCCAAAGAGAAAAAAGAGTGATAGATGATGGGATCAGTGGTAAACAGGAGATGGTTGACAGGCAAGAATCTAGGTCTCGTGGTATCAGGTTTGATTTTTTCAAATGAACCCTGAAATCTTGATATTTTTTTTTACATGAAATGTTCTGATTTTTAAAAATTGTGATGAAATACACAAAACAAAATGTACCATCTTGACCATTTTTAAGTGTATAGTCCAGTGGTGTTAAGTATATTGGAATTCTTGTATAGCCAGTCTCCAGAAAGTAAAACTGCAAGTGTTTGCAAAAGTGAAATTCTGTACCCACTAACACTAACTCCCCATTCTTCCCTCTTCCTGTCCTTGGCAACCACCATTCTACTTTCTGTCTTTATGATTTTGACACTCTCATGAGTATCTCATATAAGTGGAACTATATAATATTTATCTGTTGGCTTATCTCACTTCATATAATGTCCTCTGGGCTCATCCATGTTGTAGTAGGTGTCAGAATTTCCTTTTTAAGGCTGAGTAATATCCCACTTAATATATATACCACATTTTGCTTATCCATTGATCTGTTGATGGACACTTGGGTTGCTTCTACCTTTTGGCTGCTGTGAATAATGCTGCTATGGACATGGGTGTACAAATCTCTCTTCAGGTCCCTGCTTTCAGTTCTTTTGGGCATATACCCAGAAGTGGAATAGAAGAGACAGACAAGGCCAGTGATGAACCCAGGATGAGTTTTCTTAAGTGGAGGCTCCAAAGCAGCCCATCAGAAAAAGCCAGGTTAGACAGCCTTGGGATGAGATGGATGTTCAAGAAAACAGGTGCTTGAAGCCAGAAGAAAGGCAGCCAGAGAAATGCTGTGCCCAGAGTTTGGCTTCCTGCCCAACTGGTGAGACAGGTGACCACCTGAAGGGGCAGTTTTAAATTGAAGTCAAAACCCAGAACTCAGGCAGGAAAAGATTTGTTTTGTTTTGGTTTTTTCCCCTGGGAATCTAGGACATGGGAATAGAGAAATTTAAGAAGTACCTAAGGGTGTCCTCAGGGAAGAGCCACCTGACCAAAAGGAGAATGACATCTGCTTTGAACTTGTGCCAGGCTGAGACTGCTTTTGGTTTACATCACCCTTTATTATAATGTGCACTTAAGTGATGTTTCCTCACACCATGGTGGAGATTGGCCTGGACATTTGAATTTTGGATTAGCAAGACACTAGATTGGAACAGAAGAAGGGTATGGTGGTCTGGAGAACTGCCTGTCTTTACTCCCAGATACTGACAGAAAGTTGATTTGGCACCAGTGACTGGAGGAGAAGCAGTGCCTCATTTTGTCACTTCTTTTGTCCTCTGACCTTGGCTCTGACCTTTACATCTTCAGGCCCTTGGCAAGGAAACACATTACATTTTCAAAATGAAGATAACTTAGTTTTACTCTTATTATAAAATGATCTTTGGGGCGCCTGGGTGGCTCAGTTGGTTAAGTGTCCGACTTCTGCTCAGGTCACGATCTCACACTTTTTGAGTTTGAGCCCCATGTCCAGCTCTGTGCTGACAGTTCAGAGTCTGGAGCCTGCTTCAGATTCTGTATCTTACCCAAGTAAATAAGTATACTTACTATTTTGAGAGAGAGAGAGAGAGCGCGCGTGCAAGCAGGAAGAAGCAGAGAGACTTATTTAAAAAAAAAAATAATTGTGAGGGTGCCTAGATGGCTCAGGTGGTTAAGCACCCGAGTCTTGATGTTAGCTCAGGTCATGATCTTACGGTTGTTGGTTGGTGAGATCCAGCCCTCTGTCGAGCTCTGTGCTGAGCGGGGAGCCTGCTTAGGATTCTCTCTCTCTGCCCCTCCCCTGTTCACATGCACACTCTCTTTCTCAAAATAAATAAATGAACATTAAAAATAAAAATAGGGGTGCCGGGTGGCTCAGTTGCTTAAGCGTCCAACTTTGGCTTAGGTTATGATCTCATGGTTCGTGAGTTCAAGCCCCATGTTGGGCTCTGTGATGACAGCTCAGAACCGGGAGCCTGCTACTGATTCTGTGTCTCCCTCTGTCTCTGCCCCTCCCCCACTCACACTCTGTCTCTCTTTCTCAAAAATAAATGAATATTGGAAAAAAAAATTTTTTAAATAAAAATAAAAATGACTGTGGTTTGTTTGGTGTGTTTTTCTATATGTTTCTCCTGTTTGGGGTTCACTGAACTTCTTGGATCTATGGGTTTGTCATCAAATTTGGAAAATTTTAGGTCATCATTTCTTCAAATAGTTTCTCCCCTCTTTTTTTTTCCCCCCTCTGGGACTCCAATTACATACATGTTAGGCTACTAGGTATTGTCCTGCAGGTCATTGATTAACACTTTATTTTTTATTCCCCTCCCCCTCATTTTATTTTGCATAGCTTCTACCGCATGTCTCAACTTCATTGATCGTCTACATCTAATCTGCCATTAATCCCATCCAATGTATTTTTCTTTTCAGATACTGTATATCATCTCTAGAAGCTTAATTTAGGCCTTTTAAAATATCTTCCATTTCTTTTTTCATGTTCATTACTTCCTCTGCTTTTCTTGACCATATAGAATATGTTTATGACACTTGTTTCAATGTTTTTGCTTAATTCTATCATCTGTGTCACTTGTAAGGGTGTTCGTATTCACTGAGCTTTCTTCTGGTTATAAGTTCTATTTTCCTGCTTCTTTGCATGCCTGGTAATTTCTCATTGGATGCCAGACATTGTGAATTTTACATTGTTGGATGTTGGATTTTGTTGTATTCTTTTAAATATTGTTGGGCTTTGTTCTGGGACACAGGTACTTACAACCAGTTTGATACCTTCAAGGCTTGCTTTTAAGCTTTGTTAATATAGTTACTATATTAGTTTCCTATTGATTCTATAACAGATTATCACAGTCTTGGTATCTTACAACAAAACAATTTTATTCTCTTACAGTTCTGGAGGTCAGAAATCTGAAATCATTTTTCTGAACAAATGTCAACACGTTGGCAAGGCTGGTTCTTTCTCAAGTTTCTGAGGGGAGAATTTGTTTCCTTGCTTTTTTCAGCTTCTTGTGGCCATCTGAACTCCTGGGCTGTGGCTTCTTCCATCTTAAAAGTGCATCACTGCAATTTCTGCTTCTGTGATCACATTGCTTTCTTTTCTGACTGACTCCCCCTGTGTTGCTCTTATAAAGACTATTTGATTTCGATTATATCAGTCCCACCCAGACAATCCAAAATAATCTCCCCATCTCAATATCCTTAACTTAACCACATATGCACAATCCCTTTTGTCATCTAGAGTATTATTCATGGGGTCCATGGATTAGGGCATGGACATCTTGGGGACCATTATTTAATCTACCCCAGTTAGCATGGATTTAAGGAAGCCTATAGTCTAGGTATAAGTTGGCCTCATCCTGAGGCAATACTCTTCTGAAGACTCAATGTTCTGTATATTAAGTCTTTTCATTCTGGATGGTGAGAATACAGACTATTCTGAGGATTCTCCCCTATTTATTCATGGTGTTTCTCCCCACTCCCCTCCCAGCCTTGGGTAATTTCCTCATACCCATTTACACATTAATACTTACCCAAAAGACTTGAGGGGATCCTTGTGAAAATCTCCAGAATGTCCCCTCTGTGTGTCTCCTCCCCAGAATTTTGCCCACAAATTCTTGCTATGTTGGCTTTCTTAAAATTCTGTCTTCTCAAGTCAGTGAGACTGCTAGGCTGTGTGTGTCCTCCCTCTCCGTCTTGCTGCCTGGATACTTTCTCCAAGTGCTAAGCTGGGACACTTGTAGGACTATCTCTTTTGCTTGCCTCCTGTCTTGTGCTGCCTGCTGTCTAATCTCTGAGAACCTATTTCACTTTTCTTGTCCATTTTCTTAGTTGTTTAAGACAGGAAGATATACCTGTTTTCTGACACTCCATCATGGTTGGGAACAGAAATTCCCATTCATTGTAATAGTTTATCTGAGGATTTAACATTTTTGTCCTACACAGTCTTGTCACCTACAAATCACAAGAGTTGGGTTTCTTTCTTTACTATTCTTATACTTCTTTTTTGCCTTGTTCCATTGTCTTATTCTAGTACATTGCTGAATATTGATTCTAGCAGACATGCTTGTCTTATTCTTGATCATAGAAGGCTTTTATATTTTATCATTGAGCATGATTTCTTCTACTTTCTACTGTAAAATACACATAACATAAAATTAACCAGTTTTTAAAAGTTTATTTCATTTAAAAAAAATTTTTAAAGTTAATTTGTTTTCAGAGAGAGAGAGAGAGATGTGGGAGGGGCAGAGAGAGACAGAGAGAGAATCCTAAGCAGGTTCTGCACAGTCAGTGCAGAGCCTGATGTGGGGCTCAAACCCACGAACTGCAAGATCATGACCCAAGCTGAAACCAAGAGTCGGATGCTTAACTGACTGAGCCAGCCAGGCGTCTCCCCATTTTAACCATTTTAAGTGTACAATTCAGTGGCATTAAGTACTTTCACATTGTTGTGCAACTATCACCACAACCATCTTTAGAACTTGTACATCTTCCCAAAATAAAACTCTGTACCATTAAACAAAGACTCTTTATTACCCTCCCCTATATGCACTAATCTGCCTTCTGTCTCTAAAAATTTGAGTATTTGCGGCACCTGCGTGGCTCAGTCGGTTGAGCGTCCAACTTCGGCTCAGGTCATGATCTTGTGGTCCGTGAGTTCAAGCCCCACGTCGGGCTCTGTGCTGACAGCTCAGAGCCTGGAGCCTGTTTCTGATTCTGTGTCTCCCTCTCTCTCTCTGCCTCTCCCCCACTCACTGTCTATCCCTGTCTCTCAAAAATAAATAAACATTAAAAAAATATTTAAAAATTTGACTATTCGGGTACTTCATATAAATGGAATCATGCAATATTTTTCCTTTTGGGTTTGGCTTCTTTCATTTAGCATAATGTTTTCAAGGTTCATCTATGTTGTAGCATGGATCAGTACTTCATTACTTTTTTATAGCTGAATAATGGTCCATCATACGGATTTGCCACATTTCATTTATCCAGTCATCTGTTGATGGACGTTTGGGTTGTTTCCACCTTTTGCTATTATGAATGCAACTGCTGTGAATGTACGTGTACAAGTTTTTGTTTGAATACCTGTTTTTACTTCTTTTGGGTATATACATGGGAGCTTGTTTGTGTTTTAAAATTGTCTGTTTTTTAATATCCCTTATCAGATTATGTAAATTCCCCTTTTATTTCTGGTTTGCCAGAAGCTCTTGTGAATGAAATTGTATCTCATCAAATACTTTTTTGTATGTCTTGAGATCAGCATATGATTTTTCCCCTTTATTCTCCTAATGTGATAAGCTACACCAATTGATTTTGTGTGTTTGTTTTGGTTTATTAATTATATTCCAATTTTTCACTTAAATTTTCTTTTTTTCTCATTTCTTAAAACTTTTCCAATTTTATCATCTCCAGCAAGTAATACTGCTTCTTAAAAATCATGGTAAAAGCACATAACATTTATCACTGAACATTTAAAAAAAAAAATATATATATATATATATTTGTTTTAAGTTTATCTATTTTGAGAGAGAGAGAGAGAGACTGTATGAGCGGGGGAGGAGCAGAGAGAGAGGAAAACAGAATCCCAAGCAGGCTCTGCACTATCAGTGTGGAGCCCGACATGGGGCTTCTTGAATCCACGAACCATGAAATCATGACCTGAGCTGAAGTCAAGAGCCAGACCCTTAACTGACTGAGCCACCCAGGTGCCCCTATATACATACATTTTTCTAAGTTTATTTGGGTTTTTTTTCAACGTTTATTTATTTTTTTTGGGACAGAGAGAGACAGAGCATGAATGGGGGAGGGGCAGAGAGAGAGGGAGACACAGAATCGGAAATAGGCTCCAGGCTCTGAGCCATCAGCCCAGAGCCTGACGCGGGGCTCGAACTCACGGACCGCAAGATCGTGACCTGGCTAAAGTCGGACGCTCAACCGACTGCGCCACCCAGGCGCCCCTAAGTTTATTTGTTTTTTGAGAGAGAAAAAGTGTGTGTGTGTGTGTGTGTGTGTGTGTGTGTGTGTGTGCATGTGTGTGCATGAGTGAGGGAGGGAGGGGCAGAGAGAGAAGGAGCAAGAGAATCCCAAGCAGGCTCCATGCTGTCAGCTCAGAGCCTGACACCAGTCTCAAACTCACGAACTGTGAGATCATGACCTGAGTCAAAATCAAGAGTGGGACACTTAACCAGCTCAGCCACCCAGACACCCCAATCACCAAGACATTTTAAAGTGTACAGTAGGGTTAACTATATTCACATTATTATATAACAGAACTCTAGAACTTTTTCATTGTGTAAAACCGAAACTGTATACCCATCGGATAAGTTCCTCATTTTCCCCTTCCCTCAGCCCTTGGCAACCGCAATTAATGCTTTCTGTTTCTACGAGTTAGAACTGCTCTAGATACCCCTAAGTTTTGATGGGCTTATTGTGGTTACATAGGAGAATGTTCTGCGTAGGAAATACACAGTAGAGTATTTGAGGGTGATTGGACATCAAGCTGGTAATTTATTATCAAATGCTTCCAGAAAAGCAGTTCTTTGTGCTAGTCTTGCAACTTTTCGAAGAGTTTGAGATGGTTGGAAAACAACAACAACAAAAGACTGATATTATTTCTTCCTTAAATGTTTAGTGTATTCAACAGTGAAGCTACCAGGATCTGGAATTTACTTTGCAAGAACATTTTTAGTTGTGAATACAATGCCTTTAATCAGACTATTCTGATTTTCTCTTTCATTTTCCATCAGTGTAGCAAATTCTAGGGATTTCCCCATTTCATCTAAGTTTTCAAATTTATTGGCATAAGATTGTTTATTATATCCTCTTATTATTGTTTAAAATGTCTAAGATTTCTACTGATGTCCCTTTTTTGATCTATTACATTGGTTATTTGTGACTTCTGTCTGGTCAGTCTCACCAGGGATTTATCAATTTTAGTAGTATTTTCGTTGAACCAACTTTTGTTTGTGAATTTTCCCACAGTATATTTGTTTTCTGTTTTATTCATTTCTATTCAATCTCCTACTTTATTTTCCTGTTACTTTCATACCTTCTTGAGATGGATGTTTGAATCATTGATTTTTAGCCGCCTTTTATTATGGGTAATGCTTCTATGAATATTTGTGTTCAAGTTTTCATGTGAACATACTTATTCATTTCTCTTGGGTATATGCCTATATGCCCAAGAGTGTACATTGATGAGACACACAGTAACTTTATGTTTAAGTTTTTGAGGAACTGCCAAACAGTTTTCCAGAGCGACTTCTCCATTTCACATTCCCACCAGCAGTGTAGGAGGGCTTCAACTTCTCCACATCCTTAACAACATTTGTGGGTTTTTTTCCAGCTTTATTGAGGTATAATTGACGAATAAAAATTGTGCATATTTAAGGTGTACAGTGTGAAGTTTTAACATATATGTACTTGCAAATGATTACCATGGTCAAGCTAATTCATCACCTCACATATTACCTTGTGTGCGTGCAACGAGCTGAGAACATTTAAGATCAACTCTCTTAGTAAATTTCAAACATATAACATACTGTTAATAACTGTAGTCACCGTGCTGTCCGTTAGAACTCCAGAACTTACTCATCCTGCATAATTGACACTTTGTACCCTATCTCCTCCAGCCCCAAGCCCCTAGGCAACCACCATTCTACTCAGCTTTTATGAGTTCCATCTCTTTAGAGTTCACATATAAGTAAGATCATGCAGTATTTGTCTTTCTGTGTCTGACTTATTTCACTTAGCATAGCATCCTCCTGGTTCATCCTGGTTGTCACAAATGGCAGGATTTCCTTCTTTTTAAAGGCTCAATAATATTCCATTTATATACATACAACATTTTCTGTATCTCTTCATCTGTCTACAGACACTGAGGTTGTTTTCCTATCTTGGCTACTGTGAATAATGCTGCAGTGAACACAGGAGGGACGATAACACTTTGAGAAGCTTATTTCATTTCCTTTGGATATATACCCAGAAGTGGGATTACTGGATCACATGGTATTTCTAAATTTTCTGAGGAACCCCCATGCTGTTTTCTGCAGTGCCTCTACCAACTTACATTCCCATCAACAGTGTACAAGAGTACCTTGTTCTCTACCCCTTTGCTGGTACCTGTTATCTTCTGTTGTTTCTTTTTTTTTTTTTTTTTTTTTTTTTTTTTTTTCAACGTTTATTTATTTTTGGGACAGAGAGACAGAGCATGAATGGGGGAGGGGCAGAGAGAGAGGGAGACACAGAATGGGAAACAGGCTCCAGGCTCCGAACCATCAGCCCAGAGCCCGACGCGGGGCTCGAACTCACGGGCCGCGAGATGGTGACCTGGCTGAAGTCGGACGCTTAACCGACTGCGCCACCCAGGTGCCCCTGATAATAGCTATTCTAGCAAGTTTAAGGTGATATAGCTCATTGTAGTTTTGATTTGCATTTCCCTGATGTCAGGATTAGTGATGTTGAGCACCTTTGCACATACCTGTTGGCCATTTGTGTGTCTTCTTTGGAGAAATGTCTATTTAGGTCCTTTGCCCATTGTTTAGGTTATTTGGGGGAGATTTTTGGTTTTTGCTATAGAGTTCCTTATATTTTTTTATATTAACTTCTTATCAGATACAGTATGTGAATATTTTCTCCCATTTTATGGGTTGTCTTTTCACCACCTGTAATTGTCTTTTTTTTTTTAATGTTTATTTATTTTGAGAGAGAGCATGAGCATGGGAGGGGCAGAGAGAGAGGGGGAGAGAGAATCCCAAGCAGGCTTTGCATTATTAGCACAGAGCCTGATGTGGAGCTTGATCTCACAAACTGAATCGTGACCTGAGCTGAAATCAAGAGTCAGATGCTTAACCAACTGAGTCACCCAGACATCCCTAATTGTCTATCTTTTTTATTATAGCCATCCCAGAGGGTGTGAAATAGTATCTCATGATGACTAATGATGTTGAGCATCTTTTCATGTGCTCCTGGCCATTTGCATGTCTTTGGAAAAATGTCTGTTCAAATCCTTTGTCCATTTTAAAATTAGGTCTATTTTAAAAAATGTATTTTAATCACAATTATTTTGTGTGTGTAGGTATGTATGTATGTATTTAAGTAGGGTCCATGCCCAGCATCAGGCTTGAACTCATGACCCCAAGATCAGGAGTCAGATGTTCCACCGACTGAGCCAGCCAGGTGCCTAATCACAATTATTTTAAAGCCTATATATAACAGCTCCAATATCTGTATCTCCTGTATCTTTCAAATGTTGTTTTTTCCTCTTCGTTTTTGTTTATTTGGCCTTATCTTCTGATATGCCGGATGGTTTTAGATGTAATGCCAAATCTTGCATATGAAAACTTGTAGAGATAATTTTGAGTTTTGGGTAGTGATGTTTTCCTCTAGAGACAATTTTTTTTTCTCCATCAGATCATCTTAATCCAATGAGTTTAAAATTATTTGAATCTGGACTTCAGGTTTTGTGAAGGTCAGGCTATTTCTAGTTTGCTCTTATTTCGAGAGTGTCTAGGATCTTAACTAAAAGCTGGGTTTTTTTTCTAAGACCTCTCCTTCTTGGCAAGTCTGAACTCCAGTTCTGCCTCTCTTGCCGTGTGAGACTGGCAAAACCGCAGCCCAGCTTCTCAGCCTTGAAGCCACCTACCACTTTCATATCAGCTTGTCTGCAGTTTGGTTTCTCTGCTTCTAAGCCACAGCCTTCTAATCTGCATAGACCTCAAGGGGTAAAGCAGCATCCAAACGTCAGGTCCATCTTTCTGCTTCTTTCTCTGGGATGTTGGTCTTCATGTCCTGGATGCCTTGATAGCTCTCCATTGACTTCAGAAACTTTTCTTTAAAGACATTTATTTTGGAGGTGCCTGGGTGGCTCAGTCGGTTGAGCATCTGACTCTTGATTTCGGCTCAGGTCATGATCTCACGGCTTGAGAGATCGAGCCCCGCGTCGGGCTCTGCACTGACAGCGCGGAGCCTGCTTGGGATTCTCTTTCTTCCTCCCTCTCTGTCCCTCCCCTACATGCACGCTCTCTCTCTCTCTCAAAATAATAAATATTAAAAAAAAAAAAAAGCAAACGCGGTGAAGCCTTAGTGAGCACAGGACTCAACTGTTGGGAGCAGAAGATTATCACAGCAGTAAGTGTTTGGCGGACCATCGTCACCTTTATAGAGGGGATAGGACGTGCCAGTTAGCATACTGAGTGAGCCAAGTGGATGTTGTGTAAGAGGCCTTGTACGGGTCTGTGAGGCTGGGATAGCGGCAGCTTAAGAAGTAGAGAAGGGGCTCTTGAGGGTGTAAAGTTCTTAAAACTGTGCCTGATACATAAGAAGCACTTAATAAGGTTATGTTTTTTGATGTTATGATTATTTTCATCATCATTGTCTGGAATATCTGGAAAAAATAGGAAGGAGTTCAGATCTGACTCCTGCCCACCTAATCCAGGCACTGTTCCCAGCTGAAGCTCTTCTAAAGAGCACTGGGCAATAAACAAACCATGGTACATCCACATAATGGAATGCTTGGCAATAAAATGGAATGAGCTCTGGGTACACATAGTAACTTGGGTGCATCTCAGGGGCATTATGCTGAGTGAGATGAATACTGTATGATTCATTTATACGACAATCTATTAAAGGCAAAACCATAGCACGGTGATAGAGAACAGATGCACAGTGGCCGAGGGGTGACAGGAGGAGAAGGGGTGTGACCACGAGGGGAGAGCACAGGGGGCTTTTTTGAGGGGATGGAACTGTTCTGCATCCTGATTTGAGTGGTGGTTATTCAAATCTATACTCTTGTGTTTTCACATCCATAGAAGTGTGTGGTAAAAACAACCAAATGTACCGTGTGTTAATTTTTTTTTTAAATTCAATTAAAACTAAAACCTTAAGTAATGAAGAGTCCCATGGAGCGCATGCCTGCGTCCAGGCCTCTCGGCTGGCCTGGCCGCACGTGCTGCCTGCCCGGCTGTCTGGTCGGCAGACTCCGTGCACCCAGGCCTCATCCTTCTCCTGGGCCATCTTCACTCACTGGTTTTTCTCTTCCTTATGTTAGATTGGAGCTGGAGGGAGCGTCACTGGGCTGAAGTTTAACCCTCTTGATACCAACCAGTTTTTCACCTCCTCAATGGAGGGAACAACTAGGCTGCAAGACTTTAAAGGCAACACGCTCCGAGTGTTTACCAGCTCAGACACCTGCAAGTGAGTGGCTTCACTAGGAGGGAAAGGGCTTCTAGGCTCTCGGTGTAGTTCTGACGAGAGCCTCTGGATCTCGTTTGTATTACCCAAACCTGGCACGGGAAAGACCAGCAAGGTGGCAGCCCCTTTCCACCCTTCCCTCTCTTTCTGAGACTTTCTGTAGCTGCCTTTCTCTGTTCCAGGTGGGTTACTGCTTCGGTGAGGTATTCTAGAACCTCAGCTCTTCTCAGAGAGGGAAGGGCTTCAGCTCTTCTCTGAGGCATTCATATATTAGACTAGACCTTGATTCTCACTAGTTAACATGGCATTGGCCTAGAAAGCCACTTTTAAAGGTTGGAGCAGGAACTAAGAATTTGAGATTTCATTCTCTACATCCCTGAGTTGTAATGACCCAACCACTTCTTTGATAGAAGCTTAAAGGGATAGAATTGTGCCCATAAAGCACTTTGGACTCCCCAAGGGCAAGTGGCTGGAGAAATTACAAAAGACGCGTCAGTTTGATTTCTAGCCAGAGACACGACTCTAACTGTTCTCTAAGGAATCAAGGGTGTCGAGGCTCTAACTAGCACTGGACATTATCCTTGGCTGCCCCACGGAGGTAAGTAATACCAAGCAATCAGGGCAAGTGATGGGATAGACTCAGCTCCACAAGAAACCCTCCCTCCGAAAGATATTTGTAGGGGATACAAAAGACACCGTAGCAAGGATTTGAGTGTTTGAGAGGAAAAATAGGAATCTGAGATCTCCTGGCTGGGCACTAGGATCCCTGAAGCAATCCCAACCCTTTGTCCTCAAGTAGTCCGAGAGGCAAAAGAGCAAGACAGAGCTCCTAAAATTGTGCTTTTTTCCCTAAATGCTCAGAAGAGGGCAGAAGTTCTTTTCTCGCCAGCTCTGACAACCGGAGCTGGGCAGTCCCTTTTTGATTTGTCATCTCCTTTGGCCCAGAGGGTAGAGAGTGAAGAGAGACACCAATAAACATGTCTTCCTCAAAACCCAGGGCTATAGGGGGCAGGCTGGCCTGGGGACTTGCCTAATGGCTCTAAGGGACAGCTTCTTAAGGACTCCTACCAGCTGAGGATCCTGGCCCCGACAGTAACTGGACAAATTTCTGAGCCTCATCACCCTCATGCCCTCTCTCTGGAAGGTAGACAAGTAAGAGTGTTCCTCACTGGAAGTCCGTGGTGAGACAATTATTCACTTATTCAACAAATACTGATTGGACATCTATCCGTTAGACGTTAGAGCTGGACCAGTTAATGGCTCTTGCCTTTGTCCCCAAGAATCTTATAGCACAGTCTCTCCCTCCAGCATCTGGTTTTGCAGCCTGGATGTGTCTGCCAGAAGCCGAATGGTGGTCACAGGCGACAATGTGGGACATGTGATCCTGCTGAACATGGACGGCAGGGAGGTGCGTTCTCTGGAGCCCTGGTCTTCCCTTTCTTTCCCTTACCCCCAGCCTCCCTGCACCCCACCTGAACCAAGCCCTTCTCTGCAGCTTTGGAATCTGAGAATGCACAAAAAGAAAGTGACCCATGTGGCTCTGAACCCATGCTGTGATTGGCTCCTGGCCACAGCCTCTGTGGACCAAACAGTGAAAATCTGGGACCTGCGCCAGGTTAAAGGGAAATCCAGCTGCCTCCACTCGCTGCTGCATAGCCATCCTGTCAACGCAGGTGTGATATATCAGACCTCATCCTTCCTGCAGACCGTGCCTATCCAAGTGTTTCTGGGGTCTCCCCTCAACATTTAGAAGCTGCTAGGCCAAACCCTTTACCCTGATAGCATCAACCAAGTTGATATCTTGGAAACTTTCGGAAACTAGTGGTCCCCAACAGCTGCTAAGTTTCTAGAATGTTTTTGTTCACAGTCCAGATTCACCTCCTCCCTTCCACCCGGGGTCTAGAGGGGAGTGGGAAAGAGGGCGCCCCTGCAGAAGGCCTGTACCAGCCAGGACAAGGGCCTGTGGTTGCTTCAGTTCTGGGGCTTTTCACTCGCCAGCTTGTTTCAGTCCTGACGGAGCCCAGCTCCTGACCACTGACCAGAAGAGTGAGCTCCGGGTTTACTCGGCCTCCCAGTGGGACTGCCCCCCGAGCCTGATCCCACACCCTCACCGCCACTTCCAGCACCTGACGCCCATCAAGGTAAGTGATGAAGACAGGGAGCTATGACATGGGGATAGACTGGGTCTATCCCAGACTGGGTAGAGAAAGGCCAGATCTGGAATCCCTAATCCCAGATCTCATCTTGCACCCACACAAAGCAGTCTCTTCTCCCCTGGCTCTCTCTTTGTCCCTTCTGTCCCCCTTCTACAACCCCACTTTGCTGGGTTCTGTCTCCTGTAAGCTCTTTTCCTGTTTTTGTTTTTTTTTCAGCCCAGCCTATCTCCCTGCTGTTCTGCCCTCAAACTTCAGTTCCTGCTGACCTCAGCCTTGCTAATGACTTCTCCAGTCTCAGCCCCCAAGGTTTTTATGGTCTTGAAGTCTTCTGATTCCTTCCTGCCCATGCCCCCAGGCAGCCTCAGCTCTGCCCATTACTCTGCTCTCCTGCTTTGTGTTCTTTTATAGAACCACAGCCTTTCTTCAGACCTCCAGGTTTCATGCCTGTAGTTCTTTCATCAAGACAGCATAGTGGTGGGGGCGCCAGCCTCAGGCAGGCTGACAACCTCCGGTTAGAATCCTTGGGCAAGCTGCTTGAATTTTGGGTCTTGGTTTCCTCATCTCTAAAAAGGGAATAATAGTATCTGACCGATAGGGTTGTTGGAAGAATCAGTACACCCAAAGCACATGCCCAGTGCCTGGTAAGTACTACATAAACAGTGATGATTTAGTATTAGGGAGGCTCCCACGTACCTCAAATCCAACCCAAGCTCTTAAGAACAAGCATTCATCACTGGCTGGTTCCCATTGATCCATGTGTCGTCTCCCACTTTGTAACCAGCCAGGCCAATTTCTAGCTTCCCAGGTGGGCTTGTGACATGTCCAAGCCGTGGCATGTACCACCTCGTCCTTCCCGCTAACCATGTCTTTCCGCCTTCAAAACTCCCTTGAGATTTCTTAGGAAAATCCCACCTGTCATTCCAGCTAACTGCCAGATTTGTTTTGAGTGGGGTAATCTGGGGAACATAGGTTTCTTTCCCTTTCTTGGCCATGAGCCATCTCCTGCTCAACTCTTTATCGTTCACATTGATGGAGGGATTACTTCAGAACTTCCATCCTATTTGGTTTTTGGTTACCAGAGACTTTTTGCTTTGTTGTAGGCTTACCTCTTTGGTTAATGTCTGGGTAAAGCTGATGTTAAAACATTGATCAGTTGGTATGATCTCAGGAAGTGCAAAAGAGAAAGAAGGCCTGAAGGTGTCCCAAGGTCCAGAGAGGCCAATTTGGGATTAAAAATTTGGGACGGTAGATGCGCATACAATAGTTTCATGTGGGTCTGATCTCCATTATTAAATTGCTGGCAACTGTATTAACAACTGTTAGTGACAAAAAGTACTTTTGATGTCCCTCTTGATAGTGCTCTGCATTTACTCTCATGACAACTCTTCGTCTCCTAGGCAACCTGGCATCCTCGGTACAACCTCATTGTTGTGGGCCGATACCCAGATCCTAATTTCAAAAGTTGTACCCCCCATGAATTAAGGACCATTGATGTGTTTGATGGAAGCTCAGGGAAGATGATGTATCAGCTCTATGACCCAGAATCTTCTGGTATCATTTCGGTGAGGTTTGGGCCCTCAAATAATGATGGGAGGAAGCAGGGATTCAACCTACTTTATTGACCAAAAACGACCAGAAATTTATCCTCATGTGCCCTTCTCCCAGTACCTCAACCTCTCCTCATGCTTATGCCCTTGTCTCTGCAGCTCAATGAGTTCAATCCCATGGGGGACACGCTGGCCTCTCTGATGGGTGAGTGAAGTGGTTATATCTCAGACTGGCCAAGCCCTATCCTACTCCCCAAGGTTGAGTGCAGGCTCTCCTCAGCTTAGCCCTACCAGTCACCCCAGGGTAGGAGTCAGTAAAGAAGACTACCAGGAGACCGTGGACTCTTTGGCCTGGGCCCTCCATGCCTCTTGCTTTGTCCTGGTCATGGCAATGCCTGGCTGCTGTCCAATTTCCTGGTATTTCCTTACCAAGTCCTAGGTTCCCTGGGCCAACCCCAAGTTCTCAGAGACTGATAATGGAAGGTGCAAGTCAGACTGGTCTCACTCCTCCTAGGTTATCACATTCTCATTTGGAGCCAGGAAGCTGGGATGCGGAAATGAGACACATTAATGACGGTGTGGGCCAAGCAAGGGCTTGGAGCCACCTGAGAACAAATCCTGTGAGAAGAGGCGGCTATGTGTTAAAGGGCCAAAGGTATCCAAGTCTTAGGGTTGGAGCAGGGACACTGTGGCATGGGACACTGTGGGACTGGGACACTGGCATGTTACTGCTCTGGACTTAGATCCAGAAACTTCTCCAGAGTTGGTGCCCCAGGTGCCCCAAGGGTCCTTGCTATTATCTAGCCTGGGGCCAAGGTACTTTTCTTTGACGTGCAGTGGCAGAGTGATCAGGTAGTGGTTTTCAGTTTGTGCTCACTATTGACATGGCCAATAAAACCATACCCAACTGAGCTTCTGAGTGGATTTTACAGCACTGATCTGGTCAAAGGGCTCCTTGGGCCCCCCAAAATGAAGAAAAGGCACAGAAACAGCACTGAGTCTAAAACTTTCATTCTCTGGACGCTGCCTTAGCCCTATTCTGGGCCACAGCCACAAGCAGTCCAGCTTACAACCTACATTTACCTCTGGTCCCTAGAGACCCCAGCCTAGCCGACTGGGATAGTAGTGTCACAACTGTACAACTCACTCCCCTCCCCCCCCCCCCCCCCGCCCCACCCCAGTACAAACACCCTTCTGACCTGCTCCAGCTGCAGGGTGACAAAGGTGCCTGAAGCATTATGTCTGACTCTAATGGTGGCTTCAGGGGGACAAAGGAAAACTTGGCTGGCTGGCCTTTGAGTGATCCAGCTCCTTAGTGGCCAATGTTTGTACGCCCAATGTTGTGCAGTTTTTCCCACTAAAATAAGCACTGAGAGGCAAGACTGTGTCCCCTGAACCATTTGCCAAAGACTCCAAGCTGGAAGAGAGAGCAAGGCTTGATTGGCGGGGGCAAGGCGATCAAGCACCAACTCCTTCAGTTTTTTAATCCCAGGTCCTGAGTGAAACTTGGATACTTGTCTACACTTCTAGTCCTTCGGAAGCATGGCGGAGGCAAGTCTTGTTTGGAGAAAGCCAAAGTCCAACATAGTACTTGGTAAACAGGAGGCACACGAATGCTGAGCGACAGGTGCCATGGGCCAAGCCGAGCCCCACTTATTCATCTAGGTTAGGGTAATCAGAGGGAGGCCAACCCAGGGTCTCCTGTCCATGGGCTGGGGAGCAGCAATAGTCAGGAGCAAGGGCCCAGCCCACCTCCCCTAGGAGGCAGAGGGAAGGGGGCTGAGTGGTTGTCAGGCATGATCCTCCCCATCTGCGACATGGCGGTAGCCCGGAGGCTGGGCCTGCATCCGGAAGAGGACAGTGAGGAGCAGCACTATGAGAAGGAAGAGGATGGAGCCGCATACAGCCAAGGCCACGATCACCTCTGAGCACAGGTTGGGGAGGGGGACAGAAAGGTCACGTCAGTGTTCCTCCAACAAATATTTGATTGTCTACCGTATACCACGTGCTCTTCTTACAATGGGGATATATCTAGGTCAGTGATAAATGGTAGAAAGAAAGACAAACCAAACTAAGGGGAAAAGGATGGAAAGGTAGGTCAGTCAGGGAACGGATCACTGAGGAAATGACAATCTGACCAGAGACCTGGAGTCCCTGAGATGCTCAGATATGAGAGAAGAGGGTCTGGGGGCAGGGACAGAGGGGATGCGTAGACAAGAAGCAAATACAAAAGGCCCTGATGGGGAAATAAGTTTGGCAAATTCTAGGATCAGCTAGAAAGCCAATATCACTATAGCAGAGTGAGGGGCAAGTAGGAGATCAGCACTGAGGATCAGACCAAGAAGGGCCTGGAAGGCCATGAGAAAGAACTTGGATTTTGTTCCAAATGTCATGGGAAGCCACCGGAAGATTCTGAGAAGGGTAGTGATGTCAACTGATTTATGTTTTAAAAAAATTAACTCGGGATGCCTTGGTGGCTCAGTCTGTTAAGAGTCTGACTCTTGGTTTTGGCTCATATCGTGATCTCACAGTTAGTGGGATTGAGCCCCGAGTCAGGCTCTGCACTGACAGCAAGGCGCCTGCTTGGGATTCTCTCTCTCTCTCTCTCTCTCTCTCTCTCTCTTGAAATAAATACATGAAACATAAAAAAAAAAAAAAAAAATTAACTCTGTGGTACTGTGAGACTGGTAGGTACAAGAAGAGAGTCAGAAAGAACAGTGGGAAACTTTTCAGTAGTGTAGGCAAGAGATGAGTGCAGATCAGACCAGGGAGGCAAGAGGATGTATTTTAAAGGTTGAGCCAATGGGATCTGCTAGTGGACTGGATGTGGGGTCTGAGAAAGAGGGTATTCAAGATGACTCTTAGGGTTACGCTCCACAACTAGGTGACTGATGTGGCATTTGCTAAGATGGGCAAGACTGGAGGAAGAGTGGATTTAGGGGCAAGAGTGTTCGGTTTCAGACACAGCAGCTTTGAGATGTTCTAGCTGACCTCCATGGAGAGACCTCCAATCAGCAGTCAGATATGTGAGTCGGTAGCTCAGAGAAAAGGTCATGAATCTGAGTCATAAGAGGATGGAACTCTGCATGGAGGTGGTACGTAAAGCCATGAGGCTGGATGGGATTGTTTTGGGAGTGTGCACACATGGGGAAGGGCCAGGGTGAGCCCTGGGCCATCCACTGTTTAGTCAGGAGAAAAAGCCAGTAAGGAAGCTACCTGTAAGTCAGAAGAAAAAGCAGAGAAGCCAAGAAAGTGTCTAAGGAAGGACTGACCGATGACATCATGCCCCTGAGAGATGAGAGAAGCTAAGAATTGGTCACTGGCTTTGGTAAGAGGAGGTAATTGGTCCTTTACAAAAGTGGCTTCACTGGTGTGGAAGGTGACACAAGCCTATCTATCGGGAGTCTGACAGAACAGGCACTGAAAAAGCAAAGTAGGAAGGATTCCACTTTCATAGGGAACAGGGAAACAGTGGTGGCTGGAGGAAGATGGTGCCCTGAGAGGTCTTTGTAAGGCTCTCAAGGAGGGACTGACCCAGTAGAGAGAAAACACTAAGGCTCCAGAAGTCTCTGTGGAGGTGAGAAGAGATGGACCCGGAGCACAAGTGCAGAGATTGGCCTCAGGTAGCAGCTTACAGCAGCAAGTAAGCTGGAAGATCTGCTGGTTGCAGGATGAGCCCAGGCTCTCCTGGCTACCGTTATTTTCTCAGTGATCTAAGAAGTGAGGGCATCGCCTGAGAGTGAGGAATGGAGAGAAGGTGAGCAATGGTGTCAGGGTGGTCTAGGGAAACTCAGTGGGATGGCTGGAAGGGCAGCAACTCTCGGGAGACCGGTGGGCAGGAAACGAAGGTTGTTTTGGGAGATTACTAGTGGAGGCAGGCAGCCACTCACCCGTGTCTGCAGGCCCGCTTGCCAGCTGGCATTCTTGCTGCCAATCCTTGGGCACGACGGGCTCTGTGAGGTGAAGGAAGTCCTGCAGGGGGCAGCGGTGAGGGCAGCCAGGCAGGATCAGCGGCCAGGGAGCCTTGTTACTCTCATTCCGAAAGTACATCTCCACTGAGAAATTCCTGAGGGTTGACAGGAGAGGCGATGGAAGCTGCTCAGCGGGCCTATAACTGAGTGCTTGGGCTGCCCACAGCCTCCACACAATTGCCCCTCCGGAGGGCAGACTGTCCACTCACCCATTATCTTCCTGGTACAGTTCAAATATGTGGCAGGAGGCGTAGGGGGCTTGTTCCCCATTGTAGACACCCAGTGCCATTTGCAGAGCAACCAGGGTGGTGTCGTGCTGTAACAGAGAGGAGCTCGCTGTCAGCCCTCCTCACCTAACCCCTGCCCCCCTCCCGCCCCAGGCACTGAACAGAGGAGACAGCCAGCTCTTTGGCCGACGTTCGCATGCTGGGGAGTATGGGAGCTTACCGCAGAGTAAACCAGCAGCTTAGGGAGTTGGGAAGAGGCTGCCATGAGGGTCAGGTTCTTCCGTATCTGAGCCAACAGGACTCCTAAGGAAGAAGAGATCCTGGTGTCAGTGGCTCCAGCTACCCCTGTCTTTTGATCAGACCTATCTGAGCCCCTTCACCCTCTGCTGGTCCTGGGTCTGATCACCTGCACAGGGAACTTTTAGGTGCATGGGAACCATGCAGGAAACTCTTTAGCACCTCTGTTCTCTAAGAACTTTGAAACTTACAGAGAGAAGCAAGATAAAACGAGATATGTACATTTCAACAGATACAGAGATCTGCCTCTTTATAAGTGAGCTACGAGGTCCTGCCCATGTCTGAAGAATTACTCCAGTTTGGAACAGATATAAACTTAAGACTGCTTCAAAACCCATAAGACGGTGGCAAATACAGGAGCTCTGCACATGCAGGCTCTGAAAACTACAGAGATGTCAGGAAGGTTTGACAGCTGGCCCTCCCTTGGGTGCTCAGACCAGGAAACTGGCACATGTGTATTATTCTCAGCCTTCTTGCAAAGCGTTCCCTGGTGGGTTTCTGGAGGGAGGTATTCATTTAAGGGGACAGAAGGTCTCCTGACACGAGTGACTTAAGAAGATGAATGGCAGGAAAGAAGCACGCAAACCTGACTGTGGTCGATCATACAGTGACAGAGGAGCTATGAGCATTTGGAGGGCGGGGGAAGGCTTCGGTGACTAATGGGAGGTCTGGTTCTGAATGGGCAGAGAAGACTATGGGGGGAGAGGGAAGTGTGTGAGCAGCCTTCCAGAGCAGGTTGTTAATGCTGTAGGGTCCTGAGGAGGGAAGTGACATGCTGCTCTGGTCACTCACCCCCCTGAAGCCGGGCCTTCTCTGCCTCCTCGTAGATCCCGAAGAGGAAGCGGAAGCTGAAGTCCTTTAGCCGGCTCAGATGCTGCATGGTCTGGGGAGAGGCCCAGGGCGGCAGGACCAGCCCGTGTGTTTGCTGTGTATCGCAGCAGGCAGGTTAGCTCCCCAGGCCTAGGCCAGAGCCTCTCCGGGGACAGCTCTCTTCCCCAGCGGGAAGGTGCCTGTGTGTGTGTGAGGGAGGGAGAGGAGAGGAGAGGTGAGGCTGAGGGACTGGAACCAGGAGACATGGTGGACAGGACACAGGAAAGGAAGCTCAGGCACGAAAAGCGTGACTCAGCAGAATCTCGGATAGCACGAGAGTTCTGGGTGGAGAGGGGCAAGAACTGCTGACAGATAATAAACCATTTCCCACTCTGAGGTTCTTTTTCACCCATGAGGGAAGTTCCCTTGTTTCGCAAGAAGCGGCTTGCCTGGACCTCCCCAGTGGGAATGGTATCCAGGCATGATGTCCCACTTGTCCTGGTCACCTGGGCCTGCCGAGGTGTGAGAGAAGAAAGGTCACACTGGGACCCTAAGTGGGCTCACCTCGCAGAAGAGTGTGTCATAGACATTCCAGACGGTCTCCAGCGTCAGGTCTGTAAGGCCTGTCTCGTTGGCCACCATATCCAGAAATTGCTACGAAAAAAGGATCAGGGGATGAGTCCTGCCCTGGGGAAAGGACAGCGTGATGACCTCCACCTCAGCATCACTCACTGCATTCTGAATGATCTCATTCTGATACTCTGGCGTCTGTCGGGTCTCGTTCTGTAACTGCTCGTAACGGGGACACGGGCCCAACGGGAACTTCAGCAGCTGCAGAACAAAGTGGGGAAAACAGGCTGAGAAGGAGTCAGGGACCAGCCGGCCCATGGCCAGAGTTGTCCCTCTCACCGCCTCCAGGGAAGCGCTGGCCAGTCTTACCCTATCCTCAGTGATGGGCACAGTGTGAACGGGGATAGGTTGCCAAGAGATATTTGGGTTGAAGCGCTGTATCCCGTTGGGAGGGAAGAGTCCGGCCAGGTTGGCCTCAGCACTCATGAGCGTACGGTCAAAGTCTGTGCTTCGCACATAAACCTGCAGAGACAACAACACAAGTCTTACCTGTGGGGGTGGGATGGGGCAGCTTTGGCCCCTCATTGGGGCCTCAGGGGGAGAACCTGAACCTGTTCTTGATGGTTACCCAGCAGGTGGTGGCCCCTGCTCCCCATCTCTGACCTTCCTCGTCCCTCTTCCCAGCAAAGGGCCAAATGCTCAGGTAGTGGCTAGCTGTCACCACTCTGTGAAGAACTCCTGTTGTAATGGCTCTAGTTCAAATGCCTTCCCAGTCCAAAGTATAAGGCTGTCAGTCAGTGAGGCTGTCAGGTCCATCTGTCTGCTTTTATAACAATGCCTATCTCCCTATCTAGACCAGAGTTCTTGAAGGCAGAAACTGTCTCCCACCACACACATATACCCCTTAATAAAGTAGCTTAGAGATCAGGGAGAGGAAATAGAGAACAGTTAATTGCTTGTGCAAAGGGAGGAGGAAGCAGTGGGGAGGGGCAAGACCAGGACAGAGCTGGCCCTCAAGGGAACAATAACATTGAGGACCCCACAGCCTGTGGTTGATAATGGTAACCAGAGGAACATTCATCGCCATCCCCGGGCTCTAGGAAGAGGGCTTCAAGAATCAGGAACACTTGCCAATCTTTCCTGACATGCCTTCTCTACATGTGTTCCCTCCTACCTTTACGTCTTGGCCCTGTGTGGTTTACCGTCTGTCACCCCCACCTCATTCTAAGCTCCACAAAAACAGAGATCATATCTGTGTGGTGCACCATTACACGCACAGTGCTGGCACAGCACTTTGCCCTTAGTAGGTACTCAGTAAGTGTTTTGGATGGAAAGTCTACGCTATTCCACAGAATCAGAAAAGACTTTGCCAGGCCCTAAAGTCTGAGATTGGATGCTTGATCAGTTTTGCCCCTTCCAAGTCAAGGAGGGGCAACTCGGCCTCTAGGACTCTGTTCTACACAGCTCTTGGATGTCGTGTCCTGTAGTTGTTACCAAAAACTCATGGCAGGAGGCCAGAATGCCCCAGGCTTCCCGAGGGCAGGGGGTGAGGATAGTAGATTCCACTCCCCTTGCCTCTTGGAGCTCCCAGCCTTACCTCTTGCCGGTGGTAAGAGGTGTTGAGAAAGCCATGGTAGCGTTGCCGCAGAGCCTGGCCCAGCTCCCAATGCTGTAGCATCCCCTCCTGTGGGCAAACTCAAGAGTTAAGAGGGAAGGGACAGCTTGCAAGCCCACAGGGCTTAGGCACTATTGCTTTCCAAATTTACCCTGTCTGGAAGTAGGAGTGGGTTAATCTGATCACAGAAGTCATTTACTAAGTGGCTGATTGTATATGGCATCTGTCCTGGACACAGAGGAAAGTAAGTTTAAGGTCAAAGTCAGCACCCACATGGCAAATGAGAGTTTGGTGGAGCCCCAAGTTCTGTAGCCTGCTCTCGAGGTCACTCATTCTACAGCACGCCCTGAATGGAGGCTGGCTTGTGACCCACCTTAGTTAGCTGACCAAACCCCTGGGGCCACTCCTCTTCCTGATAGGGATCCTTGGGATATGTCTTCACTGGCGAACGGTCTCCATGTCGGTACAGCTGAGGAAAGAAAATGGTTTGCCTACAGGTCAGAGAGTTCCTCGATAGGGACAAAGAGCCCATCTCTCCCCTTGTTGGGGAGAGATGCCTTACTCCTTCTAGGAAGCCTTAACTCTACCCCCTGCAAAAGACCCCAACTCAGAAGTCAGTAACTTTGAACAGGTTCCAGAGATTCTAATTTGGCCAACCAACGCCACTGGAGACCATAAGAGAAGCCAAAGGTACAGATGGGAAAGGAAAGGAGAAATGAAAGCAATGCCGGAGATGGGGGGAGGGATGGGGGAAAAATCACCAAAGGCTTAAGGGTGAGTCCCTTTACCGTTCTACAACATCCCTGTCCCAAGACAGACTCACCGACCTATGCCCTGATATATAATTAATTACACCCTGCCTGTCCCCGAAAATAACGGGCTCGACATCAATTCCGAACTGGCCCCCGACCCTCCAGGCCAGTCGTCTTGTCCTAAACCTGCTCCCGCTCCTCCAGATCCCGACCCCAGCACAAGCCCCGCCCCTCCCTCGAAAAACCGGCCGTGCCCTTCCAGCTCTGGCAAGCCCTTTGGCCACCCCGTCTCTCATTACCAAGGTGACGAAGCGCAGACTCCGGGCCTGGGTGGGTGGCATCACTATCAGGTTCACGCCAAGAAGGAGCTGGAGAAGAGCTGCCCCGCTCCATGCAAACGGCCTGCCCGCCATCACCGCTGTAGACTATGCAGCAAATCGGCTGGAACCCGCTGCGTGGCACCTACAGCAGCCGCCCGGACGCACCCGTAAGGGCACACGCCGGAAGTGCCTTCGCCGCCATCTTGGTAAAGGAGGGGCAGAGATGGTGGGAGAAGGAGGAATCTGGGAGGGAATGCGATGCGGCCGCGGCGGAGGAGCGTGGGAATGTAGCGCGACCTCGCGTGGCAGAAGGAGCTGAAGATCTTGTCTTGGTAAAGAGAGTCCTCAGCTCGGGTTGGCCTCTGTCACGGAGACCCTGTAACAAGGTGGCGCCTACTGTGTGCCGGTGTATGGGAGAGCGAGCGCCCCCTCGGGCCGGGGTGCCGCCGGTCCTGAGCTCAGAGCCACAGCCGCTGCAGAATTGGGGCAAGAGCTGGGAAGTGTAGGGCGCCCTTCTCCACGCCCCGGCCTTCTGGTGGAATTTGAGCCTTGGCCCTGTTCCCGGGAGAGGCCCTGTTTGGTGCAGGGCACAGAGTGTCAACAGTTCTTTGGACTCTCTGTGTCCTTGAGGTTGGTCCCAGTGTAGCCTACTTGCTCCTGCCTTTGAGCAAAGCTCCAAAAGACCCCTCACTTTCCCTTCCAGTCCTTTCCCTGCCCTCCCACCCGTCCACTTCCGAATTTTAGAGGTCTTCTAAGATGTCATGCCTCCTCCGAAAGGAATGTTGGACAGTGTGTTCAGACTTTGCAGAATCAAAGCAGTGAGTCCACAGGCGAGGAATTTCAGACCAATGGGGAGATACATAAGGATAAGGGGAAGGAGTGTATCATAAAGTGGAGTAGGTGTAGTTTCCACAGAATCGGAGACCCTCTTGGCATTGGCCATTGGGATCCAGGTGCAGCCAATTTGGCCTTAGTGCTTTGTGACTGAGCTTGGAATGACTCCAGGGTCACAGGCCCTTGGGATGCTTTGATTCAGGTCTGCCCACTGGAAGCAAATCACCTCAAATGGTTGGAGAAATAAAACCTGATTACAACTGTATGGGAGAATAGGGTGCCGGGCGGCTCAGTTGGTTAAGGGTCTGACTCTGATTTCCACTCAGGCTGTGATGTCATGCTTGGTGAGTTTGAGCCCCATGTCTGGCTCTGTGCTGACAGTGCAGAGCCTGCTTGGGATTCTCTGCCTCCCTCTCTCTCTGTCCTTCCCCTGCTCACAGGCTTTCTCCCTCTCTCAAAAGTAAAGAAACATTAAAACAAAACAAAACTTAGAGTGCCTGCGTGGCTCAGTGGGTTAAACGTCCAACTTCGGCTCAGGTCATGATCTCACAGTTTATGGATTTGAGCCTGGAGCCTGCTTCAGATTCTGTGCCTCTCTTTTTCTCTGCCCCTCCCCTACTTTTGCTCTCTCTCTCTGTCTTTCATAAATAAATAAACGTTAAGAAAAAAAAAAAAAACTGTATGGGAGAAAGCAGGATCATTATTTTACCCTATGACTCCAGATCCAATTATTTTTAATATACCTTTCAAAATTGTTATGGAGGAGTGAATAGAAATTGAGAGCTGAAAGATGGGTAGTCAAATGGTTTTTAACCTTCTTATTTAGTCATAAGCACCTTTACGAATCAGATGAAAATTTAGTGCCCTGTTTTCCAGAAAAAATGTCCACACACACAAATGGAATTTTGTATATAATCTTAAGAGGTTCATGAAGACCATCAATAGTTTTCTTGATTCAGCATCTCTGAATCCCTGATCCAACCTAGTCCCCTTACTTTAGAAGGATAAGAAAACAGGGGCAACTGGGTGGCTCAGTCAGTTAAGCGTCTGACTTCAGCTCAGATCATGATCTCCCGGTTCATGAGTTCAAGCCCTGCATCGGGCTCTGTGCTGACAACTAGGAACCTGCTTTGGATTCTTTGTCTCCCCCTCTCTCTGCCCCTCTCCCACTCACACTCTGTCTCTCTCTCTCTCTCTCAAAAATAAACATTAAAAAAATTCTTAAAAAAAAAAAAAGGATAAGAAAACAAAGAGGGAGGAAGTGATTTGTCCAAGGTCACAGAGTTTAGGAGAAGGGATTAAAACTCAAGTTTTCTGATTCCCAGATAGTCTTTATAATGGGCTATTTCTCACAGGCTACTTAAACTGCATTGCTAAGCCATATTTGGTGGCCCCCAAATGCCTTCAATAAAGAGATTTCTAATGAAACTTTCTCACATTGGTTGGGTTGAATGGGGCATGGCTAAATGCCCCTTACTCTTGCAAGGACATAGCCTTGCCTTGTACCCAGGCCTTTGTGATTTCAGAATGTAAATCTTGGGTGGGGCGGGGAGGGGAATGTAAATCTTGGGCTCACTAAATTTTGGTGAGTAGAGCAAATTCAACTTTTGCTTTTCTTCCCACTTGCTCAAGTATGCCTGTATCCTTTGTGCTTGCAAGTATCCTATGTAGGAGGGATTGATGGAGCTGATATTATTTCCATTTTTTGTAGTAAAAAACAAATCCAGGAAGGGTGAAGATTATAGCACAAGTACATGGTAGAACCAAGAGCTGAGCCCTGTTTTGTTTTCTGTTTTTTTGTTTTTATTTTATTTTATTTATTTTTTGTTTTGAGAGAGAGTGAGAGGCTAAGTGGGGCAGAGAGAGAGAGAGGAAGAGAATTTCAGGCAGGGTGCAGAATTTCTGCACCATCAGCCCAGAGCCCGATGCAGAGCTTGAACTCACAAACTGCAAGATCATGACCTGAGCCGAAATCAGAGACGCTTAACCGATTGAGCCACCCAGGCACCCTGTGAGCCCTGGTTTCTTGACCCCTAGCTCCTGCATATTTTCTACCAGATGATTCTGTAGTCTCCATGCCTTTGTTCTTAAATACAGATGCAAAAAATTAGGTGTGTAGATAGATTTATAGATAGGTGGATATATGGGCCTATCTCTGATCAAATAAATCAGAATCCATGAAAATGAGACCAGGTTTGGAAACCACTGTTCCACTGTGTTGTCAGAAGTAAACCTAAATCCAGGTGAGTTAATCATTTTATTGATCTGGGGAGGTGGTTTTGTGTAATGGAGTGAGGTGTTTTTTTGTTTGATTTTGAGTCAGCTAAACCTGTATTCAAATTTGATATTTACCCACTTGCTAGTAACTATCTCTTAGGGTTATATATGATGCTAAATAAAATAATACACGTAAAGATAAATAGTAAATACATAGTAGTAAATGTTACTTTTCTCCTTTCTGCCTTCTATATTATCTCTGAACTCATAAGCCTGAGAAGCAGAAATTCCTGGGTTCTTCCCTATCTTGTGATTGGGAGGTTGGGCAGAAGTTGTTTGAGTGCCCTGCAAGATGACCCCCCACACTCTGCACCTTTCCAGAATGGTGAAGGAGAGAGCAAGAATATGTTTCCTTAGTCTGTCTCTCCAAACTGTACCTTGTGGCCTGCTTCATGGGAATTTGAGTACTTTCAAGGGAATTATCGAATAGTACATATGACTGTAGACTGGGGAATGCTCCTCTGTTTTTGCTTCAAGTTTCCCATTGCTGCAAGGAAAAATCCTCTGGAGGGTCTAGGGTCACAAATGTGACCTGGAAGATCCCCAAAGGTTCTAGGATCCTCTAGGAGCCAAAGAAACATAGGAGACTGGGAAAGAAACAGCACTGGGAGGCTTTGCACCTAACACCTGTGGGCTAGTGGGACTCTACTGTGGGGGTGGGTCTGGTAAAGTGAGACATGTAACCCCAGCTGCTGATCACCTGACTACTTGCTCTGGTTTGGGGGAGATGTCCCAGTGGTGGGACTGCAGAAACTCTGGCGATAGTGCCAACAGGTTTTCGTTTTCCCATTTTCCTCTCCCTTTCTTTCTTCACAGGGGGGAGGCTCCTGAAGCCCTGTAACCTGAAGGGGTAGCTCTGGCAGTAAAGCACTGGTAATGCTTCCTTCTCTTCTACTTGAGATAAAGGAACAGACTCCCTGACTTGGAGGAGATGGTGCCCTGATCTGCTTATTCAGCAGCTGGCACTAGCCTGGGTCAAAAAGGCTCCAGATGGGGCTTGTGTGTGGTCTCAGGTCCTGGACTGCAGAGAGACGGGGGTGTCAGGAGAGGGAGCTGAGGATCAGGAGTAGATGAGGGAGGCCTTTCCCACCTCCCAGAAGGTAGGTCATCAAGCCCCAGATCAACGTTACATCCCAAGTTCCTTGTATCCAGGTGTTTCAGTGACATCTCTGACTGTCCTTCTACGCTGAAGCTTCTGGGGGTGGGGAAAGGTGGAGGAGGGAACTGGGTGGATGATGTGGGTGCTGAGACAGAATGGTTCCAGTTTCCCAGGGGTTGGAGTCCCTGGTGTCTGCTTTTCCAGGACAGCTGGGGCCTTGTGAAAATCTGGAAAGGAAGACATGCAAGAGGAATGGAGAGCCTTGTGCTCATGACTCAGAGATGTTCGGACAAGGGTGGTGGCCTCATGAAGGGATGACCTTGTGATAGGAGGGAACAAGAGCTAAAGCTGGAGGCAGAACTTTGAGATGGGGGGTGTCAGAGGGGCTTTTCTGAAATGTGAAAGTGAATACGGGGGCAGATTTTGCAACACCACCCAGCCTGCTGTCTTCTCAAGCCTCTGCTCTCCAACCCCCGCCTGTTCCCCCACCCCACCCTGTGCTTCCTCCCATCTTTCACCAAGCTCTCTTTCTGTTTCTGCTTTCCCCGGCCTTCTCCCATCCTGTTCTGCCACACCCTCTGTCCGCTCTGTCCCCGTTCCTCTCTTCCCTGGTGTCCTGTTCATCTGTTTCCATCCCCCTGGCTGCCTGCCCTGGCCCTCTGTCCTTCTATCCTTTAATGTGGGGCCCATGGGAACTGGAGTTCACAGCAAAACAGGAAGAGCCTGTGAGCAGGAAACTGGGAGTGGGGCAGGGGGTGAACAACCAGCAGTAACCTCAGTCTCCCACATCTGGACTGAAGCATCGCCGGGGCTCTCTGTCTCTCCCACAGCAACCCACCAGCCCCAGCTTCTTCCAACCATCTTAGTGCTTCACTGGTCCAGCTGACCTGAGAGACAACCAGACAGGAGCATCCTGGACTCCAATTCAAGAGAAAGAGCACAGGAGTGCTCACTGAAGTGAGGACATCTGGATTCTGATCCCAGCTTGGCCACTAACTGTGTGTGGTCTTGGAAAAGGCTCTCCCATGAGCTCAGTGTTCTGAGGCTAGTTCTTCTGAATGTTCTCTGTAAAATGGTGCTCCTGTTATTTACCCTCCCTCCCTCCCTCCCTCCCTCCCTCCCTCCCTCCCTCTTGAGGTTGCTCTAAGGCCCAAAAGATATAGTGAAACAAGCACTGGAAGGTTAACAGTGTGAGATTCCAGGTGATGGGAAGACCTATAGATGAAAGGATTGGGAAGTTAATGATAGCTGCTACCATTTCTTGAACACTTACTATGTGCCACACATTGTGCTGTGATACGTTGTTTATGTCTCATGACAACCTTATGTAGCTAAAACCATTATTATCATCCCTATTTTAAAGGTAGGGAAATTGGTTCAGAAACATTATGTAACTTATTTAATTGCAATCAGACAGCTAATAAGAGGCAGAGGCAAAGCCAGGATTTGAACCCAAAACCTGAGCCCAGAGCTCAGGTGCCAAACAACACGTTGAGATGAAATTGACAAGAGTTAACAAGTACAGAAGAGGATCATATTATTTTTCTTATTTAAGAAACAGGAACATAGTACCTCCTCTGTTGCCTACTCTATGCTAGGCCCTGTTCCATGGGCCACAGGGGAGATAAAATCAATTAAACATGGTATCTCCCTTCAGGGGTGTATCTCATTTTCCGGGCAACAGGGCAGGACAACTACAGCTATAGTCTCAGTACATCCTGGTTAGAACCTACCATCACTTCAGATGGAACGGTTCCCAGATATGAGAACCTGTGTACCTTCCCAGGTCCATCCTGGGCTGGCACCTGAGTCACCTGCCATCTCCACCCCTACCTCCTTGCCAGGCCTGCCATTGCTCCTCCTCTCTCTCCTGGCCTCTTCACATTTCGGTGGCCCCCTGCAGGGCACCCACGTTCAGAAAGCCTCCCTGGAAGGAAAAGCACCTGCCTTTCCACCTCTGGAGTGATACCAGCTTGGCTGAGGCCCGGAGCTTGTGGGGAGAGCTTTTTGGCCCTTTCCCAGAGGCAGGAGAGGAGGAGGGAGGCTGGGAAAGCAGGCTGGGGCTCGGTGTTGCAATTCCGGGCAGTGCAGGGACCTTTGCTCTACGAGGTGTCTATGGAGGGGAGGGAACACTGACTCTGGAGGCTGCCGGGATTGGGGTGGGGGTGCCTGGGAGGCCGTCTTTCTGTAAGAGCAGCTAAGAGGCACCGGGGTGAGGAGAGGAAGGGGAGAGACGTGGAACTGGGCTGGTCTACAGGGAAATGCGACTGTCATGGTTGGGGGAAGGGAAGCAGGGGTGAGGCTGGGCTGAGGGGCGGCGGGCTGGGGAGGAGTCAGCATGGTAGGGAAGCTGCCCCGTGGGTGTGGGGGACGGCGGCCAGGGTTCTGGTCAGTCGTCTCCAGTCTGCCTAGCAGGAAGGAGAAGTGGCCCGACCCCTCGGCAGTCCCTCCCCTCAGCCTCTCCCCACATTACTTTCCTGGGGCTCCGGTCCTTCACTTGCTCAGCTCCGGCTCCTCCGCCAGCCAGCGAGGCCTCTGGACAGGGGATTGCACCATCCTCCTCTCCCAGCAAGGGGGCTCCAGAGACTGTCCCAGCCAGGAAGTCCGGTGGCCTGGGGATTCGGTGGGTCTGTTCCTCAGCACTGGCCTGGGGCTCTGTGTGTGAGTCTGGGGTGGAAGGGAGGTTATCCTGTAGATCTTAGAAAGTGGTCTCTGGGGAGAACTGAAGGATGATAATGGTGATGGCAGCCCAGGCAGCAATAGGATTCTATTTAGGTCCCAGAATAACTTCTGAAGGGTTCTGGGGGAGGGGGGTCCTGGCTGTGAACTGGAGCGACTCCCACGGGCAGGAGGTTTGTGCCGGGACCCTGGAAAGTGACAGTAGTGAGGGTGTCTAAGAAGCAGTGAGTTTTACTGTGTGAGTGAGCAGTGAGTGAGCTGGTCCTGGCCAACTTTGTTCCCAGTGCTGTCCTTACTTTAGAGTAAGAGGAAGGGGCTCTGACAGAAGCTGGGCAGATGTGCCCAAACACTCTGTGATGGCCTGGAGGGGTCCTTGGGGAGAAGAGGTGGCATGGTGGCCAACAGCTAAGACTTTGGAGTCAGACCAGAATTGGAATCTTGGCTCTACCATTGCCTAACTGTGTAGCCATAGGCAATTTACTTAATCTCTTTGAACCTCAGTTTCCTGATCTGTAAAATGAGCTTAAGAATAGTCATGATATTGGGGTGCCTGGGTGGCTCAGTCGGTTAAACGTCCTACTCTTGATTTCGGCTCAGGTCATGATCTCACGGTTCGTGAGTTCAAGCCTCGCAAGGAGCTCTGTGCTGATGACACGAAGCCTGCTTGGGATACTGTTTCTCCTTCTCTCTGCCCCTCACCCGCTTGTGCTGTCTGTCTGTCTGTCTCTCTCTCAAAATAAATAAATAAACTTAAAAGAAAGAATAGTAATGACATCCATAGGAATATTGAGAGAAAGGCATATAAAGCCTTAGAACAGGCTGATATGTACGTATTCAGCAAGTAAATGTTAGTGGATATATTAGTACTGATAAGATCAGGAGGAGAAAGTTGCTGAGGCCAGAAAGGAGCCCGGTTCTGAAGACTGTAACATGGATCATTCCTGCAGGAGAGTCCCTTGGTAATGTCCAGGGCTCCAGGAAGAGATGTCCTTGTGGCTGGAGGCCCCTGTGCCTGATGCTTCTCCTGGTAAGCTTCTTCATCCCAGCCCTCTCCCCTGAGCCCACATCTCAGCCCTTCTCCTCCCTCAGGAATCAGCCTCCTTCGTTACTTGCCTTCTGCCATACCCCAGAGAGCAGTCTAGAGTCGTTCTTGGTATTGCTTGCCTCCTTCTGCCCAGACTACCTCTACACTGGTTCTGGTGCTGTTCCCTCCCAATCTGGGCTTGCTGCCGGGGACAGCTGGCATGTCCAGGGCTTAGCAGCACTGGCTTTGAAGAGTTCTGTCCGATCTCTGAAATGGATGCACATCAGCCCCTCAAGGGGACAGAGGTTAACATCCTCATTTAAGGTATTGAGGTACAGGGGACTGTAAGTGACTAGCCCTAGAGCCCACATGAACCCCGGGGGCCTGAAGCCTGAGCCAACATTTTGCTGCCCTCTAGGGGTAGAAACAAGTTTGCAGTTTCCCAGAAGGACACAGAGGAAGTGGATGGGAGGGACCTGAGAGACCCCCCTTGTGCCTCTCTTTTGGGGCTAGACTCTGCAGTGGAGCTGTGGGAGCCAGATGCACAAGATGCAAGTGGCCAGGCGCTGGGAGTCAGCAACTGCGTCCTCAGGGAGGAAGCCAGCACGCCCCAGTCGGCTGGGGACTCCCTGGGGGCAGGGCTGGAGGCAACAGAGCCCATAGTCCTGCTCCCTGGGGTGGATACCCCTCCAGAGTCTACAGGTGAGGAGCTGTTGGATTTGGAGGAGGCAGGGGCTCCCTGGATCTGGGAGAGGTACCTTAGGGCTGTTTACCTCATAAGATCACGGTTAAGTCCAAAGGCTTTGGATTCAACTAGACTTGAGTGATCTAAGTGTGAATTTTGTCTCTACCTTAGGCCTGTCCGAGTGTCAGTTTCCTTATTTGTAAAATGGAAGTAATAATGGTATTATCGCTTCTTGGCCTTTTGGCTAAGAGCAAGTGTAACATCTGTTCTTACCAGTTTAATAATAGTATCTATCTGTTACGGCTGTTGTAAGGATGGATCAATGCATATAAAGGCTCAGACAATACCTAGGACATAATAGCACTTGGTATATGAGAGCTACTTTCTCATAACAGACTAGACAGTGTACAGGGAAGGGAATGAAGGTCACTGAGTGCTCAGGGCAGTGGCCAACTGGGCACCAAGCTTTTTTCTTGGAGGAGAACATTAAGGCTCTTCCCTGTACCCAGAGCTCCGTCCGCAAAAACGGAAAAAGGGGCCAGCCCCCAAAATGCTGGGGAATGAGCTGTGCAGTGTGTGTGGGGACAAGGCCTCTGGCTTCCACTACAACGTGCTGAGCTGTGAGGGCTGCAAGGGATTCTTCCGCCGCAGCGTCATCAAAGGAGCGCGCTATGTCTGCCACAGTGGGGGCCACTGCCCCATGGACACCTACATGCGTCGCAAGTGCCAGGAGTGTCGCCTTCGAAAATGCCGCCAGGCTGGCATGCGGGAAGAGTGTGAGTGTCTGGGGGCAGGGGTGGGGGAGGAGGCTTCTGGGAAAGGGGTGCCAGGGTGTGAGGGTAGACAGGCAGCTGAGCCTACAGGGCCTTCCTACATGGTCCCTACGTATAGATTAAAATCTCTTCCTTATGTTTACTCAATGCTCTCTGCTTTTTTGGGGCCTCAAACTACCCCTGTCCCCCATCCTTGCTTCCTGTCTCCCCTTTTCCTCCCTCCTCACGTCCGGCCCCGTCCTTAGGTGTCTTGTCCGAAGAGCAGATCCGCCTAAAGAAACTGAAGCGGCAAGAGGAAGAACAGGCTCAGGCCACATCCATGCCCCCAAGGGTGTCCTCACCTCCCCAAGTCCTGCCCCAGCTCAGCCCAGAACAGCGGGGCATGATTGAGAAACTGGTGGCTGCCCAGCAACAGTGTAACAGACGCTCTTTTTCTGACCGGCTCCGAGTCACGGTAACTGAGGGAGCTGGGGACAGATGGCTGTGCCCAGGGCATGGTTGGCTTCTTGATATCCGACTCAGTATAGTTTGTGTCTTCCGTCCTTGCCCTTCTGGATAGCCTTGGCCCATGGCACCAGATCCCCAGAGCCGGGAGGCCCGTCAGCAGCGATTTGCCCACTTCACGGAGCTGGCCATCGTCTCTGTGCAGGAGATCGTTGATTTCGCCAAACAGCTGCCTGGCTTCCTGCAGCTCAGCCGGGAGGACCAGATCGCCCTACTGAAGACCTCTGCGATTGAGGTGGCTGGCAAGGCTGAGGGATGACAGGAGGACCGGGGCGGGATTGTCTCTGGCAGGGGCTTCACGACAGCCGCATGGGGAGTTGAAAGTGCCTCATGCCGAGACCAGCCTGCAGAGTCCCTGTTTGAGGTCTGCTGTTGTGTGCAGGTGATGCTCCTGGAGACGTCTCGGAGGTACAACCCTGGGAGTGAGAGTATCACCTTCCTCAAGGACTTCAGTTACAACCGGGAAGACTTTGCCAAGGCAGGTGAGAACTGAGATCAAAAAAAGATTGGGGTGGATGGAGAGACGCTTTTGGTCATTGGGCTCATAGTGACTACAGAGACACAGGCCCAGGCTTTGGGTGGCTGTTCAGGGAAGGCTCTTCTTGTTTTCCCAAGATAGAAAGTTGGAATGGTGATCGGCCTCTCTCAGCTGCTCCAAATAGACCATGTCCTCTGTTGCATTTGGCCAGTGGTTCTCAAACAGTGTTCTAAGGAATCTGAGGTGGGGTTCTGGGGAATTGTCACCCTGGAGGAGGGTCAGAGAGGCACAGGAATGTCCTTCATCCTTCCTTGAGCCAAACAAGAAACTCCATGTAATATTGTGCTTCTGGATGATGTTTTGCCTAAAGAAAAGATTTTGCACCGAGTCTTAGTACTTAATAAGGAACTCAGTGGTGCCCTTTAAGGAACGTGTGGACTGACTTCACCCTATCTTTCAAATGCTTTTTTTTTTTTTTAATTTTTTTTTTCAACGTTTATTTATTTTTGGGACAGAGAGAGACAGAGCATGAACGGGGGAGGGGCAGAGAGAGAGGGAGACACAGAATGGGAAACAGGCTCCAGGCTCTGAGCCATCAGCCCAGAGCCCGACGCGGGGCTCGAACTCCCGGACCGCGAGATCGTGACCTGGCTGAAGTCGGACGCTTAACCGACTGCGCCACCCAGGCGCCCCTCAAATGCTTTTTTTGATGAGTTGTGGAACAGAAGCTGAAACGTGGCAACTTCAGGGCCATTTTAGGTTAAGAGTGAGCACTCCTTTCCCCGTGCTGCATTACACCTGGAATGTTTTCTCCAAGAATTCGTTCACAGCGCTGCTCTTTGATCCTTACTTGTAGGCTAAGCAGTGTTGGCTTCCTCATATTCAGTTGCTGGTAATGTTTGTGTCATGGGAGTGGGGGTGGGCAAGAATGGACGGCTGAGGGTGTTTTGGAGGGACTGGAACTTCGGCTCAACGGGAGACCGAGTAGTTTAACACCTGAGTGAGTGGGTCTGTAAAATAGGGCCAGTGCTATGACTCCATTCTTGGGGTTTGGTAGGTCCTGCTTTCCAGGACAGAGCTCATTGTCTGGTTTCTGGTGACTCAGACCAGCTCATATGCCTCTTGTCCAATACAGGCCACTCTGAGCTTTCTAGGATGGCCTCCCTTAACTATAGAGCATGGCAGTGGCCTGTCACATCTCCTGGCTTCTCTAGTGCCCTGTGTGCTGCTGGAGTGTACAGGCGCCTAATGGGGGCAACTTGAGGACTTTTTTCCAGCTTTAAAAACCCAGCCCTGCTCCTTTTCTCTGCCTTTTTCCCTAAATGCTTATCATCCAGGTCGTTCCCAAGCATGGCCTCCTCCTCCTTCCTAACCTCCTCCTTTCTGAACCCTTCGCCATTCTCATGTCCGGGTGTTCCTGCAGCACTGGCGGGCTTGTGCCATCTGAATCTGCACCTATTTATAGATTCATTTATATAAGCAGTTGTGATGCCATCACATTTGCCTTTCATTTCTTTTGTCAGCAAGGTCTTGGGGAGGAGGAGCAGGGGCCCTCTTTTGTCAGGTCTCCATCCCTCTCTGCATCCACTACTATATGCTGCAGCCACTAATGATGTGGCCTGATAACATGAGCAGACCCTGCAAGGGTGCACAGACCATCTCCAGAACCTCCGCCTCCTCTCTGTACAAAGGGGCTGTTCGGCACAATTGGAGGCTCAACACCTCAACAAGAAAGGCTTTATAAAATGGGGCTTGTCCATTAAATGTCCCAGCACACACTTGATAAACATCAGGGTGAAAGTACAGGAAGTGACTAACCAAGAAGCCTTGAATGGAAAAGTTAGCAGATGGTTGCTAAAAGAAATCTGAGAGAGCTTAGGGGATAGGGTGGAGTGGGGGAGACTGTGTGATGGGAGAAGCGTTCTTTAGATGTCACGACTTTAGGTCATGGTTTGTTGAACTTCACTCTCCTCAGCAAGAAATCTGACTCTGTTTTTTTAATCTATTACTTATTTAACAAGCACTTATATAGTATGTGCCACGTTATAATAAGGATCCATCATGAGATGAGTACTATTACTATCTCCATTCTGCAGATGGAAAAAACCAAGGCCCAGAGAACTTAAATAACTTACCCAAGGTCACACAACCCAATAAATGGTAGAGCCAGGACTCCAACCCAGGCAGTCTGTTGTCATAGTCCATACCCTCAACCTTATTGCTGTGTTCTTGCTGGGATGTGAAACATGTTATCTCTGGTATTCAAACAAGTAAGGCCTATTGCCAGTGAAAAAGTTTTCTTTGTAAACAAAAATAAGAGTTGCCTCTATTTCTAGTAATGTGGGGTCCTCCAGAATGCTAATAATAGGGGCACCTGGGTGGCTTAATCGGTTAAGTGTCCAACTTCGGCTCAGTTCATGATCTTGCACTTTGTGGGTTCAAGCCCTGAGTTGGGCTCTGTGCTGACAGCTAGGAGCCTGGAGCCTGCTTCGGATTCTGTGTCTCCCTCTCTCTCTGCCCTTCCCCTGCTCACGTTCTGTCTTTCAAAAATAAATAAACATTTTTTTAAAAATGCCAATAATAGAAGAATTTATCCTTGTCATTCAATTCAGCACCTCCTATGTGCCAGGCACAGCACTATGTGCTTTGCATGCTTTATCATTTAGCCGTCTCAACAGCCTTACAAGTTCAGATGAGCTTCCCATCACAGATGAGGCTTAGAGAAGTTAAGAAACTTGCCTAACATTACACAGCAGAGCCCTGGAGACTTCTTCGTGCATTCCCAATAGTTCCCCTAAGTTGAGGAGTTGGAGGAGAGAAGGAAGCTCCCACGGCTCGTGCTGCATGCCCCCACCTCCCTTCTTCCTCCCCAGGGCTACAGGTGGAATTCATCAACCCCATCTTCGAGTTCTCCAGAGCCATGAATGAGTTGCAGCTCAATGATGCTGAGTTTGCTCTGCTCATCGCCATCAGCATCTTCTCTGCAGGTGTGAGGAGGGGCAGGAGGGAAAGGGAGCAAGAGACTTGCACCAAGAGGGGGCTGCAGGCCCCATGGGGCAGGAATTGTGGGGGTGGAAGCCCATGTCGTGCTACTTTGGGAGATGTTGGGTGCGGAATGTCCCTATTTTGGGGGTTGTGATTTGGGATATGGAACTAAGACCGTGGCCAGACTTGCTCCTTGACTCTCTTGGTGACCTGTAGACCGGCCCAATGTGCAGGACCAGCTCCAGGTAGAGAGGCTACAACACACATACGTGGAGGCTCTGCATGCCTACGTCTCCATCCACCACCCCCATGTGAGTCTCCCGATGGTGCCCTTTTTCCTCCTCCCCACAGGCTTATTCCCTGACACACCTGTTTTCTCTTCAAGACTCCTTCCCTGACTACATCTTGCATAGACAATTTGGTACCTCTCTCACAACTCCCCTACCCTTGCCCCTTCCCTGGGGAGAGACAGAACCTGTATTTGTCCCTCTCTTCCCCTAGGACCGACTGATGTTCCCAAGGATGCTAATGAAACTGGTGAGCCTCCGGACCTTGAGCAGTGTTCATTCAGAGCAAGTGTTTGCACTGCGCCTGCAGGACAAAAAGCTTCCCCCGCTGCTCTCTGAGATCTGGGATGTGCACGAATGACTGTTCTTCCCCCATATCTTCTGTTTTCTGGGCTGGATGGCTGAGGCGATCCTACAGGTGGAGCTGACTGAGAAGGGCAAACATTCCTGGGAGCTGGGCAAAGGAGATCCTCGTGTGGCATTAAAGGAGAGTCAAAGGGTTGGGAGTTTTGTGGCTGCTGGGCAGTGAGGGTCCTGCTAGAAGTGTGCTCCATTTGAAGATCGTACTGACCCAACCAAATGGATGAACCTGGGGGCCACTTTGCACAAGGTTCTCCAGAGCCCTGCCCCTCCTGCCTCCACCACTTCCTGTTTTCCCCACAGGGCCCCAAGAGAAATTCTCCACTGTCACTGCGGCTTGGCCATAAATGCCTGGGGGCTGCCTCACTGATAGGTCTGGCGCTGTCTGTACAGAAGGACCAAAAAGAAGATAGAACGAGAGAAAAAAAATCTCTGGATTGGGGGTGGGGGCACGGCCACCATAGAGAAGGAAACCCTCCTTTAGGATCCGCCTCCAGACGCATAACAGAGACAAGTCACAAGTGACAGCCTGGGCAGTGAGAGGGGACTTCCTTTTACCAACCCCATGAGGATAAATGAAATGCTGAGGCTTGGATGCCCCCTTCCCTTTTAGTGACCCAGGTGGGATTGTGTTGTCTTTCTAAGGTGGGGGGGCGGGGTAGGAGGTTGAAGTTTCAGAACTAACACCCCGGTCATGCACCTGTCTTCGTGGGCGCGCTCATAATGCCTCGGGTGTTCCGTTGGCACCTAAAAAAGAGGGTACAACAGCCCATCCTCTAGGGCCCCAGGCCTTGTGGGACAGGAGGAGAAGTGCCCTGACACCAGGGTGTAGGCTGCCCTGCTGCGGGTTTGTCTTGTGGGAAGGGCTGGACTCCATTTCCCACCGGACACCGCGGCACCGTTCACGTCCCCTTCGATCTGCGCGCTCCCTTGTAGGTGAGACAGCGGGCCGCGCCTTCCGGCCTCGGTCCCCCCCGCCGTCCCTGAGTTGGTAGGCTCCACCTCCAGGGCAGCGGCTTTGCAGCCCCGGCTGCTGGGCACTTCCAAGCCGCTTGCAGGGGGAGGAAGCGTGAGGTGTGGGGGACGCTCAGAAAGTCTCAAGAGCAGTTTCATCTCGAGAAGTCGCTCCCAGATTAATCTACATTTCGTCGAAATGGGCGCTATTACCTTGTCAAATTAAAATCTCTTTGTGCAACCTGAACAAAAGGTATTCCTTTGAGTCCTCCCCATGGCACGCTTGGCGCTGGGCTGGCCCAGCGCTCCCCACCGCCTTCCCACTCCCACTCGGATAGGTGTGTGCGTAGCCGCCTTTCTCCCGAGGTTGGCTCCACCCTTCAGCGTTCGGCTTGGTGCAGCTCTGTCCCCCCCAGTGGTGCATGGTACAGCCCCCGACCCCCTCAACCTCTCCCTCCCTCTCGGGCTCGGAGTGGTACGCGCCCCCCCCCTCCCCCCGGGCAGACACGGAACTGGCGCGCGCTGGAAGCCGCGCCGGCAAGCGACCGACGCTCAGCTGCCAGGGGCGGTCTGACTGGGCCTGGCCGGTTCCCCGAGGCTCGGGAGGTAGGAAGGTCCGGGCCACTCGGGGGCCCTGGAAGGATATTTGGGACGGGACTCCTCGCGGGGGTGAACGGGCTCTGACAGGAAACAGGGGTTCTGGGGGAAGCGGCCTCTGAGGAGGCCCTAAGAGGCGTGTGTGTAGAGGGTGGGGGGGCGTGGGGTCTGGAGAGGAAGGGGAGTCCGTAGGGAAGGGGGCGGGGCTAGAAGTGAGAGCGCTCGGGGCCGCGGACCGGGTGCGGGCTGCCAGACCCAGCGCCGCTCGCGGCGGCTGGGCTCGATTCCTGCCGGCCGGGCAGGGGCGGGTGAGAACTGTCCAGCAGGTGAGGGGGCGGGCAGAGCTGTCCAGCCCGGGGGCCGAGCCGGGATAAGCACCTGGCGCGTGCGCGCGTGTGTATGTGTGTGTGCATCTTACATTTGATCACGATTTGGAGACCATGTTTGGTTCTTTGGGGAAAAAACATTGCGGGGGGGGGGGAAGTGTTTCAAAACTGCTTGTTGGAGGGTCGAGACACCATTTAATCTTTGCCGCAACTGCTTCCCTTCCTATCCTCGTGCATCTCTAAATTCCTCTTCCTGCCCGGCCTCCCCCGCCCCCCCCCCCCCCTTTCCCAACCCTGCCTATTGCCTGCCTTATTGCTCTCGTTCTCCCCCACGCTGACCGGTCTGTGCTGATGCGCTTGCAAGGTCACTGCCTGGGTAGGAGGGGAGAGAGCCTCCTGTTGTGCTCACGTCAGCAAAGATGTCATATCGCTCTCCGGTTCCTGTGGTTTTACTATGACATTCTGCCCCAAACGAGGGACGAATCCAAAGGGTTGGTTAACGTTACCATTTGTAGGCTGAAAAGACATAGAGAACGTAAAGATCTGTGGATTCCAAATCTGCATCTGGAGTGGATGGTGATGGAGGACTTCAGCAGATAGGTACGCGTTTAGGGCTTGATGCCTTTGGAATATAGGAGCTGGAAACCAGGGACTCCCCCTTAGTAAACATGGTTGAAGCAAGAGGCAGAGGCTGAGCCTGGGTTGGTATGAAGACAGGATGTGCGTTATAGGTGATGTTAGAGGCTTTACAGAGAGGAGGGAGAATGGAGAGAAAAGCCTTGGTTATCTCTGCAATCTGAATAACGGGAGGCAGTGGCTATTGATGAGACATGAAGTGTGGCTAAGCATCTATCCTATCACTAGTACTAGAATAGTCACAAGATCTTGGGGTCCTCGTGGCTCTGGAGGGACATGAACGTTGTAGAGCATGATAATGATTTGAGTTTTATCACATGCTTCTCAAGTGGAAGGGCTGGGATCTCACCAAGGCTAGAGGCCTGATGCCCTAATATGTCAGTAGAAGATACTTCAGGTGTGATATTTGAGATTTTGGCAGGAAAGGGCTCTTGATTTTCAGTGTAAAATAGATTTCAAGGCTTAGCCTTGAGCTCTGGCTCTGTAAATTCTGTTTTGAGATACATTGGCTCTCATCCTAAGTATTTTGCACATAATTATAGAACAAATTATGCTTTTACGTATGCCCCTTTTCATTTCTCTATTTCCCTCCCCTTCTTACTCTGCTTGGGAGGAGTTGAAATCAACTTTATAGTAGTGCCCCACCTACTGCGGTTTGCTCATGACTCCATGGCACTGGAGAGAACCAAAGGACTTTTTGGGTGTTAGTGATACCTAGAAATGAGCATATGGCATGTTTTAGAAACTTGGTTTTGGTTGCGTAGAAAGAAGAAATCTCTCAAAATCCAGAAGTAGGACAAAGTGCAAACTAAAGATAGGTAGGGAAGAAGATAACCTAATAATTAGCAGGTGCTGTCAGTGGAAGAAGTGTCTCTAGGTTCAAAGAGAATGAATTGTTAAGGGCCCTGGCTGACTCTGGAGTAGCAGCTGCTAGCACTGTGCGGTCACCAAGCCCGGGAGGGGCTGTGGCTGTGCTATAAATAGTTCTGGGAGCCAGAGTCGCCATGGAGACAAACCCGAATCCTATTACCTGCAGGTCCTCTATTGGGAGCAACAGAAGGGAGGGAGCAGAATTTTGAGGATTTGAGAGGTATTGCAGAGCGGTCTATTTATTATTAAGTAGGGAAGAAAAAAGATAGAGCTTCTCATTATCTAAATCAAATAGAATCTTAAGCATACAGGGAGTGTGCATGTCTATGTATGGAAGTGCACACAGCAGCAGAGAAGAGAGTGGTGTGTGTGTAGTGTAATGGGAATGCCTGTGTGTACAGTAAAGAAGGTCCTAGTGTGGCCATGTGTGGAGCACAGAGGTACATTTCTGTATGCACCGAGGATAGCTTGTAGTGGAGTGAACCATTTTATTTAGAGAAGTGTATGGACACCCAACAGGATATAGATTATAATTAAGACCACGTAAGCTTTTCCTAACTTTTGGTCTATGGTTTAGAAATTACTGATCACCTCTTCCTGTCCTTGCAGAAATCCTATTATTTCTGCATCTAATTCTTAATTTCTTTAGAGATAGAAGGACAAAGTCTCATCTGTGTGTTTTGTATCACTGATTCCAATCTTGGGACTAGAGTAGAGGAAAAAAAAAAAAAAGACTATGATTCAGCACCAAGGGCAGAGCTAGTAGCGGTAGCCAGTGAGCCCCTTTCTTGCTTGAAGAGGGAAGAAAAATGGTTTAGATGGAGCAGTTGGAGCATGGATATTCCTCATGTGAGATTGCACAGGGTACAGTAGCCCACTGTTGTTGTTGTCTCAGTGCATTAAGTATACAATTTATATGGTAGTTTCCCATGAAGCTGAATGCAGCATGTTGGTTCAGGAAATAATTAGGTTTTCATATAGAGCTAGGAGTATAGATTAGTACTGATTAGAGTCTGGTTTGATACTGGTTCAGCCTGGAGCTGTCCTAGAAGTGACTTAGTTTTTATTATCATAATGACAGTCCTGTTTAGACTAACTGGCTCTATTTTTCAGAAACAGAGCACCAGGAGTGAGGCTGGAAATGGGCTGGTTTGTGGGGATGGGGAAGAGAGCCATTATTTATCCTACTTTTTAAAAATTTATTTATTTTGAAAGAGAGCGCACGTGCGTGTAAGCATGAGCAGGGGAGGGGCAGAGAGAGAGATAGGGGAAGAGAGAGAGAGAGAGAGAGAGAGAGAGAGAGAATTTCAAGCAGGCTCCACATGACCTAAGCAGAAATCCAGAGTTGGATGCTTAACTGACCGAGCCACCCAGGCATCCCTCTCCTACTTCTTGACGTTTGGCCCTGTGAGTTCAAAAGCTTAGACCAAGCTCTAGGCTAGGAAAAGTGTCATGTTTCCCCATCTTTACTACTGAAATGGAAGGTCTTCTGACCTATGACCCTGGCTGGAATGAAGCTGAGAGAGATGAGTCCCTTACACCCAGCAGTGGATCTTATCAGTACTTTTTTTCCTATTGGACTTGAATTTTCAGATAATACCAGAAATCCTCCTGGGAACATTGACTCCTTGTGCGGTGCCTTGAAGTTTCTGTGAGATGAACTGATGAATTGGAATCATGGTGCAAAAGAAGAAGTTCTGTCCTCGGTTACTTGACTATCTAGTGATCGTAGGGGCCAGGTAACCAAGAAGAGACTGGTTTTTGTCTTGTCTTTTGGGATAACCACAACATCTGTAATTATTCCCTTTCCCCATGCCCACATTGCTTTGCATATCTCATTCTTTCTCTATTATTTTACCCTCATAGGAACATTGATGCCATTAGTGAAAATAGCAGTCAGGTGGATTGAGAGCATTGGCCCAAAGGAACAGAGACAGAACAGAATTGCTCTTATCTAGCATCTTTGTGTTCTTGGGCAAATATACCCTGTATACTTCAGTTTCCTTATTTTGTAAAAAAAAAAAAAAAAGTACCCTGTGCTCTTTCTCAACCTACATATGCTCTTTTGGTAATTCATTAGCTAATACATCTTTTAAAAGTGCTAATCATCTTAATGCATTAGTGATAATTCTATTGCTGCAATTTTCCTTGCATTTCAGGATGGGTATCTTCATGACACTGCAGACCTCATTTAGCCCCCCAGCTAAATGTGGCAAGCAGCACCCAAGTTTTCCAAGGTCGTGCAGTTAGGTTACTTTATCCAAAATAGCATTTTGAACTTTATTTCTGGACTGTGGTTAAAATTTGAAACAACATCCTATCCCTCCAGGCTGCTGAATTTGTCTTTATATTCTTCAGGCACCCGAGCAGTGATAGTGTGGCCCAGACTCCCGAATTGCTACGGCGATACCCGCTGGAGGACCACGCTGAGTTTCCCCTGCCCCCAGACGTTGTGTTTTTCTGCCAACCAGAGGGCTGTCTGAGTGTGAGGCAGCGACGCATGAGCCTGCGGGATGACACTTCTTTCGTCTTCACCCTCACTGACAAGGACACTGGAGTCACGCGTTACGGCATCTGTGTTAACTTCTACCGCTCCTTCCAGAAGCGAATGCCTAAGGAGAAGGGGGAAGGTGGGGGAGGGTCCCGTGGGAAGGAAGGACCCCGTGCCACTTGTGCCTCAGAAGAAGTTGGTACTGAGAGCTCGGAGAGTGGCTTGTCCCTGCAGCCTCCCAATGCTGACTCTGCCCCTGAGGTGAATCAGTCTCCTCGGGGCAAACCCCGGGCCAAAGCAGGAAGTCGTTCCCGCAACAGTACTCTGACATCCTTGTGTGTGCTCAGCCACTACCCCTTCTTCTCCACCTTCCGAGAATGTCTGTACACCCTCAAACGTCTGGTGGACTGCTGCAGTGAGCGGCTGCTGGGCAAGAAACTAGGCATCCCTCGAGGCATACAAAGGTACACTTTGCCACTGATGGTCAGAAGAGAGGGAAGCAGTTAGAGATGAGGTATAATTGTGTGTGAGGGGCAGGAAATTGCCTCTAAAGCCTGAGGTCCTTCAGATAGCTAGAATGAAGTGTTGTCTTATATCCTGTTGTATATTTAAGAATAAACTTTTGTTTAAAAAAAAAAAAGCCTGAGGTCTTTCATACCTATTTAAGCATTTTTGTGTTAGTCCTTTCTAAGCAAAAGACAGCTGCAAAGTTAAACTTCCTGCCATAATAATGTTTGGAGTTCAACATTTCATGGCAGACAGGACAGTAAGTCCTGCTGTGTATACATTTTTATACTTGTTTCACCCTTGTATATTCTCTCTGGTCCTAGCTGAGCCCAAAGGGTGGGCTTTTCCAGTTGTCAGCATTTTACTCTCTATGGTTGCATTGGGTTGCTTTGGGGTATCAGCTCCTGGTGCTTATGCATCTGTTTCCTGCTGTCTGTTCCTCAGGGACACTATGTGGCGCATCTTTACTGGATCATTGCTAGTGGAGGAGAAGTCAAGTGCCCTTCTGCATGACCTTCGAGAGATTGAGGCCTGGATCTATCGATTGCTGCGCTCCCCAGTGCCTGTTTCTGGGCAGAAGCGAGTAGACATTGAAGTCCTACCCCAGGAGCTCCAACAAGCTCTGACCTTTGCTCTTCCAGACCCTTCTCGATTCACCCTAGTGGATTTCCCACTGCACCTTCCCTTGGAACTTCTGGGTGTGGATGCCTGTCTTCAGGTGCTAACCTGCATCCTGTTAGAGCACAAGGTGAGAGAGCCAGCTTTTTAGATCTTTAAGGACAGGGACTACATCTTTTTCATCTTTTTGTCTCTAGGAGGTAACATGGTGCCAGGTATACGGCAGTACTCAGTAGATGTGGGTTGAATTAAGTGGGATGTGTTCAGAGGGTTTGCCACTCAGGTGAATTATCCTTACCTAGACTGAACTAATTCTCTGGAAGTATCAGTAGTTCTAGTCCAATGAGTGGTCCTGGCATTGGGCGAACAAGAGCCAGAAAAGTAAGGCATGAGGCAGGGATAATTGTGGAAGCCATGCTCATGGAGCCCTACACATGGTGAAATGGAAATTAAATTGTAGCATTGGAAACTTTCCCCATAAACCTTATTTAGGCCGTTGAATGATCCTTATGGTATGGCTTCTGGCAGGTGGTGCTACAGTCCCGAGACTACAATGCCCTTTCCATGTCTGTGATGGCGTTTGTGGCGATGATCTACCCATTGGAGTATATGTTTCCTGTAATCCCACTGTTGCCCACCTGCATGGCATCTGCAGAACAGGTGAGTTTCAGGTGTTTTCTGGCTTTGTCACCTCTGTCTTACAACTCTGGCCAGCTCTGAGGGAGAACGCCCGATGCCAAGAAGTTAATCAGTACCGGTCTTCAATCCTTTACTCTAACTTCTTTGTCTGCAAAACATGACCTAACTTTGAACTGATTTGATGGCAAAACTTGTGTTATTTGTGGTTTTTATTTATCAAAGTAAATGTTAATCATTATAGGTTACTGGCCATGCTCCCGCAGGTGTTACATAATATACAGAATATACACTGTCGCCTTTCTAAAATCTGAAAAATTATGAATACTAAAACACACCTAGCCTCAAGAGTTTTGGAAAAGAGATTATGGACCTGCATTTCCTCATCAAGAAAAATCCTCATGTGATAAGTGATCGAAATATGTTTAGTTTTTGTTTCTTACCCTCTTATTTTTTTTCTACAGCTACTGTTGGCTCCAACTCCGTACATCATTGGGGTCCCTGCCAGCTTCTTCCTCTACAAACTGGACTTCAAAATGCCTGATGATGTATGGCTGGTGGATCTGGACAGCAATAGGGTGAGGTTCTTGGCTGAGATATTATAGAGTCCAGAATAGGATTGTGTTCTGTTTTTCTAGATTACTCCCAAGAAGGTCCTCAGTTGGTGGGTGATTTGTCTTGTGTGACTCGTTGATACCATATTTTTTTAATGCTTAGCTTTTACTTTATTGGCTAATAGGCCCTTGGTTAAGACCCAAACGAGTACAAGATTTAGTTTTGCCAGAATGAAGTGCTCCCCCGCATCTAGAAGCAGTAGGCAGTTGTGGTTGTGGGACCACTGCCTATGGTGTAGGTCATCTCATGGTTTTCCTGGGTATGGTTTCTAGTAAGACAGTGCCTTTCAGGCTTAAAATGTACAGTAATATTCTGTAGTGTGAATATACTCAAATTTCAGCAGGAAGCCCTTCTATCTGTTTATAGTAAAAGTTTAGAAAATACAAATAAGTGTAAAGAAATAAATAAAAACCAGGGGCATCTGAGTGGCTGTCGGGTAAGGGTCCAACTCTTGATTTTGGCTCAAGTGATGATCTCACAGTTCATGGGTTTGAGCCCTGCTTTGGGCTTCATGCTAACATTGTGGAGTCTGCTTGGAATATTCTCTCTCTCTCTCTCTCTGTCCCCCTCCCCACTCTCTCTCTCTGACTCTTCCCCTCCCACACGTGCACACTCGCTCTCTCAAAATAAACTTTGAAAAAAAAAAAAAAGAAAAACCATAGTCCTATTGTCTGGACGTAGTCTCCAGTAACATTGAGGTATATTTCTTTTCAGGTGTGTATATATATCACAGCCATGTATATGTGTGCCCCTAATACATGTGTATATGTAATATATTTGTATGCATAATATACATGTTCACATATATGTGAAAATACTGTGTATACAACTTCCACTTACCCTTACGTAAGAGTAACTCCTGAGTGATTAATTCTAAGGTCGTGCCTTTTGTCTTTTTTCTGGTGTAGGTGATTGCCCCCACCAATGCAGAAGTGCTACCAATCCTGCCAGAACCGGAATCATTGGAGCTGAAAAAGCATCTGAAGCAGGTGAGTGAAGAATGAAGAGGAAGAGGAGCGGTAGCTATTCCCGGATGGCTGCAGAGGCTGTAGCTGTTGTGAGAGCCCGTTTCCCTTCGGACCTCAGGTGGAATAGGTTTTCTTAGCCTTGGGTGGGCTTAAGAAGAGGTGTATCACATTTCTGGGTGGCAGGATGACTCTCAAAAAGGCTATTAGATATCTTCTAATTCATTGTATGCCTCCCACCCTCTAATACTTAGAATACTATATATATATATATATAAACAACCTTCATTTTCTGTTTCTTGTCACGTGTACCATTCTTTGTGGCTTAGAGTGCTCTCTCAGTCCTGTAAGGAAAGAACTAGTTGTTTGGATAGCCTGGCTCCTTTTATATTTTCCTCCTGAATTGACCTCTAGGTCCCTGAAGAATGCTTTCTTCAAAAATTCCTCTCTTTGAATAATCTCTTAAATACATTTTTTCATTGCTTTTCTTCCTCTCCTGCATGCTGAACACAGTACCTGAAGGTAAAATATGACAAGGCCCCATCTCTTTGCCCTGTTGTATGTGTTATGTAGAACCACCAGTAGATAGCTCCGTATTTATTTTTAGGAATCCTTGTCATCTTCAGGGTCTTCAGGAATCTCTGTGTTGTCTTAGTTGCTAAGCAGTACCTCTGCTTGGTGTAAATGGGTCATTTTGTAGCATCCCTCTCATCATCCCCGCTGATGTAATATGGTGTCTTGTTACTGCAGAGTCTGTGAGGATTGCAAGTTGAGAAAGTTCTCTGTCTTCCTTTGCAGTGTTTTCATTCTTGATGGTTACTTTAGTATGACTAATGAGATGGAGAGGTTGATATATAGAATGGTACTTTAAATGTTGGTAGGAGTTAAGATCTTGGGCTCCTTAATCCTGTGTCCTTCCCCCCGCTACTTGAAGTGTGGTCCATGGACCAGCAGTGTTACTTTTGCCTGCGGTTGTTAAAAGTGCAGAATCACCCCAGATATATTGAACCAGAAAAATCTGCATTTTTAACAACATTCCCGATGACTCCAATGCTCATGAATATTTAAGGAAGCCCTACTGGTCTAGATCAGTGGTTTTCAAACTGCCCCATGGAGCCTCATAGGGGCTGATTTAGGCTGGTAACACTGAGCACATGAGGTTCTGGGTTCCTTATGTCCTTCAGAGAAGCTTTACTTTTACGTGTCTCAGTTGTTTATATTTTCATACAGATTTCAACATGTTGTTGAAAAAGAACATTCCATGGCTAAAATAAATTTGAAAATTATTGCCCTGGACTTCAGATTTGATCAGGTTGCCTTGAACCAACCTGGCTTAAACTGCAAGGCTACATAATTCAGATCATCTTCTAAAGGTTAAAGTACGCTATTTGGATTCTGATTTCAAAGATTAAGGGTCTTTCCTAGGAGATGAGATTGGCCAGCTGCCCAGGAATCTGCCTTCTATTAGGGGATTTCTTGTTGTTCCACAGGCCCTTGCCAGCATGAGTCTCAACACCCAGCCCATCCTCAATCTGGAGAAATTCCATGAAGGCCAAGAGATCCCCCTTCTCTTGGGAAGGCCCTCTAACGACTTGCAGTCCACACCTTCCACTGAATTCAACCCACTCATTTATGGCAATGATGTAGATTCTGTGGATGTCGCAACCAGGTACGACCAAGTCGACTAAACCATCACAGGTGCTTAGATTGGGTTCTGGTCTCTCATTAGGTATATTTGTCACCTTAGTAAAAGCAAAGAAGAATTAATTCATCGTACTCTCAGGCGTTTTAGGCCTTGAGTGAAGAAAGAGATTGATGATTCTTTAAGATCCCTTCCCCTTTGATGTTGGAAGCCTGTGAAATGATGACTTGGGGAGGTGGTCTGACACCTTGGATCATAGGAATCCTTCTAGCGCAGTGTGTGGGACTTGAATTATCTCACCATCCCCTTCTTCCCCAGAGTGGCCATGGTCCGCTTCTTCAACTCCCCCAACGTGCTGCAGGGTTTTCAGATGCACACACGTACCCTGCGCCTCTTCCCTCGGCCTGTGGTAGCTTTTCAAGCTGGCTCCTTTCTAGCCTCACGTCCCCGACAGACTCCTTTTGCTGAGAAGCTGGCCAGGACTCAGGCTGTGGAGTACTTTGGCGAATGGGTCCTTAACCCCACCAACTATGCCTTCCAGCGAATTCACAACAGTGAGTCCACCTGCCCCTGCCTCTTTGTCCTCCTGATGGCTCTTCCCTTTGCTTTTCCCTTTTCTCATCTTTGATCTGCCCCTTCCATTCCTATTTTGCTTTAGACGTTTCCCTACCTTTCTTCTATGTTTTGCTTGGTTTTTTTCCTCCTTGTTGCTAACTGTATTCTTTTTTTCTCTGTGGGTAGATATGTTTGATCCAGCCCTGATTGGTGACAAGCCAAAGTGGTATGCTCATCAGCTGCAGCCTATCCATTATCGAGTCTATGATAGCAATTCCCAGCTGGCGGAGGCACTGAGTGTGCCACCAGAGCGTGACTCTGACTCGGACCCTACTGATGACAGGTGAGCAGCAGCAAAACCGCTTTTTGAGGTCGAGAGGCTCTCGCTAGTCCTTATTGAGCACTATGGCAGAACTTCATAGGACTTAAACATTAGTGTTTGAAGCCTTGATGATATTTTGGTTGATTGTTTTGTGTAAGCTTCCTTATTTTATCTTGTTCCCTGACCTTAAGAGTTTTCCTCTTTTTTTTTTAAGTTTTTAATTTTAATTCCAATATAGTTAGCATACAGTGTTATGTTAGTTTCAGGTGTACAATACGGTGATCCAGCAATTCTCACATTAGCCAGTGCTCATCATGATAAGTGTAGTCTTTAATCCCATCACTTATTTCATTCGTCCCCCCATCCACCTCCCCTCCAGTAGCCAAGTGTGCTCTATATTGTTAAGAGTCTCTTTCTTGGTTTGTCTCTCTCTTTTTTCTTTTGTTTGATTACTTTGTTTCTTAAATTCCACATATAAGTGAAATCATATGGTATTTGTCTTTCTCTGACTCTGCTTAGCAAAATACACTCTAGCTCCATCCATGTTGTTGCAAATGGCAAGATTTCATTCTTTTTTATGGCTGAATAATAGTCCAGTGTGTGTGTGTGTGTGTGTGTGTGTGTGTGTGTGTGTGTATGAGAATGCTCCCCTTTTTATTTTTCCTAATGCTGATTGCTGGTACTTTTCCTGCCCCTTCATTCTGTTTTATTTTTATTTTTATTTTTGTGCTCTTCACTCTGCAGTGGCAGTGATAGCATGGATTATGATGACTCAAGCTCTTCTTACTCCTCCCTTGGTGACTTTGTCAGTGAAATGATGAAATGTGACATCAATGGTGATACCCCTAGTAAGTGTACTTGAGGAGATGGGGCAGCTCTGGGAGGGGTTGGAGGCTCTGGGATGGTGTGGTCTGTACCTGCCACCTTGGGTTTTGGCAGATGTGGATCCATTGACGCATGCAGCCCTGGGGGATGCCAGTGAGGTGGAGATTGCTGAGCTGCAGAACCAGAAGGAATCAGAGGAACCTGGCCCAGACAGCGAGAACCCTCAGGAAAACCCCCCGCTGCGCTCCAGCTCCAGCACCACCGCCAGCAGTAGCCCCAGCACTGTCGTCCATGGAGCTAATTCTGTACGTGAGGACTTGGAAGGGCGGATAAGTGAGAACTGTTACTTATGTGGGTCATACCTCCATTAGGAAGGTGAGGCTGAAGCTGTTAATTTGCCTCTTCATAGTCTTCCTGTCTTCCTCTCTATACATCCCATAGCTTAGAGCCTAAGAGACGTAGTTTTGACTCCAGAACTCGTCGGGCTTTGTTCAGGGCTTAGCTAAGGTTCCCTTTGCATGGTTTGTGGGGACAGAGAGCAGGAGTGTCATAGAGATCTTTTCTCACACACTCCCTTAGGATAGGAGATGGGAATCTAATAGAGCTGGCTTGGCCTTGCCAAACTGAGGTAGGTAGGTATCACTGGGCACCAGGTGACCAGTTTTTATTTAATATGGCCTTTAGGAACCTGCTGACTCAACGGAGGTGGACGATAAGGCAGCAGTAGGCGTTTCCAAGCCCCTCCCTACCACGCCTCCCAGCATTGGCAAATCGACCGCGGACAGGCGTCAGACAGAAATTGGAGAGGGGTCAGTGCACCGGCGAACCTATGACAATCCATACTTCGAGCCCCAATATGGCTTTCCCCCTGAGGAAGATGATGATGAGCAGGGGGAAAGTTACACTCCCCGATTCAGCCAACATGTCAATGGCAATCGGTGAGAGCCTGGGGATTCCTTCTAGGTGGGTGACTGAAGGACCTCACCACAGAGGACCCCGGGTGAGGGTTAATCAGAAAGAGAAGTCTGAATGTTCTTGTGACCCGCCATCCCATGGTGGTGCCTTGATCTAGGCATATAGAAATTGTGGGAAGGGAGCAGTGACTGCAGTGTAGCATAGGGCCCACACTTCCAAGAGTAGGTACCCCTGCCTGGGGCTCATAGGTGCCACTGTGCATTCAAGGGCTCAAAAGCTGCTGCGGCCCAACAGCTTGAAACTGGCAAGCGACTCAGACGCAGAATCAGACTCTCGAGCGAGCTCTCCCACCTCCACCGTCTCCAACAACAGCACCGAGGGCTTCGGGGGCATCATGTCTTTTGCCAGTAAGTGCCTCTGCTCTCATGCCTCTGTCCCGTTTTCTATGCAGTGGGGCCTGACTATGGTGGATGCTGCTTAGAACTTCAGAGGTAGAACTGGGTGGGCATTATCAAGCCCCAGTTCAGGTTGTTGGGGTGATAGTGAATAAGGTATTTCCAAGGGAAGTCAATAAAGGACAGAGACAGAGTAGTCACTATCTTTATACCCAGAGATTTCAGTCTGTTTCGGGTAAGACAGCTGGTCAACTGAAAGATAGTCATCATATTAAAAATCATACACTTGTACATGTATCTTGTGGAAATATTCTTGTCATATTTGATTTAGGTACATATCTAATACCTTTTTTGCCTGGTGAAGGACTTTTTCATGAGCATGCTTTGAAATCTATATGAGGTGACTTTTGTGCCTAGAGAATATTTCCAGAAATGAGGGGTGGTATCAGTTAAAGGTTGAGGACAGCCCAGGGGCCAGAGAAAGCCAACATTGGGTATAATTATGATTGTGAGTTTTTCTCAGAAGCCAGACAGGGACAGCACCAACTTTTGCCCAAAAGTGCATTAACTGTCCGGCTTTCATGCTGAGTTAGCAGTTGATGGGACACTTGTCCGTCCCCATGGGAGGTAGTCAGAGAAAGTTCTTACTGGGTTTTGAACTATCCTGACAGTGGCCCCCATGTTTGCCCTGAATTAGACTTGGTCCTCTCTAAGGTAGATCAGAGGTACTGGGATTATGTTTGAAAAGGAGAAAGATGGAGATGATGATATACTTATGCTCCTAACTCCTCGCTCTCACACCCTCCCCTTGATAGGCAGCCTATATCGGAACCACAGTACAAGCTTCAGCCTTTCAAACCTCACGCTGCCCACCAAAGGTGCCCGAGAGAAGACCACACCCTTCCCCAGTCTGAAAGGTAACTACAGCCCTCCTTCTGCCATACCAGGATTCTCCAGAAGATATTTCAGGCCTATGGGTGCTTGTCAGGAGCCCTGCGTATGACGAATCGTTTGATCTGGCTGTTGCCCCTCATACCGCTTCTCATGGCTTTCATTGCACATTATGGGCTCTACTCGTTTTCAGATGGAAAGTGTCTTTGTAGCTGAAGAGACGGCCCTGTCGTATCATTTAGGATAACAGCAACTGAGATCACCGCTGCTTCTTAGGGGGAGCTTTGTCAGGTGTACATAATTAACACAGGGATCGTCAGCTGCTGCCAGTGATCTGCCAGGTGCCTGCTGCATGAATGTAGGACAAGCTTCATCCCGATTAGCTGGCCCACTGAGGGATGCTCATAGAGAGCCTGGCAGTGTTACAGCGTCAGGAAGCCTCTTTGGCTTCCTGTCAACGTAGGGCCTGTGGGTGGGCCAGGTAGTATCGGTTGGCTTCTCCGGGCATTTAAGACCTTATTTGATTTTCATTTGTGATCGCTGAGAGTTTGAAGAGCTCTTCTGCATTTACTCTGACTTTTGTTTGTTTTCTCTAGATATTGTGCTGAACTATTTAATTACACTAGAAAGCATAGTGAGAAGCAGCTCCATATATTTTTCACCTGACTTCTCTTCCCAGTGATTAAAAATCCCAGGAATCTAAGGAGTGTTCTTTGGTGGGGCTGGGAACATAGGATAGATGGGCAGAGGGACAGAGTAGCTAGTGGCGTAGGGGATTAACTAGCACTGTGTCGTAAATCTGCACCTGACTCTGTAGGTTAGGGGTAGAAAAGTGTTAGCGTCACCGGCTTTCATTTGATACAGTTGGGGAGGGGAGCAATTGAAGCGCTTTCATTGCATGCTGATGCTTCATTTGTGCACTTCCCACTCCCATCCACCTCCCAGCCTCACACCCCAACCCCACGTCCCATGACAGCATCTGCAAGATGGGTCTCCTCTCTCTGCATACCAGCAAGCCCTGTGGACCCTGTGCTAGATGTTTCATGAAAACCAGTGGTCCTTCTTTCATGCATGTGCCTGTTTAGTACCCGAAGGTCCCTTGTGTCATGTACCCTGCCCCTGGCTCTGAGAGGCCATAGTCTTAAGAATGGTCTTTCCTAGAGCCTTGGTTGATTCCTGATCTCTTGGCTTCCAGCTCTGAGGTGCCTGAGAACTAAGGTTATGTGCACTAAGCTTTGGGAGAATCCTCAGACTATCTGACTTACAGCTCCATCGAGGGATATAGGGGTTGCGGTATCATGGTGCACCTACTAATTGTGTATTTTGTGTCCCAGTATTTGGGCTAAATACTCTAATGGAGATTGTTACTGAAGCCGGCCCCGGGAGTGGTGAAGGTGGGTCTTGCCCGTGAGCTGTGCATGATCTTTTTTTCCTAGCATCTTCTGTGCCTGCCTGAGGGCCATCCTCCTCATGGAGCAAGCGGTACCACATGGGTGACCTGCCTTGCCCTGTCCCCCGTGACGCCTGTGCTTGCCCGTGGGGCATGCTGCTGGTGCATGTGGAGTGGCCTGAGTCTCCATCCCCACTTCCTCCACATTGCCATGGCTGGTTTCTACCTATGTGTGATGCCCTGGGGTCACCCTCACCCGGCCCTTCTGGGGAACGGGTGTGGAACGTGGCTTCCCAGGGCTGTGCTGACAAGGCTGCTGGACTACAGTAGTGATGTCTCTCATTCCTACCTTCCTGGCTATAGGAAACAGGAGGGCCTTAGTGGACCAGAAGTCATCTGTTATTAAACACAGCCCAACAGTGAAAAGAGAGCCTCCATCACCTCAGGGTCGATCCAGCAATTCTAGGTAATCCATGGCTGAGCTATTACAAAAGATCTCTGATAGAGGTAGCGATTCCTGTACCACACTGTAGGGAGGCTCAGGAGTGGGAGAGAACCTGTCAGTTGGGTGGATGAAATCAATTCTTGGGAGCCCTGCGCATTCTTACTTCCCATGCAACAGTAGTAGCTCACCCTGGTGAGAAGAATGAAACAGCAGTGGTGGGTATGTGGGCACACCAGGCGATCCGGAGCGGTGGGGGGTGCAGGGGACTTGCACCCCTGGAGACTTGGCTTTGCGTTTTGCCCCTGGAGGCAAACATCTAGTCTGGTGAAAGAGGCGGGGTGCTCTGCAAAGAAGCCGATGACCACAGAAGCTGTGTGTGGACCCCGTAGTGAGAACCAGCAGTTCCTGAAGGAGGTGGTGCACAGTGTGCTGGACGGCCAGGGCGTTGGCTGGCTCAACATGAAAAAGGTGCGCCGGCTGCTGGAGAGTGAGCAGCTGCGCGTCTTTGTCCTGAGCAAGCTGAACCGCACAGTGCAGTCGGAGGACGACGCCCGGCAAGACGTCATCCCTGATGTGGTCAGTGTCTGGGGTGAGGAGCTGGAATCAACTGCCGGAGGGACCTGGACCCCGAAGGCAACTTTGCCCACTCCAGCCCCTGGGTTATTGTTGCAGGAGGTCAGTCGAAAGGTGTACAAGGGGATGCTAGACCTGCTCAAGTGCACGGTGCTCAGCCTGGAGCAGTCCTATGCCCACGCGGGCCTGGGAGGCATGGCCAGCACCTTTGGGCTTCTGGAGATTGCCCAGACCCACTACTACAGTAAAGGTAGGGATCGCACCAGCTGGGCGGCGCTGTCCACAACTCTTCCACTCATCTCCAAAGAAGGCTTGTTCCTTCACAGGTTTCCCAGTGCCAGGCTGTTTCCCCTCAGGCTTCGGGGTTTCCTTTTTTAATGCGTGTTTATACGTACCGGGTGTTTTTCTGTCATGAAAAATAAGATGTCTGTTTTTCTTTCCTTGCACTTTTTCCATTCTGCATCCTCCTTGCTTCTCCCACCTCGTTCCCACAGCTTGATTCCCACTCGTTGTCTCTCTTGACCTCTTCCTGTATTCCCTCTTTTCCTAGAACCAGACAAGCGGAAGAGAAGTCCAACAGAGAGCGTAAATACACCAGTTGGCAAGGATCCTGGCCTGGCCGGGCGGGGGGACCCAAAGGCTATGGCACAGCTGAGAGTTCCCCAGCTAGGACCTCGGGCACCAAGTGCTGCAGGAAAGGGTCCTAAAGAGCTAGACACCAGAAGTTTAAAGGAAGAGAATTTTGTAGCGTCTATTGGTATGTATCACCGTGTTTGGTGTGGTGGAGGGTTCGGGCTTCTAAAATACCTCTCCCTCCTTTCAATTCATTCAGAATCCTGCCTTTCTTTTCCCCATGCTTTGCTTTCTAGAGAGGGAGATAGATCTGCATCCATTTCTAATGGAATTTCTTTGTACTTCTTTATCGCTTATGCTTCCTTTACAGGCACCCCCACCTACATCTTAGAGGAAGAATGGAAGTTTTGCTTTGAGGGGCCAGTGAGGCTTAGTGCAGGGAGTCTGAGCTATATTCCTTGTCCCACTTTTTATTTACATCTGGATTTCTTCAGATGTGAGGTCCAGGAAGCTATAAGAAAGTTTATAGATGCGTCTTTGGCCTATAAAATTATAATTGTCCGGCCAGTTTTCTCCCATGCAACCATTACACTACCCTCAAATGTGCTTTCCTGGGGTGTGTCCAGCAACCCCATTTCCCTGGGCGCTGGACCTCAAGGTATAGATTTCTGAAACGACTTTTCTTCAAACCTTTTCTCACTGGACTCGACCAAGAGCTTGTTTACGTTTGGTGTCTCTCTGTTCCCACTGAGGCAATGCCTTAGTGAGCTCTCTGGGTGTCACCTCCATTTGACTCACTTGACCTAGAGCCATCTAGGCTGTGTCTTTCTTTTTCTGGTTCTGTTTCCCTGGGCAGTTTGCTTCTAGCTGATGCTTCTTTGCCACACCATTAGCAGTTGTCTTATGCTCCCAAAAGTGGGGAGGAGGAACCAGTTTCCTTTGTTGGGGAACTGCACTTCTCTAGCCAGCAGAATAGTGTCCTAGAGGCAGCCAACCCAGTCTTTCTCCCACATGATGCGATGCTCTAGGAAAAGCACCAGCCTGCAAGTCTGGAGGTCCGGAGTTTTAGTCCTGTATCTGCCCCCCAGCTAGGAATGAAACTTTGGGCAAAGCACTTCCTCTTTTCAGGGTCTCTGTCTCCTCATCTGGGAAATGAAGAGATTGGACTAAGTAGGCACTCAAGTTCTTCCAGGAAAAGAATGCTATGATCAGTATTCTCTCTTCTTTACCCTAATGAAGATCCTATTCTTGACCATTTAGTGTTCTCTGTCACCTTTACTGAAAGCATTTTTCCAGACGACTAGCTGAGAACGGGTCACTTGGCAGGGCAGATGCTAATACTGAGGGTGAATTGGATTTTTTGGTAGCAACAAGGAAGGATACTAACCACCTGCATGAGTGGCCTCTATCCAGTCCCGTGAATCAGCCAGGTTTGTGCTCACACTTCTGAACCCCTTTGGCTGCTTGCGGTGATCATCTGTCTAGAATCTTTAAAAATTGTTTCCCAGCTCATTTGGCAGAGAAAGCATGGTCCCAGGTGATCCTAAGTTACATGATCTTGAGCAAGTGCTCCAGCCTCGTTAGGATCACTTTTCTCATGCCAAAAGGAAGGAGCTTGGTCCAAGGCAGTTCCATCTCTCACGTTCTGCAAGGTTTTTACTACCACGTTAAGGTTTGGGTTAGGAATTTAGAGTCTTTAGTTCATGAGTGGGGGAAAGGCATTAGATCTCTTGATTTTTTAACCTCCCAAAATGAAGATCTCTTTTTATCTCTTAATATGTAATCCTGTGCCTGAGACTGAATCAGCTTGGGTTGGGTGGGTTTCCATTCTGTCTGTCTGACCAGCCTCTGACTCTGTCTGTCTTTCTCTCCTGCTTACATTGCATCTGGGGTAGAATTGTGGAACAAGCACCAGGAAGTGAAAAAGCAAAAAGCTTTGGAAAAACAGAGTAAGGAACAAATGCCCCTTCCTGTTCCCAAATCTCCCATACCTGCCAACTCCCCAGGCCCAGTTGGGGCAGGCTCTCTTTGTCAGCCCCACCCCAAATTTGCTCTTGGGGGGTATTTGGAATGAAAGCAGGTAGGTGGTATGTGATTCACAGGTACGTGACTTGTAGGCTGCTTCTTTCCCCGCTCCTCCTAGCAATCAGGCTGTAATCAGGGCGTCTATCGAGTAAAGTCCCTTAGACCTTGGTTCTCTATTGCTTCAGAGTTGGTGGGGAGAATGGTCGCCTATTTCAGTGCCCCTCATTGGCTGAGATCTCCCTCACCCATTAGAAGGCCTGTGGGCACAGTTGGCAGAGATGGTTGCTGTCCCTCCGTGTTGAGTCTGTAGCTTCCCAGCTCTCTCTGGTGGCTTGCCTAGGCACGCTTTCTTGCTTTCTGTCATTCTGTCCTTCTGCCATACTACTGTGGGTGGGTGGGGAAAAATGACAGTGTGTTTGTTTTTTTTAATCTCAAATGTAGAAGTAGGGTTGGGGTAGGCTGTGTCCACAGAAACAGCTGGTGTTTCTGTATCTCATTGGGCCTATCCTTTTCTAGCCCCTTTTAGATACATTTGCTGGGGAAGCACCGAGTGACCTGGGGACCCATAACCGGTTGTACACACCAGTGAAGCTCTGACTCTGAGTGTAGTGGAATGTGGTTTAGACATTTGTTTGTGGAGCTTTCTGTTTTAGAATGATTTGCTCAGAATTTTCTCAGGTTGTGAAGATGGCTGCAGAACCCCTTGAGACCAGGTTTAATTTGTCCTACTTGGTTCTTAAGGCATCTGGGGACTTCTTCCAATGGGGCCCGAGGTGGGGGCAGTCCCTGGAAAGGTGACTGGGACACGCTGAACAGGTCTGGGACCAGGCTGTGCTGCTGTCCCTTTCCCTTCACCAGCCTGCCCCTTGTGTGTGTGCACTGGGTGACAGAGGTCTTCCCCTACCCAGGGCCTGAAGTAATCAAACCCGTCTTTGACCTTGGTGAGACAGAAGAGAAAAAGTCCCAGATCAGCGCGGACAGTGGCGTGAGCCTGACATCTGGTTCCCAGGTTTGTGACGACCTTGTTAAGAATTGCGAGAATTAAATTTGCTCTCTCAGAATACTTCTTTAAGTTAAAAAAAAAAAAAAAAAAAAAGACAACCTCAAAGCAACATGCTTGCCCAGTGATAGTGGACTGATGAAATAAGTATAATACATCATGTACTATGGTATTAACATCATTGAAGACTGTTTTTAAAAATGTAGTAACATGGGAAAATGCTTTACACAGCTACATGTAGTATGAGTCCCATTTTATTTTTAAAATGTATGTAGAAAAGACTAAAAGGAAATGTACTGAAACCTTAACAGTGATTAATATCAGTGGTAGGTTTATGGCTTTTGTTTCCTTATTCTTTCTTGTATTTTCTATAGTATGTATTTCTTTTTTACTATTTTTTATTACGTAGTTTTTATTATTTTCTATTATGTATATTTTATATTCAGGAAAAAAATAAATTTCTCATGACCTGTTTAGGTAGGCTGGGGATGGGGAGAAGGAAGAAGATACAGTATTTCTTAAAGAAACCAGGAGTATACGGGACACCCCTTCTAATGTGTCTGAGTCCCCGTGTCGTTTCAGAGGACTGATCCAGACTCTGTCATTGGTGTGAGTCCAGCTGTTATGATCCGAAGCTCAAGTCAGGACTCTGAAGTTAGCACCGTGGTAGGGGAACACCACATTGGCATCTTGGTGGGTGGGGTGTGAGCTTCCCTCTGGAAAAGGGGGCTGCTTTCTCCCATGGAGGCTCTTAGTCTCCTGTCAGCTTGGTTCTCATGGTGGAGATGTTCACCTGTCCTAGGTTTGTATGCGTGGGATCAGACCCTGAGATTGCACCCAGGGCACCTCATCCTGTAGAGAAGGTACTTCCAGAGGCTATCTGACCCACCTTTGAAGTTCAGTGCTTTCTCTATGGCAGTGGAGAGCTCTAACAGCTGGGCATTTCTGGGAACCTTTCCCTGGGGAATATCCCTTACTACCCCTTTTTCCTTTCCAGGTGAGTAATAGTTCTGGAGAGACCCTTGGAGCAGACAGTGACCTGAGCAGCAACGCAGGTGATGGAGCAGGTGGTGAGGGCAGCGCCCACTTGGCCAGCTCTCGGGGCACTTTGTCTGATAGTGAAATTGAGACCAACTCCGCTACCAGCACCATCTTTGTGAGTTTTGTTTACTAACAAAAGGAGATCAGCTCTTTCACGGGAGGGCAGTGGATTAGAAAAGAATGAAAAGTTAGGGGGCAATTAGAAGGAAAGGAGAATGTCAGGAATCAGTCACGAATGAATAATCCTGATATATCTGGCTTCAAAGAAAATGTTTCTCAAATCTTTTTTCAGAGTTATTTGACTCCATGATCTGGGGCTTTTAGGATCCTCTCAAGAATCACTGAGGAGTTGGGCTCCCCTCCCACTCAGATAAGGGCCTCAAATCCTAAGTAGCAGTAATCCCCACATTTACAATAGACAAGGTGATGGGTACTTTGTGGCAATGTCAGGGCAGTTATAGTGTGTACCAGTCAGCCTGTTGCTGTGGAATAGTTTGGTTTTATGCTGGTCACTGCTCTATTTATACAGTGCTTTAAAATAGCATTTTAGGGGCGCCTGGGTGGCGCAGTCAGTTAAGCGTCCGACTTCAGCCAGGTCACGATCTCGCGGTCCGTGAGTTCGAGCCCCGCGTCGGGCTCTGGGCTGATGGCTCAGAGCCTGGAGCCTGTTTCCGATTCTGTGTCTCCCTCTCTCTCTGCCCCTCCCCCGTTCATGCTCTGTCTCTCTCTGTCCCAAAAATAAAAATAAAACGTTGAAAAAAAAAAATTTAAAATAGCATTTTATTTTTATTTTAGTATGGTTTTTTTTTTTAATGTTTATTTATTTTTGAGAGAGAGAAAGAGAATGTGCACACGAGCAGGGGAGGGGCAGAGAGGAAGACAGAGAATCCCAAGCAGGCTCTTCACTGTCAACACAGAGCCCAGCGCAGGGCTTGAACTCACAAACCGTGAAATCACGACCTGCGCCGAAACCAAGAATCCGACACTAACCAACTGAGCCACCCAGTCGCCCCTATTTTAGTATATTTTTAACAGTTATTTGATGTTTTCATTCATTAATAAGTATCTATTAAGTGATCTACTAAGTGCTATATTCTGTACTAAAGAAAGAGAGATAAGGCACGATTCTCACTCTCAAACAAGTTTGCAATTCACTGTTTCTGTGACTAATCTCTTCTGATGGGAACAAAGCCTTAGGGAAAAAGAACTTGCCCTACATCATATAAAAAGCCAGCAATCAGTTGGAATTAAATTAATTCTGTTTAGTTCTTGCCTTTAGACACCCTACTTTTTGGTGTATACATGCCTCTTTAAACAGCACTAAGCACTCTGATATGCTTGTCACTTTATTAGAGGCAAGAATGGATAGTCTCTACAGGAGCTTATAGGTTCTTATCTTTGTGGGGAGCATGGAAGATGGAATTTAAATGCAATCAAATATTTAACACTGGTGATCATTCCCACCCTCAGGGCTTTCTGTTGTGTGTGTTTCTGATAGAGCAGGTGACATCCCTGAGTGAAGGTGGCAAATGGGATGGAAAGTCAGCAGAGCCATTCAAGTTAATGGACCTTAACTTTCCTTGAGTCTAAATAGACCATTTTAATGAGAGTATTTTAAATCCTTCCCGTGTGTCTCCATTCTGGAAGTTAAGATAGATAATATGGGATAGCAGTCTTGCAAAAAGCCTTTCAGCTGTGTGCTGCCTTTCCTGGCACCTTCCTGGGACAAATTCTTACTTGTTCTGTGCTGGTGGGCAAGGGCTGTTTTTGTACAGCTGAGTTGCTGAGAGCAATTAAATTTCTTGGCTCAAAAAAAAGGCTAAACAGTAAGAAATAAATTGGATTAAGTCAGTATGGTCCATTGAACAAAGAATTGGGCTATGAATCTGGAGACTGGCATTTAGATGCACTAATTAGGTATTGCCTAATAACCTTTGATTGGTTGCTTCTCTGCTTATGCTGTTGCAGGAGTTGTGAAATGGGCATGAAACCTGCCCCTGACCCAGTTAAAAATCTTTTTTGAATGATTAGAAAGCCGACTATTGTGGAAGTGGCACATAAAGTTAGTGATATTTCTAAGGGGCAGATATTTCTTTTTTTTTTTTTTTTTAATTTTTTTTTTTCAACGTTTATTTATTTTTGGGACAGAGAGAGACAGGGCATGAACGGGGGAGGGGCAGAGAGAGAGGGAGACACAGAATCGGAAACAGGCTCCAGGCTCTGAGCCATCAGCCCAGAGCCTGACGCGGGGCTCGAACTCACGGACCGCGAGATCGTGACCTGAGCTGAAGTCAGACGCTTAACCGACTGCGCCACCCAGGCGCCCCGGGGCAGATATTTCTAAGAGACAGTAGGAAAGAGAAAATTAACATTTATCAACACCATGTGCCAGGCCTGATTAAGTGCTTCCTATATTTTTTTCTAATTTAATTCCTGTAATAGTCCTGTGAGGTAGATGATACATACCTTCCTTTTATAGGTGAGGAAAATGAGACTCAGAGAAGCTAAGTTTTATGCTTAAGGTCACACAGCTAGCGAGAGACAGGGATCTGAACCTTGGTCAGTCCGACTTCAAAACCAGTGTTCTTTCTACTGCATCATGCTGCTACAGAGAATTTGCTTTTTTTTTTTTTTTTTAAAGAGTAAATGGTCTTTTATAGAGACTAAAGGGTAAAGATAAGCAAAATGAAAATGTGATTGCATGTTTTAAGAGGCAGTAACAGCAGCATTATCACATTGACTTCTGGTCAAATCCTTGGGGCAAGCAGAGTAGCAAAAGCAGGACTCCTAGAGTATACGTTGCTAATGGAAGATAACAGGTGTGTGAGCCTCTTAGTGAGCTGGTGGCAAACCCTATCCATCGGTACCTCAGGCAGCTGACTGGTACCTCTTCTTTGTAGGGGAAAGCCCACAGCTTGAAGCCAAGTGTAAAGGAGAAGCTGGTGGGCAGCCCAGTTCGCTCTTCTGAAGATGTAAGCCAGCGAGTCTATCTCTACGAGGGACTCTTAGGTGAGAAACAGACTGGGGAGGCCTCTTGCCCTGGAAGAAAGCTGGACTCAGCTGGGGAAGAGGGTAGCACCAAAGAACTAGCTGCTTAGCTTTAAGCCGATCTCAGTGCTGATGTTAGAGGGCGTTTTTATATCTGAAGCAGGTGACTTACCAGGTCTGCAAATAGCAGTAGGTGAGCACTATAAGAGACTGGATTTTGGTATTAATCAACAGCCTCTGTCTTTCTGTCTGTCTGTCTTTCCTTTCTTGCTACCATGGTCCTTCCCGCTCACAAATTGGCAGGAAGGGACAAAGGATCGATGTGGGACCAGTTAGAGGATGCGGCTATGGAGACCTTTTCTATAAGTAACCACCTTTCTTTGTGTGCTGTGTGCATCCTTCCTCTTCGGGAGGGGCTGGGCCTCACTTGGAGGAGCTGGGGCTGGTGGCAGGATGTTAGTTCTGGGGTGGAGAGGCTCATGTTTCCTTTGTCCTAGAATTTGTCCCTTCTACCTGGAGTTTACTCTTTATTTTGGTTTGGCAGCTATATTCTTTATATGTTAAATAAGCCTCTAGAAAAATTCTATTCTACACAGGCAAAGAGCGTTCTACTTTGTGGGACCAAATGCAGTTCTGGGAAGATGCATTCTTAGATGCTGTGATGTTGGAGAGAGAAGGAATGGGTATGGATCAGGGTCCCCAGGAAATGATCGACAGGTATGAGACTTAGCAAATGCTTGGGAAATGCAAATTCAGCCTTTTCCGAGTTCTGTGGTCTCCCATCTGAGGGCTGACTTGTCCCTGTCTCCTGCTTAGGTACCTGTCCCTGGGAGAACATGACCGGAAGCGTCTGGAGGATGATGAAGATCGTTTGCTGGCCACGCTTTTGCACAACCTCATCTCCTACATGCTGCTGATGAAGGTAATGTGGATTTTGCTTGTGCCCAGCTACTGCTGATGCTTGAAGGGAAAGGCTTTTTCCTATGACCTAAGTTCTGGGACATTTGGGAAGTTCTCTGAGCATCTTACTAGAGCTCTTCCTGATTGAGTGTTTGAGATCTAGCTCACACATGATCCATTTGTCTGAAGCTGCCAGGCTGTTGTGCTAAGGAATGTGGTAAAGATGATTGGTGATTCTATACCATTTATTTATTTAGAAATTTAAATGGGCTTCCTTTGCCAGTAGTTCTAGGATCCCAGTAGAGCGCCCTACAGAATACAATGAATTAAAAAAAATTTTTAAGTGTTAGTTTCTAAAACCGTAGAAAGGATAGTCAGAATTCATTTTTTAGCACTAGCCCTTTATCATATAGAATTTTCCATAGATGTAAAAAGAGCTACTCATTAAAAAATTAATGGTATGTTCTAGTTTGACTTGGTTGTACTTAGTTGTTATACCTGTGGAAGAAGAATGTTACCAAATAGAGGGGTCTTGTTTTGAAAGGGAAACATGAGTTTGGGGTTGGTGGGTAGAAGAGAGTTGTTTTGAGAGTGAGCCCCTGGGTTTCTCCTCCTCCTGTTCTCCCCTCCTGAAGATGAAGGGATGGGTTGATCAGATGCAGAGAACGAGAACACCCTACAGGCTGACTCAGTTTGTTTCATTTTCTGCTGTAAGTTCACTCCATTCTATTGAACTCCAGGGGTACCAGTTAACTCTGCTTGAGAAAGAGTGATGATCCCGAACCCTGGGAAGGTGTCTCTGCTACAACCAAGCCAGAATGTCACTACTCTAAGGCATCATTTCTGAACTATACTCTGAGGAGCCCCAGGGGGTTTTAGGGCCCCTTTAGGGGTGAACATTATGTATTGGTTGGGGATAGGGAGGAGGTGTCTTCTTGAACCCCTGTCCACTTGAACCAGACCTGCTCTAAAAGCTACTTTTCTGCCGAAGTCATCTAGACACAGAACCAAGGTTTTCCTTCCCAGCCTGTTGGCAGAATAGACAGTTGAGTATTTTCTCTCCTATTCAGTGATGTGGTCTCCAAATTGTCTCAAATGGTCGGAAACTTGCTTGTATGTTCCCTCTACCTCATTTGCAAGAGCAGATCCCTTGTTAAGATCCTGTTTTGACTTTCTAGGTAAATAAGAATGACATCCGGAAGAAGGTGAGGCGCCTGATGGGAAAGTCGCATATTGGGCTTGTGTACAGCCAGCAAATCAATGAAGTGCTTGATCAGCTGGCTAACCTGGTAAGCATAGCCAGGCTGTTCCTTAGGCTCCCTTCCCACTGCACTTGTCGCCTCCCAGGCTTGGGCCTTGTCGCCCAGTGCACAGGCTTCCCTACAGGTCATTTCTTGGCTTGTATATTTTCAGAAAACTGAGTTTTGAAAATAGGGTTTTGAGTCTAGATGAGGCTTTAGTCTTTCTGTTCATCTGTGATAGGATTCTCTGTCCTAAAACCATCCTAGTGCAGCCATTTCAACATGTGGTCTGTGGACTCCTGAGGATCCACAAGCTGAAAAACTACTTTTATAATAATACTAAAATGTTCTTTGCCTTTTTTACGAGGTTGACATTTGTACTGATGGTACAAAAGCAGTGATAGTTACAACTCCTGGATACCTTCACACCGTGAGGCAGTGTGATGGTAGCCATGGAGGGCCCTCTCAGTTTAAAAAAAGAAAGAAAAATGAATAATAGTTTCACTTAAGAGTGTTCTTGATGAAAGAGTTAAAATTCATTAATTTTATTAAATCTGATCATTGATTATACACCTTTTGAATATTTTATGTGACAAAATGAGAAATATAGAGAAAGTGTTTGTGTTGCAAACCAAAACGATGATTGTTTCAAGGAAAAGCAATTTGTGACAGTTTGAGTTGCAAGGTGACAACTTTGGTCATGGGACATCATTTTTACTTGAAAGAATGACTAACTGGTTATTCAGAGTTGAGTATTTATTTGGCAGACTTTTAGGCTTGAGTTTTCCTGATATTTAAAGACTTTTCTAATGAGATTGACATTTTTTAAATAAAATTTTTTTAAACACTCTTTTTTTTTTTTAATATGTATTTATTTTTGAGAGAGAGAGAGAAAGAGAGAGCACGTGAGCAGGGGAGGGGCAGAGAAAGAGGGAGACACAGAATCTGAAGCAGGCTCCAAGCTCTGAGCTGTCAGCACAGAGCCTGATGTGGGGCTTGAACCCATGAACCACGAGATAATGACCTGAGCCAAAGTCGGAAACTTAACCAACTGAGCTACCCAGACGCCCCAGATTTTTTTTTTTTTTAGAGAGAGATTGCAAGAGGGGGAGAGGGGCAGAAGGGAGAGAGAATCTTAAGCCAAGATCAAGGTTGGACGCTCAAACAACTGAGCCATCCAGATGCCGCAATGGGATTGATATTAATGAATGTGATCTTTTTTATATTCTGTAATGAAATGTGTCAATATTTGGAAGAGCTGCATAACTTAAACCAGTATTTTCCAAAAGACCACTGTGTGGAATCTGTGTTACAACTTCAAGTATGAGTAAAGATACACTCAAAATGTAAGGCAGACAAATGGATTTAATATAACAAAGTAGAAAATGTTCAGGGGCGCCTGGGTGGCTCAGTTGGTTGAGCATCCAACTCTTTTTTTCTTTTTTTATTAATTTATTTTCAAGCTAGTTAACATACAGTGTAGTCTTGGCTTCAGGAGTAGAACCCAGTGATTCATCTCTTGCATATGACACCCAGTGCTCATCCTGAAAAGTGCCCTCTTTAATGCCCGTCACCCATTTACCCACCCTCACGCCCTTCAAGCAAGCCTCAGTTTGTTCTCTGTATTTAAGAGTCCCTTATGGTTTACATCCCTCCCTGTTTTTATTTCGTTTTTCCTTCCCTTTCCCTATGTTCATCTGTTGAGTTTCTCAAATTCCACATATGAGTGAAATCACATGGTATCTGTCATTCTCTAACTGACTTATTTTGCTTAGCATAATACCCTCCAGTTCCAGCCACATTGTTGCAAATGGCAAGATGTCATTCTTTTTCATCACCAAATAATATTCCACTGTATATATACCACATCTTCTTTTTCCATTTATCAGTTGATTTTGTGATCCCGGGGTTGTGGGATCAAGCCCCATGTTGGGCTCCACGCTCCGCATAGAGCCTAAGATTCTCTCTCTCTCCCTCTGTTCCTCTCCTCCGCTTGTGTTCTCGCTGTCTCTCTCTTAAAATACTCCTCCCTTTTCCAAATACATATTTGCGAGACCAAATTTTCTTTATATACTTCAACCAAAGCAATGTGTCACAACGGATTGAATGAAAAAGCAGATATGAGAATCCAGCCATTTTTTAAAACCAAACATTAAAGAGATGTGCAAAAATGTAAAACAGTGCCAGTCTTCTCATTTTTGGATGGGGGGAGCATATGGTTGTTATTTTAAAAAGTTATTTATATTACCATGTAATGGATGTGTTATTAATGAATGATCAACTACTTTAAAATGAATAACATTTTCAGTTTTAATTTCTAGTATGGTAAATATCTACAAATTTAACTCACATAAACCTAAGCTCTTGGGGATTGTCAATTTTTAAGAGGTATAGGAGTCCCAAGACCAAAAAGTTTGAGAACATGTCCCTAGTGGCCTATAGCCAGCAGATGGCACTGTGCTAAGTAAGCTGATAGGAATTTAATTGCTGAAGCTGGGGTGGGAGGGGTGGGAGGGGCGGAGGGGGAGGGTGGAGTGGGGGCGGAATTCTCGGCCCAGATTGTTCTGTGAGAGAGACATATGGATGTGTCTAACAGATCTCTCTTTTCTCAGAATGGACGTGACCTCTCTATCCGGTCCAGTGGCAGCCGACACATGAAGAAGCAGACATTTGTGGTACATGCGGGGACAGACACAAATGGAGATATCTTCTTCATGGAGGTAAATGCTAGTTCATGCCAGTTCAGATGTCTCAAAGGAACATTTAGAAGTCACAAGGAACTTCTAGAACTGATGCCAGAATATTTCTCCCACTTACTCATCTTCGTGACCCATTTATCCATTTAATAGTCAGGCTCTTATGCAAATGATATAATATATGATTCCCCATCATTTCTTTTAAATATATATTGAATAGATGATGTAGTCACATTGTTCCTAAGTCAAGACAACTAAAATGGTAGGCATGGGGAAGCCTTGTTCTCTTTCTTAGCCCTCCGTCTCAATTTCCCATCCACTTTGCCCCTCCCTCCTATAGGTAACCACTTGTATTGGTTTCTTTTGTTTCTTCCAGTGGTACTTCACACACACACAATAAGATGTGTGCATCAGTTCTGATCTTTCTTCTTTCTGACAGAAAGGTAGTGCATCATATCCACTGATCTGTACCTTGCTTTTCTCATTGAACATATCCTGAAGATCTCTCTGTCGGTACAAACAGAGGGTTCTCATGGGTTTTTTCTTTTACTTGAAGAAGATTTGACATACAAGGTTATATTAGTTTCAGGCATACAGCACAGTGACTTGACAGTTCTGTACATCATGCATGGCTCACCGTGATGAGTGCAGTCACCATCTGTCACCATTATTGTAACGTTATTACAATGTTATTGACTCTATTCCCTCTGGTTCTCATTCTTTTTACAGCTGAGTAGTATTCCATGATGTGACTGTACCATAGTTGATTTAAGCAGTCAATATATATGTGCCCTTGCTTTTCTTCCACATTTGTACTATTGCTAATGGTGCTACTATGCGTGATGCCATGCCTTCTTCCTTCCACACATGTGCAAGTTATCCAAGAACTCTCAGAGTGGCATCACTGAACCAAAGGAAAAAATGCATTAATGATCTTGGTTGATCTGACTCTGAAGTATCTCCTAACATATAATAGTTCCCTTCCCACTTTGCCATTTATTTTGTTGAAGCAATGTGCCATATGGAGTATCTCACATTCTCACATTCTAGATTTTTTTGCTGATTGCATCTGACTGCATCTCTTTGGTGTCAACATGTTTTTCCACCACTTGTATTTTTTATAAACCAGTAGTTCAATCTTGAGGTTTGATGAGTTTCAGATTCAGTATTTTGGCAAGAATACTTCGTAGGTGGTGCTGTATATTGCCTATTGTGCCATATGGTCATCTCCCTCCTGGTGATTAGTGGATTTAGATGTGGGCAGACTGCTCCATCCACTGTGAAATTCCTCATGAGTCTTCTGAGTTTGCTTATGTTTTTTTTTTTGCCATGCAGAATTTTTTTAGTTTTATGTGGTTGAATTAATCAACTGTAATTTTTAAGTTTACTATTAATTTTTAATAGTTTCTGGATTTTGAGTCAGAGGTAGAAAAACCTTCCTAGGGACACCTGGGTGGCTCAGTCGGTCAAACATTGGACTTCAGCTGAGGTCATGATCTCACGGTTTGTGAGTTCGAGCCCCGCATCGGGCTCTGTGCTGATGGCTCAGAACCTGTTTCAGATCCTGTGTCTCCCTCTCTCTCCGCCCCTCCCCTGCTTGCGCTCTCTGAAAAATAAACATTAAGAAAGAAAGAAAAAAGAAAAACCTTCCTTACTCCAGGATTGTAAAGGCAGTTGGCTGTGTTATCTTTATTTCTGTATTTTTTATTTTAAAATGAATCTCTTCTACATAATCGTAGGGACCAAGTACAACTCCCATATAAAGTCGTGAAATCAATTAATTTTTACAAGTATTTCTTCCTTTTGGTTTAGTTGAGTTGGGTGTTCACATCCACAGCTTTTGGAGCAAATAGTTTATCAGACATGAGGCAGGAGTTCTGCCCTGAAGCAGGAACATTCGTGTTGGTGTAGCTGAGAAGGGAGTCATTTTCATGCCACCGTGAAACTTTAGAATTTGGCTAGGTGTCTGCTCGAGTTGAGGGCTAACATAGGACGTCTGCACCACATGCAGGTAGCGGGTGATTCCTGCCCTTTCCTCTTCCTTTGAAAAAATAAATAGAGAAGATCCCTTGAAGTATAGGACTAACACTCCCCACCATACAGGGGAGCCTCGTACGAAGTCCCTGGAGTATGGAATGGATCTGTCACCTCCCAGATCCCTCTCCTTTAAAGTGTCAAATAAGACTGTACCTCACTCACTCTGTCACCCACTACGGTTAGCTTACTAATTTAGCCTTTCTCTTCTCTGCATAGCCTGCTGGCCGCATGATCACTTGGAGAGCAATTTGCAAAGACTTTTAAAAAATCCTCTCTATTACCCTTTTTTTTTTTAATTACAGAAGTAGAACAGTATATGTTGTGAAAGTTTCAAACCGTGTAGAAGTAAATAAAAAGTGAAAGTTTCCCTTCACTTCCTTCAGTACTAGGTCTCAGAAGTAACCACTGTCAAAGAGTTTGGAATGATTTTTAAAAATGCATATTTCTATAAATACAATTTACTTATATAAAATTTTGTTTTAGTGTTTACAAAAGTGGTATCAAACTATATATATTGTTACATAATTTGATTTTTTTCACTTAATTTATGACTGACATCTTTCCATGTCTACATATTATATAGATCTATCTGTTTTTCCTTTTTTTTCTTTTTTCTTCTCTGTCTTTTTTTTTAAGTTTATTTGAGAAAGAGCATGCACATACAGGCGGGGAAGGAGCAGAAAGAGAGAGAGAGAGAGAGAGAGAGAGAGAGAATCCCAAGCAGACTCCAAGCTGACAACACGTGGAGTCTGATGTGGGGCTTGAACCCACAAACCATAAGATCAGGACCTGGGTCAAAATCAAGAGTTGGATGCTTAACTGACTGAGCCACCCAAGAGCCCTTCTTTTTTCTTTTTCCTTCCCTCCTCTCCCCTCCCTTTCCCTCCCCTCCCCTTCCCTCTTCTTTTCTTTTCTTTTCTTTTCTTTTCTTTTCTTTTCTTTTCTTTTCATTAAGTAAGCTTTATACCCAATGTGGGGCTCGAACTCACAACCCTGAGATTAAGAGTTATATGCTTCACTGACTGAGCTGGCCATATGCCCTTGTCTCCGTTTTTTTAATGGATGTTTAGCTATCAAGCGTTATATGGATGTATACCATGAGTTATTCAATTCCCACTTAAAAAAAAATAATGGTTCATTGAATATGCTTGACTGTATGTCTTTGTACACTCACATGAGAATTTCTACAGACTAGATTCTTAGTGTGAAAATTTCTGGATCAAGCTTATATACATTTAAATTTTTTATAGGGGCGCCTGGGTGGCTCAGTCGGTTAAGTGTCCAACTTTGGCTCAGGTCATGATCTCATGGTTCGTGAGTTCGAGCCCCGTGTCAGTCTCTGTGCTGACAGCTCAGAACCTGGAGCCTACTTTGGATTCTGTGTCTCCCTCTCTCTCTGCCCCTCCCCCACTCGCACTCTGTCTCTCTATCTCTCTTTCTCTCAAAAATAAATAATCATTAAAAACAAATTTTTTAATAAATAAAATTTTTATAGATTCTGCTAAATTGCCATTCCAAACACTATACCAGTTTACACCTCCACCAGCAGCATAGGCAAGTATGATACTTTATGATCATCATCTTTCAAGCCTAGAAATCCTATGTTCTTATAAATACCTGTCCTGCCCCTCTCCTTGACATTGTGTTCTTAAAGGATTATGGGAAGTCGGGGTAATTGTCTTCATTTTTCACCTGGAGTCAGACTGGGACCAGAACTCAAATTTTTAATTTCTAACTCAACTATTTTATGACCTTTTTCTTTTTTTCTTTTTTAAATATATATTTTTTTTAAAGTTTATTTTGAGACAGAGAAAGAGAAAGAGCATGCGGGGGAGAGGCAGAGATAGAGGTGGGGAGAGAGAATCCCAAGCAGGCTCCATGCTATCAGCAGAGACTGTTGCAGGACTTGAACTCACGAACTATGAGATCATGACCTGAGCTGAAATCAAGAGTTGGACACTCAACTGACTGAGCCACCCAGGTGCCCCTGTCATCTTTTTCTTCATAAGGCTTTTAGAGCCTCAGTAACTCTTAACATAGTAGGTTGAACCTGGTAGTCCTGTGTATTCCTTTTTTGTTCACTTAATGTTTATGGAACACATACTCTATGCCAGGTGCACTGGGTATGGGGTTACAGCAGTGAATAAGGGAGACATCGTTCCTCTTGCCCTTCCAGGGTTGACAAGCCATCAGGGAAGTCAGCTAATGAAACAGTGTCATAAAGTGTGATGAGCGTTATGAAAGAAGATGCTCAGGGGAGTAGGCAGTCTGGGAAAACATAGCAGAGGGTCTAGGAGTCATGGGTTACCCCTTAGAAGTGACCTTTGAGTTTAGACTTAGAAGAAGTAGGAATGAATGGCTGAAGCGGGGGAGGGGGAGAGTTCCAGGGTGACTCAGAATGGATAGGACTCAGTGATGTAGTGAGAGGCAAAAGGAGTCTTGCATCACTCCTTCATGTCTGGCTTGGGCAGCTGGGTGGTGACACCATTTACTCAACTAGGGGACGCAGAAAGAGGATCTACCCAGGAAGAGATGTGGACTTCAGATTTGGACATGATGAGATTGAGGTGCTGCCTCAAGCCATCCAGAAGAGAGGGATTCAGGAACTCAGGAAGATGGTCTCATGTGGAGAAAGACTTGAGAACCGTTGATGGGGTCATAATAATCATTGTTACATTTCCTATATTGTAATTATTATTATCGTTACAGCATCTAACTCTAGAGTACTTCCTGTGTGCCTGGCTTTGTTCTAAAAAGTCTGCACATTAACTTATTTAATCTTCACATGAGGAAACGTAGAAACGTAGATGCAGGCTAACTTGTTCAAGGTGACACAGCTAAGTAATGGGACAGCCAGAAACCTAATGCAGTCAGGTCTTGGAGAATGTTGAACAAGAAAAGAATGTGAAGGAGGACTTCATATTCACTTTCATTTATATCTCCCTGAATTGTATAATATTTTTTGCAGTAAGCATTGCCCACGTGTCACTTGTATGGTTAATTACTTAAAAGATTTATGCAGAGGGGCGCCTGGGTGGCTCAGTCGGTTAAGTGTCTGACTTTGGCTCAGATCACAATCTCACAGTTTGTGGGTTCGAACGCCATGTCAGGCTCTGTGCTGACAGCCTGGAGCCTGCTTCAGCTTCTGTGTCTCCCTCTCTCTCTGGCCCTCCCCCATTTGTGTTCTGTCTCTGTCTCTCTCTCAAAAATAAGTAAACATCAATAAATAAATTAATGAATTAATTAAGATAAAAGATTTATGCAGAACTAGGATCAAGGCAGTATTAGAAAATCATTGGTTCCATTTTTTTCTCCTTGGTTAAGTCTGCCATAATCCTCTGCCTTTGCACTCGTCAACAGAGATGATTCCTAAGGTTGGAACATGGCGGCATGAGATACCCTCTTAAGCCTAGAACATCTAAGAGGTAACAGACACTGGTTGAAGTGAAAATTGAAACTCTGATTGAGCCTCCCTCCTTGCTCACAGGCTCCTCCTGCCAGTGATTCCTTTTCTTCCAGTAAACCTTCTAGTGGACAGTATGCCCAGCAGTTCAGTGTTTGTGCCTCCACCAAAGGAAGACTGTGAACAGAAGGCAGAAAACCTGACCGTGGGGATGCTCCCAGGACCAGCCGTCCCACCCTTTCCCTGTAGTGTGGCCTGGGCTGAAGGAGACTTTAAGAGACAAGCGCCACTGACCCACTCTGTGCACTCCTGCAGGTGTGTGATGACTGTGTGGTGTTGCGTAGTAACATCGGGACGGTGTATGAGCGCTGGTGGTACGAGAAGCTCATCAACATGACCTACTGTCCCAAGACCAAGGTGTTGTGCTTGTGGCGTAGAAATGGCTCTGAGACTCAGCTCAACAAATTCTATACTAAGAAGGTACCCATGAGCTCTGTTTGAGCTGGGGGTGGGCACTGTGGGCGAAGGTTGGAGTTTCTTTCAGGGAAGTTAAAATTCCACAGTCCGTGTCAGAGCCCCACGTTTGCCTCTGGCTGTTGTGTGGGACACATAAAGCTGTCTCTGGCGCCCTGGCATCGGCCCAGGCCCTTGGCAGCTGTTAGAGAGCAGAGCAGGGGGACTCCGGAAGGCTCGGACGACAGGACAGCTCTCTCCCCCGTGTGCTGCAGTGTCGGGAGCTGTACTACTGTGTGAAGGATAGCATGGAGCGAGCTGCTGCCCGACAGCAAAGCATCAAACCCGGTGAGAAGAGAATGATTCCCCGAGCAAGTGCCTTCCGTTTATTTTTACCCATGCTCCTGCGTGTCAGAGGCCTGACAAGGAAGTCAGGCGTGGGGCTCCCCATCTCCCCAGTTAGCTGATAACCTCCTCCCCCACCACAGGCCCTGAACTAGGTGGCGAGTTCCCCGTGCAGGACATGAAGACGGGTGAGGGTGGCTTGCTGCAGGTCACCCTAGAAGGGATCAATCTCAAGTTCATGCACAACCAGGTAGGTGCCAGTGGCAGCACAGGCTTCCTAGCCCTGTTTTTCCATCTGCTGTGAGGCTCAGTGTCCGGGTCCCGGTGCTTTCCCAGTGAGCCTGAGGGCCTTTGGGGCCAGTGGGAGGATTGAAGCAGCTGGACCAGAGAGAGAAATCAGAGTGAGGGCACAGTGACGTTGGTGACCACCTTGAAGGTGCAGGGGGGCGCCCACGTGGGGGGCTGGGAAAGAGGGGGAGCCTTGGTGGCTAGGCTGCCTCCGTCCATTAGACTCAGTACAGTGTGAGTGGGAGCGTCTCACTTGGCCCTTCTTCGCACAGTGTCTGCCTTCCCTTATTCCCAGGGTGTGCTTTTGCTTGGTGGTTTTGCTTTTGAGAGTCTAGACCAGCTGATCTCCTCGCGTGTTGCTGGTGTGTGTGAAGCGTGTGTGTGTGTGTGTGTGTGTGTGTGTGTGTGTGTGTGTGAGTGGCTTGTGTCTGTCCTATCTGGAGGATGTGTGTTTATTTGCCGATTTCTCCTGCTGATTCTTCTTCCTATTCTTTTCGTGCTTCTGAGTGTCCCCACTCTGCCCCCTGCTCCGCAGGCCCCGCTCCCTTTCCTTGACTGGGGAGCACATCAGAATACATCTTTCTCTCATTGTGATTCACTATAGGAGCTGACTTTTTTTTTCTCTTGGTCTTTTAACGCAGTGATACTTTTTCTCTCAGTGGACATTCCTTAAGCTAATTCCTTTCTGAGGCCAGCGCATCATCCCAGGTCCGTTCCCAGTTCTGCCTCTTCACACAAGTGCCTTCCCTACCCCTTCCCTGACGTACTGGTTCCTCTCCTTGAGGTTCTGAGCCAGGTCCGAATGTGTGAAGCACCACAGCCCCTGGCCAGGCAGCAGATACTCAGGGGAGGTGAACATCTGGACCCTGTGGCTTTCTTCCTCCACTGCCATTTTAGTTCTCCTTCTTTTAGGAATCTAACCGGGCAGCTTTGGTGTGATGGGAAACAGCTGCTCAGGCAGTGTACTGTCAGCAGTATATTTACTATCAGTAACATTAATGTATTAAATAGTATACTTGAGACCTTAGGGTCAGCCCAAAGAGAGGTTCACTGAAGTACTTTTCTGGAACGTGAAGGTGCCAGCACTTCTTGGGGAAGCAGGCTTCTGACTGCATTTAGAGGCTTCCCCCGATGCCTTACCTTCTGAAGAAGAGATCTTGTTAAACAACAGCCAGATGCCCTCTTCTGGGTACCAGCGTCAGCAGAGCCCCTCTGGACCAACCTAATGTCTAACCATTAGCACCGCATGCACGACCTGGTCTGTAGTTTAAGGCTTCGCCCTAGAAGAGAGATCCTGCCTATAGGGGGAGTCAGACCCTGACTGATAACGAGATAATGGCCCTGGGGTCCGTCTTCCACCACCTAACAGTCCTTCGGAGTTGAAGCATTGGACCCTCTGGGAGAGTCCGACAGAGTGGGGTAACAAGTGGGCCTTTGGAGTCAGGATGTGCTTGGAGTCAGAGCCCAGCTTCAGTACTCACGGGCAGATAAACTTTCTGATCCTCTGTCCTCAGCTCGAAAACGAGGGCACTACTGCATGGTGGGCCACATAGGTGTAAGGATTACAAATAGTATTTGTGGAACTCCTAGTAGCTGCTCCTAAGAGGTAGCTGTTACTATATCACCGTGTACTTCTGGGGAGAGCCTGGATTTTGTTTCAAGGAAGATACCAACACCTCCCACCCCAAGGACAATCTGAGGGGAGCTTTGCGCCCGTGCCAGCCCTCTGCGCCGGAGGAGGATGCATGGAAGGGTAGAGAGCTGATGGGCTGAGCGGGGAGACCCCTGGGGCACCGTGTCCTCCAAGCGCTGCCCTGGGCAGAGGGTATGGGCGGGCAGCCCAGGACAGCAGAGGGGCCTTCGGGTTGGGTTTGACCGTTAAAACTAACGCCTTCATTTCTCTCCCATGCTTTCTCCTCCGGCCAGGAGCGGAAGGTACATGCCCTTTCTGCTGTCTTCGCTTCTTAGCGCTTTTGAGTTGTGTGTGTGTGGATTCTTTGGTCCTCCCTTTGGGAACTAGGTCTTCCGTGTGTGGGTGGGGCTAGAGCTGGGAGAGTGGGCTTTGCGGGGCAGGGGGAGAGCCTTTGGGCCTTACCCCGCCCTCCCTCCCTCTCTTGCAGGTTTTCATAGAGCTGAATCACATTAAAAAGTGCAATACAGTTCGAGGCGTCTTTGTCCTGGAGGAATTTGGTAATTACACTATTTTGCTCTTAGGTCTGGACTCACATGGCAGTAACTCAAACCTCGGAGCTCCAGAGGAGGGACTAGAGGCAGAGAGAAGAACCACCTCTGCAGAGAGGTCAGGAGGATTAGGAGCGATAGGGAAGAAAAGGGAACCCGAGATGAGCAAAGGGAAGGAGGAAGAAAGAAAAGAGAGACCAGAGCCGCTAGGGAGTGGGTCCCGGAAGAGCAAGTGGCCTTAGACAGGGTTAGAGTTCAGAGATGCCCCTACAAAGGCTCAGCGAGCTGGTGCCACCTTCCCTTGCTTGGCCAGCTGGTGATCAGAAAGTTCTGGGGCAGAGCAGACGGGCAGTTTCCAAGCTCTACTGTGTTCATGTCGCCTGCTGCGATTCTCCTGGCAGCCCAGTGCTCCATGTAGCCACCTGGTGCCGCTCTGGTGTCCCCTGAGCCTCTGCGCTGGAGGAGGGCGCATGGTGGTACCGGCAGACTCACTCTGGAAGGCAGGGAGCCTCGTGGGCCTCAGAGGCAGGCAGGGCAGTTGTAGCTGGAGGCTGGGAGCCAGCCTCCCTGCAGCCAGGCGCTGAGAAGTGGTGTAGTGGGTTCTCACCCTGGGGCTTTGAGTTCCTGCTGTGTTTGTGCTTCATTCTTTTGTGCCCCCCATCGCTGCTATGAAAACCTTCGTTCTCCAGCAGGTAAAGTGACCTCGGCTCGTGCTGCCTCCCCCCAGGCCCCTGCCTGGGCCCTGCCGTGGGTGGGATGGGCTCCCTTCAACCAGGCCAGCCGCTCCCATTGCCAGTTGTCTCATCCCTTTTCTCCCCACCCTCTTCCTCTCAGCCTCCCCCCACCCGCGTGCTGGCTCACTCGTTCTGAGTTTTCTCCCCTGTGTGCTCCCTCCTCTCTTCTGCCAGAGAGATATTTGGGGGAATCTTTCAACTCAGAAGAAGGACCTGGGCTTCTTGCTCTACCTATGATGAGTTTATTCCCTGGTTAACCCTGGGTCCCCCTGAGTTCTACCTCCCAGGGTCGGAAGAAGGTGTGGCCAACTCTCCTGCTACCTTTTCTGGCCCCCAGGGTGATGCCATGCCCCCCTGCTCCCACCTCCAGGGGCCATCAGGATGGCTGTGCCCCGGGGGGGGGGGGGGGCCTTTCTCCTTCCTCTGGCCAAGCAGAACCCCTGCATGGCTGGGGCAGGAGTGACTCTTAGTCTTGCATTCTGGGCTGTGGACATGTGTGTATTTTGCCTGATGCTCCCTGTCACCTCCCTCCCCGGGTGCTGTACTCGCCTGTCTTCCGCTCGGTGTGTCTGCTCCAGAGCCCTCTGACGCTCTCCCTCACACAGGCAGGCCTGGGCCTCTCCTGCCACTCAGGGAAGGAAACTTACAGGTCTGGTGGGTTGAGTATCATGCCGCTTCTTCATCCAGCCTAAGGACCCTCTGTGTAGAGGCTGGGAGTGCAGGGAACCATGCTTAACATGAACAGTCTCGGGCTGGTCACAGGAATGAGTTCTCGGGCATCTCAGCACGGCGAGAGGCACAGGCTAGAGACAACTCTCAGCCAAAACGTGGGAACGCCCCACCGCAGCTCTGCAGGGCCCTGGACAGTGGCAGTGAACAGGCTGGTGAGAGGCCAGCCCGCTCCCCTGCTGAGGCTCTCCAGGAAGTGGGTAGAGTCACAGCCATGGCACAGGGAGCCACAGCAGGCCTCAGAGGTCTGGCTGAGGAGTCTGGGGCAGCGGCCTCTCATCCAGCAGCAGCTGGACAGAAGCTGGCATGGCCTGAGCCGCCACAGCCACTGGGACGTGCCACGGTGGGGAAGGGGACCCTGGTGCCGGGCGCTGCCGCCTGGGAGAGCCTGGCACTACCGCTCTTAGTTTTGAACTTTCTGTTTTGTCTCTTGCCCGTCCGGTTTTAGTTCCTGAAATTAAAGAAGTGGTGAGCCACAAGTACAAGACACCAATGGTGAGTGTGCCGCCCAACCCCGGCAGGCCAGTGTGCGCAGGGCTCCCTGGGGACCTTCAGACAGGAGTGGGTGGGCCCTCTGAGAGCATGGGGTACGGGGCACTAGGAATGGTTTGAGAGCTGAGTTTGGTCGAGATGCCACAGGTCCAGCCGGAGCCGAAACCAGTCTTCGGCCCTGGGAGAGAGAGACACGCGCGCAGATCCCCTCTCCCGCCGGCCAGCTGTGAGCCCCGAGCCCGGTGTGAGGGCAGAGTTTCCTGCTTGGCAGACCTCCACGCGCGGTGATGCCGGAATCTCAGGAACTTGATCCGTCTGGTTTTCTCTTCCCTCTAGGCCCATGAGATCTGCTACTCTGTGTTGTGTCTCTTCTCGTATGTGGCCGCAGTCCGTAGCAGTGAGGAAGATCTCAGGACCCCACCCCGGCCCGTCTCGAGCTGATGGGAGGGGTCGAGAGCCCCCCAGTCCGGGGGATGTGCTTGCGTCTTCCGTCCGCAAGCACACCGTGCCGCGCGCGTGTGTCCTCTGCGAGCCCCTAGCCGTGGCTTAGTTGGTCCAGAGTTGTGTGTTTCAGCGTGTCTTAGTGTCTGTCACAGGACTCAGCCGGTTTCCTCCACCTGCTCCCTCTCCACTCCCAGGAGACCAGCCTCCTGTCCCCTCAGGGCTCAAGAGTGATGTCTGTCTTTTGGGCCGATGGCTTGTAAGAACTCTGAGTACAGTACGAGCCCACCCTTGCGTGTCCCTGAGACATTTGTGTCGTGGTTCCTCGTCCTTGGTGTTATGACCCTCCAGTGCAGGACTCTGGCTGTCCGTCTCCTCTGATCCGGCGTGACTGGGTCCTGGGCGCAGGCCCACTCGGTGCAGAGTGAGGGGAGCTTGAGACCTGTCCTCCAGAGAAGGGGTGGGCAGGGAAAGGCCGGGAGAGTCACGGGGCAGCAGAGTGAGTGGCAGCCTCCCTCCTTCCTTACGCGTTTCCCAAGCCCGTAGCTGCCGCCTGCCACGGCTTCCCACTGCGGTGGAGCCGCACCGAGGGGCTCCTTCTCGCTGAGCAGCAATTTCCCTAAGGTCTGCTTTGCCTCGGCATGAAAGACCAGAGTGGTTGGGCTGGGAGAGTCCCAGAGACCACTGGCTACCATGCCCGGGAACCAGGTAGGGGAGAGCCGAGCTCAGTATACACGTCCGTGTCTGCAGGCAGCTGGGTGCTGGAAGGGAGGGATGGCCTGGGAGTGGGCAAGAGGTGATTGTACATATTTCAGCTCTACATTATTTATAAAAAATGTACAGATGTGTGAATGTGAAATAAATGTCCTTAACTCTCCTTGGGCTCTTGACCAACTTGTATTTAATGACACCTCCTCTCCGCCCAGGCCTGAGGAAGGCTGTCCCTGGACTCTACAGAGGCATCTCAGGCCTAGAAGGAGGGAGATGAGATCGTGCGCATTGGAGTCCTGGCATGCTGAAGCCCCAGCCTCCCACCCCGCTTCCAGGAAGAGGCTATGGGAGGGGCTTCCTGCCCTATGCCCCCCGCCCAGCCCCCAAGGGCTGCCCTGCTAAGGACTGGCCACTGGAGGAAGCAGCCAAACTGGGCTTAGACATTTGAGCAGAGAGATTCATTTAGCAGTGAAGGAAAAACCAGGGCCCCCCGGCCCCTCACAGGTGCGGTCCAGAGAGGTGGTATGACTTGGCCAGGGCGTCTCACAGAGCCTGGAGCCCGGGCTCAGGGCTCTTGGCCAGGAGTGCCTTAGGTTGGGTGGGACTCTTAAGAGAAGCAACCCTAGGACCAGGCTTCCTGGAATTTTTTTTTTCTATGCCACAGAAAATCCTTTGGAGCTACCTGGACAAGAAAGACCATCCACACTATCAGGGCACTCTGAGACCGGCTGGCTGGCTTCTTCCTCCCAAAAGTAGACTGATAATTGGATTTAGGCTCCCTACGGGGAAAGGAAGAGCAGAGGAGGCCCCTGGTTCCCAATATCTTGCACTGGACAGGACCACCCTCTCCCACTGGGAAGCAGGTGTGGAAGGGCCGTGGACTTGTTGCATACTGGGACCCCGAAGCAGCCTGGCGCGGCTCCTTCCCAGACCCTATGGGCACAGAACCACATGGAAGTTCAGCACTGCCCCACATCCAGGCTGCTGCAACCACAGGTCCCCAGGACAAAGGCAGTACAGAGCACAGGGGACCAGGCGGGAGAGCCCCGGGTTTCCTTCCATCACAGCGCCTCAGTTTCCTCATCAGAAGGACATACACAAGTGGGGGAAGCCCGAGGTTTCTTCTAGTGTTTTATGAATGTAGGATTCCACTCTCAGCTTCATTCAACTCATTCATGAGACAGAATACCTGGAATTTTGCTCTGAAGGTCAAGTATATTTCCCTGTGCTTTTTGTGAAAAATGCGTTGGACAAGAAGAGTCAGTTCCTGTGACCGCACTGATCTTTTATTGCCCTTATACATTGAGAAGACATGGCAGGCCAGAAAGGCCTGTCCCCAGTCACCATTTGCTGAGCCTACCACCCATTTGTCCCAAAGACCTGAGAGCTTCCAGTGGGAGCTCAGTTCAGTCCGTGCTCCGAGCCCCCCAGGCCCGCTCACCTTAATTGCACTGCCCTACTGATGCTTCCACTAGCCCAACCCTAAGATACACACTTGCACACACATATCCAGCAGCAGAAGGCGGCTTGTCCAGCTTCCTTCCAGGCTCCCAGTACATGGGCTGGCATCCTGTGGCACCTGTAACACAGGTTCCCTTGTGAATGAGCTGCACCGAAATCTTGCATAGAGGCACCTGCACCCCCACTTCCTGATGGCTGCCCCTGAACCAAGGGCCAGGGCCCAGCCTCTGACCTGGGTGGTGGTGTCGGGGTGACTTGGAATACATACCTGGCCCTCTCCGGGAGCCAGCCGGATCACTGAGGCACTGTAGGGGAGGAGGAGGCCATGTCACATGTGTGTTTCTCAGCTCTGAGAGCAAAGCCCAGAAACCAGTACACGTGTTGGACAAGACAGGGTCATTGCTCTCAGAGCCACCGCATGGCCCAGGCCAGCACAGTCCCAGCTGGTTCCCTGCCTCCACCACCCTGGGCCCTGGCCCTGTGGGCTCCTCACCTCGTACTTCTAGGCGGCACTCACACTGTGCCTCGCCTTGTAAGTTGGAGGCCCTGCAGACATAGACGCCCCCATCAAAGGGGCAGGTCTTTCTGATCTCCAAGGTCAACACTCCCTGCTTGCTGAACATGCGGAAGCGGGCATCTTCTCTCAGGTCCAGGCCATTCTTGAACCAGGAAACCTTGGGCTATAAATCAGGTAACGGGAGGGAGGGAGACCATCTCAGGTTGACAGGAGACCTGGCAGGAACCTGTTTGTATTCTAGGGGCTCCCGCTGGAATCCAAACTATGCCTAAGCAGGGAATGAACAGGGAGCCAATGGAGAGTGCCGAGGCCCTGCTCAGGGAGAGGAGCCCGGCCCTGCGCCCCTGGGCAGTAGAAAGCAGGGAAACGCTGGGGAGAGGACCGACGGAGGTTGGAGCCTCCAAACCCTGCCTCCTGAGTCTGCCTGGACCAGGATCCCAAACTGTCTACCTTGGGGCTACCCCGGACAGCACAGCAGAGGGTAGCATTGTAGCCAGCAATGACTGAGCGGTTCACCAGAGGGCGAGTGAAGCTCGGGGCCTCGGAGAAGTCCAGGGCCTTGTAGTTGGGTGGCTCATATGTGATGCCTGTGGGTGATAAGACTTTGCACCAAGAGTGCCACACCACGCTAGGCCCCCTCCCTGCTCCTACCGCCTCCCTGCCCCAGCTCCTCCTGGGGGTGGAACTAAAGGTACAGCACCTGGTCTGGGGATAAAGACAGGCTCCTTGGTGGTGGCCGCGTTGTCACTGGGTCCCACCGTGTTATGGCTGAAGACCCGGAAGTAGTAGCCGTTGCCAACGATGAGCTCCGAGACGACACAGTGAGTGCGACGGTAATGTTCCAAGACAGTGAACCACTCCTGGGGGTGTGGAAGAAAGGGAGGGTCTCTGGGGGTCAGGCCCTACTCCCTGCCAGGGGCCTCTTTTGGGTACCCCTGGTGTCTGTACCCCAACTGTGGAGGGAACCAGATCAGAGAGCAAGGATGAAAAGCAGACCCATTCTAAGGTCAGGGGAGGAAGCTGGTGCCCGGGTGTGCCCGGCCCTGGGGAGGGTACATATGGGGGGCCCAGAACCCCAGGCTCACCATGGTCTTCTTGTCAGCTTTCTGTACTGTGTAACCCAAGATCTCTGTGTTACCATCATCTTGGGGTGGCTTCCACTCCAGAACCACATTGAAACCCCATGCCTCAGTGACCCGAATATCCTGGGGAGGGCTTGGCTTGTCTGCAGGAGAGAGACCAGCCGGAACAGACCTCCTGAGACTGCTGGAGTATGAACAGAGGGCCCTGGGAGGCCCCCTCACCCCCGCCAGCCTGGACCTGGCCTGCCACCTTCTGCAGGGTCTCTGGGCATCTCAGAGAGGGGGCCCCAGTGCCACGCACCAACGACCCGCAGGACCAGCGTGGCCTTGTCCTCCATGTTCTCGATCCGCAGCATCACCTCGTAGGTGCCAGAGTGGGCGCGGCGAGCAGCCCGGATGAACAGGATGGTGTCCGTGGGGCTGTTGCGGATGCTCACCTCCTCGCCTGCCAGTGGCTGCCCCTCTTTGGTCCAGGTCACCTGAGGCCGGGGCTTGCCCTGCAGGGAGGGACAGCTCACCCCAAGCCTGGCACGACTGGGTGGCATCTCAGGGTCTGGTCAGCCCCTGAAACTCCTCTACCCGCTAGGCAAGGACGACACACCAGGGCACAGAGAGGGGGACCAGCCCTACCTGGAAAGGAATGAGGAGGTTCACGGGCTCCCCGACCTTCCTCTGGATGGTCTGGCGCAGGTGCCGGGGTACCTGGAGCCGTGGCCGCTCTGCGGGTGCCAAGTGGGCAGCTCAGCAAGGGAGGGCTCAGCCCTGGGGAGCGCTACAGCTCCTCCCCTCCCGAGGCAGGGCCCAGAAGGCTATGGCTGAGGAAAATACCCTGCCCTCAGCTCCCCCTATCCCAGCCCCAGATGGTCTACGGAACCCCTGCTTCTATCTCCACCTCACCACACCGCTGTAAGAGGGAGGGATGGGAGAGGGTGAGCAACTTGTTTGAGGTCATGCAGCTAGGAAGTCACAGGCCAGGATGCAAATGTAGACTTTTGGACTCTATCCCTGTCCTGCAGACTGTTTCTGCCCCAGTCTGCTGCCTCTTTCCGCTTTGAGAACCAATCTTTACATGATTGATCCTTTGCTGGGAATAGAGGAATGGGGAGTGGATCCCAGATGACCCAATGACGCTAAATTATGAACACGGGGACAATACCTACCTGTTGAACTGAGAGGCTCAGAGAACAAAGCTCAAAGGCCTGCATTTTCCCTGTCCCAGAACTAGGGGTTGATGCAGAAAAGCCCAGGGAACCCTCTCCGAATGTTTGCCCTGGGCCTGGGGCGTGAATAAAGGCTCAGACTCTCCTGTCCCTCTCTCCAGTAGGGTCTCCCGGGATGTCCCCATTTCCACCGACCCCAACGGCCAGGATGTCAGCGGCAGGTCTGTCCTGTGACTGCGCAAGGGCCACTCACGCAGTATCTCCTGCACTGTCACGGGCTCCTTGGTGGCGATGGGGGCCCCGGGCCCCGCCATATTGTGCGCCCGCACACGGAAGAGCAGCCGGGCCCCCGTGGGCAGGTCCTTCACCAGCAACGAGGTGCGTTCTGTCAGCCCCTCCAGGGCAGCTACCCACTCCGAGCCTGGCCGGGGAAGCCCGTGGGCAGCATCAACATCAAGGGCCCGCCCCACTGCCCGCCCTCCGGTGGCTGTCTGGGGCTTCTGCCGTAAAGAGGGGTCGACCAGGGTGACAGGTGCCGGTCCGAGGGGGGCAATTCAGAGGAGGGTGCTGGGTGAGGGCCCGGGGCTGGGCAGGGGCACTCACAGCCCTCCCGGCAATACTCCACGCTGTAGCCATCCAAGCCTCCGGCTCCCACCCGCTCCGGGGGCCGCCACTTGAGGGAGACGGTGGTGTCTGAGACATCCTCCACGGCCAGGTGGGTGGGCTCACTGGGGGGGCCTAGGCAGAGGCGGAGTCAGAGAGGGGTCTGAGTGAGCCTACACCACTGGGGGAAACGGAAGGGCTCTGACCCAGACCCTCAACTGGCCACCGGTCACGCAGGGACACTTGCCCTTAGCCTGGCTTATTCGAGGGCTGTCAGAATTATTTCAGCTCCCACTAAAAGACCTGTCTCTAGATAGGCTTACAAACAAACACAGCAATTACAAAAGAGAGCCTAGGGCTGCCTGGGTGGCTCAGTCGTTAGGCGGTAGACTTCATTTCCGCTCAGGTCATGGTCTCACGTGAGACTGAACCCCACTTCAGGCCCCACGCTGGGCATGGAGCCTGCTTACGATTCTCTTTCCCTGACTCTTCTCTCCTTCTCAAAAAAAAAAAAAAAAAAAAAAAAAAAAAAGAGCGCTAAATAGGAATAGATACCCAAAAGAGCACAAACATGCTTAGAAGGAGCGCCTTCTGTCAGACAACACAGGAAATGCTATAAATGTAAGTTAAAGAAAAACTAGCTGAAAACGAGATTTCCTGGCACTGTATGATCGGGCGAGTTGACTGACAGCTAATAGTTGACTGACTGGAAGCCAGTCTCTAAAGAGAGAGGCCTGGACCCTTCTCCCCACAGTCCCCCCCACCCCCACCCCTTGCCTCCATCTCCCCAAGCCGTGCTGGGTCCTTGGGCAGGGGGTGGCTTCTGCCCATGCCACAGACAGCCACCCCCCCCCCCCACTCCCACATCCTGGTAGGGACAGCTGTCCTTGAGAGCCTGACACACCTGTCAGCATCCCTTCCACCCTCTCGACCCCCATGACTCAGATGAGGAAATGGCCACTTCAGGGCAGTGACCCTAGATGGCCCTCCTGGGGGTGGTGGAGACAGACCCACGCCTCTTAGACCCCAAGGCGCCCAGTGCCCTCACCCTATCCCATATATGACAAACCCTGCTTGAAGGGAGTGGGGAAGAGGGGACAGTTAACATTTATGGAGCACCTGCTGTATGCCAGATGTTCTGCCTGCGTTATCTCATTTCACCTTAAGTTCCATGAAGTAGATACTGTCATTATCCCCATTTTACAGATGTGGAGAGTGAGGCCTGAGAGGCACCAACAGAGTGGTGAGAGGCTCAGCTCCACCCCTACCAGCTAGGTGACCTTGAGCAAGTCTTCTAACTTCTCAGAGCCTCACTTCCTTCCTCTGTGAAATGAAAAGGATTATCCCCGAGGGAGCCTTTTAAAAGGGACCCGGATGTAAATGCCTAGTGGGGTGGCTGCCCACAGAGCAGCTGCTTCTGACCAGGGAGGGCGTGGGGCAGTGCCAGGCCAGGCAGGCTCACCAATAGGCATGAAGGGCTGGGAGGCAGGGCTGGGCCTGGACATGCCGATGGCATTGACCGCGTAGACTCGCATCTCATACACCACGCCCTCGATCATGCGCCGAGCCTCGTGGCTCAGCTCCGGCAGCAGGTCGAAGTTCAGCCGCATCCACCGGAAGCTCTTCTTCTTCTTGCGCTCCAGGATGTAGCCTGATGAAGGGGAGACAGGAGCTCTGGTCTGGGGCCCAGCCTGCCCCACAACCCCGGCCCTGAGCTCTATCCCCGTGCCCTGCACTCACCCAGGACTGGCTGCCCCCCGTCGTAGGCAGGCGGCTCCCACTGCACGGTGCAGGAGTCCTCACCCACATTGCTGATCTTGGGGGCCGCGGGGGGATCTGGCACATCTGGAGGGATGGACCCACATCAGCCCCGCCCAGGGCCCAGGGCCAAGGCTGCCTGCCCCCACCACCCCACAGATGCTTCCAGAATGCAGTTCTGATTGTGTCACCAGCCTGTGACCAATGCTTTTCATGGCTCCCCACTGCCCACATTCACCCCATGTCCTCATCCCAATCCTCTCCACGGAGCTGAGAGCATGCCCGTGATGTTTGTCACGTGGCTAAACAAGTAAATGGACGGGCCTCCCTGCTGGCCCCAGGCCAGCCAGCCTCACCGATGACCTTGACTGTGAGGTTGACCTGGTCCTCGCCCACGGGGTTCTTCACTGTGACAACGTAGACACCCTCGTCTTCCTTCTCTGCCCCCTCGACAGTGAAGATGCTGCGGTCCTTGGTGGTCTCCACCCGCACCCGGCCCTCGGTCTCACACAGCAGCTGGGGGGGGGGGGGGGGGAGGGGAAGTGGGGGAGAAGGGCCAAGTCAGACACCACAGGCTTTGACAGCCCGTGCAATGGCCAGAGATAGGAACAGAACTCCGCACGGGGTCCCTGGAGCAGATGTAGCTTGAGTGGAAACTGCACTCTTGTGAGCACCGAGTCCAGACAGCTTTGTTTAGCGCTCGCCGTGGGCAAAGCACTGGGGCCAGGGGCTTGGGCTCCAGGTCTGGCTTTATCACGGAGCTTTAGGCAATCATCGATTTTCTCTGTGCCTCAGTTTTCTCATCTGCCAAATGGAAAGCACATGACCTTACAGAGCTGAGGATCCCGAAAGACCTCAGGTGGGTGGAGGGGTCAACTGTGCCTGGAGGAGGAAGAGCTGACCCGAGTGGTGCCCAGGCAGCTGCTCTGACAGAAAAGTGCCAGGGAAACCCCCTCTCCAGTCGGGAAGAAGTACAAAGTCAAGGCCGGCCCAGGGAGACGGGAGCCTTGGGAACAGGCCAGTCATGAGGGCTTCCCAGCAATGTTCAGGGAACTCGTGCCTGGCCGAGGCATGAGGATCCCACGTAGACCATGCCTGGGGCAGGAACACAGCTGGCCAGACGTGGTGGCTTCACGGAGACCTCACCAAAGGGTGGAAACCGTGTAGGCAGAAAATCACGGGAGGCAAACGAGCTGGATCCCACCATCAGCCTCACTCACCTTCTTGTCAAACACCCACTCATCACTGTCACCTGCATCCTCCCCTGGGGCATCCAGGGATGGCCCTGCTGGGACCTTGTTCTTCTGGGAACAGAGCCGGAGGGAAGCAGGGGGAAGAGGGGCTGACTCAGCCTGGAGGGTATCATCCCTGCCCAGCGGCCCCTCTGGCCCCCCTTTGCCCACCCACATTCTGCTGCCCACCTTGCCCGCCTCCCAGCCAGCTGAGCCTCTGCACTCCCAGTGGGTAGCCAGTTGTAGGGTGTGCACTTGTGGGGTGGGGTGGGGAGCCGATGCCAACACCCATTGGTCCCACGCACCCATTTTACAGATGGGGAAGTGGAGGAGGGATCCCCAGTACCTGTGTGAGGGTCTTCTGCCAAATCACAGTGGGAGCAGGGTCCCCAGAGATAGGGACATCCAGGCGTAGCTTGTTCCCAGCCACAACCACAATGGTATCCGGCTTGCGGCCCGGGCAGTCCAGGTGGATCTTGGGTGGTTCTGGGGGGGAGATGGCATAGGTCAGAAAAAGGGGCAGGGGCCCAAGCCCCATGAAAGAGGTGGAAACTGGAAGGAGGCCATGCCCCTGGTGGTTGTTTTTTAATCAATTCGACTGACATGTAATTTCCATTCAAGAAGACGCCAAGATTTGAGCATACGGCTCGATGAGGTGTCACAATTGTATACACCTGTGCAACCACCACCAGGTCAAGATCTAAGACCTTTCCATCCCCCCAGGAAGTTCCAGGGAGGTTTGTAACATCGGGTCGCCTACTGTAGCATTTCTCAGACTGCGCTTAGGAGGAACACCAGTGTCTTGCCAGAAAAAAGAAAAAGAAGTTTCCACGGCCAAATCGATGAGGAGGCCCTGGATTAAACCAAGTTAAGCACATTTCTTCACCACAGGATTTTCCAGAGCCTTTGACATGCTTCTGAGTCAGCAGGAGGTGGCCCAAGTGTTCAGTGATTCTCAAACTGACTTCACCATGGAACCCTTTTTGTTTCCCCCCTAGATTCTCAGGTTAGTTAACATACAGTGTGGCCTTGGCTTCAGGAGTAGAATCCAGTGGTTCATCACTTACATATACCTTTTTTAATGCTTATTTATTTTATTTTATTTTATTTTATTTATTATTTTTTTTTTTGAGAGAGAGAGAGAGAGGGAGAAAGTGTGCGTGTGCAAGCGGGGAAGGAACAGAGAAGGTAGGAGACAGAGAATCCAAAGCAGGCCCAGGCTCTGAGCTGTCAGCACGGAGCCTGACACGGGGCTTGAACTCACAAACCACAAGATCATGACCTGAGCCGAAGTCGGACGCTTAACCGACTGAACCACCCAGGTGCCCCTCCAACCATGGAACCCTTTTTAAATGGAGTATCCCTATTCAATGAATGAACTTAGTTTGGAAAGCCCTGACCTAGAGCATGCTTCAGCCCGGACTACCCTCCTGAAGTTAGGATAGATGCTTGATGTTTAATCTAAAAGAAGGAGGGGTACTTCTAAAAGCAGAAAATTAATAATGAAATCTCACATCTTCTTGTCTCATCTTTCCTACACCCCGTGGAGGAGGCACGTCAGGATTCCCACTTCAGAGAATAGGAAACTGAGGTGCATAGAGATTATAATTGGCCCATGGTTCTGACTGACAGAGCTGGGGCTTGGGTCTTGGGGTCCCCACCCCAGCTTCCTTGCTCTTCCCTCTGTGAGTGGAGAGGGACATGGGTGGAGTGGGCATGGGGAGGAGGTCCCGCGACTCACCTTGCCTGGGCACGAAGTCAATCTTGACCTCTGCAAGAGAAGGGAGAGCATGCGGCACGGGGCTGGGCACAGGCAGAGCCCGGCGACGGGGCCCCCACCTGGCCCAGGCGCCCGCTCACCCATGAAATGGAGTTTCGCTGACAGGTTGCAGGCGAAGCCCTCAGGCACAAAGCTGTAGTCCGCCTCGTCGGCAGGCGTGACGTCGTCAATGGTCAGTTTGTGGACTCTGCAGGGATGTGGTGGCTCAGGGGAGCCCACTGGACCACACACCCCAGTCTCGTGGTAGTCAGGGCTCCAGAGGGCCCCTGCCCCGCCTTAGCTCAGTGGGGTGCTGGTATTTTAAATGCTTTCGCTATTTTTGACTTTCTAGCTCCCTCGCGTGTTTTCAGAGGTAGGCAATGTACAAGTGCCCCTTGGCTGGGCCTTTAGAGACTGATCGGGGGCTGCTGTCACTAATCTCTGTGACCTTGGACCCAGCACGGGCCGGTGCAGATGCTCGAGGCATGAGTAAGAGAGTGGGAGAGAGTGAGGGCCCTTGGCCAGAGCTGGCCTGGCTGCCTCCTGCCCTGCCCTGGCCATGACCTTCGGGGAGGGGCCCGGGGGAACTCCCAGCCTGTCTGTCTCTCTCACTACTTCTCTCTTTCTCTCCTCTGCCTCTGCAGGATTCTCTTCTGTATGCTCCTTCTCTCCCTCTCTCTCTGTCTCTATCTCAGTCTGTGTCCTGTGTCTATTTGTGTGTCTCTTCCTGTCCTTCTCTGTCTCGCTGTCTCTCTCTCTTTCTCTGTCTCTCCCTGTTTTTCCCTGTCTCCCTATGTGTCTCTAGTATCTGTCTGTTTCTCCCTCTGTCTCTCTCTCTGTCTCAGTCTCTGCTCTCCCCATCTGCCTGCCCCCCTTTGCATTGGGGCCCAGCTCTGCACACTCACCGCCCAATGTGGGACACCTTTACGCGGCTGTCGGGCACCAGCTCCTTCCCGTTCTTCAGCCACACGCCCCGCACGTTCTCATCGGACACTTCACACTTGAACACCGCCTGGTCCTTTGCACCCACGGTCAGGTCTGCGATGCTCTGGTACACCTCCAGCTTTTTCTCTGGGGGGCGGAGGGCAGGGCAGAGCCAGTGAGCCGGGGACGGTGTGTGTGGGTGTGGGCGTGAATCTGTGTGGAGATCACACGGGCATGTGAAAACCCACGTGTGCACGCGTGAGTGTGATTCATGTGTGCCTACGATGATGGGACGGGGTGCACGAGGAAGCTCAAGTGTGTGTGTGGTGCGGGGCAACACTAACCAGGCCCATCTGGCCCTCCCAGTAGTCTCTGAGGTGGCCACCTCGGCACCTCCATTTTACAGATGAGAATGGCGAGGCTCGGTGTGTCAGAGTGACCTGCCCAAGGTCACACAGGCCTCCATCCTGGGTTTGCCTGATTCCCAAACACGGCCGGGGGTGGTGCTGGGGCCGAGGGCGCCCAGGGCCTTGCAGCCTCCTGTGCTCCCCCCCGGGGCCTCACCCTGAACGATGAGCTCGGCCAGCGCCTGGCCCCCGCTGGTGCGCAGCGCGTAGTGCCCCGCGTCCTCCAGCGTCGCCTCGTTGATGATGAGGTGGTGTCTCTGCCCGTCCTTCTTGAACCGGTATTTGAAGGTCTCCTCCCTGGTCAGCTCCACCCCATCCTTCAGCCTGGCCGGTGGGCGGGCAGTAAGTGCCGAGGCCTCCTTTGGGGATGCCCGCAGGCCCCCCAGCCCTGCCCACGCCCCCGTGCCTCTGGCACTCACCACTTGACCTGGGCCCCCTCCTCAGACACTTCGCACTCAAACTCCACCCGCTGCCCCACCATCACCAGCTGGTCTTCCAGGGGCCGAGTGATCAGCACGGGGGGCTCTGGCGAGCAAGGAGAACGTAGATGGCCGAGCCCTGTGCACTCTCCCTGCAGGGTCCCAGCCTCCCAGGGGCCCCGGTCTAGGCCCACCTTTGACGAACAGCTCGGTGCTGCACTTCTCCCCGCCCACCACGCACTGGTAGGCCGCGTCATCGGCCAGCGAGCACTGGCTGATGGTCAGCGTGCGCTTGGCACCCACGGACTCGAAGATGTACCTGTGCCGGAGGCCGGGGGTGGGGCATGGATGGACAGCCGTCACTCACCTCGTGTGTCCCAGGTGCCCCGTCCGACCCCCTCCTCCCGTTGGACCGTGCCTCCACCCCCGAGCCTTCCTTCCCGGAGCTGGGCCTTACTTGCTGTGGAGCAGAAGGGGCCATGGGAGCATCCAGGCGGGAGGAAGCGAGACCCGGAGCAAAAGGGCGAGGAACAGAGACAGGCAGAAACAGAAAGATGGGCAATTAGACCCAGGGAGAGGAAAATGGGGAGAGACACGCAGGGCAGAAGCCGCACAGAGACACGGCAGCGGCCGGCCGTGAGAGGCACGGAGAGCAGGCTGGGAGCCTCCCTGCCCCCGCTGCTCCCAGGACTGCACCTGCCCCCCCGCCCCTCACAGCCCCACCGCACCTGCCGCTCATCTGGATCTCCTGTCCATTCTTCAGCCACTTGACCTCGGCGTCGGGGTCGGCCAGCTCCACGGTCAGCCGGATCTTGTGGCCCTTGCTCACCTGGTAGGCGGGCTCCAGCTTCTTCTGAAAGGCTGAGCACCTCCGTCAGCACCCCCACTGCCCTGCCGCCCCTGCTGCCCCAGAAGGCTCACACGCATCGCCGTGGCTGGTGGCCGTGCCACTGGGCCGAGTCCTCCCACCGCACTCTGCCTGTGTCCCCCATTTTCTCTATCTCCACTGTGCCTGTCTCTTTATTATCTCTGTTCTACGTGTCTGTCTCCTCTCTCTTTGTCCTTCTGCCTTCCTTGGGGTCCCCTCCACCTGCCTAGCTCAGGGATAGGGTTAGCGGCTCCCAGAGAGACAGAAGCTGGGCCGGAGAGGGAGACAGCAGCCAAAGGGACCTTCTCTCCTTCTTGACTCTGCTTTACAGCACCCCCCAGGCTTCTACTCAGTGAGGAGGGCCCAGCTGTGCTCTGTCCTCTTCTTGTGGTGTCTCTGGTCTAAGCTGACTCTTACCTTTTCGTGTGTGTGTGCGCGCATGTGAGTGTGTGCGTGTGCCCTCTCCTCTTGCATGGCAGCAGAGGGCTAACCTGTGCTCTTCTTCTCGTCTCGCTTCATGCCCTTGAGCCTCTTGAGCATGCCGCGCAGGTCGGTGATGCCGTGCTGGAAGGCGATGCGCTCATATTCGGAGGGGGATGCCTGCCGCAGGATCTCCCACACGTCCTCCTCGGCTGGCGCCTCCAGCCTCGGGTCCCTGCGTCCAGCAGAGAGGCCTCAAGGGAATCCCCTCTGGCTGGGGGGGGGGGGGAGGCAGGCAGGACTGTTGCCCCCCGCCCTCCCCTGGGGTGGGGCTTCCTGGGGCCCAGGACCCCTCTGGTGGTGCCGCTTGGGCTGGCTTTGGACCTCGAGTTCAGTATGGGGGAGTCCTGGTGGAAGTGGGGGTGATGGGGGCACAGGCTTCATCACGCACTCACCTTAGGTTCCGGAAACTGCTGCTCCGGGCAGGACAAAAAGGCAGTGGACCATTAGAGGCATGGGCCACCTGCCCACAAAGGCCCTGGGGCCACAGCCCGTGGACCTTCACCCCTCCCTTCTCCCCACACCAGTGTCCCTCCATTTACACAGCAGGGCCTTCCCCACACAGGGCCTTGTTTGTTCCTCCTGAGCTCTGGCAGGTGAGTATCTGGAGAACCAAAACTCAGAGACGCCCCAGGCAGTGGGGATCCACACTCAGGTCTGTCTGATTCCCAGCCCTGTCTGTCACCAGGGTACAGAGTCCCACCAACACCCTGTTGCCCCCAAACACCAGCCCCCGATGCTTACTCTCTAGGCCGCGGCAGCATCAGCCACAACGCAGGGTCCAGGAGAGAGAGGGAGAGGACACAGAGTCAGCTGGAGGGGCTGGGGGAGAAATCCCTGCAGCTTGGCGCCCCCTCCCAGCTTCTTGTGAGTCCCTGGAGTCTACTGAGGCAAGCTCTCATGGACTCAAGCGTCAGGGGTCGTGGGGGACCCTGGGAGGATGTTAGTTCACAAGATATCATGTCTGCAGAGCCCTCTGACTCTTCCCAACACCAGGATTATCCAATTTTTTTTTAATGCTTATTTATTTTTGAGATACAGAGTGAGACAGAGCACAAGGGGAAGAGGGACAGAGAGAGGAGACACAGAATCCGAAGTAGGCTCCAGGATCTGAGCCATCAGCACAGAGCCCGATGCAGGGCTCGAACCCACGAACAGTGAGATCGTGACCTGAGCCGAAGTCGCCATTTTACTGACTGAGCCACCCAGGCACCCCTAGGATTATCCCATTTGACAGACAGGGAAATTGGTTTAGAGAGGTACAGTAACCAGCTCAGGGCCACACAGCCGGAAAACCGCATTGCTGGTATTTGAAATGGGGCCTCACCATCTGCCCAGGAGCTGCTACCCAGGGGCTCACCTCTTCTTCAGCAGCGAGCTGAAATCCAGAGTTCCAGCGTCCTCGTGGCTGTCACTACGGAGAGGGGCCCCAGTAAGGACCTCCCCAACTGGAAGAGACTTGGGGAGGTGGGGGTGGGGAGAGGTACTGGGAGAGGAAGGGACACTGTCTGGATGGGGGGCTCCATTTCAGACCCCCGAAGTCTGACAAGCAGGGGCTGGGATTGGGGTACCTGATCCGCCGACCACTTCCAGCCAGGCTCCTGTGGGGTTAGAACCAGTTCCTTCAGCTGCCCGGGGGAGCTTGCTGTCCCCCATCACTATCAACTTCAGCCCTGTCCCCCCATAGCCCCCCCCCCACATCATTCCCAGCCCTGACCCCGAGGGGCTTCAGATCCCAGCACTGGCCTCCCTGCCGTCCCTGAGAAGAGATGACCACTCACGTGCGGCGGAAAGCTGATCGGAGGTCCAGGTCTCCAGGGCCAACGGCCTCTGCGTTCAGACAGGGAGATGAGACAGGGAAGGGGCTTCAGAGGGCACACCCCAGAAGCCTCACTCACCCCGGAGTCTCCGAGTATTACAGACCTTCCCATCCATGACCCTTGAGAGCGGGCATCTGCCCCAGGACCCCACATTCTGAGCCTTTCCAGAACTGAGGTACCAGGGAGTTTGGGTAGTTGATGGTCCCCAGCCCCTTAGCGGTGGCTGATCTCCCACGCAGCTCCCAGCTCACCCTTCACCTGTTCACCTGTGCCAGGAGCCTGGACCATCTCACCATCCATGAGATCTGGACTTGGCTGTCAGACCCCACCCCAACCCTGGGAACTTCCATGGGTTTCTCTCATGCCCCTGCATGAGCAGCACTGGGCATGTGGGCAGTGGTTGTCCGGTTGGGACTAGACATCCTCCTTAGTGTTGGGAAATGGAGGCAGACGTGGGGGATGAGACCCATGGGGACCTGAGCCCAGGACGCCAGGGCTCCCCTCACCATGGACAGTGAGACTGAAGTTGCAGCTGTCAAATTTGTCCTTGGTGGAAACCTCACAGCGGTAGCCACCTGCAAAAGTAGTCTGGGCATCTGTAATGTGCAGCTCAAACAGGTAGACCTGTAGAAGGAAGGTATCAGGGGAGACCAGGGACCGGAAGAGAAGGCTCTTCACTCCTAAAGGAGACTGGGAGTGGCTAATGGCCACCAACATTTTCACCCCTCAGGGTTTAGTTAACCTGTGGGTAAGGGTTTTGTGTAAATAGGAAAAAGAGCCCCTTTTCAAGACACGTGACTGCCATCTGCTGGCACAAGGTGGTAATAAAATATAAATCTGTGATGGCTACGAGGCAAATGACCTTCACTTAAGACAAGGCACTTTTGTGCAGTGCACAACCCACACAACTGAACGTGTTGGCCCTGCCCTGCCAGAGGAGCCTTTGCCTGGGCCAAGACTGTGGAAGAGTGGGAGGAGCAGAAGCTGGGAGTCAAAGCACAGGTTCTAGGCCTGGCTCAGAGTGACATCAGACCAGCAGCAACAACCTCTCAAGCTTCAGTTTCTTTGTGTAATGAAGAGCCCCTTGAGCTCCAATACTCATCCATCCAGAGGATTCACATCTTCACTGGCTGATGCCACCTGCCCCCATGCTTCATGAGGTCCCTCAGCCTTCCTGGGCCCCCTGCCTCCACAAGTTTTATTATGCCCCCTTAAGACTGTCGTGCCCTCCAAGCCCAGCATGTCCCACAGGTCTCCTGGGCCTCCCCATTGTCCCCGGGTGCCCCTGGCTATCCAACCTCCTTCCCAACTTCCCTAGGTCTCGTTTTTGCACCTCCTGTGTGCCTTCAGTCTCAGGGTGACCCCCAGGCTCCCCTGTGCCCCCGGTGCCTCCCAGGGGCTCCCAAGCCCTCTTTCCAGGGGGCCCCTGAACCGTGCCGTGCCCGCAGGCCCCACCTTGCTGGTCCGGTCGTAACTGTTGTGCAGCTGCAGGTGTTGGCCCACCTTGCTGCTCAGGTCCACCCACTTGCCCTTGAACCACTTGACTGTGGGCGGTTTCAGGAGGCTGGCGCCGGCCACGCGGGCTGAGAAGGTGATGCTGCCACCTGCAGGGAAAGGGCGACAGGCTGGGCCTGGGCGGGTGCCCTGCTGTGCCCTGCCCCACCCCACCCTGGGGTGCCGCAGCCCACACTCACCTGCGGTCACCTCGCCATCCTGTGGCCGCATCACGAAGAGGCCGATGGGGTCATCAGAGGCACCAGAGCCATCGGGGGCTGTTGAGCTTGACCCTGTGAGCAGAGGCCTTTGTGACCTGCCTTGGGACACCCCATCCGCTGGCCTTCACCGTCCCTGCACCGCCCTCCCTGCACCGGCTCACCTTTGGGACTTGGGGAGCCTCCTTCCTCCTCAGTGGTCGAGGCCAGTGCTTCTCCGGAGCCTCCAGGAGCCTCAGTAGGGGCAGGAGCAGGGCCCGGCACAGGCTCTGCCTTCTCTGGAAGGGAAAGGGTGGGGGGTCGTGGAGCAGCTTCTAAGCAGAGAGCCCTCCTCTTGTCCCTGGTCCCCCTCAGTCTTTGCAGGCTGGTCACATACTGCAGTGTGTGCATCTGGCCTCCTCACCCTCGCAGACTGTGCACCCACGCCCTGGTGGGTCGGCCCGGGCAGCTGTGGGCTCCGTTCCCCCTCCTTTCCCCTGGGGCTCCCTCCACACCCGCAGCAACCAGGGGCTTCCCTGCCAGCGCACGCAGCCCACCGAGTCCCCATCTGTGAGAAGGCGTCTGGAGGGAGGGTTGCGTGGTGCCTTATCCATCTCAGAACTTTCCCTACTTCCACAATGACTGGAACAGGCCAGGGAGACACATGGGGACACTCAGTGAGGTCTTGCTGCAGAAAAGGGAGGAAGGGAATTCCTGGCAGACGGCTCAGCCAAAGCAAAGGCAAGAAAGTGGAAAGGCTCCTCCTATACCCTGGGTGAGGGAGAGATGGCCAGGCTGCCCCAGAAGCTCAAACCTAGGGAAGGCGGACCAGGGTCTTACCTGCTTCTATGACCTTGAGGTCAAACTTGACCTTGGAGGAGCCAGCGATGACTGCGTAGGGTCCCTGGTCGGCGGGGCCCACGTCCCGCACTGTCAGAGTGTGCCTCGTGCCCTCGGCTGCTAGGCCATACTTGTCACTGGCGCTGATGTCACTGCCCCCCCGCTGCCAGCGCACCTTTACTCCTGACCGCTCTGTCTCGGCCTCGAACACAGCAGAGCTGCCGGCTGCCACTTCCACTGACCTTGGCTTCTTGCTGAAGGCTGAGACTGAGATAGGCCAATGGAGGCTGCAGGAGCCACTGGCTGGCCCAGGCACCCCAACCCTGCGTCCCTTCTTCCTAAAGCACTTTAATGCATCGCCTCATTTAATGCTTCAGTGGCTCTATGAGACAGATGCAATTATTATGCCCATTTCTCATATGCGGACACTGAGGCTCAGAGAGTTCAAGTGACTTATCCAACATCACACAGCCAGTAGGCAGAAGAGCCAGGGCCGCGGTCCTAACCTCCACACAAGAATTTTGTTAGGTATGTCCTTGGATACCTGACCCTTCCTTCCTGGGGAAGCCCAACTCCCTCTCTCCCCCACCATCTGGGGCCCTTGGCAAGGGACAGGTACTCTGTCCACTTGAATTGTGGCTAAATTTGTTCTCCAAGGGCCTCAGGCTGAGAATCAGCAACTGAGATAAAGCTGGCCTGGGAGGCGCTGGGGGCTGGGGGGCTGGGTCCCTGCCCTGAATGACCTTGGTAAGGGCACAAGCCAGGACCAAGTCCCTGGCCTGTGACTTTCTCTGCCCTTGGCCCAGGATCAGGGCTTCTCGACCATTCTCTCGCAGAGCAGAAGAACTGGCATTTTCACGCCAGGTGTGAGGGCCACGGGAATGCAGGCTCATAAAGCGGAGACTATCACAACTGGAGAGAGCCAACTCAACTCCTCCTTACACAGATAGGGAAACTGAGACCCAGAGAGGGCAAGGGCTTGCCCAAGAGCATTCAGCGAGACTGGCTCAAGTCTAGACTCAACTTGGGCCCCTGCCTGTGGCAGCCTTTCCCCAAAAGGCAAGCCCAGGCCTAATCTTGCTGCAGAAGGGATGGGGATAGGGAAGGGATCTTCTTCTGTCCCAAGACTGGGGTGATGGCCCACTCTGTGCCCCCTGGCCCTGGTTCACCCTCACTCTCATCAGAAGGATGGGAAGGAGAAACCAAGAATCAGAAAAAGACCCAGAAGACAGCCCCCACTCTCAGGAACTCAGGAACTCACTCAGGAACCCCCCAATTGTAGATGCCCCAGCCCTCCTGGCCACCCCACTCAGCCCCAACCCTAGACCTGCGGCTACCTGGCTTCTTCCCCGGCTCAGGCATCTTGAGAGAGACCACACCAGGATCTGAGCAGTCACAGGCCACCCAAGGAGGATCTGAGCAGGACCCGTCCCCCCACACTATATAAGGGGCCCTCCCCCTCCCCAGGATTTCTTATCTGCCTCTTGCCCAACCACCTGCTAAATATAGACAAATTCCAGAGAGCGAGGCTCTCCAGGGCGATGGCAGGGCCACACTGATCCCGGCTATCTCCTGTCCCTTCCCCCTCGGGTCCAATATGATGGCTTCTGCCCCTCTAACCCTTGGTAAGCCTCAGGGGCACCCCAAGCCCTATCTATATGTTCATCTGACAGGGAGACTGTATGGTGAATTGGCACAGATCCAGATCCTGGGGCCGGGCTGCCCTGAGACCAGGCACTGCCCTTTCCTTAACCTCAGTGCCTTAGTTCCCTCATCTATAAAGTGGGGTGATGAAAGCAGCATCCACTGTGTAGGACTGTTCCATGAACGAAGTGGGTTTATAAATGGAAAGGCGAGAGCAGGGCCAGGCACACAGGAAGTGCTGAATGAAAATATCTCTCCTACTGCGGCGCACAGGGCCCCAGGCTGGCCTCGTGCTGCAGAGTCCTGGGGGGGCTTAGTCCAGGGCCGTGTGGGGAGAGAGCAGTACTGGGGGCTGGTGCCACCCAAGGGGAAGGGCTGGGCGGGGTCTGCAGGTAAGGGTATTGGGGTAAACCTCAAAGCGGAAGGCAGAAACAGAGATGGCTCTTGCCAAAGTCACAAGGATTCACACGGAAAATACTGCCAGAATATTCTGAATTCCCATCCCCACCCCCACTGTTCCTCTATGAACTTTGGCCGTCTGTGACTGCCCCCCCTTCCTACCCACCCACCCCCCACCCCATCACCTCAGGAGTATCGGTTGCTACACAGAAAGAAGCAAATTACACGTGACTTTCTCCAAGCAAGGTCCAATATCAGGAAAGGCCATTTGTCCTTCCTGACCCCCATGGGAGGAATTCTGTACACAAGCATTGCCACGTGGTCCAAACTTACCATTCCTGTAGACACGGAATCCATTCTTTTCTGCCTCTGTGGAGTGCTTTCTAACTACTTTTAAACTGTATTGCATTCCCCTTGGCCTTCTTAAAGAGGACGGAACACTATTGACCCTCTCTTGGGGCTTGGAAGCCCGAGAAGGGAGGTCACAGTTTCGCTCTCGGGGCAAGGATGCATTTGGGGGTGTTTGCGCCGATGCTAATGGCCCCAGAGTCCGGGTTCTCTGAGGCCTGCTGGCTGCTTTGGGCCGTTTACTCAGTCCCAGGTGGTCTGCTCCCCCCATCTTGCTGTGGTTGCAAACAAGATGCTTCTAGGCTCATCTTTTTCTGTTTCTCCCTTGTTGTGGACTAGAAGCCAGAGAGCACAAGACAGCAGCTATGCACTAGGGTCCTGCCAGCATGGATGCTGTGAGGATGCCTTGGGGCTTAATTCCTGCTCCTGGCCGTGCTCCACGGCACCCCATTCCAGACACGTTGAGCCTTTCTGCTCCACGCTGACCTAGCACCCATGTGCAGTGGGATCTGGCCCGCCCCTCTCCTAGCTGTGTGACCTTGAACGAATCATTTGACCTCTCCAAGACTCAGTTTCCCAATCTATAAAATGGGATGATATCCGACTCTGCTTGTCAAGGTTGACATGTAATAAGTGGCCAGAAAATCCAGTGTGGCAGCCATTATCACTAATCGTCCCCATTGGGCCCATAACCTGAAGAGTTTCAGCCTCACTGGGGCATTTTTAAAAGCCCACTTATCGGGGCGCCTGGGTGGCTCTGTCGGTTAAGCGTCCAACTTCGGCTCATGTCATGATCTCACAGTTTGCGAGTTCGAGCCCCACGTCGGGATCTGTACCGACAGCTCAGAGCCTGGAGCCTGCTTCGGATTCTGTGTCTCCCTCTCTCTCTGCCCCTGAGCTGCTCATGCTCTGTCTCTCTCGGTCTCAAAAATAAATAAAAACATTAAACAAAAAAATTTTAAAAAAGCCACTCATCGGGTGCGGAGGACTTTTTAATGATTTATTCCCCTGATAACAACCAAGGACCTGTCGTTTCACCAGCTCTGACCCCTTGCCAGGCGCTATGTGTCATTTGTCCTGATGTCCCTACCCAGCACTGGCAGTAAATGCCCAAAGGACGTATGAGAAAAAGAGAGATCAGACGGGGTCACCCAGACAAGATGCACCAAAAAATCATAAAGGAGACTCTGTGCTACGAGAGGACTCACTGAGAATAACTTTAATAACTGTTCCTTGAGGAAGCTAACGAGGGAGAGGTGTGGGAAGGGAGAGACGCTTAAGAAGGAGGGTTCAATTTATACAAATCTGATGACTTTGAACTCCCAAGGAAGCACCCCAGGTTGTACTAAGCAAGGCTGACCCTTGGCTGCGGTCAGACGCCCAGGTGGCCCCCTGGAGCTGGGGCTGGAGTCCTGGTGGGAGGTGAGGAGAGGCCGTGGGTAGCGGGCTTGGAGGAGGGAGTGGACGGGTGAGTCAAGGCCCGGCCCGCCACAGTCCTGCCCCTGGCCCCTGGGAGCTTGCCTCCCTGTGTCCGGGCCGGGCGAGGGGTTAATGCTATGGCCAGCGGGGAGGCCTGGCGGGCCCAGCGGGTTCTGTGGGCCTGGGCTCAGTGGGGCGGGTGGCGCCGCTCGGCCAGGCTCCCGCGGCCCAGCACCTCCCCGCTGAACTGGTAGGTGAGCTTTTTCTTGACCTTCTTGACCTCACCCGTCTTGCCATAGTTGCGCAGGGCGCGGGCCATCTTCTGGTAGGTCATTTTCTTGCGGTTTCCCTTCTGGATGCCCCAGCGGTGTGCCAGCGCCTCCTTGTGCTTGGACGAGAACTGGAAGGTGCCCTTGTCCTTGTCCACCCACCAGATGCTGTCCTTCATGTCCCCGCTGCGGAGCAGGTCGAGCAGGAACTGGTACAGGCGGATCTTCTTTTTGCTGCCTGTGGGCGGGAGGTGGTCAGTGCCCTAACACGGGCACCCGCCCTCACCTCCCCCTGGTGTGGGTCCCCCTGGGGGTGGCTGGTCACTGGGGAGGGACTGGCGGTGGGGGGTGGTCTACCGAGGAGTGGGCTCCCTCACCCCACGCCTGGCACTCACACCCGCTCACACCCGTTCACACGCAGCCCGGAGAGGTTCAGACACACATACGCCCTCCCGGACTCGGTCACAGAGATGCACTCTCATCGACACGCGGAGAGGTACAGATGGTCTCAGATGCAGTGCGCACTTTAGCAAACGTTGACACGCTCACAGACACGGACACCACACTCAGCTCTGTGGTGGGACTGCTGTGCCCTTGGCTGGGGTGCACGGGGCACATCTACGGCCAGGGTCAGGGCTGGGCCGGACGGCGGGGCCGCCCTACCTGTTTCCCCATGCAGGAGGCCAGGCCCTGGCTCCAGGCCATCAGCCTCCCCGTCAGACACCTCCAGCGGGGGGCTCTGCCTCTCGCCCTCCTCCTCATCCGAGCTAGGCTGTGCCGGGGACAAGGAGGGGTATGGGAGGCACATCCGGGGTAGGTAGGAGACCTGGAAAGGCAGGGAAAGTGGGTTGAGGTCAGTGAGGGCCGGTTCACAGCTCAGAGCTGCTGAGGAGGGGCCATCTGAGCAAGAGAAGTGGGAGTAAAGAGGGGGGCAGGCCAGCAAGGGGCAGAAAGGTTTGCGAGAAGGCTGGGGAAGTTGGAGGTCAGTCGGGTTACAGGGGTCAGGCAGGGTCAACCACACACGGGGAGTGGGTTGTGGGGGACCAGGGGCTGCTGGAATCAGGCCCTCCCTGGGCTCCCAGTTCAGAGCCTCGTGGCCAGGGGAAAGGGCACCCTTTCTTTATATGCGCAAAGGTGCCATATGGCCTGGCATTCTTGGGATCAGAGGTGGCAGTGAAGAGGGGCCAATGGGATGGTCGGGTGTGGGAGCGACCGGGATTTAATAAGTGGGTGAACAGTGAGAGAAGGGCCAGCAGAGGTCAGCTAGGGGTGGTAGAGGTTAACGGAGGTCACTGATCGGGATGGGGGCGTCCGTGGGGCTGAGGAGGGTCAATGAAGGGGGTCAGTGGAGGCCAGTGGAGGTCAGTGTCCAGCGACTAGGATCCACGAGGGGCCGGTGGATGGGGATCACAGTGGGGATCAGGAGGGCCGTTGAGGTCAGGCAGCTCACTGGAGGGTGGGAATTATCGGGGCTCTGTCCATCGCGGAGCCAGAGGAGATAAGGGTGTGGGGTCACGAGGTCAGTCAGAGGGTCAGGAGGCAGCCGTTGGGGCTCCGGCCGCCGTTGGCGCTGTGGGGCAGGAAGCCGAGTTGAGTAAGAGCCTGTGTCAGCTTCCTGTGAAGCGCCGGCCTCACCACAGGCCGGGTCCCACGGGAGCCGCGGCCGCACGCACCTGGTGGCCGATGCCCGCGTGGGTCGGCGCCATGGGGGTGTCGAGCACGTGCATCTGCTCCAGCTCCATGTGGCGGTAGAGCTGCTGCAGCTGGGGGGGCTGCACGCTCTGCAGCTCCGTGAAGTGGTTCTCGGTGAAGCTCTCGAACTCGCTGTGCACGTGGTGCGGGTGAAAGTCCCAGTAATGGTCTGCAGGGACGGCCAGACGGCGTGCCGTGAGCCCAGGGCGCGGGGCGGGAAAAGGTGACCACGGTGGAGAAAACAGCGATGTCAGGCCACAGGGGGCTATTGGCACCGGCCGGGCCGGGCTCCGGTTGACATTCGTTCGCCCCGCCCCCACCTCGCTATGATTTACCATGCCCATTTTACAGATGAGGACACCGAGGTGTGGCAAGGCCGCATGACATGCCCGCGGTCAGAGGCCCCGTCGATGGCAGGCCTGAGCCAAAGCCGGCATTCCCGGCAACCCTTTTGTCCCGTGTCCAGGCGGTCACAAGGACACGGGTCCTGGCTCTGCCATTCACTTTCTGTGTGACCTCAGGCACATGCACGGACCTCTTCCTTCGGCCTCAGTTGACTCACTTGTAAAATGGGGTTAAAAGTTACTGGGAGGATGCAAATGAGTTCACATTTGTAAAAACTCCCAGCCCCAGAGCAGGCCCTCAGGGGATGCTGATTCCCTCCCTCCCTCCCAGCTCCTGCGAAAACCGGTGGTTCCTGAGCCCGTAGTCACCCGCACACGGTCTTGTCACATGGCCCAGGTGTGATGACAAAGTCACAAGGCTGACATTCCTCACACACCAGAACTTGCCCAGGCCCACGGTGCTGCCCCTTCGAAGCCATGCCCTTGGACAGCTGCGTCTGTCTTCCAGTGAGGTTACCAGGACAAAGGGCTCTCCTGGAAACTCCCCCATAGGTGCTTTCAGAGTCTGTGGTGGGGTGGATTTGAGTCTGGGGAACAGCAACATGCCATCGGGAGCCCTGGCTTGGGACTAGGACATGGTTTCTCTGGGCATCTTTTCCAGGAAAAAAAACCAAAAACCTGCCACATGTCTGTGGAGTTTCTGGGTACAGTCTGGGGTCCAAAAGAAGATGTGGTGATAAAGCGACAAAAGGGATTTTCTAATGTGACCCAAGAGGGAGTATACAAGATGGTGGGCCGGAGTAGCATCTCGGGGACAAGTGCACAGCCCTACATGGGGACCACCACCAGCCCCGTGTGTGTGTGTGTGTGTGTGTGTGTGTGTCTCTTCGTCCTTTTTTTCTCGCATACAAGCACATATTTACTCACACATCCCCAAAATATGTGTTTTTTTGGCTTTCGACTGGTTATCAGAAGACTTGCTTTCTAATCTTGCTCTGTGGTGGCATTCCTGTGTGACCCCAGACAAGCTATTTTATCTCCCTGATCCTCCAATTCCCCAATCTAAAAGTAGGGACCCGACTGGGTAGTGAACCCACAATCCAGGCAGCCCACACTCCCACCTCTACAAGGCTACATGGCACAGAAGAGAAAAAGTACACGATTTGGGAGCCAGACAGAGCTGGGTTCAAATCCTGCCTCTGCCATTTTCTGTCGTGTGCTATTGGGTGGGTCATTCCACTTCTGCAAGCCTCAGTTTCCTCATCTGTAAGATGGGGCTAATGATTACACCCATCTCATATTCTTGTTGTGAGGGTTAAATGAACAAACGCCTTCAAGGTGCTTAGAATAGAACTCGGCACAAAATTAGATCCAATAAACATTACCTGTTACTAATACAATTAATGTGTTATTCTAAAGAACCCGGATTAGCACTTGAGCAAGTGGCAGATACTTTCATACATATTTATTTATTTCCTCTTCTTCCTCCTGTTCCCTGCCATCTCAGTGGTCCAGAGAAATAGTTTTGGTGAGCCTGGCTGTCAGTGTCTCCCAGAGGCCAGAGCTGGGCCCTCAGCATTGTACCATGAGGACAGTGACTTGTTTCGTCCTCGCCTTATTCCCAGTGCCTGGACACAGCAGGCACTCAACGAACATTTCCTGAGTGAGTGAATGAATGAATAAATGAATGAATTCTAGCCTCCTGAGAACTCTCCCTGACTCTCCTCCACAAAATTATCTAAACCTGAAGGGAAAACAAAACAACACTTAATTTGTATTTTCATCTTGCAGTGAGTAAACAGGACCCAGAAGCTCTCCCCTTGCCCAGGACAGTTGGCTCTGTGCTTTAGAGATGGGCTGTTTTGGGGACTCTGGGATTTGGTGAGCCAATCCAGGCTCCTCTCTAGAGACAGATCAGCCCTCCGGTCCCACTCTGGCCCCTCCCATTTTCACCTCCCCCACCCTGGGCTGAACTGTCCAGATCTTGGCACAATGCTTTATCCTGCCCACCGACCTCCACCCTCAAACTCACTATAGTTCCAGGGTTCAGGGGACCCCGCATGCCTGCAACCTTCCAGGTGTGGAGTGAGGGGCCCCCGACTGCTCTTTCCCTCCTGCTCCCCACCTCTGCTCTAGCTTCGCATGAGACCCATGAGCTCATTCTTGGAATCCCAGCCTGAGGCCGGCATTTCCCATGGAGGTCTCAGTACACCTTCACCAGAGTCGCTCTGGGGGGTTTGGGCCCCTCCTTGGAGATGCAGTGAATCAGAAGCGCTGGGAACTGGAATCTAACGGGCCCTAAGGAGGTTCTTGCACTCCCTGACACTCTGGAACCCTGCCCCAGGGTCCTCTGAAAGCTGCAAATGGGACTCGAGCTACAATTAGTTTCAAAAGGCCCAACGGAAACCTCGCCTTTACCCTTGATTTGGGTGTTCAGGCAATTATGTAATAAACGCTGTCTGGTAGACAGAAACGTTCTGTGTATGGGGACCTCTGAAGGGACACAATACAAGGAAGCCTTCATAGTGCGAAAGTCAGCACTCTTGGGCTCTTTGGACCTCATTTATAGATGACTTCACGAACACATTGCTTTATCCCTATTTGTCCCTTCAATGGGTTCCCCGGGTCATCCTGCACCATGCCTCCTTAGCACAACACTGCACCTCAAAAGAATATAATTCCATTTGCATATCTGGAGTTAGTTCGGGACCTCCTTTTTATAGCCTATTAGGCCACCCAGCACATAGTAGGCCTCCATAAATATTCGATCAAATGATCCATTAGAGTTAGCTTTTAACATGTATTTTTAGGTACTGGGCACTATGCTAAGTACTTAATCCACATTTTCTCATGAATCCTCACCCCACCTCTGACAAGGTGGCCACTATAGTATGATCTTTCTTTTGCACACGAGGAAACAATGACTCAGAGAGAGTAAGTCCCTTGTCCACAGACAGCCATTGGTAAAGTCATGTTCCAAACCCACCTGTGTCTGCCTCCAGGGACTGAACTACCAGTATACCATACAACTTCTGAGGAACAAGACTGTTAATTAAAGCTTTAATTAAGACCGATGGTGGCACCGACTTTATCGACTGCTCTTATGCACCTGTCTACCATCATCCACCCCTCACCCATCATTCACCATCCGTCTTCCACCCATCCATCATGCATTCATTCATCCATATTCACCCATCCACCCATCAGTGTCCGTCATCCACCCATCCATCATGCACCCATCAGTTGCTATCCACTCATCATCAATCATTCCCTTCATTCATCCATCCATCATCTAACCTGCCAGCAGTGACCCCGTTCATCTTGACCTCTCATTACCTGGGACCAAAGTCTTACCCACCCATCTCTATTCTTCCTCAGTATATTTGGTGCTCCTAATACCTGTATGTCACCAGGACAAAAATAAAGTCATATTCAAAACAACACACATACTCAAAATTAAAGCCTTAAGTGTCATTCAGTTGACTTTATCTCCTCAGAGCAGGAATCCCAGCCTTAAGCCCAGGGTTCTCCCCAGGGAAGCAGAAGTAAGACCAAGACAGAGAAGGAAGATAAGGAATTAAGACAAGAGCTGATAAAAACAAAATAAAACAAAACAAACAAACAAAAACCTTCTTAGGAAATCACAGACCACTGGACAAAGGGTCCTGAAGCCCAGCCTTCCCGCACATTGTTCAGATTAAGGGAACCGGAAGCCCCGAGAGTGGAGAGCTCCAGGCTTCGTCATACTTGTCACTCTCTACTTTGTATCTTAATTATTAAAGTTTTCGTTATTCCCCCTGTTAAAATAATAAATCTGGTAGGACTTGTGTTTTATTGATTCCATAGCACCTAGCAATGTGCCTGGTGTACAAAAGATGCTTTGTATATATTTATTAGATGGATAGGTCCACGAGAGATGGATGGAGGGTTTGGCAGGTAAAGGGAAGGACGATTGGAAAGCTGAACGAGTGGGAGATTAGATGGGTGTGAGAACACATCGGTGGATGGGTGGACGGTGCGTGGTATGAAAGGATGGAAGAGTACATGGAAAGATGGAAAGATGGAGGGAAGGAGTCATACGTTGGAACTCTGGTTCCTTCACCAACCTCATTGCAAAGAGCAAATCCTATCACGTCCATTGTGATGGCTGTTATCAAAAAAACAAAAACAAAAACAACCCAGAAACTAACCAGTGTTGATGAGGATGTGGAGAAATCGGAACCCTTCTACACTGTCGGTGGGAATTTAGCCTGGTACAGCCACTGTGGAAAACAGTATGGAGGTCCTCAAGAATGAAAAATAGAACTACCATTTTACATCATGTATATTTTACCGCAATTAAAAATAATAATAAATAGTAAACCTGATGAGCCCTGCCTTCAAAATCTATCCTGAATCTGTCCACTTCTTTCTCTCTCTATTGCCACTACCTTTGGCCAAGCCACTGTCATCTCTTGCCTAGATTATGCCAGAAGTTTCCTCCCAGTGCTTTCTCGCTGTTCTGATTGTGATCTTCTCTCCATCTATTCTCCCACAGCAGCCAGAGTGACTTTTTAAAAAGCTTATTCAGGGGCGCCTGGGTGGCGCAGTCGGTTAAGCGCCCGACTTCAGCCAGGTCACGATCTCGCGGTCCGGGAGTTCGAGCCCCGCGTCAGGCTCTGGGCTGATGGCTCAGAGCCTGGAGCCTGTTTCCGATTCTGTGTCTCCCTCTCTCTCTGCCCCTCCCCCGTTCATGCTCTGTCTCTCTCTGTCCCAAAAATAAATAAACGTTGAAAAAAAAATTTTTTAATAAAAAAAAAAGCTTCTTCAGTGGAACTAGTAAGTGTTAGGAGAAGGCACTGAAAACTTGCAGGGAGACAGAACTAAAGTAAACAAGCAGAAGAACAAACAAAAACAAATTAGTTTACATTCAAAACAGAGGACATAAAAAGGCATCCAACTTCAAAAGAAAAACTCTAGTGACCAGAAGATAGAGAAATGCTTTCAAATTCTAAGGGAAACAGGATTTTCAGCCTAGATTTCTATACCCTGTTAATCATAAAGATATGAGAAAAAAAGCAAACAACAAAACCATACCTCCCACACACCGTCTCTTAGGAGACTGTTGTCAGAAGAATAATTCTTGGGGCACCTGGAGGGCTCGGTCAGTTAAGCATCTGACTCCTGATTTCGGCTTAGGTCATGATCTCACACTTCGTGAGTTCAAGCCCCGCGTCGGGCTCTGTGCTGACACTGCTTGGGATTCTCTCCCTTCTATCTCTCTGCCTCTCTCTCTTTCTCTCTTAAAATAAATAAACAAATAAACATTGGGGGGGGAGGAAAGAATAACAACTCCTATCCATGTTACATAGCACTCCCTATGTGCCAGGCACTGTTGTAAGGATTTTACATACAGTGACTCATTCAATCCCTACAGCAATCCTATGAAGTAGGTATCATTATGAAGAAGTTGAGACCTAGAGAGGTGAAATGTCTTGCCCACGATCACCCCAGATAGTAATGGGGAGATGGGGTGTGAATCCCAGTAGCCTGGCTCCAGAATGAGGGCACTATCTCCTTGCTAGCTTGCCCCTCATTCTCTTTTTCAAGGATGAGCAAGTACAGGTAGTCAAAGAACACCATATGGCTCAGCTGTGAGTAATCTTCACATGGTCATACTCCTGGAAAATTCAGGTACTGATTTAACAAGAGTTACTGTACAAAGAAAGACAAATACTCATGATCTCACTTATATGTGAGTGTGTGAGTATGATCTCACTTATATGTGGAATCTAAACCAAAAAACAAAACCCCAAACTTATGGACAAGGAGATCAGATTTGCGGTTGCTAGAGGGCCAGGGTCAGGGTCATGGGAATTGGGGGAATGTGGTCAAAAGGTACAAACTTCTATGTATAAGAGGCACCTGGCTAGCTCTATTGGAAGAGCATGTGAGACTTGATCTCGGGGTTCTGAGTTTGATTCCCACACTGGGTGTAGAGATTACTTAAATAAATAAAACTTACAAAAAAAAAAAAACCTTCTGGTTATGAGTACTGGGTCGCAATGGTGACCACAGCTAGCAATGCTGTATGGTAGACAGTAAAACCTTGGTTAGCGAGCATAATTTGTTCCAGAAACATGCTTGTAATCCAAAGCACTTGTATATCAAAGTGAATTTCAAGATCATGTGACATTCAGTGTCACGTATGACTCGTGTTGCAAGACATCGCTTGTATATCGAGTTAAAATGTATTAGAAATATTTTCTCGCTTTGTGGAACACTGGCAGAACAAGTTACTTGCAGTCCAAGGTTTTACTGTATTTGAAAGTTGCTATGAGAATAGATCCTAAAAGTTCTCTTTACAAGGAGAAAAACTTTTTTGTATCTATATGAGGTGAGGGATATTTCACAATATCTACATACATCAGCTCATTATGCAGTACGCCTTAAGCCCGCACAGCATTGTGCATCAATTACATCAATAAAATGGAACAAAGTTACTGTATAATCATTTGGGTATGTGTGAAGTGTGGGTGAGTGTGTGTATGCTCTGAATGACTACAGAGCCAAAGTCTCATCTTTCATAGGACAAGATGAAAAATTCAAGCCAGACTCATCTCCACCCAGCGTATAGAAGGAACCCATTAAATGCTTATGAGTGGATAAACGAATAACGTACTAAGTCTCTATTTCAAATCTTCGTGCGTACATTTACTTAGTGCTGTGATAGAAAGACTGGACAACTAGCTTTCATCCATCCCCGCCGGGCCACATATGTCATGAAGAAGTGCCGATGATAAGCTTTAGTAAAAAGCAGCAGCTTACAGAATAGTATGAGGCTACGATTCCATTGTTGGGTGAGCAGAATGTGCATATGTGTATGTCTGCACTGACAGATGTACAGGAACATAAATGTGGAATAAAATGTCTACAAGGATTGACTAAGGTGCCATCAGTGGGGAGGGAAGTTGGGAAGAGGGAAATATTTTCCTTGATAAAGCTGTTGTTGATTATTTTAATAATCAAAAATTAAGGGTTTAAAATTTATTTAGATTTTCACCACACACACACACACACACACACACAATTCAGATCATGTCATTCCCCTGCTCAAAACCCTCCAATGGCTTCCCATTCCCATTGTTTGTAGGATAACACCCAAACTCCTGCCATGGCCTTCAGGCACTGTGTGATCTGTCCTCCGCAGGTCCCTCCGGCTTCCCTTGGTCTCCACTACGCCCTGCATGCCCCGGCCACCCAGGCCCTCTCTCAAGGTCCATGCTACATTGCATTTCAGTTCTCTCTACCTTTGCGTGCGTGTTCCTTCTCTTTACTCAGATTTCACCTCAACTGCCCTCCTCAGAGGCCTTCCCTAACCACCCGAACGAAAGTAGCCCCTAACACAGGCACTCTGCCTTATGTTACTTTGCTTTTTAGAAGACTGCTTATGGCCTGTCTGCTTAGTTGACTGCCGCCTTTTCCCTCACTGGAATGTAAGTTCTGTGAGAACGGTGCCTTTGCGTGGCTTGCTTATCACAGAAACTCCAGTGGCTAGAATGGTGTCTGGCCCATGGCATGCAATCAGAAGCTATTTGGTAGATGGAAAAATGGGGCATGAGTGGGCCTGAGGAAAGATGGTAAGTGTTGGGAGGATGAGTGGGTGGCCACAAGGGTGAGTGGTGGAAGGGGTGGGTGGCTGGTTGGTTGACTGTCACCTAGGTCAGTTGAAAATGACGCAGTGGAGCTGTCACAGAGCCTTCTGTGTGTCTCCCACTCTCCCAGCTGCTTCCTCTTCCCCAACTGGGGGAAGGAGTAAAGCTAACATACTCTGACCCGAAAGCTCACTGCGCCTTGTGCTCAGCCCCTCGCACCTTTTGTGCATTAACTCAGTGAATCATTACACCTCTACGGGGTCAGGGTTTCCATGCTCTCACTTCCATATATGAGGGAACAGGGGCTCCCAGAGGTTAAGTCACTTGCTCTAAGGTCACACACACACTGGTGAGTGATGGAACCGGGATCAGACCCAGGCCAACCCCAGTGCTTTTTTAGTAAGTTCAACCACCTAAAAATGTAGACCCAGGGGCGCCTGGGTGGCGCAGTCGGTTAAGCGTCCGACTTCAGCCAGGTCACGATCTCGCGGTCCGGGAGTTCGAGCCCCGCGTCGGGCTCTGGGCTGATGGCTCAGAGCCTGGAGCCTGTTTCCGATTCTGTGTCTCCCTCTCTCTCTGCCCCTCCCCCGTTCATGCTCTGTCTCTCTCTGTCCCAAAAATAAATAAACGTTGAAAAAAAAATTTTTTTTTTAAAAATGTAGACCCAGAGGACATGCAGGAACTAGTGAAGAATGTGGGGTGTCTCTACTCTTGGGTCTTCATTAGGAAAGGACAGAACAGGTGCACAGATCAGCAGAGATGCCCAGATGGGCGATGATGGGGCAGGGGGTGGGGGTGGGGGGGAGTAGGGTGTAGGGTGGGGAGTAGGGGCCAGGACACCCGTGGACACCAGAGGAGTCTCCGAAGGAATCGGGGCATGACCAAAACAGGGTGCTCTGGCATCTAATCAAGCGTCATTCCTAGAGCCCCAGCCCTGATATAAGGGATCTGCCTGGGCACCGAGCCAGGAAAGCACAAGCACTTTTTCTCTAAAGTGCTCACTTCAGCCCCAGCCCCTGGTCTAGCTGGTTTCTAGATGCGTGCACACACCCTCATATTACAAGAGGGGACACTGAGGCTGCAGCGGACCCAAAGGAAATGACCCCAAACCCAGTGAAACTGAGTGGAGGTTAGGCCAGAGGGGAAAAGGTCCCTAATGTTGGAAGCAGTCCCAGGCCGCGCTGAGTTTGCTGAGACCTGGCCGTCCTGCTGCCTGGAGCCACCAGGGGGAGCCAGTCCTCAAGGCCAGAGGGACCTTCTCGGGTCCTGAACTGCTAGGGGCAGAGGCCACCAGTGCTGGTCTCTAGGTCACAGAGACCCACCCTTGATCCTGGCTGGGGGAGATGGGAGGAGGGGGTGGGTGAGGGAGACTTTCTCTCTAAATTGACTTTTCCACAAAGAGATCATTTTGCTTGCAGAATCATAAATGAACTTTAAAGGATGACAAAAAAGGATGCTTTACAACCTTCCTAGCCCTGAGATTCTGAAAGAAGTCTGTGTGTTCCCCCATGAGGGCTGGAGGCATATCTACCACCTACTTCCAGGACATGGCCCCCAGGTGTGGCCTGGCAGTGTGAAACCTTCCTCTGTGCTGTGGCACCCGACCTGCCTCTCCCTCTGGGGCTGCAGACACGCCAGTGCCTGGCCTGCCCCGGTTTCAGAATCCTAGAGAATTCCCCAATGAAGACCTGCTAACTAGGCCTTCTCACTTGGGCTCAGGGGTCCCATAGAGACACCGAGATCCCCTTTGGGTGTCCTCTCACAGTGCCCTGTCCAGGTGCCAGCCACCTAATGCCTGTCCCCATCTACCCTGAATTTGCTCCAGGGTCAAGACTGGGCCGGGGGATGGGCAGCGAGACTGGGACAAAAGGACCCTTGGCCCACACTCCGTTGTCACTCCCACCCCAGCAAACTGGGGCTCCAGCCCCTGCTGAATGAGGGGGACCTCAGAGCCTTTCCCTTAGTGAGCAGTTCTCAAACAGGGGTGATTCTGCCCCCCAGGGGACATTTGGCAACGTGTGGAGACATTTTTGGTTGTCGTGACCGGTGGTGCTTCTGGCTTCTAGTGGGTAGAAGCCAGGGATGCTGCTAGACAGCCTACAACCTACAGGGCAGGCTCCCGCAACAAAGACATTCTCCAGCCCCGAACGTCAATGGAAGTTAAGGACACAGCAGGGAGCAGAGCCGCCCCACGTGGAGTTCAGGGCAAGGGGGTGAGGACAACAGAGAGGATGAAGGGGCCTGGGGGGAGGGGGAGAGGAGAAAGCCCTGGACCTGGAGCAGACTGGGTTCCACCCACCGGCTGCGTGACCCTGTACAGGTCACTTAGCTCCCCGAGCCTCCGTTTCCTCATTTGTGAAAGGCCACAAGGACTGGACCAGACGATAAACGTGGGCGAAGCTACCCTCGTGCCCTGGCACACCACAGATTCTCAATAAATGCAGGCTGGGGTGTGGGGCGTGGGGGTTTAGAGTAGTAAGCTCACGTCCTTTGAAAGCTAGTTTAATCCAATTCTCAGGATCCCAAAGAAGCCTTCCCTTCTCCCTCATGGCCCAGGCCCGGCTGGGGACGCGGGGGCGGGGGAGGGCCCTGTACTCACCGCTGTGGCTTTCTCCATCACTGCTGAGATAGGGGTAGTATTCGTGCGTCTGGCGTTGGTACAGGTCCGTGTCATAGGGAACCAGGTCTTCCGATGGCTGCTGAGAGAAGAGGCAGTCAGGACTCGGATGTTGGCGGGAAAACCGCAGTCAGGTTGGCAGCCCCCGGTATGTTGGGGCCACACCACCCTCTCGCGCTGAAGGGACCGCATCAGACCTACAGCCCTCTCTCTGCCTGACCTGGGAGAGGCCGCAGTGGGGACAGGAGAGTAAGACCCTCGGCTCCTGCAGAAAGGGGCTGACAGGGACCCCCCCAAGGTCAGAGGTCAAAGGAGGACCAAGGCTGGGAGGAGAGCATGGCCTCCCCGCACCCCCTCCCCTGCACAGCCACACTCCACATGGACACCTGCACCCCAGGTCCCCATCTCACACAGGAACTCTCACATCCACACCTCCAAATGTACAGACGCTCCCGTGACACGCACACTCCCGCGTGTGAACTCACACCCACAGTCTACCCACGCTCACCCTCACCCTAATTCTACAGGTCACTCACATTCACACACACTTGTGGTCACACTCACACGCACTGTTGTGCACTCACCCTGTAGGCACACACAGCCACTTGAATTACCGCACGTATCCTCACGCTTGCCTTCAAGCACCTTAAACACAGGCTCATGCCCACACCATCATGGCCGCGCACGCTCCACTTACACACCCACCCCCATAGCACACATGCTTGTCCTCCGGCCAGTCTCCACAGCCCACGCCCGGGCCCAGGCACCCTCATGATGACCAGTGGCCGTTCACACTCATGGATTGTGTAGTGCTCTCCAGGCAGGCTCTGGGGCCATGGGCCAGCCAGAGCCTTGGTCCTCTCCCTCTCCCTCCTCCGTCCTCCTTCTGACACACCCACTGGGATATTCCCTTCCCTCCCCTCCCCTCCCTCCCCTCACCCCTCATTGCTCCCCCCACCCCTCCCTGTCCTCCTCTCCCCTTCCTCCCGCTCTAGCCCCTCACTCCTCCCTGTCCTCCTCTCTACTCCTCCCCCTCCTCCCCCTCCACCCTCACTCCTCCCTTTCCTCCTCTCTACCCTTCCCCCTCTTCCTCCTCCCCCTCCACTCCCCACTCCTCCCTCTCCCCCTCTCCCCCTCCTCCACTCCACTCTTTCCTCTCCCCCTCCTCCCCCTATACCCCTCACTCCCAGCCATCCTCCTCTCTACCCCTATCCGTCCTCGGCCTCCCCCTCCCACGCCTCCCTGGCCTCCTCCCCCTCCTGCCCCTCCAGCCCTCACTCCTCTGCATCCTGGTGCAACACAGGGACACACACACGCAGAGTCTTCACAACTGTCCTCAGGCCTCTCCCCACCCCCGCAGTGTGCGCGCAGGGATTGCACAACAGTTACTCAGGCCCTCAGAGCTCGGGTTGGGGGCCAGGGCTGCCTTGGGAGCCCACCTTCCCAGGAGTGCTCCCTTCTCTGAGAGGTCTGGCATAGCAAACCAAGAAGCTGTGCCTCCCGCCTAGCTGTGTCTGGAGTTCAGGGATTGAGAGGTCAAGGGTCAGAGACGCTGTGGTCCAGCTCCTGGGCCTGTGGCTTTCTTGAGGCGGCCTTGGCTCTTCCTGGGACCACCTCCGTCACCCCCTGCCTGCCCCCTCCTCTCCTTCTTGGTGATGGGAGGGGGAGGGTGGGATGGGCCCAGCTCCAGGGCCGGCTGGCTGGGGTGGTCTGTGTCAGGCCAGGAGCCCAGCACTGGGTTTCCAGGCAGCCCAGCCCAACAGCAGGATGTCAGGCCTGGGGTGCCTCCCTGGGCCCCGAGGCCTGACTGGGGTGGGGTGGGGGGAGGGAGCAGCCTCCAAGCCGGGAAAGCTGAGTCAGGTGGGCAGGCCCTGCCAAGCCCTTCCCGGCTCTCCCAGGGCTCCCCACCCTCGCTGAGTGGGGATGGGGCGTGAGAGAGAGAGGGGTCTTCTCTGAGGGGCCCAGGTCTGCATCTGCCTGAGGCTTTAACTGTCACAGAGAGCAGGAGTGGTGGGGACCTGCCCTTCCCCCCCCCCCCCAGGGGTCCCTTGGGACTCCTGCTGCTTCACCTCTAGTCTCTGCCCCAGCCTCAGCCCCCGCCCGGAACTCCGGTATCCACTGACCAGGTCCTGTCCCGGCACCCTTGCGCTCAGCCCCAGGATCGGCCCAGCTCCAGCGCCTGCCCTCCTCTCCCCCGCCCTGGCCAAGGCCCCAACCAAACTGCCGTCCTAGTCTCTGCTCTACTCATTGCTGCCGCCCAGCCCCTGCCCCTGCCCCTGCCCCAGCCCCAGCCCCTGGGGAGAGCCGGTCCAAGGCCCAGATCTTTGGGTCAACAACCATGTCCCCTGTGCCAGGCTCCAGACTGGGCACCGGGAACCCAGACATAAGGCGGCCTTAGTCTCCAAGAGCACCTGGGGCCATGGACTGAGACATCTGGCCTGTTGCCTCCTGTCCTTTAAGCCTTTACTGTCCTGGGGACTGGCTTCCCCCCACACCAGTCTCCCCATCTCCTCCTCCGCCACCTCTCTGCCACTGCCCTCACCATCCCCACCCCGACACCCTGCCCAGGAGCTACGGCCTGCCACCCAAGCCCCTAAAGCACCCAAGTCTATAAATAACCGTTCAGGCCCCACCGATCACAGCCCCACCATGAGCCCAGCCCTCAGCCCGCCAGGGCATGCTCTGAAGAAACCAATGGCCCCCTCGCTGGATCTCAGACCAGGAGCTCCAGGGAGGAAACACCAATTTCCCACTGATAGCTAACCGGGAGGGCAGCTGGCTGGTGGGTTGGAGGGCAGGCGGACTGGTGTCTGAGGGCTGAGGGTCGAGCCAGTAGAGGAGTCCCAGTACTCACAGGGGGGACGAGGGGAAACCCTTCCATTTTGCACGCCTGTAACATCCAGCCGATCTCCTAGCCGGTCAGGTCCCCTGCTTCGGTGGGGGCCAGTGCGGAGCCCCTCAGGATGGGGCGCCCCGTCAGGGGCTGGGACGAACTCAGGGCGGGCGCAGGGCTCAGGCCTGCCCCATGAGCTACAGGAGCCCTGGGTGAGCCCCCTCCCTTGACATTGCAGGGCCAGCGCAAGTTCCTGATTTTATCGAAGGGCCTGCCACTGGGAGATAGTCCCCTTGGGGTGACATCACCGCCCCAGCCCGTTTGCATAAATCTCTTGCGCGACAGGAAGTCTCTGGCCGGCTGGGGCAGGTGGTGCTCCAGGGGCTGGCCTGGGAGGCTATGGGGGCCAGGCCCCCTGCCCAGAGGAAGCTGGAACTGTGAGGGGCGGTCTTGGAGGCTGGGGTGGGGAGAAAGAGTGGGAGGGAGGAAGGCCAGCTCTACCACAGGGAGGCCATTGCTGCCCCCACGCCCTGCTGACGCCCCCTAACCCCTAACCCTACAAATGCCCAGTGCTCTTGAGACCCCCATGTGGCCATCAGTCACTGGCTTGGGGTCAGAGCTGGTGGTGGTGGCTACTAGGGGCCTTCACTTTCTGGGGTCAGCCTGGCTGGCTGAGAGCTCTGATCTAGCAGAGTGCCAGGCCTGGCTCTTCTGGGTCCAGGGTCCCCAACACTTATGTTCTATCCAGCCTGGGGCTGGGCTCTAGGGCAAGGTCCTCAGCATAGTGCTATTTGTCCCTTCCCTCTGAGTTCCTTCACACCAGCTTCCCTTCCATCAGAGGATGGTCCTGGGTCCTTACGCCTTCCCCTCCCAGTTTCCTGAGTACCACTGCTTCTTCCAAATCCCTAGGGGCTCTATTCTCAGCCCAGATTTCTCAGTTTCCCCACTCCTTGCCAATGCCTGAATGTCAATCTAGTCTTCCCAGTTTACACACCTTTCTTGTTTGTCCATCATTCATTTTCCTACCATTCTATTTTTTGTCTAGATGTCCATCCATCTATCCCCCCATCAAGCCAACCATATGTTTATTTATTTATCAGTTTATGTAACCGTTCATTTATTCTTCCATTTACTTGTTAGTCTATTCATCCATCCACTCATCTGTTTATCTATTTGTCCATCTAGCCATCTAGATGCTCCTCTACTAGCCCATCCATCTGTGATTGACGCATCACTTTATATTTTCATCTTTAAAAATTTTTTTTAATATTCATTTATTTTGGGGGGGGGCAGAGAGAGAGGGAGACACAGAATCCAAAGCAGGCTCCAGGCTCCAAGCTGTCACCACAGAGCCCGAGGCAGGGCTCAAACTCACAAACCACAAGATCATGACCTGAACCGAAGCCTCCTAAGCACCCCTATATTTTCATCTGTTTATCCACTGTATATCCAGCTCTCAATCTGTTCATCCACCGGTTCATGCATCCACCCATCCACCCATCCACCCATCTACCCATCCATTCACCGATCTACCCATCCATCCATCTATGCATCCTGCCGGTATTAACTAAGCTCCAGGCTCTATGCTGCGTTATGGGAAAGTAGGTAAGTACTGGACAAGATCCCTGTTTTCAGAGAGCTCCTGACCTAGTCTGGAAGGCAGGGATGAATAGAGACATTTTTTGATCCATTGGCCTCTGGTGAGTCCACTTCACTGCAGAAGAACTTCTTGAGCATTCTATTTCCTCCCACATGTAGTCTTACCCTCTGCTTTATATCCTCTTCCCACTAAGACTAGCCTGCCTCTTCCCATCAGTGGAATCCCAAGCCCCCAAGTGTTTCTTCACTGGCAGCAAAGACCAGGGATTCACAAGGTCTAAGTTCACCATTAAATCTATTTCACTTCCATCTTCACTGATTTTTTTGCATCTGTACTTGGGACTCTCCAAGAGGTCCAGGTCACAAGTCCTTAGGACTCCCTAGGAACATGACCGAGGCCCCTCCCCAAGAGTAGGGGACAGGCGGCTGACTTGACAGGAGTTCCATTCCTTCTCCCCATTTCCCCATCAAGAAGGCCATGTCCCAGCTGACTGCATGTGTGTGGGGTGGGTCTACCTCATGAGAACCAGGTCCTGCTTGACGTGTTCATTCTTCATTCATTCAGTCATGTCTTGGTTTGCTTTGTTTATATCTTTATTTGTCTACTAATTCTTTCATTTCATCACTAACTTTTTATTGAAGGCCTTCTATGTGCTGGGCCTGGTAAGGGGGCACAAATATGAAGAGAGCACGTCCTGGGCCCCCAAGAGTTCACAGGCTTGCAAAGAGAACACACAGAGAACACACATGTTAAACCGGTAGTATGGTTCTTTCAGGGGGTGGGGGAACAAGAGAGAGGTGCTACGTGCATTGGGGAGCGATTATTTTGGTCTAGACGACAGGTAGGGAAGCATGCAAGGGAAAAGGAGTGTCTAGCTGAGGAACCAGCCTGGGCAAAGGTAAGAAGATGGAAAAGAACAAAGGGACAGTGAGCCTTCATCCTGTGACTAGAAACAAGACAAGAAAGCAAAGAGCCTTGAGTGTCAGGCCAAGGAGACTGGGTTGCATCCAGGGATAGAGTGGAGCCTTTGCTGTTTGTAAGCAGGGAGTGTGCTGCTCATTTCCATCGGTGCAGGCAACATGCTGTGTCAGCTATGTGTTCCTGAGGCCTGAGTCTTGAGGGGCTCCAGGAGAGGAAAGAGATTCCATTATCTCAAGTCTGGCCAAGCCCAAGGGGCCTGGATACAGAAGCCCCAAAAAGATCCAGGGCCCAAATCTCTAAAAATGGGCAAAATGACTCTCACTCTCTGTGCAGTAAGTCACAATATCTGTGTCCATTTGAATACCAGCAAGCCCTCTTTACCCTTCCTCCCACTTCCCCTCCTCCCAAAATGTACCAGAGGCCTCCTCCCTAGACCTTATATCCCCAGGGATCCACTGTTATTCAAAGCCCTCGGAATAGTAGCACCCAGATTCTAAGCAATTCGGACCCAGAAGGGTCTGATAATCAACCACCTAGGATCTCCTAAAAGGGTGGGGAGGACAACACTTGTCTGAGTGCCCAGCACTGTGCTGGGTCTTCCAGCCTTGTGATCTCACGTAGCCAAGACAACGATCTGTTAAACTGAGGCCCAAGAGGTCAGTGACTTGCCCAGGGTCAAGTGTGTGAGTGGAGAGCTGGGGCATCAGATCTGCCTTTTGGGTCCCTGTGGGGAAGGAAGGAAGGGGAAAAGGCTGAGAAGCCAAGCACGGAGGTGGCAAGAGGGCAGAGAGGGGGGAAAGGGAGGATTGAAAAGGAAGAGGGAAAAAAAGGGGAGAAAGAGTAACAGAAGGAAGCAGAGAGAGGTGAGATAAGAAAGAGAATAGGCAAGGGGGTGGAAGAGGAGGGCAGAGGGGAGAGGGAGAGGAGAGGGGACAGCCTCCTCCTCCTGCAGGGGAGCAATGGGCCCAGAGAGGGTCCCCGACTTGCTGGAGGTCTACAGGATGCATCGTACCTGGGCTGTGGCTCTCATTCTCATCAGTAAGGAATGGATCTGAAACCGAAAATCTTGGAGGCTCCAGGGAATGAGAGGGAAAAAACCACATTTTAAAAATTATTTTATTTTTTAAATAGGTAACATATGCACATGGTACAAAACTCAAAGGCACAAAAAAGGGACACAGCTGCCCAGTTCTCCTTCCAGAGGCAACCCTCCCCGTTACCTGATTCTTGTGAATTTTTCTAGAGATAGTCCGAGTAGACACAAAAAGGCAGGTATACTATTTTGAAAACTTCACACAAAAGGTAGCACACTAAACACATTGTACTTACCTCTGGTTCTATTTTTCCCCTAAATCCATTCCATGCCCAGACATAGAGAGCTGTTTTATTCCTTTTAATGACTATAGTATTTCACTGTTTGAATGGACTCTAATTTTTTTTTTTTTAATTAAGCTCTATACCTGACGTGGGGCTTGAACTCATGATCTCGAGGTCAAGAGTCATGTTCTACCAACTGAGCCAGCCAGGCACCCCTGGACTGTGATTTTTTTAATGTTTATTTATTTTGAGACATAAAGAGAGAGAGAGAGAGAGAGAGAGAGAGAGAGAATGCTAACGGGGGAAGGGAAACGAGAGGGAGAGAGAGAATCCTAAGCAGGCTCCACACTGTCAGTGCAGAACATGACATGGGGCTAGAACACACGAACCACGACGATCATGACCTGAGCCAAAATCAAGAGCCAGACACTTAACCAACTGAGCCAACCAGGTGCCCCTGGACTGTGATATTTTTAATCACGAGAGATCTCATTCATATAAAAGAGTACACAAAACATTTCTGTACAGTTTAAGGAGCAAAAATAAAACTAACACTATGTAGCCTCCATCCAAGTCAAGAAATATAACCTATCCAGCACTCTAGAAGCATCCTCCAAAGGTCCCCTTACAGATCTCTCCCTGTGTCTAGAAATAACACTAGTCTAACTTTTTTAGTAATTATTTCCTCACTTTTCCTTATAGTTTTGCCACTTACCTAAACATCTCCACAGTTTAGCTGTTATCTTAGCAGACTTTAACCTCATATAAAAAGAATAATGGTATAAATATTCTTTCGGGTCCTGCTTCTCTTTCCTACCTTCAGGTTGCATGTAGCCTTGGTCTGTTTTCATTGCAGTATAATATTCCATGGTTAAAAATCTTATTTAAACAGTCTTTCATTGATGTGGACATTTGGGTTGTTTCCAGTCTTCTGCTATTATAAATCATAATACAATCTATAAAATTTTCTAGTTTGCACATATCCTAGTGTGTGTGTTGTTTTTTTTTTTTTTTTTTTTTTTTTTTTAGGGAAGCTAGAGGGAATATAGGGAAGATCTGAGTTACACGTTTCCTGGGCTGGATGGACTGGTAACACTGACTCAGGATGTCTGCTCTTATGCTTTTTGTTTGTCTCTAAAAAAGCACCGTTCAACACAAATAACAGAACGTCACTTTCTGCCCTCGATGAAAACAATGTGGGAGAAAGGCCCACTACTGTGGAAGTAAATGTTTGAAGGGAAGTTAAATGCTATAAATTCTCCTTTTTCTATATTTAATTTTTCAAGGTTAATCTTGATGGTTAAGAGATTGGTACTAGAAAGAAAATCACTACAACCGGGACGCCGGGGTGGTGGCTCAGTCGGTTGAGTATCCGGGTCATGATTTCGGCTCAGGTCATGATCCCAGGGTCTAGGGATTGAGCCCTGCATCAGGCTCTATGCTGGGTATGGAGCCTGCTTAAGATTCTCTCTCTCTCTCTCTCTCTCTCTCTCTCTCTCTCCCCTCTGCCCCTCCCCCTACTTGTGCACTCTCTCCCTGTCTCTCTTTAAAATAGAAAAAGAAAAAGAAAATCACCACAACTGAATGGAAGCTGAATGACCTCCTTATAGACACTAATAAATAGTATCAGAAAATCTAAAATAGAAATTAAAAGCCCTTCAATTATAAGTAATATTGAAAATGACATATCTGTCATATCCTAACTCACTGTAAAAAAAAAACAAAAACAGATAACTTAGATTCTATAACATAGGTGCACAGGAATTTTTGACTCCCTTCTTTTGACGTCAAAGGAGATGTGTTGTTTTTTTTTTTTTATCGAGTCCTAATTGATGCATAATACTTTATTAGTTTTAGTTGTATTGCATTTAAACAAAATTTTTTTAGGGGCACCTGGGTGGCTCAGTTGGTTGGGCAACCAACTTTGGCTCAGGTCATGATCTCACAGTTTGTGAGCTCGAGCCTTGTGTCAGGTTCTGGGCTGACAGCTCAGAGCCTGGAGCCTGCTTCCGATTCTGTGTCTCCCCCTCTCTCTACCCCTTCCCTGCTCACGCTCTGTGTCTCTCTATCTCTCAGTAATAAATACACGTTTAAAAAAATTTTTTTAATGTTTATTTTTGAGAGACAGAGACAACATGAGCGGGGGGGGGGGGGGGGAGGGGCAGAGAGAGAGGGAGGCACAGAATCGGAAGCAGGCTCCAGGCTCTGAGCTGTCAGCACGGAGTCCAGTGCGGGTTTCGAACCCGTGAACAGTGAGATCATGACCTGAACCAGTTGGACGCTTAACCAACTGAGCCACCCAGGTGCCACTAGTCGTACTGCACTTTAAATTTTGAGATAGAGATACTGTCATATTGCCCTCGATGAAAGTTGTAACAACTTTCCCTCCTACCAGCAGCATATGACAGTGCTATTTACCCACTCCATAGGACAAATGGGCAGCCCTGTGGAGTGCAGGGAGGCCAGGCGGGCCTGGGTGGTGGAGGGCCAGGCGGCCCTTTGCCCTCATTGGACTGGGCTGCTGAGGGGGTAGACTGGGGACTATTGCAATCTCAGGGTGAGCAGGCAACAGGAAACGTGGGTGCTGCGTCCTCGAAGCTGACAAGACCTTGAACTTGCAGATCCCTTAACCTCATCCCAAAAGAGCTCTAAAATAAGGGAATGGCGCCCCGTCCCCACAGTCCCAGCAACTGGTCTCTATGGGGACTGACAGAGTATAGGGGAAAACTGAGGCCTCAGACCAAGCACTGGGAAAGTTGACCAAAAAAAGCTGAGCCCGTGTACAGAAATGGCCGTCTTGCAACTTCCTCTCATGGTTGAGACACTGGGGGAGGCTCCTCGGGCCCCAGTCTGTGTCGCCTGGGCCCCTCAGAGCTCCCCAGCACTGGGCTGGCTCTTTAGGGCCTGAGAACGTCCAACAAATATTTACTCAGGGCCTCTGTGGGCCAGGAGACCCAAAGAGGCAAAGACTCCTGCCCTTGTGGGGTTTGTTCTGGAGCAAGAAAGACAGGGCTGAGCACGTCTTTGAGGGCATCTCACTGCAGGTTAGCAGGTAACAGCACTATAGGAAAAGAGCGGCCAGCTGGCTAAGGCAGGGCAGGCCGTGCCCACCAAGAAGGGGAGATCTGAACGAACTCTGGGAGCCAGTGAGGGAGTGAGCTGAGCAGACCTCTGGGAGAAGAGCCCTGGGCAGGGACCCCAGCCCTGCAAAGTATGAGCCAGGACCAGCAGGGGGCTGGTGTGCCCGGAGGGGAGAGTGTGAGGGGCTGGGGCAGGTAGGGCTTAGTGGCAGACCTTGTGTGAAATTTCATTGTGACTGAGTGAAAAGGAGGTGCCCGCGGAGGGTGCCTTCTCTCAGGCGCTCAGAAAGTGCTTGTGAGGGACGCCTGGGTAGCTCAGTCGGTTAAGCCTCTGACTTCAGCTCAGGTGGTGATCTCACGGTTTGTGAGTTCGAGGCCCACATGCAGCTCTGTGCTGACAGCTCAGAGCCTGGAGCCTGTTTCAGATTCTGCGTCTCCCTCTCTCCGCCCCTCCCCTGCTTGCACGCTTTCTCCCTCTCAAAAATAAATAAACTTTAAAAAAAAATAAACTTTAAAAGACAAAGGCAAGGGGAAAGAGCAGGCATTAACTGGTTCCACCCTCACACAATCCTATGAGGCAGGCATGGGAAAAGAGGCTCGAGGCTCTGGTGGGGGGGGGGGGTACCCAAGGACACACAGCTGGTGAGTGGGTGGGAGGTGACTGCAGTGGTCCTGGGGCTGCTGTCCCTTCCTCAAGTCTCTCCCACGGATATTTCTCTGCCTAAAAATCCTCCTTGGTTCTTGCTTGTCCACAGGGTGCAGTCCAGCTCTGTCGCCTATGCTGGAGCCCCCAACACCCAGGGTCCAGCCCACCTTTGCACCCTCTCCCATCCATGTGGACCAGCCCCACCCCCACCTCCAACCAGAAGACACTACTCAACATTCCCAGAACCTCTTTCTCAATCTCCCAGGCCTTGCTCACAGGCCCACCCCTTCCACACCCTAAGGCCTCTGTCTTTTGTGGGCTCTCCTCCTCTAGGCTGCCCTCCAGACACATCCTTCCCCCCTTACCTCCATCTCTCCCCGGCCCCCCTGAATCTCTCCTCTTGCTCTGCACCAACCCCTGCCTCCAGCTCCCCAGCAACCAAGAAGCACCGAGTAGCCCAACCTCCTCTAAGGCCCAAATCTCGGCCATCCCTCCTCACCCCTGACTCTTGCTGACCAGGCCTGCAGCCCGGGAGCTCACCTCCCGGCCACATCACTCAGCCTCCGGCACCTCAAACCCACCGCCACCCACAGTGACTTCCTTCTGCTCACCACGGCAGCACCTCCCAGCACCACCCCCCCCCCCAACCCCGTTTGCTCTCTGAAGATAGGATGGCTTCTCCTCCAGGTGTAGGCCCCTTCTCCATGCAGCCCCTCCACCATCCCTCTCTCCCTAGGTACCCCTGGATCCTTCCCCACGATTGGCCGTGTGGCCTCTGGGCAAGTTCCTTCCCCTTAGGGAAGCTCAGACAACTCGATTCCACAGAGGGGTCAGCGAGACTCGCCTCCCAGAATCGTTCAAAGGACTGACAGGATAATTTGTCGGTCTTTACCTAACATGCAGGAGGGGGTCATTTAGTGCCCGTTTCCCTCACTGGCCTCCACACACGCTAACTGGGACCTGTGAAGGTTTAGGAGTGTGGCTCTGGAGACCTTGATTTGAATCCTGTCCCTGCCCTTTGGTCGCTGTGTAGCTGAGGGCAGGTCCCTTCTTAGGGCCTACGTGTCCCCACCTTTAAAATGGGGCAATAACAGGCTGCACCTCACGAGGTTGTGAGAATTCCACAAGACAGCATGTATGATGTTCGTGTGCGGGGGGGGGGGGGGGGGTGCACACCCGGCGTTCTTCCAGAGGGAGGAAGGCTCACCCTGTCCCTGCGGGCTCAAGATCCCAGCAGAGGTCCTCTTCACAGCTTCCTTGGGAAAAGAGAAATGCGGGGAGGCAGGAAGCTGCTGGAGGAGAGCCCCGTGACAATAGCACCTCTCCCTCCTCTGCCCCCCTGGCACTTCTCTCTCACCCTCCCTGTGTGAGAGCAGTCAGCTCTCAGGAGGGGAAAGCCAGACAGAAAAGGGGCCCAGGACTGGAGCAGGGACCCTGAGATTGGATGAGAGGGGCCCTTTGAAAAGAAAAAGGAAAGGTAGTAATTATACAACCGTCCTCACGGGCCCAGCACATTGGATCCTTACAGCGAGGCTATGGGACAGGGATGATCTCCCTTTCACAGATGAGAAATGGGGCTCAGAGCGAACACTTTTCCAGGCCACAGGACTGAAAGAGCCAGACTCAGCACTGGACCCAGGCTTGTTTTACCCCAAAGCCTGTGCTCTGGGCCCAAGGCTGCCCAGTGTGTATGCCGTGAGTCCTTGGGAAGAGGTCTCTGTGCATATGACGGGAGGATCCTGAGGCGTAGGGCTAGGGAGAAACTTCGACTTCCGAGCTGTGGCCCAAGGCCAGTTTGAGGCCACCCAGGGGCCCTGGGTGGGGGTGGGGTACCACCCAGCGTGCGGAGCTAAAGGCGCGGGGCCTGGAAGGAGTTAACTGCATGAGGGGCCTGAGTGAATCAGAGGCTCCGCAGGCTGCGATGGAAATTCCCTGTGCATGGCGTGTGGTCACCCAGAAAAGGGAAATGGTGCTTTTCGGAGCAGGGGACGGCGGGGGCTGGAACCCGGGAGCAGACGCCTGCCCGGGTGGGGCTGGCGAGGGTGTTGTGACCAAAGACTCCTGGCCTCAGGCTCTGCTTAGGCTCTGGGTGGGAGAAAGGAGGTAAGGAGCCACCAGGCCAGGCCAGGCCTGGTCATTCTCCAGTGTGCCCATGGGCCCTGACGGATGGGTAGGAGTTCACCAGGCCCAGAGGAAGGAAGGGCACTCAGGCCGTGGGAACTACAAAGCACAGGGGTGTGACTCAGCATGAGAGTCTGTCCCCCATGCTTTTTCTGGAGAACTCTTTCCTGTCCTTTGGGCCCATCCCAAGTGATACCCCTCCGCACCCTGGGAGCACCATCACTCCCCTTCCGTGTCCCAAGGCCTCAATTTCCATCTGGGAGCTCTCAGAATTTTGTAACTCATCTGCCTTCTACCCAGGACTGTGGCCAGGGTCATGTTGTAGCTTCAGAGGCAGCTTGCACCCAGCATAGAGCTGGCACCAAGTAGGTGCTTGGTGTTCGTGAAATGCCAATTTCACAGGAGGGGGCTCTGAGGCTCAGAGAGGTTAGGAGAAACTCAACCAGCCAGCTGGCTATGGCGGAGCGGGACTCAGGCCAGGGCTTCTGCTCAGCTGGGACTTGGCGGGAGGCGGGGGCACTGGGCACTGACACCTGGCCAGGGGTGGCCATCTGACAACTATGCCGTCCAAAGCCTGCTTCTGTCTCAAGCATCAGACCAGCCCTGCTTTCGCTCTTGTCACAGTGTTAGGAGACTTCGGTCCTGCCAGTAGGGAGACTGGGGTACAAGATGGAACCCAAGGCAGTCAGGGAGAAGAGGGAATAGGGTGTTAAGAAGCCTTGAATCCCGATCCAGACGCTCTCTAGCTATGGGGCCTTGTACACGTGGTTTCCCCTCTGAGCCTCGGTTTCCACTTTATGATGGTGGTCATGGGATAGGCTCGTTCTGGGGGTGGAAAGATCTGACTGATGTCAACTGGAAACCTCTGCACCAATGTGAGGGAGTTGGTCTGTTATTAGTAATGAGTGTCACTTATGTGGCCTGTTGTCTCTCCTCGGAGCGGTCTCCTGCTGCAAGGCCATCCAGCCTGCCACTTCCTAAGCCGGGTGTGCCGCGGCCTCAGGCCCAGTGTCCCTCTGCACCGCACGAGGGCCTGTCCCCCACACCAACCCAAGGAGAGCAGTGGCTGGGTCCTCCTGTCCAGAAACATGCCCTCCAAAGTCCCCGGGTGCCCCAAGTTCCACCGTAGCACCCCAGATTCCTTGGCTCCTGTGAAGATGCAGGACGCCCAGAGAAACCACCCTCAGGAGGGATGGGCAGCATGGTGGCAGCCATTGGTGTTGGAGCTTTTCCAAGCACGAAGGGGAACTGAGAAGTGTGGGAATGTGCCTTGGGCCTGCCCAGGGTGGGCGGCCGGGCCCGGGTGGGAGGGGCTGTTCCAAGGAGTCCAGACTGATGGGGTCCTGGGGGTGCAGAGGAGAAGGGACCCGTCGGCCTGTGACAGTGGGGTTGGGCGTCACCGTGAGGTGCCTGCAGGTTGTCCAGACAGAGCTGGCCGGGCAGTGGGAGGCTGGGGAGCTGTGTGGAGAAGGAAAGAGGAAGCCATGGGGAGAGGGGGATGGGCTGCTGGGGATGGAGTGGGAGTGGGGGCTGGGGGGCCTGGAGCCACTTGGCCGCAGCCACTTCACTTCTCCCGGTTTCGGTTTGTAAATAGCTGCCGGCTCTGTGCAGGCGGGATGGGCCCCGCCCCTTCTGTGGCCTGTGTCCAGGGAGGCCCGGGCCTGAGTAGCTGCAGCTATTCAAAGCCTGCATTTGAGGACCCCAGGAGGCATGGAAGTTGGCCCGGCCTTTCTCTGGGTGGGCAGGTTTCGGTGGGCCCAGCACTGGGCAGCCCCAACCTGTGGTCACTGAGGTAATGCAGCTGGGGCAGAACTTGATGACTTGGCCACACTGAGCTTATTTATAACTGGGCCTCCGTGGGCAGAGGCAGCTGCTGAACCGCCAACTCAGCACTTGGTGCCGGGACAGGATAGTGGGGGCCAGGCCAGCCCGATGGTCCCTCAGTCTGGGCCTCGGGGTCTTGGGATCCCCAAGGCCTCTTTGGCTGGAACCAGTGCTTGTGCTGTCTGTGTTCCACAGGCCTTGAGATTTAGGGCTTGTACTTGTGAGGTGGGCACCTCAGAACCTCCTAGACCAAGAGGGTGTCTGAACTCAGTGGACTGGTCGGTTCCCAGGGGGCTCATGCCTTGGCCTTCCTGGAAACTCTTCCTGCAGAGGTCAGGCACTGTCAGCAAAGTCAACAAGAAGCAAAGTCATCTCCCCTCCCATTCTTGCAATAGCAGTGCTTAAAAACAAAACAAGATGCGTTCGGGAAGAGGGCAATGCCAACTCCTGAGGCCTGGCCCTGATGGTGGCCCTCCAGGCACCTGACAGAGGGGGAAAGATGTGGCTCCCTCCTGAGGCTCCCGTGTCCCACCACATGGGTACCCATCTCCTTCTCAGACAGGAAGCACTGGCCCTGCCCCCACCCTCCAAAAGACCACTTCTGGAGAGGTGTCAGACCCCTTCCTCAGGTCTGCGGGAATAAAGCGGCTCCTAAAATCTTTCTCCCACTTTCGAATCCTTCTGGATCAATCTTGTCACCTACGACCCTCTGTCCCATCAACACCTCGTCTCCCAGACTTGGTCCTGGCCTTCCCACCTCCAAGCCTTGTTCCAGTCTGGCCCCCGGCCTGGCATGCCCTTTCCTTCCCCCTAGTCTCTCCAAGGCCTATGCCAAGCCCTGCTCTGAGGGTCCCAGCCTCCGTGCCTACCTGTCCCCAAAGCAGAGGCTCTTGAAATATGAAATTCAAGGGGGATGTCAGAATTGGAGCAGAAATGGGCGAGAGATTTTAGATCATGGGGGCCACAATCACTACACAAAAGAGGAAGCCGACGCCTGCAGGGGGTCAGGGATGGCCAAAGGCACTCAGTGAGCAAAGAACAGAGCTGAGACCAAAACTACGCGCTCTGACTCCTGGACTGGAGCTCCCATCCCTGGACCTCTGACCTCCTGGGCCCCAGCTTGGCCTTGAGCGATGGCCCCACCTGGCCCCTCACACTTGGCAAAAGCTGTTGGGTATGGGAAGGACGGGTTGCTGGTGTGGGGGTATCTCAGGCCATCCACTGCCCAGGTGTGAGGCCTGGCCTGGCAGGCCTACTCAGGCCCCTCTGGGCAGGGTCGGGGTGCCCAGCCCAGAGCCGCCCGGGCTGCAGCTGCCCCTGTTTCCACATCGGCAGTAGCAAGTCCGGGCCTGAGAAAACAGGAAGCGCCCAGTCACCACAGGAAGCATGTGTGCGCAGCCTCCCCACCCCCGGCCCATTGCAAAACGCCAACAGCCCCATTACCACAGGCACCACACAGTGGCGGGCAGAAACGCTCCGGCCGCCAGGACTGCCGAAGAACTGGACAGACAGACTCCAGCCCTGACTGGCCTGGGCCAGGCCACGGGGTGAATGTCCAGCCATGGCCTTGAGGAGCCCAGGGTCCCCTAGGGTTCAGGCCTCATGCCTGACTCTGGATTCTAGAGCCTAATCCCAGACTGGCCTAGGCTAGGCCTGCTTTGGCCATCATTAAATCAGAGTATGGGGTCAGGGGTCACAGGGAAGCCATTTCTCTGACTCGGTGGGTGGCACTGGAGGACTCTGTGCCTGTCCCTCAGACCCTGTCAGGGCCTGATGCCCAAGCCTCGCTGACCCAGTTGGCCTAGATCCCACCGCCCCCACGACCCCAGGGAGCCATCTGCTGTCCAGTCCACGCCTGCCACGCCCTCTGCCCAGCCCCAGCCCTTCCCAACCGAGACTTTGCTGGCCCCTGGGGTCCTGCCCAGGCTAGCCCTCAGGAGACTAGCGCCCCTCCTCATCCCGCCCTGCCTGCCCCGACTCACCTCCCATTTCTGGCCACCCGGCCTCAACCCTTGGAAGGAGATGGGAGTGCAGCAAAGCTGAGGCCCGGTGCCTGGGGAGGCCTGTGCTCCTCCAGCCCCGGGGACGGCAAGGAAAAGAGAAGAGAGCAGAGCATTTCATGGCTATAATAAATCAAAGGGGGAAGTCAGAGCAGGAGAAATAAGAAACTTCCCTACCCTGGGCACAGGGACCTGCCAGGCAGCAGCCCCCGGCACCCCCACGGTCTTCCCTCCTCCCTTCTGCCTCCCTGGCCAGGACCCAGATCTGGTGCTTGCTCTCAGGCCTCGGGGCCCCACCTGCCCAGAGATCTTCTGGGCGCCCAACAACCTTTCTTGCTGTGCACCCTGGATCCAGGCACCTCTAGGTGGGGCTTCAGTTTCCTCCTCATGGACGCAGAACTCCATGGGGCGGGGGGGAGGTAGGGGGGTGCTGGCTTGGAGAGTGTATGGTCAGGCTGCCCAGCAGAGAGGGCTGAAGATGGGTAGTGCCCCTCTGGACAGGATGAAGAAATGAAAGAGGTGAAGGGAGGGAGGGGAGGCATTCTGGGAATTCCTGGCGGACAGTCGGTCTCAGCAGGACAAATGTCTGTGAGAGGGGACTGGAGGGCCAAGGCAAGAGGCAGGAGTAGGGAACAGAGGTGGGGAGAGCGCTGTGTTGTGAGAGCAGGCAGGGCCTTGACTTCAACTCAACTCCTGCACTCTCTCAAACCAGACCAAGGGGCCCAGGGGCCTGGGGGCCACTGTTTGTCCCCTCCCCCCATCATGTCTTCCTGAAGTGTCCACTCAACAGAGATACTGGGAGGGGAAACATTTTTTTCAGGCAGGGGGAAAGCTCACATATTAAAAAAGGAGAATGAGGGTCGCCTGGGTGGCCGAGTCAGTTAAGCATCTGCCTCTTGCTTTGGGCTCAGGTCCTGATCTCATGGTTTGTGACGTTGAGTCCCGCTTGGGGTTTTGGGCTGACTGTGCAGAGCCTGCTTCGGATTCTCTCTCTTTCTCTCTCTCTCCCTCTCTGCACCCCTCCTCTGCTTGCTCTCTCTCTCTCAAAATAAATAAACAAATTTTTAAAAGAAGGAAGATGCAAATCTGTATGAATTTTTAAGATAGAATAAGGAATTTCAGAAACATTTTGCTAGTTTTGGGGCCTCTATGAGCCATGCACCCAGATACCGAGCAGACCCTCCTCCAGTGCCATTGGGGTGCATTGTGGAGACTCAGGCTGCCTCCAACTTGAAGCCCTCCTGAGACAGTGTGCTCACTCCCTGACTCCAGGGGTCTCTCTCTCACTGCGAGCAAGTTCTCCTCAGCCCCAGCCCTGAGTCTGCGCACGATGTCTCCTGGACAGCTACCAGCCTGGAGCTCAAGGCTAACAGAAGAGCCTGGCAGGGCCCAGGATCCTTCTGAGCCTCTAAGATCACGCTGCTTCATTCACGACCTCGTCAGGCAGATAAGATAAGAAATTGGCAGTGACTGTTGGGAGTCCAGGCTGCCGAGCCAGACAGATCCAAGAGCATGCAGGGTGTGACCGTAACTCCCACCCTCAGTTTCTCCACTTGGAAAATGCCTACCTAGAAAATTTGCAAAGAGGGGCGCCTGGGTGGCGCAGTCGGTTAAGCGCCCGACTTCAGCCAGGTCACGATCTCGCGGTCCGTGAGTTCGAGCCCCGCGTCGGGCTCTGGGCTGATGGCTCAGAGCCTGGAGCCTGCTTCCGATTCTGTGTCTCCCTCTCTCTCTGCCCCTCCCCCGTTCGTGCTCTGTCTCTCTCTGTCCCAAAAATAAATAAACGTTGAAAAAAAAATATTTAAAAAAAAAAAGAAAATTTGCAAAGAAAGACAAAGGAGATCACAGGGTGATCGTGGGGCCTGCATCACACAGTGGCCTCTGACACTCTCATCTCCTCCCAGAAGCACCTGTTTCCTCCCTCCTTTCCCTTTCACCTGCCTGAGGTGGGGTGAGAACTTCTATTCCCTGCTCTTCTCTGCACCCCCGCCCCCCAGGGCCCTTGGCCTCGCTCTGACCTGTCCTGATCTGGGAGAGTGTTAGCGCTGAGGCTCCCAGCCCTACCCCAAGGGGCTCCCTCTGTGAGATGAGACTCTGAAGGCCCAAACTCCTGCTCTGACAGGACTCCCCATTTCTGCTCACACCTCCTGCCCTCGCACGGCACCTCGCTTTCATCCTCAGACAGCCACAACTGTTTTTTGTTTTTTAAATTTAGTTATTTATTTTGAGAGAAAGAGAAAGTACGAGCAGGGGAGGGGTAGCGAACGTGAGAATCCTGAGCAGGCCCTGCACTGCCAGTGGGGAGCCCGTGGCGGGGCTCGAACTCACGAACTGTGAGATCATGACCGGAGCCAAAGTCCGTTGCTTAACCCACTGAGCCACCCAGGTGCCCCATCCACTTTTGTAACAACTGATGGCATGCACTAGGCGCTTTACATACATAACAGGTCAGAATCCTCACAGGTATTCTTATCCCCATTTCAAATATGAGGCAACTGAGGCTCAGAGGGGAGGAAGGTCAGCTGGCCAAAAAGCAACAGCTCTGAGGTGAGAACTTGGTTCTGTCCTCCAACCCAGTAGAAATCCTATGCAAACCATGAGGCAAAGCAGCAGGTCTTTTGGGGTGTCACCGCTGCCCAGGCCCATGGTCCTGGCCCATTCCCGGCTCCCCTGCCCTGTCCCCATCACCACAGTCTCTTGCTTCTCCTGGACCAGGTTGTAAGATGTCAGAGTTGGACACATTCCGGCCTCAAGTGCCCACGAGAGCAAAGAGGTTATAAAAACAGGTGAGCAGTCTGCTGAATCAAGGGCTCTCCTTGGCTCCCTGCCCTGGGAATTCACACCCAGCAGTGGCACTTAACTCCCTAGGGAGAAAGCCTCAAGGGAGCCGTGTTCCCTGCTAGTTAGAACCAAGACATTGGTGCCAGACCTTGTTGTAGAGCAACAGAGACCATCCCCTGGCTAAGTGACTTAACCCTAAAATGGAGAGAAAAATGCCTCTCCTGGCCTGGAGAGTTCACAGAAGGGAAGTTTCTTTCTAAAAGCCAAGAGCTCAGCCCCTCTTCATGCATGGTCTCATTTAAGCCGCATAACAGTTCTGACAGGTCGGTACTATTATTACTCCCATTTCACAGATGAGAAATCTGAGGCGGAGGAGTCTTCCTAAGATCACACAGCCCCGCAGGGGCTTGAACCCCAATCCTGTGTAACTGCAAGTCAGGTGCATTTATACTGCCTCAGAGAGGTTCCTCTTCCTTTCTCCTAGGAACTGTTCTCTGCCACCACCAACCCGCAGGGTCAGGGGCCCTGAGTGGCGAGTTGAACCATGACTGGATGGCCCTGCCCAGCTGTGGTGCAGTCCCCAAATGCCTGACTGCCCTTGCTTCTTGGGTTGGGCTTGCGGATGGCTTCCTGGGCACGCAAGGGGTTGGGGCCAGCTGCAGCAGGGACTCCTCCAGGCCGTTCCCCAGCCATATTGTTTGCGGCCATCCTACCCTGCAATCAGGTAGGTGTCTGTCTCTTGCAGAGGGGTGTTATAAGTTCCTGTAGGGGCCCTCCCGGCAAGGCAAGGAAACAGAGAAACCGGACTTGAGCTTCTCTCTGGTTTAAGCACCTTCCAAGGCCCTGGCAGAGGCCTCTGCAAATTTATATTTGTGATTCTGTAGTCTTTTTCTTAACGAGGACCTCAAATTGTAAAAGCATCAGGCTCTACACAACCTAGCTCTGTCCCCACGCTGAGGACAGCGGAAAGTGTTCCATCCTCCTCTGGCTCCCTGGCTCTGAGGCAAGTGAGACCCCCACTTTCCCATCTATGCAACGAGATTGAAGCCGGGAGACAGGCGGGTACAGCAGGGGCAAGGAGAAGGGACCAGGGTCCCCATCCTTTACAAAAGGCTCAGATCTGCAGAGGGTTTTCACCAGCCTGCATTTGTTGCATCTCCAACAGCCTCGCGGAGTAAATGGAGCCTCCTACCCCCGTTTTCCAGCTGAGATAACTGAGGCCGGGAACAGAAGGTGCAGGCCAGAGCCTCTCCCCCACGGGCCCCGGGGGGGTTCCGCCCAGGATGCCGAGCCAGGGTTGGAGGGAGTAGGGGACAGAGGGTGCGGGGACGGCGCAGCGGAGGCAGTGGGGAGGCAGCGGCGTCCCGCACTGTCTCACCGCAGGACCGACCTCGGCGCTTATCTGCTCGGGCAGCTTCCGCCCCCCACCCCAGCCCCCGCCGCAGCCCGGGCCCCCGCCCCCGCCTCCGGAGGGCCGGCCCGAGGGCCCCTCCCCCGGCGCCCGCCCCCAGGGAGCGCCGAGCTAGCAGGGCGCTGCCCGGCCGAGCGGAGAGGGGCCCGGCCCCCAGATGAGGCGCCGGAAGTGATCAATAACCCCGGGGGGCGGGGGCGCCTCCTGCCTCCAGCCCGCGGCGCCAGGCCGAGCAGGGGTCCCCGGGGCAAAGCTGGGAGAGAGGCTGCGAGGGAAGAGGAGCGGGGTCCCCTAAAGGCCGGAAAGCAGGAGGAGAGGCGGGGTCCGTCTGCACCGGGTTCGGAGGGACACGAGCCCCCCCCCCCCCAACACACACGCACAAGTGCACACGCACACACTAGCAACGCCCATGGGCGTCCCTGGCACAGATGTGGGAGGGAAGAGAGAAGTGGAGACACCTTAGAGAAAGTGAAAAGCAAGCCGCAAACGGGAGCAGACGCCCGCCACGTGCAACTGGCAAAGGTGAAGCATCAAAAATACATAAAGAACTCTTGCAAATCCATAGGGGGGAAAAACACAAAATATCCGGCAGAAAATTTGATAAACGACGTGAAAAGGCATTTTAAAGAAGAGGAAGCACATGTGTTCAAGTGAACATCTTAAGAGATGCTCAAGTTCATTGGTAGTGAAGGAACAACAGCGACGACCACGGTGGGATGCTATTTTACAGCACTGGAAGGGCAAAAATTAAGCCTGACAGCACCCAGTGTTGGAGAAGAGGTGGAGCCGCACAATCTCCCGTGCATCGCTAGCCAGCAACTCTGTGTAACCACTGGAGAAGACAATCTGGCCTTATCTTATAATGCGGAGACGCAGCAGATCCCCACCCCCCAGGCATAAAATCAAGAGACCTTGGCTTGTGCTCCAAGAGACCTGGGCGGGAACGTTCAAAGATACACTGTTCTTAATAGCAAAACTCTGGGAGTAACCCAAGTGAACACTAAGGAGAGCGGGTAAATAAATTACAGTGGATACATCCACACAGCGATAAGGCAGTTCAGCAGTTAAGCAAACAAATGAACCAGTTTCACATAATGGCATAAATGCATCTTAGCACCATACTGTTGAGTGCAAAAGCCAGTCCCAGAAAACAAATACCCTTCCTGTGAAGTTCAAAACCAAGGCAAACCATATCTCTACAAATAGCAATGTTGGTTCCTTCCTTCTAATACTTTTGTTATTAGGAGATGACAAAAGACTCAAGAGTAATACTGAGAAATTATAAGAACCTATAAAAAATATATAGTTGGTTTACCAGGTATCAAAGGAATACATAAAAATAATTTGCCTTCCTGTCACCTATCATCGAATCGTTCAGAATGTAATGGGAAATATCCTATTCAAAATACCTGAAAAAAATGCAACATATCTTAAAGTAAACTTATTAATAATTATGCAGGGCCTATATGAAAACAATTGTAAGAATCACTGAACGATGTAAAAGAAAACTTTAGAACAACTTTTATTTTCCTTAGCTTTAAAAAGAGCCAAGGGCCGCCTGGCTGGCTCAGTCGGTGGAGCATGTGACTCGTGATCTCGGGTTGTGAGTTTGAGCCCCACATTGGGTGTAGAGATCACTTAAAAATAAAAGCTTAAAAAAAAAAGAGAGAGAGAGGCACCTGGGTGGCTCAGTCAGTTAAGCGTCTGCCTCTTGATTTCAGCTCAGGTCAGGAGCTCATGGTCTGAGGTGGAGCCCTCTGTGGGGCTCTGCATTGAGTGTGGAGCCTGCTTGGGATTTACTCTCTGCCCCTTCCCTGCTTGCTTGCACGTGCACAATTTCTTTCAAAATAAATAAATAAACATTAAAAAAAAAAACTTGAAAAGGAAAGATCCTGAAAACCTGATCATCACAAAATTCAGGTTCCCCCAAGAAGGAGACAGGGAGATGGGACGGGGGCGGGAGTGACAAGTAAGCAAATATATCAATAAACACATAAATTAAGTAAAGGAGGGCCTGCAAAGGCCCAGATGGCTGTGCATAATGCAGAAGTATCTGCATTTGTGCTCCTGAAGGGGAAAGGGAGACATTAAAGCCATTTGGACTGACTTTTATTCAGGGTATAGGCAAGAGGTTGTCTTTCTTTCCAGAAGCCCATGTGGAATGGGGGGAAAGGCCTGTGCATGCAGGGGACAGGGCTAAAAAAAACCCCTAAAACACACAACACTGAGGGCCTTCAGCCTGGACAGATCCAGAAGGCTTCAGGGAAGGCTTGTAAAAGGGCTGAATTTCAATCAACAGAAATGGCAGAAGGGGAGAAATATGCCAGGCCTGCCGGGGGGTGGGATGGCGATTACAAAGGGGGGTTATAAAGGCAGAGAGACCAGACAGAAAGAAGTGAGGCTTGGCTGCCCAGGAAGGGTTGTGCTATGAAGCTGCTAGTGCCTCGTCTGGCCAGGGCTCAGGATCTGGGGGGTAAAGCACCCCAGAAACTCACTAGGGGGCTGAGGCTGCTCTAAGAAGGGTGACTTGAGAGAGGGTTAAGGTCAGGGGTTCCTGAGGGGCAGATTCAGTTGGGAGAGGCTGAGCCTGAAGCCGCTGTAAGAGTAACAGGCCTCATTTCACAGCTGTACTCACGGGCAAGGAGCTCACCACCCTGAGCCTCAGAAGCCTCTCTACAAGAGGTTGCTGCCAGCCTGTGGACCCAAAGAAAGCCTTGAAAAGGAGAAGGCCTCTGGAAGCAAAAAAAAAAAAAAAAAAAAAAAAAAAAAAAAAGTGCATCAACCCCCACCCTAGAGTGTCTAGCCCTGTGCAGCCAGAGGAGGGGAGGTTGTCAGAACATTGACAATGCCAGACCTTGATGGTCTTGCAGCCCCCACCTTGTCAGCAGGCCCAGGCCCAGAGGCAGTCCTCCCTTCTGGAAATAGAGGACTGAGACCTTGTTGTTGAAAAGGGCCCCCACTAAAGATACCAAAGCCAGGAACGACGTGTTAAAGTCAGACCCAGTGAGGTCAGAAAAACGGATCTGCAGCCCCCCAGTCAGAGGCCTCCCAGCCACACAAATCCGAGCACTGTCTAGGCCCATCCACCCTGCTAAAATTTTTCTGCCCAGGGCCACGACTCAGGAGGTCGCTGTGGCCTCCAAACCGATTGATAAATGTGTTGCAAAATACTCATCCGTCATCTGTGCTCAGCAAGGAGATGGTCCCCACCTTGTGTCTTTAAGTTATCTGTTCATTGCTATAACATTTTCTTTATACCCATATATCCACACATGTAAATAATTATAATACCTAAGCCTTAAAGAGAACTTGTCGTATGCCAGGCATAGTTCTAAATGCTCTGTGTGTATTCCCTCATTTACTCCTGACAACAATCTGACACTTTACAGATGAGGAAACTGAGGCATAGGATGTCAAGTAATTTGCTCCAGGAAGTCTGGTACAAGAATCTGGCTGTCTTAACCATAAAGCTATGAGGTCATCAAATAAATCAATAAATAAGTTGAGATTTTATGTACACATGTATATACATTTGTACATAATTGCATAAATGTGATCATATTCATGTTTTGACGTGCTTTTAAATTTTCCTTTTATATTTTTCCTCCCCACCCATCCATGGAATCCATGTTATCACTCAATGTTTGATCTTCTATATTTTTTATTATTCACAATTATACATAGTCTTCTATATACTGATGCCTATAATCACATATATTTAGACAGGGTTCCTTTTGTCATTATTTTAAAAGAGCAGATCATATTAAATAAATATTTCTGCATCTTTCTTTTCTCACCTGGAAGCCCCTGGCAGATCTAATTCATTGCTTTTAACAGCACACATCAGTCCACACACCGTCTTTTCACCTGGTCCCCTCTGCTCATGGTCCTCTTCTAGAGCCCCCCAGTGTGCTTCCTTACTCCATTAGGGAGTTTGATGGTGGAAATTCCAGGCTAGGTGAAAAGAAAGGACAGTGAGAAGGCAGCCAGGGGACGTTTCTGGCTGGGTCTTGCCTTACCCTCTTGCTGGGGGCCAGCAGCCCTCAGCCCCCAGAGGCAGGAATGCTAACTTGACTGTCTTATTGTGAAATCATTTGTATATTGTGAAGTGCTTTGCATATGATTAAGTGATTTGCATACGGGGGGGGGGGCGGGTGCATCTTTGACATCCCAGAGCAGCATCCCTGAGCGTCTTCCTCCCTTTGCAAAAAAACCAACCCAGGGCTTCCACTTCAGAACTCGCCTGTGGGCTTGGTGTGGTGAGACAGACACGGGGCTTTCAGAGGAAAGCTGATCCCACCTGGAAGGAGCTGGAGGTCCAAGAAAAGCACACATTGGAGTGTGGTCAACAGGCATCAGGTGCAGTATGTGAGTCATGTGCCCTCAGAGCCCCCAGTAGGTGAGAGCAACACAGGACAGTTGAAGGGAACCAGCATGGGTGATGAATGAGGGTCAGAGGTTTGGAGACCCCTACCCTGTCGCAATCTCTGCCCAAGTGGGTATCCACGTGCCCCATCCTGAATATTATACAGTCTTGGCTGATTCCCAGCAAAAGATGCAATGTGGAACCTCCAAGCCAGACTCCCACCTCCCTGGAAGTGAGAGGTGCTGTCACATGCTCTGGGCTCAGGGACACCCAGGGGGAAACCTGGCTCTGCCATCTGTGCCACTGCGTGACCCCGGGGCTAACAGTACCCACCTCAGTGGGGGCAGAATGAGCATTCAGTGAGATAATGCAGATGGAGTGAATGGCACGCAACAGTGTCCAGTAAATTGTAGATATAATAATGCTATTTATTGTTTGCTGCCCTAGTCTGAGGTTAGGCCTACCTTCCTCCAGGTGAGGCAAGCACAAAAGGGAGCTACCCCAGGTTTGGGGTTCCAAGCAACAGTGTCAAGCCACCACGCATTGGACCCCAAAGGGTTACAAGCCCTGGAGACAAAGGCCTGAGGTTCCCAGTGAAAAACCAAAGCATAAAAATAATTCGATGAGTAAGAATAAAATTCCCTCTTCTGAGGTTCCCGAGGCTAGGCCCCTCCCTGCGGCGGGCACTTCCCCTTTCCCTTGTTCATGGAGGAGCCAGGCCGGTTTGACTCACAGCAGGAGCGCCCAAGCCAGGCACCCACCCCGACCCCGGCCGGGCTCGGAGCTCCGGGCTGCGAGGGCTGGCAGCGGAGCGCGCCCTCGTGCGGCCGTGGGCGACACTGCAGCCCGAGAGAGGAAGCGGCGGCCGGAGCCGCAAGCCCAGCCACCCAGCGGCTCGCGGTCCCTGCGGGGCCGCCCTCTCCGCCCCGCCCAGCGGGGGCTGAGCGCCTCGCTCCTGGGGCTCCCACTTCCGCCGGGCCCTCCCCTCCGTCCCCGAACCTCCCGGGCGGAAGTGCGCCTGGGCCTCCCGGGTCCCCCACAGCCGCGAGGCGGAAGCGCGCCTCGACCGCCGCTCCCCTCGACCCTGCGGCGCGCCGCGCGTCGGGTTCCGGACAGGTCCCGTGTGACGTGGCCGCGCTCCGGGGGCGGCTCCGGGCTGGGGGCCGGGCGGCGGACCGGGCGGGGCAGACCCGGGGCGGGGCGCGGCGCCGCAGCTGGATGGCTGGGGCCGCCCGGAGCGCCGCCGCCGCCGCTGCCGCACGGTGAGTGACCGCCCGACCCTCGGGGCCCGCGCCCCGGGCGGGACGCCTCGGCCGATCCCCCCCCTACCCCGACCCCGGCCCTGCCGCTCCCGGGCAGACCCGGGCCTCTGGCGCAGAGCCCGGGAATTCAACTTCCTAGGGCTTCTCTTCTCCCCTGTCGCCCTGCACGTCGCTGCCCATCGCTCCCTCGCTGCCCATCGCTCCCTCGCTTTCCTCCTCTGTGTCCGTCTCCCAGCCTCTCTGGCTCTCTCACTCCTGACTTTCTCTTGCTTTCTCCTTTCCCTCTGCTCTCTGGCTCTCCGTCCTCCGCTTCCCCTCTGCCCAGACTGTGGTCCCCTCACCTCTGCGTGCCCTGCCTTGGCCTCAAGTCCGGCCCGGCCCAGTCCTGCCTTTGGACCCCGAGGAGCCCAGCGGGTTTCCTCAGTCTCTCGTGAGGGCCTGTGGAGGTCCTGGACGCGGGCATCTTTTTCAGCCTCCCACCGCCATCAGGGGATGAGGAAACTGAGGCAGGGACATCGCCAGCTCAAGGTCACGGCCAGATGAGGCAGGGCAGACCGCATTTAAACCTCATGCCTGAGTTTCCAGATTGAACTTCTCTCTTAGTTGACTCACATCCACATCCTGTGATCCAGAGGCTGGGAACCTTCCTGCTGCCCGGTGCCCCAGGTCTCCTGCAATATAAGGAGGGCTCTCCCTGCCCCCTCCCTACCGGGCACAGTTCACCTGCATCAGCAAGCTCGTGGCCTTCGCAGCCTGTGCGGGAGGCAGTTCTGTTATCCTACAGAGGAGGAAACTGAGGCTCAGGTGCTGCAGGGACTTTGCCTACACTCAAAAAGCCATAGCTGCAGAGCACAAAGTTTAGGGCAGGTCTCCGAAGCGTGTGCCCTGCACAGCTGTGAGGCAGTTCCTAACTGAAGGATCTTTCTCTTCAGCCCTACGTCCTGTCTGTCTCTGTGCCCTGGGGACAGTGGGCTCGTTGCCTAGGGAGAAGCTCTTGACGGTTCTGCCCTAGCTCAGCTGCTCGCTTTCCCCACCTGCGCCTCCCAGTGTCGCCCATCAAGCTAGACAGTGCCAGCCTCAGTCCCCTGGGGCGTCCTCACTGGGGCATGTCCTGGCGGCGGGGCCTCCCCTGGCAGCTAGAGACACCCGACTGGGCTGGGCCTGCCGGTGGCTAAAGGGAGCCCAGCCAGCGCCTCACCCCGTCATTAGGGAAAGTTTAGCCCCAGGCAGACGTGCTGACACACAGTCTGGAGCTGGCTCAGAAGGAAACAATGTGTGGTCCTTGGGAGTGGGGTGTAGAAGAGTAGAGCCCCTTTACTCTGTGAACCCATCACTGGGATCAGAAGCCCTGGGCAAGGCAAGCAGGAGAGTGGATGCCATGGCCACTTGTAGGGAGGAGGGTTAAGATGCCACGTTTGCTAAGCAGGTGTGCGGCCAAGGGTGGCAGCTCACGTAAGAGGCCTTTGTGTTTTTCAGCACGTGGCATGCCTGGATGTCCCTGCCCTGGCTGTGGCATGGCGGGCCAGAGGCTCCTCTTCTTCACTGCTCTTGTCCTAGAGCTCCTGGGAGGGGCTGCGGGTTCCCAGCAGGCCCTGAGGAGCCGGGGGCCTGCCGCGGCCTGTCGTCTAGACAACAAAGAAAGCGAATCCTGGGGGGCCCTGCTGAGTGGGGAGAGGCTGGACACCTGGATCTGCTCCCTCCTGGGCTCACTCATGGTGGGGCTCAGTGGGGTCTTCCCACTGCTCGTGATTCCCCTGGAGATGGGGACTACGCTGCGCTCAGAAGGTAGGTGACCCTCCTCTGGTGCCCAGGGCAGCCAGCAGCGTGGAAAACATCGCTGCTCTCCCTGGTAGAGTGGGGCCTCACGTCCCAGGTTTCAGCGTGTCTGAGGTGGAGGGCGGGGACACATGTAACTTCTCACTTTGGTCCTGTGAGACCAGGGTGTGCCATGCTCTTTCCTTCGTTCATCCTTTGTTCTGAAAGAATCAAAGTCAGCAGACGTTCACCAAGAAACAGTATAGACACTGGTTGGAAATATGAGTGCCAGGCTGCTTGGGTTCAACCCCTGGCTCTGCCACTTTCCAGCTGGGTGGCATCGGGCAAGTTGCTTGAGGCTCAGTCTCCCAAGCTTAAAAAGGGGCATAATACGGGGCACCTGGGTGGCTCAGTCGGTGAAGCATCCGATTCTTGGTTCCAGCTCAGGTCATGATCTCATGGATCATGGGTTCAAGCCTGCATCGGGCTCTGTGCTGACAGTGTGGAGCCTGCTTGGGATTCTCTCCCTCCCTCTGTCTCTGCCCCTCCTCTGCTCATTCTGTCTCTCTCTCAAAATAAATAAACTTGAAGAAAAGTTTTTAAGAATGGGCATAATCCTAGTATGTACTTCATAGGTACTGCTGTGAAGATGAAATGAGCTAATATTGGTAAAAGCACTTAGAAGGCTGCCTGGTGCAGGGGAAAGGGCAGCGTGTTCACAGGCCCCGTGCCGGCTACAGGGATGCGGTGCCTTGCCCTTCAGTCTCTGCTCATAGTGCAAAAGACCCTCCTACCAAGGGCCCCTGGGTCAGCCTTACCCAGGTAGCCAGCCTGCCTCTGGGGAGGGGATCTGGGAGGCAGGGCACCGGCATGGGCAGAAGCTGCCCTTTTGTGCCAGATACATGTACTGTCCACAAATGACATGTTGTGATGAAAACCAAAGAGACTAGATGGGTAGCTGCTAAAACTAGGTGCCTGCTGCCTCACCCAGGAGTGCAACATGCTAGGTCTGGACCAGACTCCTGGAATCTGTTTGAAATGCCTGCTCCAGGGGTTTCTGCCGCTTGCGAGGCTCAGGAGCTGTTCATTCAGCAGATGGTTATGAGCACATCTATGCCCTGCCCCAGGCTGACGGCTGGTGCCGCAGCTGTGAATGGGGCCGATGTGGGGCCCTGCTGTCATGCCTGTGCCCGTGCATCCCCTCAGCCCCTCTTACCGTGTCCCGGTGAGTCAGCATAGGGAGGACTTGGATTATTAGCCCCATTTCACAAATGGGGAAGCACAGGCACAGAGGGGTCCTTTGATCAGGCTGAGGTCACACAGCCTGGAAGCGGCAGCTTTTCCTGGGATTCCACCCGATCACCAAGCTGCCTCTGCCCTCTGGGCCTGTTTCTCTACAAACCAAGAGTTTGGACATAGTCTTCTTAGGGCACTTCCAACTCTGGATGCTGCAAGTCTGCAAAAGTCCCCAAATCTCTGCCACTTTTCCAAGAGTGACCGTGGCTGTGAAAAGAAAAATTCCCACTTGGAGAGCACTTGCTATATGTATTGCAATTTAATTGCCCCAAGATCCCTATCAGATATAATTATCCCCAGTTTACAGATGGGAAAACAAATCCCAGAAGTTACCTGCCCAAGGTCACCAGCTTGTGGGTTGGGAGCTGGGACCTTTCGGACTCCCAAGCCCAGTCTCCTAACTGTGAAGCACTAGTTAGTGCTCCACAGTCATCCAGCAGGTCGTGATGTATTTCCTGTTGAGCACCCAGCCAGTGCTGGGCCTGGGGGTGGGGGTTGGGGGGGTGGGGTCGGTGCTCCAGGAAGGGCAGGAGGCCAAGTCCAGCCTTCTGGAGGCTTGCAGTCTGGTTGGAAAAACATAGCGCCCAGTAAGCTGGGTGGGGCAGAGGTCGGGCCAGCGGTTCTGGTAGATCAGCCCCAGGCCCCGAATCTCTTTTGTAGCTGGGGCCAGACGTCTGAAACAGCTGCTCAGCTTTGCCTTGGGGGGACTTTTGGGCAATGTGTTTCTCCACCTGCTGCCTGAGGCGTGGGCCTACACATGCAGTGCCAGCCCTGGTGAGTGAGGCTGCAGTTGGGCAGGAGGGCAGAGGGAGCTGGTGCCCATGCCTAAGGTTGGCCTAGGCCCTACCTGCTCTGCCAGAATGACTGGGAGAGGGGTTCTGGGCGTCTGGCAGCGAACGTGCCCTGGCCCCGATACCCTGGCCCCTGTGGGAGTCCCTGGGGCCCAGCTTTCCCACCAGCCATTCCTGTCCCCCTTCCCCTGTCACTGCCCCTGACTAGATCCCATTCCAAATGGCCCCCCTTCTGTGGCCCTGGCTTGGCCTGGCCTGTCAGTGCTGCCCCCTGCAGGTGGTGAGGGGCAGAGCCTGCAGCAGCAACAGCAACTGGGACTGTGGGTCATTGCTGGCTTCCTGACTTTTCTGGCATTGGAGAAGATGTTCCTGGACAGCAAGGAGAAGGAGGGGACCAGCCAGGTGAGCTCCACATCCCAGGGTCCGGACAAGCTGGCCTCTACTCTGTGGTGGTTGAGGGCCTGCAGGCCCAGGTTCTGAATTGAACCCTGAAAAGTGGGTCTCTTGGCCATTCCCTGGGGGCTCTGGGAGGCTGGGCCAACTGGGAAGATCTGGGGAGTGATGACACTGGCCCTGCTCTGGCTTGTTCTCATAGATTGATGGCGGCAGCCGTGTGGGAGGCACAGGATCAGTTGGGTCTGGGTACACGCGGCTTATTGAGCAGCAGAGAAGTCTAGCTAGACAAAAGGGGCAAGGGTCTCCCTGCCTCTGTTTCTCCATCTCTTGCTCCTTTCCTGCGTCTACCCTGGCCAAGTGGGGGAGCATCTAATGTCACCTCTCCCTCCTTCTCCTGGCCCTAGGCCCCCAGCAAAGACCCTGCCGCTGCTGCCGCGCTCAATGGAGGCCGCTATCTGGCCCAGCCGGCTGCAGAGCCCGGCGTGAGCGCCGTGGTCCGGACCATCAAAGTGAGTGGCCCGCTCGGGGTCCCCTCTCCCTGCAGCTGTTCCTCCCCACAAGTGGCAGGCCCAGCTGAGCCCTGCCCACCCAGGTCAGCCTGGCTTCCTCTCCCCTCATGCAGGTCAGTGGCTATCTCAACCTGCTGGCCAACACCATAGACAACTTCACTCATGGGCTGGCTGTAGCTGCCAGCTTCCTTGTGAGCAAGAAGGTGAGTGGCGGCTGCGACAGTGGGGATCCAGGCATTTCTGGGGGGAATGATGGTGCCTATGTAGACCAGGTGGTTCTACCTCCAAAATAAGCTTCCAGTTTCTGTCCTTCCCACTCCCTCCACCATCCACACCCCCATCTAAGCCCCAAGGGCTCCTGCATGAGGCTGCCTTCTGTCCCAAGCCAAACACTCCTTTTTGGGATCACATACCTCTGCCAGGCTGCTAGGCTTGGGCCCTGTCTGCTTCTAGATGCTTCTCACCCACTTCTGCACTCTGTCCTCTGAGCTCTGACATTAGTGGTCCGCCTACTCTTGAACTGGCTGAGCTCTTTCCCCGCTCATGGCCTCCACCTCACACTACCCCGTCTGCCTGGAATGTTCTTCCTCCCACTCTTTGAAACACTGGCTCCTTATCCTTCAGGCTTCGACTTAAATGCACTTCCTCAAAGAGGCCTTTGCTGACCCCTCATCTAAATTAGGCCCCTGTCACTTGTGTCTGTGACACCCAGTCCATCTCTTCTCCTGCAGTACTTATCACTGTAATCGTGCAGTTCTTTGTGTGTTCGTTCAGTCCTTGCCTCCTGCTTCGTGAAGGCAGGTTCCTTGTGTGTTGTATTCACTGCTGTATTTCTAGCAGCCAAATGGTGTCCGGCCAGAGCACTCAGCAGAGTAAATATTTGTAGAATGAGTGGACAAGTGGGTGCCTGGCCCTCGGCCCAGAACCCCACAGACTCCTTCCCTGCAGATTGGGCTCCTGACCACCATGGCCATCCTTCTGCACGAGATCCCCCATGAGGTGTGTGCCAGAGGGTCTCCATGGCGGCAGTGGGGACGTGGGGCTTCAGCGAGGGGGTGGGGGTAGGAAGCCCAGCAGTAGCAGCCTTGGGGGCTGGGCTCCGGAGGCCTGGAGCTCTCGGCCCACCAGGCTGCAGCTTCCATCTCAGCTGTGCTCCAGCCTCCTGGGGACTGGGGTCCCAGCCTAGGGGATGTGGGCTTGGCGGGGGGCCCAGCAGCAAGGCCGGTGCAGGGGGCTCGGTGTGCATGTCCGTACCTGACCCCTGGGGCCCAGAGTGATCATCTGGACCTCCCCTCAGGTGGGCGACTTTGCCATCCTGCTCCGGGCCGGCTTTGACCGATGGAGCGCAGCCAAGCTGCAGCTCTCGACGGCACTGGGGGGCCTGCTGGGCGCCTGCTTCGCCATCTGTACGCAGTCCCCCAAGGGAGTAGGTACGGGCATGGTGGGTGGGGGTGGCAGGTGGCGGTCAGTGGAGGGGCCCCAGCCAGAGGGCACAGCTGCCCCGCCCCAGTGTGCAGGCCAGGATCTGCCCGGTCTACCCTGTGGGAGTGGGTGCGGTGCACGTGGCTCCCCTGGGCTCCTAGCCAGTCGGGACTTCTCCCACTGCAGAGGAGACCGTGGCCTGGATCCTGCCCTTCACCTCTGGTGGCTTTCTCTATATCGCCCTGGTGAACGTGCTGCCGGACCTCTTGGAGGAAGATGACCCGTGGTGAGTGACCCTCTCCACCGCCACTCACAGGGTTCATGGGAGCTCGAGGGGGAAGGGCTTCTGGGCTCCGCCCCTCCATCAGCCAGTGGCCGCCCCCCCCCCCCCCTGAGCCCACCCCCCTCTCCCCACAGGCGCTCCCTGCAGCAAGTGCTGCTGCTCTGCACAGGCATCGTGGTGATGGTGCTGTTCTCGCTTTTCGTGGATTGACGGTCCCTGATGCCCCCCACACTGCAATAAGAGACTCGGATTCACTCTGTGACCGTGTGTGAGGCAGAGGGCGAGTGCTTGAGAGAGCACACCTCTGACCAGATGAGAGGATGGTGTGTGTGTGTGTGTGTGTGTGTGTGCATGCGTGCGTGTGTGTACATGTACACGTGTGACCAGTTATGTGTGAGACCGACACTGTGATCATGCGCTGGGCCCAGGGCCCGATGCCCGCGGCGGCCCCCAGCCACGCCGTGGTCTTCTCTCCTGACCACCCTGTCACCCTGCACTTCTCACAGTGAGCAGTGAGGACGAGCAGCACTGGTCCCAGGTGGAGGCCTCTCCCCACAAGACTGCAGGGGGAGTGAGAGGCTGCTCCCCAGGGAGCTCAGGGGGCCCAAAGCTGTCTCCTTCTGGGGCCTTGGGGTCCCTGACCTCTGCTCGGGCACCAAGCCCTGGGCAGCCGAGGGGCTGAGGCTGGGGCACCTTCTCTCTGCCGTGTCCATTGTCCCGGCCCTTCCTTTGCCAGCTCTAAGGCCAAAGAAAGGAGAGGCAGGTGCTTGTGTAGCCCCTCACCCCACTCAGCACTGACAGCCCTACCCAGCCCAGGATGGAGCCTGGCAGATGCTTTCCAAGACCTTTTCCTCGTGGCTGCCAGCCCTAGGCCGGCTCCCGTTCCCCCCGGTGAACGCTCCCTGGCAGCGCCGGCGGCTTTTGCCACCTCCAGCTGCCAAACAGCAGCCTGCGGGGCAGGGAGCAGCCCTGGGCCAGAGAGGCCTCTGAGGCCAGCTCAGGGATGCTCACGCCAGCACAGGATCCAGGCAGAGATCCTGGGGGCAGGAAGAGTGTGCCACAGCTGCCCCCCAGCTCCAGGCCCCTTTTTCCTGTCCCACGTAGGCTGAGGGGGGAGTTGGGGGTGGTGAGGGCTCCGCGTTGTCAGCACTCAGGAATGTGCTCTGGGAGAATGCTGAAGCCATAATCCCCAGCTATTTCCCTTGGCTGACACCCAGGTACTCAGCTGGCCCACTCCACAGCCGGGCTCAGCCCTGCTGCTCAACCGTGGACGTTCTGAGAAGCAGCCGTCAAGAGGGTCTGAATGGTTTTACAGCAGTTTTGCTGTGGTTCCGTTTCTATCTGTAAATATTCTATAGATAAGATGCAAATAAATAATTATATACAAACTGGTTGTCTCTCCTCTGCACACCAGAGTCCATGGTCAAGCAGGGCTTTCCCAGGAGTCCCTTGCTCCAGCCAGGTTGGTGGCTGTGTGGGTCCCAGCTCAGCATCTTATCCCTTCTCCCCTCACCTTCAGCTCTTCTGCTTCATGTTCATCTCTGAACTATTACTCTGCAGTGCTTCTTAGAACAGGGTATAGCCTCTCATGCCATCCCTGGCTCGTCGGCTTTTCATCCCAACACTATAAGCCTGGCACTATGCCATTGTAGCCAACGTCATCCCCAAGGGTGGCTGTCCTCGTTTTACAGAGCTAGGGGCTTTTCCCTGGCCTGTTCCTTGAGCAAATTAACTAAAGGGAGGTCCATCCGCACAGTCACCTCCAGCTTTGCTTCCATGGAATTAGAAAAGAAAAACTAGGGGATCCTTACTCGAAACCACACATCCTCACTTCCTCTGAATGTCTGAATGTAAGGACAGCATCAGGCACCGGGGGGGTGCTCCTTCCCCTCAGTGCTAGCCCAAGAAAGAAGAGGGGAAATGGAGTCCCCTCTCCTCTCCACACCAAGCAGGACAACCTCCAGTAGCCCGTTGGCTGAGAGCAGTGGTGCCTGGACCATCGTGGAGTCCAGTACGGGGGCTGGGAAGCCCAAATTCGTGGCAACCTCAGCCGGGAGTGCCTGGCTCTGACCCAGTAGCTCTGTCAGCAAAAAGGGAGCTGCCCCACCTGGCTGTGACACATCCAGGGCCTGGGGAGCCCAGGCCTGGAAGCGAATCCAGAGCTGTTTGACCAGCCCCCGTCCTCTCCTCGGCAGCACTGGGGCTCCTACCTGCGGGTGGCAGGTGCACATTCAATCACTGCACTCAGCCTGCCCAGAGGGGCAGCTGGGCCTCATTTATAGATGAAGACGCAGGTGGGGTGGGAGGGGGTGCCTGTGGGTTCACTACAGTGCCACAGGGTGAATGCCGTGACTGGCTAGAAGGGACAGAGAGTGCAGAAGCCAAGTGGCCAAATCCAGGACGGGACAGAAACCAGAAGCTCTCAGAGGCTGTACTGGGAGCACCTCAGGCCGGAGGTAGAAGTCAAGGGGATTGCCACTGGGAGCATCAGCACTCTAGAAGGCAGTGTGGAAGCCTTGGGATGCCAGGGTGAGGAAGCTAGCAGGAAGCCAAGCCCTTCAGATAGGCCAGCTCAGTCAGTAGCCCACTGTGGTAGGCCTCCCCCAACCCCCACCAGGGGAGAGTACAGGAAAAAGGTGCATGTAGGGGCTTTTGCTAGAGGGCAAGAGCTGACAAGAGTTCCGAGGGGCTCTTATTCGGAAAGGCATTCTGGGGCCCAGCAAAACTGCTAAGAGCAGAGCGGAAAGAAGGGCTTTGCTGTCCTGGGTTCCAATCCCAGCTATGCTACCACCTAAGAGCAACCCTGGCCCAGGTGCGTAAACACATCTATGAAAGGGGACTATCCCATTGGTGGATGCTAAGATAACTGCATCAAACCATGCACAAGACCTCGGCACGGGACCCAAAACAAGCCCTCAGCGAACCACACCAGGCCAGCTACGATGTGGGGGAGCTGGAAGGTGAGTGAACAGGAGAGGACGAACGAGATCCTAAAGGAAACAGGACAGGAGCCTGATGGGGAGTGGGGCTGACGGCAGAACTGAGGACTGGGGGAGAATACACCAGAACCAGAGGTTAGGTCTAGAAGGACTCTCACTGCTCTTGCTCAAGGTTCATTTTTCAGCAAGAGAAAAATGGGCCAAAAGAGCTAATGGGAACATGTGGAGGAACAGGAGGCTCAGGGGCCAGGAAGCAGGGGAGGACTTTCAAGGAGAAACACCTAGAGCCTGGCTTTACCTGGGAGTAGGGATGAGAGCACCAAAATGTAAAAAATGAAAAAGGGGAAAGGCTGGCTTCTGTTCAGGACCTTTGTCCTGGAGCTGCAAGGCACCAACCTCTAGAGCTGACAGGTGGGGCAGGGAATGGGAACAGGATCTGGAGGGACACAGTGGGGGGTGGGGGGGCCAGAAGACCCCACGCAGCAGGTGTAGCACGAGGCTATCCTTCCCGGAGGGCCTTGCCTCACAACTGGTGTGAGGCCCACGGCGGTCTCGGGTTTCCAGGCAGCAGCACGTGGGGAAGGAGCCTCGAGCACACGCTCCACCGTTCCACCCAGAGCCCGGGAAGGGAAAACAGACAGGTGCCCGGGACCTGAAGCCTTCCTTTATTATGAACTGTAACGAGCGTGAGACCAGGGAGCAGGTGCGGCAGGCAGCCCCCTAGGCGTAGTACTGCAGGTTGGCTTTCTTCTTGGCCTGCACCTCCAGGATGCCCTCCATGTAGTCCTCGTGGGTGAGCTCTGTGGCGCCCCTGCGCAGCGCGATCATGCCCTGCACCCAGGACACATAGGCTCTAAGGGTGCCTTCCCACACCCCTGGCCCGGCTCTGAGAGGCCTCAGCCCTCTGAGCCTCTTCCCCCCAGCGGTCTCCACCAGTCAAATGCCCCATCCTGTTCAGGGAAGGGGGCAAGAAGGCTCAAAGTAACCCACTCCCGCACCCCAGCACTCACCGCCTCCACACACACGGCCTTGCACTGGGCCCCATTGAAGTCATCCGTACAGCGGGCCAGCTCCTCATAGTTCACGTCAGGACTGGGTGTGGGGGTGGAGGAGAGATTCCACAGGACTGAGTTACTTATGGCGAGGGGTGGGAGATGTCCTCCCACACTCCCCATCAGGCAGCAAGGCCCACTCGCCTGGTGACGTCGACAAGTCCCTTCCCCAATATGCCTTGTTCTCCTCTCAGTACAAGATACAGGAGGAAAGAGGGTAGGTCAAAGCAGAGACCAGGTTATTTCTGGGGGTCTAGCTTTCTAGAAATCTGAGATTTCTCAGTCCCTGAGATTCCAGGGACTGATTCAGACTGCGGCAGGGGAGCAAGAGGTTGTAGAGACAAAGGATGGTCATCTCCCTCTCTTTCCAGTAGCGTCAGCCCTGCATCAGCACAGCCTTTTTCAGTCTCAGGTGCCAGGAAGTGAATGGCAGGAAGTGAATGGCAGTGCCATTACCCCCAAGTACGAGAGAGGAAAACTCAGGCTTAGACAGATTGTAGCACCTACTAGAGGTCACACAGATCTAAATCCAAGTCCATCTGGCCCCTGGCTGAATTCCCTTGAGCTACTCTGTGCTGTGCTCAAGCTATTCTGAGCTGTGCTCGTCTGCTGGGGCGGGGGAGTCAAGGAAACGGGAGGGCCTCAAGCCTGTGCACCTTCAGATCATGGGGGAGGAGGAGGCAGAGTGACTGTAAGGAGCAGAGCACCCAGAATCAGGGCCTGGACCCCAGCAAGATTCTATCTCAGGCTTCCGGGGAGAAATGGAAGCCAGCACGTGGAATAGTTGTGTGTGAACAGGGAGGGGAGAAGGGGCAGGTAGAGACCTGGGCACACTGTACGAAGGCCACAGAGACCGCTCTGTTGCTCCCCTCAGGTCTCAGCGCCTTGCTCATGCCCTTGCTCACCTGACGTTCATCTTGCGGGAGTGGATCTGCATGATTCTGGCCCGGGCCTCCTCGTTGGGCATCGGAAATTCAATCTTTCGGTCCAGACGGCCTGAGCGGAGAAGTGCGGGGTCCAAGATGTCCACCCTGTTGGTGGCTGCAATTACCTAAGCAAGAGGAGAAGCATCAACTTGAACTGAGGAAGATGGGGCTCCCAGACAGACAACACTCAAGGCCATGACAGGCAGAGAGATAGCCCAGGGTCCAGATCACACATCAAGTGTGTTAAATCTCAATTCTAACTCTAGCTGCACTAGCTATGTGACTGCGAAGGTCCCCTGCCCTCTAAACCCTGTTTTCTTCCATCCATGATGACAATACCCACCTTTACTTGAGTGTTGGGCTGGAACCCGTCCAGTTGGTTCAGAAGCTCCAACATTGTCCTCTGTACCTCCCGGTCTCCAGCCTTCTCACTGTCAAAGCTGGGGCACACAAGAGACCCGAGACACTGGTGAGGCCACAACTCGAGGAGAGCCTTCCCTTCCTCCACCCACTGGAAGCCTAACCCAACCATCCAGGACAGAGAAAGGTCTCACTCAACTGGGGGCCCCCAGCCCAGGACTGGTACAAGGAAGGTGTCAGACACTGGAGAGGCTCCTAGGATCAGCCAGGCTGAGAATAAAACAGTGAGCAAAACTAGCCACTGCCTGGGCTATCCACCAATGAATGTGCCACTGCAAACTGGGCTTATAGCTCAGAAATATGGGATCCAGACTTGGAGCATAAGGGAAAACCCAGGCAGGCATCGTTGAGGAAGTATCCCTCAGCTGAAAACACACCAGGGGAAAAGTACATTCCACAGAGGGAACAGTAAGTGCAAAATCTCTCTCAGCACAGAGCTGGAGCAGGCCTATAAACCCGAAGGATGCTGTGAAGAGGTGGGGGTGGAGGCAGGTCCAGGATGAGGTGGAGAGGAGCAGGGACAGCCACACAGGGGACTGGTTAAGTCCAGCATTTATCCCAAGGAGCAATGCAGGGCCCATGGAGGATTTTAAGTAAGATGTTTGTGTGAGGGATGGGGTGCATGGGAGTGAAGCAAGCAGGTACGAAAGGACCATGCTGGCAGCCGTGAGGAGAATAGATGGTCAGGAGAAAAGCAGCAGGGAAGCCAGTTAGAAGAGAATTCAGGAAGCAAAACCACGAGAGGAGAGCTGCCACTGCTCCAGGGGAAGAATGGGACAGCAAGGGAAACAGGATTTAGAACAATCTCCTTGGAGGCACTCAGCATCCCCCTACCGCTTAGTGCCGATGGCATCCAGCTCATCAATGAAGATAATGGATGGAGCTTTCTCCTTAGCCAGGGCAAAGGCATCGCGGACCAGCTTGGCACCATCCCCAATGAACATCTGCACCAGCTGTGGGCCAGCCAGCTTCAGGAAGGTAGCCTGATGAGGCGGCACGGTGATCCATATCAGGCCAAAGGCACCAAGAGAGGTCCCTCTTGAGTCCCTTTGGTAACGCTTTAGCTTCTGCCCCTTTCTTCCTCATCCCTCCCAAAGCACTCACCTTGGTCTGTGCAGCACAGGCCCGGGCCAGCAGGGTCTTCCCCGTACCTGGAGGTCCATACATCAACACCCCTTTTGGAGGCTGGATCCCCAAGTTCTCAAACTTCTCCTTGTGGTTCATTGGCAGGACAATGGCCTCCACCAGCTGCCAGGAAGAAGTCCTGGGTGAGGAGAGTGAAGCCCTGAGGGCTCCGAGCCTAACACTTAATGACTTCAACCCCAACCTGCAACCCTCCTACTCCTCCTATTCAGAGACATTGCTCTCTTCTTCCCTGCATCAAAAGGATGCAGAATCAGGGTGCCTGGGTGGCTCAGCTCAGTGGCCAACTCTTGAGATCAGGTCATGATCTCATGGTTTGTGAGTTCAAGTTTTTATATATATATAAATTAACTTAAAAAAATAGATGCAGGGGCGCCTGGGTGGCGCAGTCAGTTAAGTGTCCGACTTCAGCCAGGTCACGATCTCGCGGTCCGTGGGTTCGAGCCCCGCGTCGGGCTCTGGGCTGATGGCTCAGAGCCTGGAGCCTGTTTCCGATTCTGTGTCTCCCTCTCTCTCTGCCCCTCCCCCGTTCATGCTCTGTCTCTCTCTGTCCCAAAAATAAATAAACGTTGAAAAAAAAAAAAAAATAGATGCAGAATGCTCACTCCCACCAGGGCTGGCTATGGTCGCTCCAGAAATAGCAGGATATGGTAGAAAGGCACTGGGACAAGAACCAGGAGCCTGAGTTCCAGTCCTGGCTCTGGCCCTAACCTTCCCGTGGCCCTCGACAAGTCATTTAATCTCTCTGGACCTCAGCCTCCTAAACTGTCATAGGGCACCCTCTTACCACCGTAGGATGGAAGATAGGAGGCACACTGGCACTAAGTGCTCTGATCAATGAATCAGAAAAACAAAAGGCTGGCGAGGCTACTAGTGGCAGCCGGTGCCTCCCTCACCTCCTGAATCTGTTTGTCCAGGCCCCCAATGTCACTGTATTGTTCTGTGGGCCTCTCATCCACCTCCATGGCCTTCACCCGTGAGTCATACTCCGTAGGCAGGGTCTCCAGGATCAGATAGGAGTCTTTGTTCACACCCTAGGGACAGAGCACAAAGCCTTCACATTTGTCCCAGCTCAAGGCCTAACTAACTGGCTGGGTGATAGGTGTCTGTAGAGTGAAAAGAAAAAACAGGACTAGGAAAGACAAGAACTGAAGAGCAAGCAGATAAGCTCGGACTCTCTGGGCTGTTCTGCTGAGATTTAGGGCCAACACTGAACTGGGCCTGGGGCAGAGGCTCAGCTAGCCAGTGGGAGAAACCTCACTGGAAAAGTCCTGCCTGGGCTCAGGGACACCACTCACCACCAAGTCTCCGGGCTTTAGCTTTTCAGCATCCACCAACCCAATCACAGGCAGGAAGTATGTCTGTATGAAAAATTCCAGGTGCAGTCTGTTACTGCCCTCAAGAGCACTCCCTAGTCCTGTCCCACATCCACTCCTCACCCTCCTCAGTTCTCCTAGCATTGAGCTGGCCTCACCTGTCGGGTGGAGGTTTTTATCACTGCACATTTACCCTTCCTCTGGGAATCCAGGTCAATATTGGCACCATCCTCCTCTTGGTCATTGGGATCAACATCTAGAAGCTAGGAAGGGAAAAAACTCAGGTCAAGAGGCCCTGCTCAGCCTTTGAACTCCCCAAAGCCCAGTGCTTCTGGGGCCAAGACAATCCACCCCACTCCTGAGACTAGCCACAAGCCCAGCAAAGGTGTGGCTGATAAGCCAGGGGACTGGTAAGATCTGTTTAGGTTCTGTTTCTCTGCACACAGCTCTCTACCCCCTAGTAAAGAGGATACATGTGAGGCTTCTGAGGCCTTTTCAGGTTATATATATATGATATATATATCATATATTATATATATGATATATATATCATATATACGTATCATACACACACACACACACACGTGTGTGTGTGTGTGTGTGTGTGTGTGTGTGTGTAGAGCCCCGGAAGTGCACACTAGGGAGGGGGCCTCACGAGGTACAGCTCTAACATGCAAGTTAGGCCTCAAAACTTTCACCCACTTTTTCTCCAACGGCACCATCGCAGGCTGCCTGCCTCCAAGCCCCGCTAACCCTTTCTCTTCCCCTCCACATACACACACACCTCGATGACGTTGGAGACAAGGTACGGCAGGGTCTTGTTCACTTTGATTTTCTCACTGTTCTCTTTGATCTTGTCCTTCATGGCCTGGAGTTCATGGGTAACTCGCAATACTTCACTCTTCATGATCTGGGATGAGGGCAAGTGGAAGCAAATGTTCAGCTGTGGCTCAGCTTATCCCTGGAACCCTGTAACTGGTGAAGCCCAGGCTGCCCAAGGGGACCTCCCGCACCCATCCAGTCAGCTCTAAGGCTCTCTGAAAGGTGAACCTGACTGTGTCCACATCCAGCAGAGGTCAAAACAGGCCAGTGTGGAAACTTCCTGAGGCAGTTGTAGCAGAGGAAAAAGAGCAGGGCTCTGAATCAAGCAAATACAGGTTTTAGCTTCTGCTGCTAATTAAGGGCTGGGTACTTCACCACAATAGAAACCTGTTTCCTCGTCTGTAAAATGGGGACTTCCTAAGAGAAAGATTCTCAAGAGGAATAAAGACCTCGTTGGAAAGAGCATTCTGATGATTCCTCCTGTCAGACCTGCCCTCCCACCACCCTGAACCTCTTCGAGTCCCTTCTAAGGCTTAGTTCTTCTTTCTTGATCCGCGGGCCCGAAGTCTTCCTGGCAAGGCGGCCGAGAACAAAGTGAAAGAAGCTGCTGGGATCTCTAGGGTCTGCCCTGCGGGGGGGGGGGCCTCGCTGCCCCTGGGGCTGTGAGCCCACCTTGATCTCACTGTCCAGCAGCCGTGTGCGCTGGATAATCTCTTCTGTGGACATCTTGAGCACCTCCTCCCCGATTCCATCTTGCTGTTAAAAAAAAAAAAAAAATTTGTTTTTTAAACTCAGGGCAAGGATTCCGCGTCCTCCGAGCCCACTCACAGCTTCAGCTTCCCAGCCTAGAAAACCAGAATGAAGGAGTCGAGACGCTGGCCCACATCCCAAGCGGCCCTGACCCCAGGACCAGGCTAGATATTGACTCCCCCAGCCACTTCCTACCCTCCCGCCAAGGGCGTCTTCCCGCCGGCCCCAGCTCCGGGAGCCCCAACCCTCCCAGCGCGCACCTCAGCTTCATCCCACACGGTAGCCATCTTCTCCTGCCGAGTCACTGGACTCTCCAGTTCCGGCAGCAGATTCATGTTCTGAAAGGAGAAGACCGAAGATCGGACTGGACAGGAACTGCGGCGAGAGATTAATACTTTCTTTCTGAAGGCCTGCTTCTGACTAGTGGCGGGCCTCTCTCCCCAAGTCCTGACTCTTAACTGAATTAGGTCCGTCCTCCACGGCCACAGCGAATCTGCTACTCCGATTCAAAAGACAAAACCCGGGCCGCAGGACGCGCCCCTCACTCCCCCTACTGCTCCAGAAACGTTACCGCCCTCGTCCTGTTTAAACCAGGAGCGAGAGGTGGGTGCGCTATTGGTCGGCGCGCGCAATGGGCGGGGCCTGGATATAAAACCGGAAGGGGAGGGAGCAATGAAAGGAGCCTGCAGGGTGTCTGGGAAATGTAGTGTTAATCTGGCCGGTAATTGAAAGGGCACGTTCGAAGGGGTGACTTGACCTCAGAATCTGGCGCAGCTAGGAATTAGGGGATTCGCGCGATGGCTCTGCCTCCCAAACCATAGACAACATAGGCTAGCCGTGTGCAACGAGCCAAGAAAAGGGCATGCCCAGGGTCACCTGAGAGAATCATTAATCAGTTTTAAAGAGAAATCGCTGCTGCTTTTCTGAGCAGGTGCCACAGAACTGCCCACGTGGAAAGAGCTCAATTGACAACAGTCTCCACAATTAAAAACATTATGACTCAACGTCTGTAATCGTCTCTTGTCATTTCAAGGAGTAGGGCAGACCTCTGGATCTTATGAGACCCATTTGTTGTAGCTGGGTCCCTTGCTGTGGAGGATCTCTGCTTATAACCATGAGGTGAGACCCAGGGCACCGCTAAAGTGTACTTCATGTAAGCGTGTATTTTAAGTCAAACCATCACAAGTAACCCCTATACAGTGAGAATCTGTGTAATGGTTTTCTTGGAAGCAGTTGAAGGCAGAAATTTCTTTAAATAACAGCATTTGCAGCTGCTTGCTCAGGCTGGCAAGCCACCTCTGCAAATAACAGCATTTCTTCCATCCTCTCAACAGCTCTGCCCCGAGGACAGATTGGCTTATCATTCTCAACTTTATTTTGTTAAGTAAGCTCTACGTGGGGCCTGAACTCACAACCCGGAGATCAAGAGTTGCTGGCTCCATCGACTGAGCCAGCCAGGCACCCCTATCATTCTCCACTTTAGATAAATGTGTGGACGATCATAGAGGCTACATGACTTGCTCAAGGTTGTTCGGTGAGTCAGTGTCAGCACAGGGGCTGCTGACCCCAAATTCACACTTGTCAGAGTTGCCTGACAGGAGTCAAGAAGACCAGTTGGAGAAGAAGAAGCTGTCCTGTCTGTGCTGGCCACAGCACACCCACAAAGAGTCAGAATCGCTGGGGTCAAGTACAAACAGTTTATTTTTCTATAAAGAGCAAAGTACAAAGAGTCAGGGAGGGCAGCTGAACCTGGACGAGCAACAGTGGGCAGGCCCTGGGCCCTGACTGAGGTTGGAGGAGGCCCCGGCAGCTGCCCCAGGAGTAAAGAGGGTCCAAGGCATGGCCAGTCAGGGGACCCCCGCACGGTGGTGGAGAAGGAGCATGGGGAAGTGAGGCAGAAGCCCGAGACTGCTGGTGGGATTCACACAAAGCCAGGCTTCATGGATGAGCGGCGGCAGTTGGGGCAGCTGCGTGTCCCATTGTTCTGCAGGCACCTGGGGACGCGAAGGGCTCTGTCCACTCACTGAACCCATGCTTCCGTCCTGAGCCTGGGCTCTCTCTCCTCCCCTCCCCTCTGTAGGAGCTGGGAAGGTGTCTAAGCAGAGGGTAGGGCCCCCTGGATCCTGCTTGCCCCTGGCACTCTGTCCTGAGCCTTCCAGAAGGCCAGGAATCAGGAGATCGGCATGGAGGCCGGTACCTGTGTAGCCCTGGGTGTCTGAATCTCATGGCCTTTGAGAGGCCTCTCTGAATTCTTTTTGGGGAGGATAATGGCCACCTCAAAGGGCTGCTGGGAGGATTCACTGAGTTAATACAGGGGAAGCACTTAGAACAGGCTTGGAATGCAGAAAGCACTATGTTCAGTGTCACTATCGTGGTTAGGCCAGCTGGGGCCCTAGCGTACCCCAAAGGGACCCTGGGTGCCCCCTGCCCACCGGCCAGGAGCCCTCACCTGAGATGGAAGATGTGGGAGCAGGGCAGGGCCTGCAGCCGGCTGTTCCTCTCGCCTATGGACTCGCCGCACAGGCCGCAGTAGAGCTCCGTCTCCTCCACGCACTCATGGAAGCGCACTACATGCGCACGCAGCTCCCTCTGCAGCCCCTTGCTGCGATAGATGCTCTCGCTCAGGCAGTGCAGCTTGAGTTGGCTCAGCTGGGGCCGGCAGGGACGGGAGGGTGGGTGTAGGGGACAAGACCAAGTCACTACTGGAGAGCCTCCCTCCTTGTCCAGCCCCAGAAGCTGTCCCCGAGGGACCACCAGGCAGTCAGGGCCCACAGGGTCCGGTCCTGGCTGCGTTCTGGCCTTCCTGATGGGCCTAGGAAAAAACGTCTTGCCCTCCCTGGGCCTTTGTTTCCCCTCATGCAGAATGAGCAGGTGGATGAAGTAGGTGGTCCTCACCCCTAGAACTAGCTGGGAATCCAATGTTTTTGAAGCATTTTATTGACAAAATCTGCCGCAAGGACTCTGTAATAATTGATTTGCTGTCCTGTTTTTGTTAATTAAATATATACACCACCTCATCAGCATTTCTGGCCAACCTGAGATATGTGGGTAAAACTGGGTATAATCTAGCCAAAACCAAAGATATTTGGCATTTTAGTTGGGATGTACACCGGATCCCAGAGGATTTCACATCTTCTAGAAGACTTGCAGGAACACTGAGTCTATTTTCAACATTTAAAGGTTTGGATACAGTTATTAAATTTTAGAGGCCACATGCACTATGGAAGGAACATGGGCTTTGGAGTTAAGACAGACCAGGTCCCGGGGCACCTGGGGGCTCAGTCGGTTGAGCGTCCGACTTCTGCTCAGGTCATGATCTCACAATTCGTGAGTTCAAGCCTCACACTGTGCTGATAACACAGAGCCCACTTCGGATCATCTGTCCCCTTCTCTCTCTGCCCCTCCCCTGCTCGTGCCCTCTCAAAATACAGAAAACATTAAAAAAAAAACAAAACTGACCAGGTCCCAAGTGTGGGACCTGGAGCACCTCTCTGAGCCTCACTTTCTTCAGCTGTAAAATGGGGCTTGCAGTACCCAACTTGCAGGGAGATAGTGATGACTGGGATCAATACCCAGAAGAACCTGTGTGTGCCCAGTTCTCAGTGGGTGGGGGGCCCACTGTTAGGGGTTTTAATGCCCATCAAGCTCTGAGGACTTCTGATCTCCTCTGAGCTATGGAATTCTTGCCTTGCCCTCTAAAGTGCTCTCTGTGTGGAAGAGAAACAGCCAGGGTCTGGGAACGGGTGGGGGCAACTCCTGGAGATCCAGAAGGGCTCAGGGCGTGTGTGGGCTCTCAGGACAGCCCTCCCCACACACCCAAGATCCCACCTTGGGCTCTTGACTCCAGACCCAGAAGACAGAATCAGGTCTGACCTTGTTCCCCACTTCCTCGGCCAGGTCCTGGGCTTTCTCGATGGCATCCAGAGCCTGGAAGACACGGGCCAGGGCCGCAGGCAGAGCTGTCTGACAGAGGCCCTGGCTCACAGGAAAGGGAGGGCTAGGGAGGGGTGGGCCTGGGGAGGGAGCTGGGCAGCTGCCCTGTGTGTGCAGATAGCAGAAGGAGGCTGGAGCACAGTCACAGAGCTCTATGGGCAAGTCACCTGCTGCCTCAGTTTACTCAGATACAGAATAGGAAGAACATTTCTGTCTCTTTGGGTGTCGTGAAATCACGAAAGCAGTTAAGGCATCCTGAATTCAAACCCAGTTCTGGCCCTTTACTAGCTGTGGGTCTGGGCACCTCATGGGCCTTCTCTGAGTTGGGAAAATGACTTGGAATGTACCCACCTCATGGGATTCGGGTGAGGCTGACGTCAGACAAAGTGTCCGAAAGAGTCCTGCCCAGAACCAGCCCCACAGATTTCTGGGTGACCCATCAGCTCCCAATAGGGGCAGTGGGGAAAGCCGGGAACGGTAGGAAGGAGATCGACCTCACCTTGTCCAGTGCCTTCCTGGCTATCCAGCATTTGGCCACACCCAGCAGCACCTGCACCTGCCCCAGGCGGTTTCCAATCTCAGTCATGATGCTCATGGCGGAGTCGTACCTGGGGAAGGCTGTCTGCACAGCCAGGTGGAGGCTGGAGTCGGACTGGGCCAGGCCTACAACCCCTCCCTCCGCTCTCCAGTGACCTCACCTCCAGGTCCCCGCGGCTCCGGTGGATGTCAGCAAAGCAGAGCAGGCAGAGTGCCTGTAGTGGCCGGTCCCCATGCTGCAGTGCAATCTTCATAGACTCCTGTGAGGGAGGCTGGTCACTCAGGCCTGCTCATCTGCCCACCACTGGGGTGTCATCGCTCAGTGGGCCCCGCTGACAAGGGTGGCCAGGGATCGTCAACATCCTCAGAGCCCAGTACACCTAGCGCCGTGCTGAGGCCCCGCGCGCTGAACCACGGAGGCCTCGCGACACCCAGGGCAGTGAACACTGAGGCTTAGAGAGCAGAAGTGATTTGATCAAGGCCACCCGGCTAGCAAGTGGCAATGCTAGGATTTGAACCCAGGTCAGTGGACCTCCAGAGACTGGCTCTCTTCCTACTTAAAGTGTCCCACAGAGGGTGTGTATGGGGTGGGCAGAGGGAAGGGCCTGGAAGGGAGTGAGGTTTGGGGATGGTGGAATAAACACATCCTTCAGGGGCTCTTACAGAAGTCAGGCCAAGGGCAGATCTTGGGGCCCTCAGTGGGCTGATGTGGAAGGAGGACACCCTGGCCCACACCACCACCCTCCACCTGCCGCCCTTCCCTCCTGCCCCACCTCACAACACTCCATGGCGCTGCCCAGGTGGCCCAGCAGGCGATACGCCACGGCCATGTGGTACTGGCTCATGGCCCGGTACTTGAGGCTCCAGCCTTTGCCGTAGTCGTTAACGAGCTCTGCGGCCTTGCAGGGGAAGAACAGGGCTTTCTCGTAGTCCTGCGGGGGGGGGGGACACAGAGAGGAGGTGGGACAAGATGGGACACACTGAATGGCAGGAGCTGCCTCTAAGTCAAGGGCTCCAGGGTCTGGCTTCTCCAGGAATCAGGGGTACCCACAGGCCCCACCAGCGGTCAGTCATTCCTTTGAGAATCCAGGGATAGAGTGATCCCAGCAGGGGGAACAGCCAGTGCAAATGTGTGGGCTCCGTGAACTTTCATCTGATTTGCTGATGGATCCCAAGAGCCTAGCACAGTTCTTGGCACTTAGTAGACACATCATGACTATTGTTGAGTGAAGGAATGAATGAGAAGGTATTCATTCTCCTCACTGGGTCCCAGTGGGGCCCCTTAGCTTCAGAGACATGTGGCACGGAGAGTACCAGACACCCCACCCCTAGCATCTGCCCCCTGGTACCCAGAGCAGGTGCTCACCAAAGGCTCAGTGACCGATTGCCAGCGCAGTCTGCTCTGAAGAACAGACCACTGAGGCAAAGAAATCACTCCCTTGTCCTTTCTTGCTCCTCCAACCTCCAAATCAGGAGGTGATGCCAATGTCCTCAGGGAAAACAGAAGAAAGTCAAAAAGGACTCTCCCCTCTCCACCTTCTCCACCTAATCCACGAGATCGACCACTCTCTGCCTCCCTCCTGCCACCGTGGAGGAGGGTTCCCAGCTCCCACAGATGTCAGTCCCTCCATGGAGCTCTGGAACAAATCCCCCGTCTCTTTCAACTCGATCATGCCCATCGGTGTACAAACGCATTCTGGTGTTTCTTACCTCATTAGAGAAAATAAATCAAAATCAAACAACCTTCTTTTGACCTCATGTCCCCCTTCAGCTACAGCCCCATTGCTCTGTTCTTTCTCATAGAAAATCTGCGTGATCTCTCGCTTAATATCTAACAAGCATCTCCCAGTTAATATGACTGAAAGAGAATTCTCGATAACCCCAATAAAAACCAGTTCCTCACAAATTTTGTTACATACTTTTTAGTTTTATTTAGTTAAGTAATCTTTACGCAACATGGGTCTGGAACTCAGGACCCCAAGGTCAAGAGTCACATGCTCCACCAACTGAGCCAGCCAAGTGCCCCTTGTTAGATACTTTTTAATTTGAAGCCATGTAAATGTTTTATAGCTTCAATTTTTTTTAATTTTTTTTTTAAATCCTAAAGGGGGCAACTGGGTGGTTCAGTCAGTTGGGCGTTGGACTCCTGATTTCGACTCAGGTCATGATCCTAGGATCGTGGGTTTGAGCCCCACATCGGGTTCTGTGCTTAACGTGGAGCCTGCTTAAGATTTCCTCTCTCTCTCCCTCTACCCCTCTCCCTCACTCACATTCTCTCTCTTAAAAAAAAAAAAAGAAAGAAAAGGAAAAAGAAAATTTAAATAACTGACCCTAATTGCGTATCATCATACTAATATTCTAATTAATTATAATGTTTAATTATACTATTATTATAATGATACTGCAATATAATATTATATATAATTCTATAATATATTATTACATTATAATGTATTATATTAACATAACCACACAGAAAAAATTATTTCAGATGACCTTGGTATATATGTAGTTGGACAGTTCATCCGTAGTAGAATGTATGATAAAGACAAAAGAATAGCAAAGGAATCTTTTATTTATTTTTTAATTTTTTTAATGTTTTTATTTATTTTTGAGACATAGAGAGACGGAGCATGAACGGGGGAGGGTCAGAGAGAGAGAAGACGCAGAATCTGAAACAGGCCTCAGGCTCCCAGCTGTCAGCAGAGCCCGACGCGGGGCTCAAACTCATGGACTGCGAGAACATGACCTGAACTGAAGTCGGATGCTTAACCGACTCAGCCACCCAGGCGCCCCAAACAGCAAAGAAATCTTAAACATCTTTCAGTTGTCTTTTTATTTTAAGTAATATTGGTATTGTCTTTTGAAAGTACTTTGTGTATTTTGTGTGCTAAAATACGTAATTATGTTGCTAAAAGTCAACACTTTCAGCCTAAGAGAAAAGAAAATAAATTACGGAAAATCCTGAAACATTAGATTTGAATTGCAAATATTAGCATAAACTTCAGTTGTCTTGGCAACTAAAAAGATTTAGAAGCCATGACAACCCAGTTGCAATGAGCACCTTGAGAACCCACGTTTGGTCTTTAATACAATTTCCCACTAAAAACAGCCCAGAGAAATGGCTAATTCCAGGTCTGGGGCAGCAAATATACAAAATGAGCCTGAGACAGCTTATTCTTCCAGAAAACAAGAACACTTTCAGTGTTTAAATGAAGTCTTGGGGCACCTGGGTGGCTCAGTCGGCTGAGCATCCGACTTCGGCTCAGGTCATGATCTCGCGGTCTGTGAGTTCGAGCCCCGCGTTGGGCTCTGTGCGGACAGCTCAGAGCCTGGAGCCTGCTTCGGATTCTGTGTCTCCCCCTCTCTCTGCCCCTCCCCTGCTCACACTCTGTCTCTCCCTCTCTCTCAAAAATAAATAAAAAATTTAAAAATAAATAAATAAATAAATAAATAAATAAATAAATAAATAAATGAAGTCTTGCCAAAAGGACACAGGAGCCATAGTGAAGGAATTCTGGTAACTAAAGTTAAGATAATTTGACCCTTGTAGGGGCGCCTGGGTGGCTCAGTCGGTGAAGCGTCCGACTTCAGCTCAGGTCATGATCTCACAGTCCGTGAGTTTGAGCCCCGCGTCGGGCTCTGTGCTGACAGCTCAGAGCCTGGAGCCTGCTTGGGATTCTGCGTCCCCCTCCCCTCAGCTCCTCCCCTGCTCACACTCTGTCTCTCTCTGTCTCAAAAAAAAAAAAAAAAAAAAAATTAAAAAAAAAAGATAATTTGACCATTGCAAAGAACAATATTGAAATTAACTGAAGACTATCGAATATTGTTTTAAAATCCAGGATTTTATAACGATACTCCAAAAGAAGAAAGCAAAACAAATAAGTGATCTGATCCTTGAAGGCAGCTATGACAACGATTCCTTATTACGAAAGTGGTAATGAAAGGAAAGAGGAAGGTACTTATTCCACCTTCCCTGTAGGAGCTGTGTTTCGGAGGAGCCAATTAGCCCCACGTGAAGGGGGAGAGTTCGTCCTTCCCGAGAAATCCGGGCAGCAATTATAGAAGGAATGGTAAGAGCTTGGAAATCGCCATTTCACTACAGTTGAAATAAGAGAAGTGATTCAGGCAACAAACATCACTGGATGCTAAAACCGTTACGGAAAATGTTACTGCAGAACTGAATATTCACAGGGAGCCACAGTGTCAACACCCCAAGCTCACCTGCTGGTCACGAAAAGAGAAATGCGACCCCTCGAACAGAGGGATCAGGCTGTCGCCCCCTCTATCGGATTTGATACAACACGAGGTGAGCAGCAGGGCTTACACAGTCTTCTTACCAAAAAGCTGTGACCTGACTCTTCCCAAGTCATTAAGTTCCAGTTCCCAGGGGGCAAAGGAGAGAAAAAAACCAAGTCAAAGGACTCCTTGCGGAAGCAATGGGACAGTGAGATGAAACGTGTTACAGGGCAATGAATGCCTTCTTCGATAAAAATTATAAAGGGGCACCTGGGTGGCTCAGTCGGTTAAACATCTGACTTCAGCTCAGGTCATGATCTCCCGAATCGTGGGTTCGAGCCCTGCATCGTGCTCTGTGCTGACAGCTTGGAACCTGCTTCAGATTCTGTCTCGCTCTCTCTCTCTCTCTCTCTCTGCCCCTCCCCCCCCGTCTCAAAAATAAATAAAACTTTGTTAAACATTTTAAATCATAGACAATAAAGGGGAGAAATTTTCTGTTGGAAAAGACTTAAGGGACGTAATTCCCGCTGCACATGTGCCTCTTACTTGTGTTCCAATTTATAGAAGCTGAGGGTAAAGGCGTGTTTTCAGCATAAGCAGAGAAATTTATAATTGTGATTATGTAAGAAAGTGTCCTTATATAAGAAAATGTCTTTTTTTTTCTTTCAGGGATACATACTGAACTACTTTGGGGTAAAATACCACGATATCTCTAATTTCATATCATAACACTTCAGTTAAAATATGTAAGTCAACTATGGCAAAATATTAATAATTGTTAAATCTAAGTGGGTATATGCAGATTCATTATAGTATTCTATTTTCCTATATGGTTAATTTTCTTTGTAATAAAAAAGGTTTTAAGACACCTCGTCCCTCTCCCATCCTATCAAATCTCACTGAATAGATTCTTCAAAAAAAATTTTTTAAGTTTATTTATTTTGAGAGAGAGAGAGCATGAGCACAAGCCAGGGAGGGGCAGAGAGAAGGAGAGACAGAATCCCAAGCAGGCCCCTGGCCATCAGTGCAGAGCCCCATGTGGGGCTCTAACCACTAACCCACAAGATCATGACCTGATCTGAGATCAAGAGTCTGATGCTTAACCCACTGCGCCACCCAGGTGGCCCTGAATGGATTCTTCATACACCTAGTTGCCGAAAACAAAATCCTTGGTGTTGTCCTGGCTGACTCTCATCTCCTCACACCCCACCTCCAGTTCATCAGCATTTACACACCCAGTTACCCCCAGATTTATTAAGCATCTACTGTATGCCAGGCATCAACGCCCCCCTCCCCCCCGCTCCCGTGGGCCAAGAGCAGCCTGGATGCCTTGGGGTCCCAGGAGAACCGACACTGGACCAGAAAGAAGCCTGTGCTCACTGCCCCCATCAGTTCATTCGCAGTCTGCCTTCTCCCCTCCCCCCTCCTTACCTCTTGGACCTCACCACCTCCTACCTCCTTCTCACACACCTGCTGCGGTCATGCTGGCCTCCATCAGCCCTGGAACATGCCAGCTACTTCCCTTTCCTGCCCCGCCCAGAGCAGGGTTTTGCTTTAGCTGTTGTCTCCTTTTTCATGCTTTTGCCAGATTTCTGCATGGCTCACCCTCTCGTCTGCTTCCAATCACCAGGCTGATGCCACCTCTATGAAGCCTTCCAATCACCCTATTTGAAGCTGCAACACTCCATCCTTGGCACTTCCCACCCCCTTTTCCTTCTTTCCTTTCTCTTGAGCACTTTCTTCCCCTTCTTCTTCTTCTTCTTCTTCTTCTTCTTAATGTTTACATATTCATTTTGAGAGAGAGAAACAGAGAGAGAGAGAATCCCTAGCAGCCTCTGCACTGTCGGCACGGAGTCTACGTGGGGCTCCAGCCCACAAACTGAGAGATCAAGACCTGAGCCGAAATCAAGGTTCGGATGCTTAACTGACTGAGCCATCCAGGCGCCCCTCTCCTAAGCACTTTCTAGCATGCTGTATGATTGACTTACTGATGGTGTTTATTTGTCGTTTTCTAAAATGCAACTTTTACAAGGCCAGAGGCTTTGTTGTTGTTTTCCCTGCTTGCATCCCAAGCCAACAGAGCCCGGCAATACATATTTGATGAATGAATTCTTATAACCATGCTGGAGGGTGGGCCCTATTCTCCCTCATTTTATAGCTGCACCTACCAAGGTTCAGAGAGGAAAGGTGCTGTGTCCAAGATCACACAGCAAAACACACGGCAGTGCGGCTTCCTGGCCTGTCCTCACACAGGAGCCTCCCATTTCCCAGGAAGGCAGACAGACCAAGGTTTGAATTCTGTCTCTGCCCTTCCTGGTGAGTCTTTACCGTCCCTCTCAGACTCTCCTACGTGGGAGGACTCAGCGAGGTCCTGAATGGAGAGCGGGGCTTGTGCGAGGGTGTCAGGGGACCAGAGCCCTCCACCGCCCTCCCTCCCCCTGGGCCCAGGCCCACCTTGACCTGGGCATAGAAGCTGCCCAGGCTGCAGCAGACACGGCACTCGAGCATGGCATCATCGTTGTTGTGGGCATAGCGCAGGGCCTTCTCGAAGCTCTCCAGGGCCTTCTGGAAGAGGCTGAGGCCCAGAAAGGCATTGCCCATGCTCAGGCTGACCTGGCCTCCGAGCTGGGCGCCTGCCCTGGTGCCAGGCAGGCCGAGGCAGGTCTTGCAGTAGGAGACGGTCTTGTGAAACTCACACAGCTTCTCGTTGCTGCGTGCCAGGTTCAGGTAGCTCTCCAGAAGGAAGTCAGCATCCTCCAGCTCCCGAGCGGTGTCGATCTGCACCACAGCGAACTGCCAGGAGGGTGGGGGCAGGTGGCTTCCACTTGGACTCTGAGCCTCCGACCCAAACCTCTTCCCTGCCTCACAGCCGAGGCCTAGGACCCAGCGCCCCCGGCTCGGACCCAGCCCAGCCTCAGACGAGTTCTCTGCTCCCCAGCCATAGGCGAGAAGTGTCAGCCCTGAAGCCAAACTCAGATCCATAGCTTTCACCTTTCGGCCCGAGGCTACATGGGCCTCCCACCCCCGGCCCCAAACCTGGATCTCCACGTACCCTGGGGTTCCGACTCGGAATCCCAAATGGGAAGGCTGGAGCCTTCTCAGACCTGGCCTGGAGATCCCCGAACTCTGAAGCTAAGAAGTTCGGTCTCCATTTCAGACACCCAAATTCAAGGCCACAGGGCCCTAGATGGGACTCAGAGCCCCCCACGGGGTCGTGCTGCTAGCCCACGGGACGCAGGAGAGTCTGAGGAGGTGGGAGGGTCGGGAGCTGGGGCGGGGGGGGGGGGGGAGCCAGCCAGGCCCACCTTCAGCATCTCTTTGTAGCGGCCCATCTCCGAGTGCGCCGTGACCAGGCAGCCCAGCACGCGGAAGCGCCCCACGAGGTCCGCGCTCTTCTCCAGCACCTTCATCCACACGTGCAGCGCCTTCTCTGTCTGGTTGGACTGGTACAACTGGAGCCCCTTCTCGATCTGCTGCTTCGTCTGGTCCTGCCCCATCCTTCCAGAGCCCTGCCCGGCACACAGAGAGATCCTGGTGGCTGCGGGCTTCTAGGCACTCATGGCGGGGACCACGGTGCCGGCTGCCCACGGAGCCACGGGCAGGAAAGCAGCACCAGGCAGGAGGCGAGCAGGGCCTGGATGGAGAGCGGGCGCCACCCTGGGAACAAAGCTGGTGCGGCCCCTGATCGCAGCTGTCCCTGCCAGTTGGGGCCACGTGGCCGCTGAGGAATGTCAGCCACAATGTCACGCGGGCCTCTGCTGCACCCACCCCAAGCTGGGAGCTGGCTGCCCAGGGATGCAGGCACCCTGCTCCCTGGGCAGCCCCGTGGGTGTCTCTTCGGCACCTCTGAAACTGGCCCCAACTCCCCTGGCAGGACAGGCCCTCCCCGGAGCCTGGCCAAGGAGCTGCCTCCAGAGGTGGGCTGAGGAAGCAGGGATGAAGTGAGGCGGGTGGGCAGCCCCGAGCCCTGCCCCTCCCCATCGCAACCTTCCCCCTAGACCCACCCTCCCCCAGGACTTGTTTCTGTGATTCTCCGGGCACTGCACCGAGGCCTCTTACACACGCACATGCCCACACTGTCCCCAACACCGAGTGCTTACTCACAGTATGACCCGAGCCTTGTGCTTCACCCCTGCGCCTCAGCTTCCTCGTGTCAGATGAGGATAATAATAGGCTAATAAACCCTAACTCACAGGGTTGTTAGGAGGCAGCATAGGGTAGTGGGGAACAGCGTGGACTCTGGAGCCAGGCTGATTCTGCCATTTATTAGCTGTGTGGGCCGTGTGACTTTGGGCAAGAGTACCGTTACCTACCTCGGTGGATTATTAGAACTCAGCGTTGAAGAAGATGTAGAAAAGCAAGAGGTCACCCCTGCTGTGTCCACCTACTCCATAGCACACTACCCACCAGGGACAGGAGTTGACCCTTGAACATTTAAAAAGTGTCCCAATTCCAATCCCCTTCCCAGTTTGGAAAGGTTCCTAATAATGTGCTTTAGTGCCAGACACTGTGGAGAAGGGCAACATCTTTTCTAAAATTTATTTTATTTTTTATTTCGAGAGAGAGAGAGCATGCAAGGGGGGAGAGGGGCAGAGGGAGAAAGAGAGAGAGAGAGAGAGAGAGAGAGAGAGAGAGAGAATCTTAAGCAGACTTCATGCTCAGCACAGAGCCTGACGTGGGGTTCGATCCCACGACCCTGGGATCATGACCTGAGAGGAAACCAAGAGTCAGACACTCAACCAACTGAGCCACCCAAGCCACCTGCCCTTCTTTTTTTTTAGATTAAAAAAATTTTGAATATAAGTTTAATGTTTTTTCTTAAATTTTTTAAATTTATTTTTGAGAGACAGAGACAGAAGAACGCGAGTTGGGGAGGGGCAGAGAGAGAGGGAGACACAGAATCCGAAACAGGCTCCAGGCTCTGAGCTGTCAGCACAGAGCCCAATGCGGGGCTCAAACCCATGAACCACGAGATCATGACCTGAGCTGAAGTTGGACGCTTAACCGACTGAGCCACCCAGGCGCCCCTAAAAATTTTTGAATATAAGTTTACTTAAAGCAGTAGGTTCTCAGAGAGAGAGAGAGAGAGAGAGAGAGAGTACAAGCAGTAGAGGGAGAAAGAGAATCCCAAGCAGGCTCTGTGCCCAGTGTGGGGCCTGACACAGGGCTTGACCTAAGGACCCTGAGATCACGACCCAAGCTGAAACCAAGAGTCAGACGCTCAACCAACTGAGCCACCCAAGCACCTTATGTAGAGCTGTCTTATATAGACATCTATTTGGAGAGCAGCACGTCTTAAATAGAGAGCAGACGCTTGAAATATTGGGGGTCCTAGTATTGAGACACTCTAGGTGACAGGGCCCTGCCAATCCCACCAGCTCGTCTCCCCTGATTTTTCTCATTCTTCTCTGCACACCAGGCTCTTTCTTGCCCCAGAGCAAAGATCCTTCTTTCAGGATGAACAGAGTTTTTAGTATATTCACAAATTTGTGCATTGATCACCATTAATTCCAGAATATTTTTACCACGTCAAGAAGAAGCCCCATACTGATGAGAAGTCACTCTATCCCCCCCATTATGGCTGAATTGGTGCCCTCCCTGATCCATATGTTGAAGACTTACCCCTAGATGGGATGCACTTAGAGACACCATCTTTTTTTTTCCATTTTTTTTAATGTTTATTAAGTTTTGAGTGAGAGACAGAGTGTGAGTGGGGGAGGAGCAGAGAGAGAGGGAGACACAGAATCTGAAGCAGGCTACGTGCTCTGAGCTGTCAGCACAGAGCTCAATGCGGCGCTCGAACTCACAAACCGTGAGATCATGACCTGAGCTGAAGTCGGACGCTTACCAACTGAGCCACCCAGGCGCCCCATAGACACCATCTTTAAAGAGGTAAAATGAAGTCATTAGGGAGGGCCCTAACCTAATATGACTAGTGTCATAAGAGAGAGATCAGGACACAGACACACATTGTAAGACCAAGTGAGGACATAGAAAAAAGACAGCCATCTTACAAGTCAAGGAGAGAGGCCTCAGGAGGAACCCACCCTTTCAACACTTGATCTCTGACTTCTGGCTTCTAGAACTTTAGAAAATAAATTCCTACTGTTTAAGCCACTCAGTCTATGGTACTTTGTTATGGCAGCCCGAGCAAATTAATACACCCCACAACCACTATCTACTGTCTTTTTAAAAAATTATTTTTATTATTTTTTATTTTTAAAGTCTATTTAGTTTTGAGAGAGAGAGAGAGAGAGAGAGAGAGAACGAACAAGCAGGGGAGGGGCAGGGAGAGGGAGAGAGAAAATCCCAAGCAGGATCCACACTGTCAGCACAGAGCCCAATGCAGGCAGGGCTCGAACTCATGAACCATGAGACCATGACCTGACCTGAAATCAAAAGTCAGACAGTTGGGCACCTGGGTGGCTCAGTCAGTAAAGTGTCTGACTTCAGCCTAGGTCGTGGTCTCACCATTCCCGAGTTTGAGCCCCATGTCGGGCTCTGTGCTGACAGCTCAGAGCCTGTTTCAGATTCTGTGTCTCCCTCTCTCTCTGCCTCTCCCCAACTCGCTCTCTGTCTCTATCTCTCAAAAATAAATAAACATAAAAAAAAAAAAAGGTTGGACGCTCAACTGACTGAGCCACCAACATACTCCCATGTTTTCATTTTTTGTGGTGTTCAACTTCTGAGGAATTGCCAACCTGTTTGCCCCAGGGCCTTTATACCTCTTGATTCCTTTCTTCCTCCTTACCCCAATATTCTGCCTAGTTACATTCTAGTTAGGGTGAGTCAGCTTATTATGCTCTTGTGGAGAATCACATTCCATTCTGATACAAGACTTACCTCTATAATTTTATATTCATCAATAAGGTTATTTGCTTAACACCCGTTTCCCTACTCACATGTGTGGGCATGTCTCTGTCTCATCCACCGCTGACTATCTCCAGGGCCAGGCCAGGCATGGCCACTCAATGAACATGCTGAATGAATGAATGGGAAAAGGGGGAGGAACAAAAGTCTAATTTTGAAATTCAAAGCAACCGCTGCAGGCTTCACAGCCAATCTGCCATGTCCTGCCTCATCCTGGGGAAACCGAGGTGTGGGCAGAGCTGGCTTCCTCTTTACTGTGAGGCACGTGGGTCCAGAGAGGGGCAATCTGGAGCAGGAGGGCTCACAGCCAGTTCAGGAGTCCATGCCCCAGGGTCACAGCGCAGCAGAGGGTGGAGAGGATGTAGGGAAAAGACCCATGGGGCCAGGCAAGGTCAGGGGCACTCCCCAGGGGGAAGTGCTCTTGAATCCCCACCACGGAACCTGGGAAAGGGGGAGAGAGGGAGTTTCGGTGGCCAGCCAAGGAGCCACTCGCACAGGAGTGTTGACTGGGATCTTCCTCTCATCTGGGAAGGTGGGTCCTTGGTGAAAGTTAACCTCCAGAGGGGAAGGAAACTGGGCCCACAGGGAAAGTGAAAGACCTAGCAGATTCACTCCCACTCAAAAGTCTAGACCTGAATTCATCTTGGTCTTTGGCAGGAAGGAAAGGACATGGGCAGCCTACATCTGCCCCAAAGGAGTCTGGGTACCTTTTGGGTCCCTGGGAACTCACATGATCTCAGAACTTGAAAACTGGGCAGGAGAAAGTTTCCCTCTGTCCCCCAGTCAGCCCTTTACGGACTACTGCACAGTTATGTCAAGGTCATGCTCCTTTAGGGCAAAGGCTGTGGTTTGTCTTTGTACCCCTAGCACCTGCACAGCCCCTGGCAAAGTGAGACCAACGGAAGAACGACAACTAAAATTTCCTGAGCTAAACATTTCCTTCAGTTTACAGATGAGGAAACTGAGGCACCGAGAGGTAATTTGACCTGCCCAAGACCACACGGCTAGAGACAGAGCAGGGACCGGATCTGAGCAGTGTGACACCAGCGGTCCCTCTCTTAACCATGATACTGTCTCAGGAAGGAGGAGGGAGAGGGAGAAAAGTAAAGGGGAATCAGACACCCGTTTTCAGAAATCACAACAGAACCGAGGCTCTGGTCAGGGTGGCCAGAAGAAATGTATACAAAGGCGGCTCAGGAGAGGGTCAAGAGTCAAGCCTTGCTCACCAATGCATGGCAGTGAAGGCAGACAAATGGCCCCTGGAAGTCAAAAGGACAGATTGAAATGGTCCTTTCGGGGCCACTTAACCTCCCAGGGTGGTGTGTCACGGGGGCACGGAGGCTTCTACCAAGTGCCTTCTGTGTCAGGTACAAGCTACGTGCCTCACATGCTAGACCCCTGCTTTATAATCAAAAGTAGCATCAGGGGTGCCTGGGTGGCTCAGTCAGTTAAGCTTCTGACTTCGGCTCAGGTCAGGATCTCACAGCTCTTGAGTTCAAGCCCCAGTCGGGCTCTGTACTGACAGCTCAGAGCCTGGAGACTGCTTCAGATTGTGTCTCCTTCTCTCTCTCTCTCTCTGTCCCTCCCACTCTCACACTCTCTGTCTCTCAAAAATAAATAAACATTAAAAAAAAAGTAGAATATTAAGTTTGGGGCTGAAGCAGGGGTCTCAATGTGGCATGCAAAGGCTGGAGACCTCTGAGTTGGTTGGCTACATTTGTTACCTCGGAGATTTTATATAAAACTCGGCATTTTCTGCTTCTCCTGGAGACAGGAGCTCAAACACCCTCGGTCCTGGTATTCTGCAGGCCAACCAGTCAGGTAGGCAGACCAAGAATGTCTCTTTCACCCACAGCCCCCACCTCGCTCCCACTGTTTTTGCCTTGACACTGAGGCCGGGTGTCATCTGTCATCTTAGGTCGGCCTCCGTTCACTCACTTGCATTGCCTGCCTGGCCCCTGCTGCAGAAGCATGACAAATGTGACCAGAGGGGACAGTCTCAGGCCCCCTCTGCCGGGATTTGTGGGATCCTTGGGTAGTTTGTTCCTCTCGACACATTTATTTTCCTGGTTGTAAATTGGGGTATCATCTCTCTGGTAAAGTTTCTATGAAAATGAGTCATTGAACTAACTAACACCCCTATAACGGGCCTACTGAACCTTCCTGGAATTGGCTTTTACTGTTTGTAATAGTGGAAAAACTAGAAATAATCTATGTCCAGTAGGAAAGTGGTGAAGAAACCATGAAATGCTCTGTAGCCTCTAAAACTGAAAGCTGTAGATGGTGGAGTACATACTGAGATGGAAGGGTGCCCGTGACATAGTAAATGAAAAATGCACGCTGCAGAACATTCTGTACATTATGACACGATCTCATTTTTATTAACAAAAATTATATATGTACATATTTTTTGTATATAGAGAGAAAAATTCTGGAAGCACACTTACCCCATCTGTTTAACAGTTATCAATGGGCTGTGGGATGGGGAAACGCTCACTTCTAACTTTTATATACTTAGGGTTTTTAGCAAGTTGAACAAGTGTTTGCCAGGGGCGGCCCTGTGCCAATCTCTCATCTTCCCAGCTCTGCTGGGTGGGTGTCTTCACTTCCATTTGGCACATGAGGAATGTGAGGCTGAGAGAATCAAGTCACTTACTTGCCCAAGGTCCCAGGACTAGTGGTCCGACCAGATTAAGAGATTCCTGAACAAATCTTTTCCCACCATACTCTAAAGCTTCTTCTATATAACTATTTAATTAAAAAAACACCTAGAACCCTAAAATGATTTAAAAAATTTTTTTAACATTTATTTCCGAGAGACAGAGAGAGACAAAGCATGAGGCGAGGAGGGGCAGAGCGAGAGGGAGACACAGAATCCAAAGCAGGCTCCAGGCTCCGAGCGGTCAGCACAGAGCCCTATGAGGGGCTCGAACTCACGAACCTTGAGATTTGACCTGAGCCGAAGTCGGTCATTTAACCGACTGAGCCACCCAGGCGCCCCTGAAATGATTTTTTAAAAAGGTCATTGTGGGGGCACCTGGGTGGCTCAGTCAGTTGAGTGTCCAACTTTGGCTCAAGTCATGATCTTGCGGTTTGTGAGTTGGAGCCCCCCCAGTGGGCTCACTGCTGTCAACGCAGAGCCTGCTTTGGATCCTCTGTCACCTTTCTCTGCCCACCCCCGCTCGTGCTCTCCCCAAAATAAACAAACCTTTTTTAAAAATTAAAAAAAAACTGAAAAGGTCATTGTGTCAGGCTGTGGGCACATTCAAGGATGACTGGGTCAGGGACAGTCTCAAGGCTGGAGGACCGCAGGTAGGTTCCCCTCTCTCGGAGTTCCCAGACTGCCACGGGGGCTCTCCAGCAGCACAGGGCCAAGCAGGTGCTGGCACCAACTTCCTTGTGGGACAGGGCCTCTGGGGGCTGCCTTGGGAGTTGTATTAGCAGGGTCCCTGTAAAATGGCTCTAAGGGACTTGGCTGTCATTTGTTTCAAGGCCACTGAGGCCCTACGTTGAACTCAGGTACTGGCTGGGAGCGATGTATAAACAAGGTATGAAAGGAAAGGATCCCTTCTTCTGGAGTGGGTGGGAATTTCGAAATCAAACTCTAATGTAATTGGGGGCAGGCAGAGCGCATCAGGAAGCTCTTGACCAAAATCAACTATCATCTTTTGGTATCTGTTCATCTTTGGGGCTCCAAGGAGCCACTGAGCCACCCAGGTGCCCCTTGAGGTGGAATTTAAACAAGGGTCCACCATAGACCCTCCCAAAGGAATATGCTCTACAGGGAGTTCAAAGTCAGGTTGACCTGGGTTAAAAACCTAACTTTCCTACTTAGAGCTATGTGACAATTGTAGCTTCTCTGTGCCTCAGTCTCCACCTTCCTATGCTGCCAGGTGCTGGGTGGAGGAGAACAGATACAATCCATAAATGGGAGTTATTTTGTCATCTTTTTAAGATTTTTTTTAACGCTTATTTATTTTTGAAAGAGAGAGAGAGAGTGTGTGTGCGTGGTGGAGAGGCAGAGAGAGAGGGAGACACAGACTCCGAAGAGGGCTCCAGGCTCTGAGCTGTCAGTGCAGAGCCTGACGCGGGGCTCGAATCCGTTAACTGTGAGATCACGACCTGAGCAAAAGTTGGATGCTTAACCGACTGAGCCACTCACGCACCTTGGGAGTTGTTTTGTCTTCTTAAAGGTAAAGTAATGCTGGGGCACCGGGTGGCTCAGTTGGTGAAGCGTCCGACTCCTGATTTCGACTCAGGTCACGATCTCAGTTTGTGAGTTTGAGCCCAGTGTGCTGATAATGCAGAGCCTGCTTGGCATTCTTCTCCCCTCCGTTCCCTACCCATTCCTGGCTCAAGCTCACACTCTCTCTCTCTCTCTCTCTCTCTCTCTCTCTCTCTCTCTCTCTCTAAAGAAATGCAAAGTAACATCTACAACAGTCCTGACCACTGTAACTAACTGCCGTGATGGAGATATTCTAGGTCCCTCCACTGTCCAATGCAGGGGCCACTGGTCTCATGTAGCTTCAGGGTGAAAGTGAGGAATGAAATTTATTTTAAACAGCTACCGTGGCTAGTGAGTAACCGAACTGGACAGTGTAGACAGGCCCAGAAGACAGCCAGATTCAGGGGGAGGCAGATGGTACAGCAGGTAACAAGAGGAGCCAGGAGAGATGGAAGCGACAGGGGCTACAGACACGTGGCTGGACTGTGTGGAGAGCTCAGAAGGACCAGGAATGGCAGGAGCAGGTGGCTCCTAATGCTGAGTTGCTTTCAAGCAGGGGGAGGAAAGAACAGGCCTCGGGAGGTAGCCCAAGCGAAAGCCAGACACAAAAGGCACATATTCTATGACTGTGTTTATAGGACACATCTAGAATAGGCAAATCTATAGCACAGAAAGATTAGTGGTTGTCAGGGACTGGGGACAAGGAGGAGGTGAGAAGGGGAGTGACTGCTAATGGGTATGGGGTTTCTTTTTGGAGTGGATGAACATGTTCTAAAATTAGGCTGTGGTGATGGTTGCACAACACTAAAATCCAAAGACCTGTCCGCTCTAAGTGGGTGGATTGTAGACTATGAGATTTCTATCTCCGTCAAGCTGTTTAAAAATACCAAAACCTCAGGAGGCCTCAGGTCAGTGGGACCCCCACCCCCCGACTTGGGGGTGGAGGGGGTGTTGGTGGGGATGCAGGCACGGCTCAAGTCCTGGAGCCTCAACTGCAGGAGCA